>NC_090240.1:9944874-10576124 GCF_024489055.1 Chanodichthys erythropterus
AACTTGTCCTTTGAAAATCATATTTCATATGTTACAAAAACAGCCTTCTTTCACCTCAGAAACATTGCTAAAATACGGAATATGTTATCTATTTCTGATGCAGAAAAGTTAGTTCATGCTTTCATGACGTCTCGACTAGATTACTGTAATGCATTATTAGCTGGTTGTCCTGCTTCCTCAATAAACAAGCTACAATTAGTACAAAATGCAGCTGCTAGAGTTCTTACCAGGTCAAGAAAATATGATCATATAACACCAATCTTATCATCTCTACACTGGTTACCTATTAAGTTCCATATCGATTATAAAGTATTGCTAATGACCTATAAGGCTCTAAATGGTTTAGCTCCTGTGTACTTAACCAATCTTCTATCGCCCTACAATCCTTCACGCTCTTTAAGATCACAAAACTCTGGACTTCTGGTTGTACCTAGGATATCTAAGTCCACTAAAGGAGGGAGAGCGTTTGCACATTTGGCTCCGAAACTCTGGAATAGCCTTCCTGATAATGTTCGGGGCTCAGACTCGCTCACCCAGTTTAAATCTAGATTAAAGACGCATCTCTTTAGCCAAGCATTCACATAATGCATCCCATATAAGATCAACTGCACATGACTATCTTTGCTTAAAGTTATGAACAGCAGCTACGCTAATTGTTCTCCTTTTGCTTTTCTGTTTTACCTCGGGACACCCGCCCTGAGGTGACTAGAGAATACATCAGCTTCAGTTTGGATCCAGTCTCTTAAGAAGACCTCAGATGACCATCACCTGTGAAGAGACGGCGCCAGCTCCATTTTCTGTAAAGCTGCTTTGAAATGATATGTATCGTGAAAAGCGCTATACAAATAAATTTGAATTGAATTGAATCCCATTACTCAAAAAGAAAGAAAAATGAAGACAGATTACAGACTCTTAATAACTTTTTATACCCCAAATTAAAATCACAAAAAACAGTGACAAATCAAGGATAGTGGCAGTAACGTTTTAATCTTTTCACAATATTTATAGTTACTAAAAGTATTTATCATTTGCAGTCCCACTGAAATGGTAGAAAGCTTCTCCCACACAGTATAAAAATAATGAACCCATAAAGCAGTAAAATATTTATATGCTCTAAATAATGTTCATCTCTCAACATTTCAAAGCTATAAAAATAGTTTAAAAATCTGACAATTATACAGTAGTGAATTACTTTTAATTGTTTTCTTTTTGTCTTTAGTTTGCCAAGCATCAGTCTGCAAACAAACAAAACAAAAGTTACCTCAGACAAATCCTGAACCACACAAGGAAGAAAAACAAAAAAGTTTGAATTTTGGGTTAGTTGGAGGTTTGGAATAAAAACATAATCAATATCCCTTCTGTTTAATCATGGGAGATTTTATTACTTTAATCAAACCTAAATAACTCCTCTATTCAGTCCTGTCCTCAAAGACAACATTTGTTAGACAAGAACCACCACCAACTTGAATTTCAAGAATCAGCTTTGCATTACAAACAAAGCTTTACATATGTGTGAGGCGTATCCATACAGGTGTACGGAGGCGTCTTACTAACAGCAATTACAGATTGCGGTTTTAAAACCCTGAATTGAGAATGACCTCTGAGCGTTACAGTAGAGGTACTATACAAACGTTCCTACAAAATCTTTGCTCAAGAATGTGTCTGCTTTGAGTCTGGGCTCTTTTGGTTTTTACAAATGTACCGAACTAAAGCGAAACCAAGTATGATTTCTAATGTGTAGTACAGAGAAAATAATTTGGAGAGAGCAGCATTGTCCCTTATAATCAATTTGGCAACTGACACACAGTGTGTGTATGTGAATCTGTATAATCCAATAGTATGTGTGTGAAGACAGGGTTCACACAATAAATGAAATTAACTGGCAGTTTGTGTCTTGCTTACACACTTGGTTACAAAAAAAAAAAAAAAAAAGGTTTAACAGAACCACTTTTGATTCCAGGCCTATGGTTTTATTTCTATTAGGCATTAAACGCTCTCAATGAGGCAACTCTTTCACAGATTGCAACATGCACACGTTCACAGCATTTAAACAAAGATAAAGAATATCAAAATCTCTCATCACACTAATAAACACATAACAGACGCAAAGAACTCAACAGTGCTTAAACCGAGAAAGACCACAACTTCTACTCTTGTTACCTTAAGGACACTTAAAGAATCGTATGGTTTCATATGAACTACACGTCCATGCTGACAGACACAGTCAAGCATAGATATCACAGAGTTATAGGTGACAGATAAAAGAGAGCAAATCACTCAAACAGAAGGAAAAAGGCCACAAAGTGTTGAAAAAGTAATGTTACACTCTTCATATAAGAACAGAGCTTCAGGGCTTCACACATTTCTGTGTAACTCACAGAAACTCTCCATATACCTGCACATTGCAACATTTCGCGCTCTAAAAAACCTCTTATGATTTTTTAATCATTTGAAACATTTACCACAAGACTGGCTTTCATTGCGTTCAAGATAAAATCCACACTTACACAATTTCATAGTGAAATCTTTAAATAGCATCACAACTGAAACTAAAAGTGATATCATCACCACCGATGTATTATGGATTATATCGATAACCATATATGGTAGCCATGATAAGCACCAAGGCACCAAAACTTAGGCTCTTTAATTGTCCTGGGTTAGCATGTAAACCCTTCTTGGGGAAAGATCCAAAAAAGGCATATCAACCCTTAAAGGAATAAGTCATCCAAGCCTGCAGGGGGAGCCATCATCCAACCATCTAAACAACTGTCCATAAAAAAAACACCAAAAACTGAAACCACACCCTCAAACCAGTTGCCTGCATCGCCCAAGCCTTCAGGGGGAGCCCTTACAAACAGCTCTACCTCAACTACTGTCGCTATAAACAATTACAAAAAGATTCTTCTTATATAACGATATTCACACCCAGCCTAACACTGAAACAGGAGCCTAAAATTAGTTGTTCCTGCTCTCAGTATTTAAATGTAAAATTACACAGCTAAGGTCATTTAAAAGCTACATAAAAACAACATGTGTGGCAGGTGACAGCAGTCCTTCGCCACCTCAGTCTCTTTATATTGGAGTTTCTTACTGAGCTTCATAGTAGCTTAAAGGAATTAGGGGCTAAAGGATAACAATTAATGAAGGACGCTTCTCAAATGCTTCTATCCACACAGTGTGTTTCATAAGAAGCACAGAAATTATGTCGATTAGGGTTTAACTGTGTTAAGATCAGGGCCATATAAACTTCTTAGCAAGACAGACAGAAATATTTCCATTGTGCATATACTGGACTTAAATCGCACATCTCAACGAGCGAGTGAGGATGCCCATGGATTAAGCAACTGTGCAACTATCTTCATGTCAATCACAAAGCATTCAGAAAACCTCTCAATCTTGCCAAAAGTCACAAACAAATGGATATAATGAATGTTTATAAATATATAGTTCTTTTTTTTTTTTTAGGAAAAAACATAAGAAAAATTAAACCTGAACCATGCCATACAACTTAGTTCCTTAATTTGTGGTTTGTTTCGCACTTATCAGTCCGTTTCTTTTCTAAAGTTCAGAGTGGAAACAGAGCATCACATTTCACATCACAACTGCAGTCTCTTTCCTCTTACGAGGCTTTCGATTTTCTTGCTCTTGGTGATGTCTTGTCATCTGGTTTCATGACTCCATTGACTGACCCCCCTGTCAATAGGAAATAAAAGCATTTAGGAAAGATAGCCGTCATCTGTATAGAGCATTTTAAGGATTTAAACAATAACAAAAGGAATTTCAACACCACTTTGCATGTCTGGACCTGAAGCATTTCCCGGTAGTGGCATTTTGTCAAAACCAAATTATTGTTCATACTTTTTTGGGACTCTAAAATTGCTATAAAAATTCAAGCCTATATGTCTGTCCAAGTTGTGTTCCACATTTGACACTGATATCAAAAACTGAGGTTCCTATGAGATTTTGCTTAAGCACTTTACCAAAAACAGCGACCACATTCTCCTGTCACAAATTAATAAATTTGAAGAAAATCAGGAACCTTGAGTCTCAGATCTTTCCAGTGATATGCGTTTTGTCAAGATTAGAAAATGATTTACAAAATAGTGAGGTAAATCTTATAGAATAAAAAAAAAAAAAAAAAAAAAAATGACACCATCCACTAGGGCAGCACTTCTCAAAGTCCGGACTCCGGTCCGGATCCGGACCCGGAGGGAATTCAATCCGGACCCGCCTCCATTTCGTATTTCAACAGCAGTAATTGTGGGTAAGGGATTAAAAGTCTGGATTTCCTACTTTGATAAACGCATGTCAAAATCATTTGTTTAGTGTTTTATGTCTTTTTGGAGATGGTCCGAGATTAAAGCGAAGGCGAGATATTTAAAGTTTTCCTCCGTGATTCAGTTGCCATGACATCCAGTGAGTCGCGCGACGCGACACTTCACTGGTGGTGTGGAGCAGTGGTTCTCAACCTGCGGCCCATCACGAATGTAAATGCGGAGCAATATGCAGACCACAATTTAAAAAAAAAAAGTAAATAAATAAAAAAAAAAATAAAAAAAAATAATAGCAAACACTTTTTGTTTTAAAATTTAAATTAAAGTGAATTAAATGAATATAAATGAGCTATAATGCTTTATTTGGTGAGTATTGCTTAATATTGAGTATTGAGTAAATGCTTAATTTTGGTGAGTATTTATTATTTTCAGACATCAGGCAATGTAGGCTAATGACGCAATCACTCAGTTAACGAAACAAACACAAGTGCACGCTTAGGTAGAATTCAAACAGTAGCCATTAATTTTGTACATTTAAGCCTCAAAATGGTCAAATTTGTTATTAAAGTAGAAAAACTAAATGTGGAACATGAAATGAAGGAACACGTGCAAACAAGAAGAGCCGCAGCATCAGCAGTAAAGGTAAGAAGAATGGAAGAATCAGTTGTTAATGAGCGAGATGGGCAGCCTTCCTGTTTGCTCTGTAGTAAAGTACTTGACAAGCAAAACCTAAAATTTCAAAAGACTGAACTGTGAATTCGATGTGTTTGTTTGGTCTATTTTAAATCGGTAAAAATAACTGCATCAGCGCACCGCGGCTGGAATGAGCCCAACTCTGCGCGCGCTAGCTGATCGGATGCTGCGCGAGGGATTGCGACATGACAGAAAGCTTGATATCGTCAGAGATTGTAATAAGCAAACATTGCGCTTAGTGTTGTTTGTAAAAAAAGAGCGGAGTAACATTTGCTTACGTGATTGTTTGGTGACTGTTGCGATGCTGTTGAAGAGAGTCATAAAGTCATACAGAATTAAACAGAATTAAATAGCAACTTAAAGTGATTGTATATACAGTTTGTGTGTTCATTGAGCATTACTGATAATTATTGTAAATGTCAGTAAGTTAGTTTTTATTTGTTATTTATTGTGTGCAACATATAAGTATAATAATAGTATTATCTGCTAATACCATAACATTAAATCTGATTGGTTTGCATTGGTGACGTCATATGTAAATTGTATGCGGCCCGTGAGACTTGCACTTGGACCATTGTACGGCCCATTGGGAAAAAAGTTTGAGAACCACTGCACTAGGGAGAGGGGCCTGCTAAAAGGTTTTAAAGTGCTGTCATAAAATAATAATCATAACATATGCATAAGAAATAAAAGAGAGGTTATGAAAGCATATCATAGTTCAGATGCTTATTTTTCAACATGGTGGAATACACTGAGAGGGGCGACTTGTGTCATTCATAATTAAAACACTTTTTATAATAATATTATGATTTTTTTTTGTTCCTTGGTCTCTTTCAGTTGTATTTGAAAATCTCCAGTACCTGTTCTATGTTATTTTGTGTCATGTATTGTATATATGGAAATAATAATTAGATATTTTGGTAACACTTTATTTTAGGGTCTTTTAACTAGTTGCTTATTAGCATGCATATTACTAAAATATTGGCTGTTTATTAGTACATATTAAGCACATATTAATGCCTTATTCTGCATGACCTTATTCGACATTTTTAATTCTACCCAATACCTAAACTTTAACAACTACCTTAATAACTATTAATAAGTAAATTGGGAGTTTATTGAGGTGTAGCGTATGCACACGTATCAGGATAATCAATAAACTTTGGAATGTCCAGAACGCTTTTAGCATGCTGGACTGGGTTGTAAAACCCCCCCAGAGACTGACCAGATCCACATTCCAACACCCCACACACACAGGGACACACAAAAACACACACACAGACAGACACAGAAACACACAATCATACATTTTCAACTGTATTTGTAAACTACCACTATGCTGAAATATATATTTCATATATTTTTAGGGCCTATGCATGTTTCCTAGTGTTTAAATGAGTGTATTTGTGCTAGTGTGCATTTTAACGATATAATTTTGTCTGTAAACCATAACTTCTCTCCTATGCCTTTCTGACCTATCGAGTTTGGTCTCGCCGTAAAGCTCCGGACACGAGCTATTTACTGAGATATGTCACACCGCTGACAAATGCATTTTTCTATGTGTTTAATGATACTGTGAAGAACACACTCCATTTGGAGATCTGAATTGATAGTCATAACTCATGCAGATTAAGTCGTGAGGCCAAGCAAAGGAAAAGCTTTCCCGCCAACTTTGCACCCATGTTATTGGCTACCCCACCTCAAGGAGGTGTGTCGGCTTATCTGTCATAAAAGCAAAGACGCACAATTCCAGACTCTCTCTCTCCCGTGTTCTCTCCCGATTGTCTCACGAGCATCTCGTGCACGTTTTTCCCGGACCCCTCCGGTGACCACGCGCTGCCACCGCGCTCAGCTTCGGGATCGCCATCTTCCAGCGAAACTCACTCTCGTCCTCAGTTCAAACCTTCCCGCTGAACGGAGGAAGCCAACGAACTGCACCAGCGCTAACCTGAAATTCGACACACGCAACCAATGCAAGTATACTGCCGTTTCTCAATCTTAGATGATGAAACTGATTTCCGTGCTGGCTTAGGACTGGTTGTGAGTTTGCTACTTGCCTTCTCTCTCTTTCCTTCTCTACTTCTATTCTTGTACATAGGTGTGTATTTTCTTGTATATATATTTAGAACCTCTGTATTCGTAGTTTGCATATATTAAAACGTTATTCATGCTCGATTGTTCTGTTTGTTCTTTCAGCGGAAAACCCAAGTCACTTTAACGTTTTTCGATCGCTTTATGCTTTAGTTATTTTCATGGCCAGAGAATAACTCCGTTTATAATATTCTGTGAGGGACTTAGTTTGCTGGACAAACGAGCAGTTTCTCTAAATAATTATTAAACCAGAACTAATCATATATGTAATTGATTATAATTCGTTGTAATTGATTCACAATATATGTTTAATTCCCCATTGGGTCGATATATGAATATAATTATTCATAACCTTATGAATTGTTATATTCATATTTCATCCATAAATTGATTAATAACCGCTACATTTCGTTACATATATTATTTGGTGGAGGATTCGCGAGCAACGTTTTAAACTTGGTTTTCGGTAAAAGAGCAATGTAGAATAATTTTGTATGATTTAACTTACAATGCGCGCTTTATTCAGTGAGAAGACGCACGGGTCCTCACTACGCACCGTTAACAAGCTGCTGTTTGTGTCTAGAAACACTGCAGGCATAGCCTTGGTTGACCGTGAAATACACTGCAGTCCATTGATATCTCAAGCTCGTATCTGTGAAGGACGACAATCTTTGCAGTAAGTTACAGTTTTGAATATTAATTTCCGCTTGAATAAACGAATTGAATCGTGTTCAGCGAGTTTAGAGGGTCGTGGCGAGATTCCTGCGACCACTCTTTCGAGGCCTCATTATATTTACCCGCTATTGAATCTGAATTTCTTGTGTCGTCCAAAAATTCACAATAGCCGGTTTGCTCCTGGGTTACGTCGTTTGGACTAGCTACCCAAAACCACGTGATCCCCGTTACAGATCTAATCGGAAAAGCAGTCCGTCTGGTTTATCGATTGATGTGTAATAATTTGGAGCTCGTATCAGCATTCTGATCCAATGTTGATTAGTAACAGCGGCGAAGCAATCCCGCAAAAGTTACATATTCGCGTGCATTAAAGTTTGCACCAAAGGGACTGATTCCCAGAGTTGTGTAGCCTACCCGTGAGTAAAACGGTACACATATATTTATGAAAGAATCCGCTGAGGTTCTATAGTTGTAATCGTGACCGTGCAGTTAAAACAGCGTAAGGGTCAGAAACCCACAAGCGCGCTCGTTTTTGTATCACGAATTAAAGAAAGGGGATGCAGTAACTCTGACCAGACGCCAGAGGGCAGGCTGCTCAGGTGTGCCACCCCTCCCTACTTATTGGTTGTGTGGACTCAGTGACGCCACCGCGTGGACGTTCTGAGTTAAAGCCGCTCCATACTTTGAACTGAAATTATCTCCAAGTTATCTTTTGCTTCTCTATACTGCGGGGAGTTGTAAAAGTAATTTGCTTTTGGTGGTTATGCTTTCCAATCATTGTTGGAATGTGGTTTACTGATTTAAATTTAATTTAAACACGTTTAAATTTTTAATTTAAACTGTTTCCCTTCCAACAAGGGAATTCACTTTCTGAGAGTGCGCCCCCTGGTGGACACTGTCAGATAAGTCAATTCTCTTTTCCCTTGTATTCTTTTCCCTGTATTCACAGATCTACTTTATTTTATTTTATTTCAGTTTATTTATTTTATTTTTATTCCACTTTGTGTTATTTCATCCATTCCCTTTTTGTCTTTTCTCTCTCTCAAGTTATTTCTTTAGTTTACTTTGGAAATTCATTCCCTTTATTACTTAATGTTTTATTTTATTCACTCTTAGTTCTGGGTCCTGTGTGTTATTGGCTGGCAATAATATTCACGCACACCCAAGCCTCCCTTATTTCATACACTTATTTTGAATTTAATTAAATAACATTTAATTCAATTTTAAAATTAAGTAGTGGCAATCAGTTGGCATTTTGCTATCAACAAGCAATTCTCTTTAGGAAAAATCTGCAAATAGGGAAGGCTTTCTCTTTTCTTTCTCCCATTCTGTTATTCTATGCACTCATTTAAATTTAATTGAACAAGTTTAATTCAAATTTGAATCAAGTGCCTCTGAATTATCCTCTTTTCGCTTCTTCCCATCCTGTTATTCTATGCACTTATTTAAATTTAATTGAACAGAGTTTAATTCAAAATTTGAATCAAGTGCATCTGATTTGTTTTTGTTTTATGTTATTTTTACTTTTGATCTGCTTCCAGCTAGTTCCTTTTATACCCCTACTCTTTTATCCTACACACTTAATTTAGTTAAATTCTATTTAAACAAGATTTAAATTGAGTTTAAATTTACAATTAAGTCGTGTTTACCTGACTGTTTGTGCACTTGCAGATAAGGCCCTTTAGCGCCCTGGGGTGAGCTGACGGTTGCTCCAGTGAGTTCCAGTGAGTGGAGCTACCTGGCCTGGCGCTTCTTACACTAACCGTGTGTGAATCGTGGACATTCTGACCTCGTATCACGGGCAACACGCAAGGACATCAGCGAGTTGTGTATCAGGTACAGGGAGGCAACGAGACCCGGGGTGACAACAAGCGGCAATTTTGTTTAATTTCCCTGCTCAGGCTTCTGCATGACAGAACCGCCCGTTTGGAGTAACTGCCCGTAAAGGGGACAGACTCTGAGTTCAGGGAAAACTCAATCTTGACTGGTCACTCGGGCCGTTGGCGCAAATACCTTGCCAAAGTGCGCAATTGTGCTGGTGTTCCCTGTTTGAGAGGTTGCACCGTGGTACAAAGGGGACAGGTGGCCACGGACACCGCAGTAGAGTGTTTGATCGTCGAGGAAAGGTGGCCTGCCATTGAGTTCTTATCTGAGCACCCACGATTCACCCAGGCCTACGACATACAGTCACTTCACCTAATTGAAAGCCACAGAATATTACATATTCTTCAATTACTCAGGTGCGGGCCAACCCTTAGGCTCTCGATCCATACCATCCCTCTAGGTTTTATGATGCAACCGTGCACTCGCCTGACACCGTCATAAACCCAGCTGGAATAGGAAGTTTAAGTTTCACTTCTCCCCTCTAGCCCTTCTGTTTTAGTTTATTGCGATTCTATTTTGATTCCTTTCTATTTGTTTACTGCTCTATTTCTCATTTAATTGCATCCACCCTGTTCTGTTTTGCTTCTCTACTGTGTTTGTTTCTTTCAGTTCATGTAAAAGCAGAGCCTGTGAGAGCCATCACGGAAAACTGAGTAATAGATAGACGACCGAGCAGCGAGAGTCATCAAAGGACTCTTAGGGCTACCGCCTGTCAAAATCTTTATTCAAATCCGGCACTCACCCACACAAATTGACCCGCGTGGTCCTTTTGGCTATCGACAATTAAGTGTCTAGCCTACATTCCACTAACTGTCTGCACCAGTTAACTGGAACCAAACCAAAGAATTATATAATCATGCATTATTATAAGTCGTTAGCCCTGCGCGTGCTTGCATTGGTTCTGTTTGTGCTGTCTTTCTCTCGCCAACAGCAAGCTAACGTGTTCAGAGCAGCCAGCCCCAGCACCCATGGGGACGGACTCAAGACCGGGTTGGGCTCCCTGACCAGCACAATCCTGCCCAACGACGCTGTGGATCCCCAGCACCTAAGCAACGAGCAGCTGGACGACAACCTGAATCGACTAATGGCCCACGATCCAATGCCGAGCTACAAAGAGTGGGCGAGAGTCATCCGAGCCATCGCCCACAACCTCAAGCTCCAGGAGGAGGACGCCCGGAGGAATCAGGCCCAGATTCATCGTCACCACGATCAGCGACTCGTCGAGACCCAGGACCAGCGTTGGACAGCGGACGAATCCAAACCCGAGCTGCAGGAGGAGCTGCAAAGACTTCAAAAAGCCCTTGCAGAGCTCCACCTGGAGGTGGAGCGTAGAAAACTGACTGGAAAACTCCAACACAGCGAAGCTCCCCTAGCCAAAGCAGAGACTACACTGAAAGACAGACACACTAAAGCCCTGACCTGTGAAAATCATCTCAAACAGGCCCAGAAAGGAGTTATGGCTCCGAAACAACAAAGAGACTATGTGAATGAACTTGACACTGGTTACAGAGTAATGAAAAGTGGCATGGGAGGGGAAACACACATCACCGAGTTTCCCCTAACCAGTCAAGAAGCCCTAATTCCAAATGGGGTTAAAAGTCCACTGCCCAAAACGTCCAACGGCCAAGAACCTTCGCCAGCAGCTGTCACATCCAACTGCCAGCACCTGCGACAGGTTCTGATCCAAAAGCTTTCTGACCCTGCATCAGATCAAGGGCTCCCTGCTGCCATGGACCTAAAACGGGGCAGACTGAATAACCCATACACTTTCTACAGCCGAATGCAAAGGGGGTACTACGGAGCACGTAACCAGCCAGCAACGGAGGAAGATTTCATCTTCAACCCTCTGCTTCTCCGAGAGCTGCACCCTGCGGTGAGTGATCATCTGGCAGCCTTGGCCTGCTCAAGCAGCATGTCTATTCAGCAGCCGCGAGACTTGGTCGACGAAGCTCAAGCCAAGCAGAGAACTGCGTCTAAAAAGACTGTAGAAATTCCAACCAGTTACCCAGACTCCGATCACTGTCCAGAAACCTGTCCTTACCTTTTTGAAAGACTGAGAAGTGAAGCTGAAAGACAAACTCAGACTCTCAAGTCACAAAGATGTGAGCTGAATGTGCAGTCGCACAGTCCAAATGAGGTCCACCTTGAACACACAGCTCCCACACACCACACCATTGGTCGAGTGAGCCTGGTACCTCCTGTGTGTGTAGCGCAAATGGACACGTTTCTCTGTTCCACTCACAAAGACCTGCTAGACTGTTTTGAGCCCTTATTGAACGCCAGACCACTGAAAATCTGGGCTCAAGTGTGTGAACTTCTGCCTTCCCAGTCACCCAGGCCACCTGAGCCAGACGGTCAGGTCACAGAGGTCGCGGGAAATCTCCCAGCTAACCGCGGGAACCCGGTCTTAGAGCACAGTTCAAGTTCGCTACCCGGCACACTTCAACCCACCATAGACTGTAGCTCCCTCTGCTCCAAGGTCATGACAGACTCACAGCTGAATGATGTAACTACAACAGACATTATTCTCACACTGTGGGCAGACAACTCAGCCTTCAGCCACACGCTGTTAAGTGCCCTCATTGAAGGAACACCGGACCTCCCATTTGTCAACTTGCAAATACGCTTCCCATTGGACTTTCGTCTGTCAACCATGATGACCGTCAAGGACATCTGCGTTGTGAACTTCAAATGGAACAACCGGCATTTAACCCATCACTTCCTGGTCCTTCCAGACATCCTGATGCACTCTAGTGCTCATACGGACAGTGCAAATGAGTTGTTGTGGGCCCCAATGACTGTACAGCTTCCTGTTGTTCCTGTCAACACTGCCAACTTCCTGTCAGGCCAGACTATCCAACAGGTCTGCATCCTGATCAACATACAGGAACCTGTAGTACCACCTTACACCAAAGGGGGTGCTGTTTGGATCAACATACAGGAAATTGTAGTACCACCTTACACCAAAGGGGGTGCTGTTTGGCTCAACAGGCAATGGGGTCAAACCCTAAGCCACATGCTGGGCTCCTTCACACTGTCACCTGAAGGCGTGGAACTTGGACTTGCTCTAAAAGCCACACCGCTAACTGAAGTGTCACCCTACGTAGTTCACAGCTGGCTCAACGAATGCATGGTCACAGACATCAGCATTCCCAAAGCCCACCATCTAGAATGGATAATGGACCACGGCCCCTATGACTTTGAACGCAAGTTAACAGTCATTAACTTAATACCAGCTGCCATGGTCCCAGAAGGAAGTTTAAGCAACACAAGTTTCACAGCATCCTTCAAGAGCATCTCCATCACTTCCATCAAACTGGTACCCACAGAACAGGTGCACAGAACGGAGCTGATGGAGGACAAACACCTTGCAGTACCCACAGTCGCTAACCAGCCTGCCTGTGAAACTCAGGAAAGCGCTGCACCTCGGACAGCCAACCTGACAGCTTACACTACAACAGAGGAGCCCTTCCCAAGGTTTGAGCCTAAAGGCCAACAGATCCAGAAAGATGCAAGTGCGCTAAAGAATGATGCAGACTGTCGAAGACTCAGAAACGTCTTGCACAAATTCAAAGTGACATTTGACAAAGACCTTTTATGCTGTGGTCTCACTAAACTTCACACAGTGCATAGTGCAACACACCCAAATGCTCCTCCCACCTTAATCAGGCAGTACGAAGGTCACATCGCCCCACATGAACCAGTACAGGAGGTTGTTCATTCAACAGAAGGAAAAGGTGTTATCTGCCCATGCAACAGCACCTATTCAGTCCCTACCTGGTCCATTGTCAAACCAGACAGCAAGTGGCGACCCACCAGCGACTTCAGGAGGCTGAACCAGCAGGTGCCACTGCCACAACGTGCCAGAAAGCACAAGTCTGCATGGAGCGGAGATTCAGCTGCCTGTCAAAACTGCTATAACAGCACACCAGCGTTGACACTTCAGATACTGGTACCCCAACAACAGCGACCAGCCTGTCACAGATACCTCAAAGAGAATGCGTGCCAAGGAATGCCCACGGCCTACGTCGATGGACGTTCCTACAACCATGAGGGCATCCCACAGGCAAATGCAGGGGTACGATGGTTAAGAAACCAACCCTGTCAACCACAGAACAGCAGGTGGGGTCCCCAGTCATGTCAATATGGTGAAGCAGCAGCTACCCTCAAAACCCTTCACGTCTCCTCAGCTCATAACATCAGGGAACTCATGTGCACAGACTCACACGTTGCCAGACCTTGTTTCACATGCCATCTTCTGGGCTGGAAACAAACTGGTTTCAAGACTGAATGCAACAAGCAGGTGAAACATCAACACATGTTCCAGACACGTGATCACCTCACCCAAGCACACGACATGATCGTTTACTGGGAAAAGGTGAAAAGATGCTTGAAGCAACCAGGGCGTGACAAAGGTGTGAACGACCAAACTAATGCCCTTGCCAAGACTGGCACACTGCATAACAAGCTATGGTCACACCCACCCCATTCACCCACCCTTAGTGTGGCAACAACAACCCGCAGCCAGCGGACTGTTCCTGCAACATTTCCCACCTTACTGCCACTGCCACTGCCAACCAAACTTTCCAACATTTCCATTCGACATGTTTTGTACCACCACTCAGACCCCTCCAACCTCCCGTTCCCGGCATCTGGTCCCACGGCGGCCCCTAGCAACAAACGACTGCACGAGACCGACCACATGCTGCGTGTGGGAATAAACTTTCTAAAGTATGTCCCTGATGTCCTCACAGCGCCAAAGCTTGTACTGCCACAGGGCCAAAAGGGGGTGAACTGATATACACCCACGACACACCATGTGCCAAACACCATGGCACCAGAACTACGGACGAGACATTAAAACAAGTGGCGCACTGGCCCAGCATGCAGCAAGATGTGGCAGAGCACGCCAGAGGATGTCAAGTTTACCGTCATGTCCAGACTGCAAACGCAAAGCACCGAGCTTCACTGCAAAACCGAGGAATCACATTTCCACGGTCAGTCGACCAGAAAGACTGGACGGTAAAACCTCCTCTGATGCTCATGGCCATCACAGACACCGTACAGGAGTCAACTCAGGTGTTCCCCACAGAACTACTGATGGCACGGCAGGTGCCACTGCCGTTGCATCTGTACCAACCAGGAGACTTGAGTCTCATCACAGCCTGCTCCCCTCATCAGCAGCACAACAAGCTCCGCCTACAACTGAGAAAGCAACTCGCAACACAGAGCCAAACCCTGCAAACCACCTGCAAATCCTGGAAAGGTATTGCGGTGGTTCTCCGCACTCACAGTTTCCTGCTGATCCAAACTGCGAACTCAAGGAAGCAACTGTTTACAGTCCTCCAGAATGACTTTGCCCAAAATCAGCTGGTTATAGCTCTGTTGACAGACCTGCTGCGAGAAATTAGCTTCTCTATGGACAGAGTGGCTATGAATAGGAGTCCTCAGTATCCTACACAAACTGTGCTGGACTTTGCTACTGGCAGACCCAAAGACATGGTCAATGTCAGGTGGCGGCAACGTAACACCCATGCCAAGAAACACACCTCAGTTGCGGTAGCCTACCACAACAGCAACCCACGGCTGTGCCCGGCTCCCCACTTTCGCAGGTGTAGTTTCACCAAAGACTTTCAGTACTTCTGCCCAAACCAGCTCTTCCTCAGAAACCACACTGAAGGAATGGGCCGGTTGCAGCCCATGACCAGCGACAGACGCTGCCCGGCCAAGCCTCGCACCCCAGTTATCGGAACACAAGCCGAGACTGTGGGTGATCGACTGCTCATCCACACCCCCACTCATGCTGCCATCGTAATCTACAATCAGCACAACACCGCCACTCATGTCAGGCTGCCCAATCCAAGTAAGAGGATCCATTTACCCCTGAGTTCCATCCTTTATCACAGCCACCTGGCAGTGCACTGTCTCTCAAGCAAAGAGGACCAGTCAGAACTGGAAATCCCATCTTCCCCCAGGGATCACAATCACACCTTAGATCCAGGAATGGAACTGAGGATTGACAAAGGGGGGTCCCAGCTAAGTGACAGTACTCCCACTGATGCAGCCCTCCAAGCACTCTCACGACTGCCTGTCCTGACCAGCTCACCTAGAGCCCGAGCTTGGACTGCTGCCAACACAATCCGTTGCCTCTCCATGGCAATCAAGTACGCACTCGCCCGGGGCCTGGCCTTCATCCTATCCCAAGGGATCAAAGGGATGCAAGAATCCACGGACAGGTGCTTATCTGCTCTCCCTCAAGGACCAGTAGGAACCACCTGCTGCGTGACCATCCGGATCCATGTGCCATCGAACTTGGTTACCGTCCAACGAAGTCCGCACAGGAACTTCGTTGGCCGAAAGGGGGAATCTGTAGCGTATGCACACGTATCAGGATAATCAATAAACTTTGGAATGTCCAGAACGCTTTTAGCATGCTGGACTGGGTTGTAAAACCCCCCAGAGACTGACCAGATCCACATTCCAACACCCCACACACACAGGGACACACAAAAACACACACACAGACAGACACAGAAACACACAATCATACATTTTCAACTGTATTTGTAAACTACCACTATGCTGAAATATATATTTCATATATTTTTAGGGCCTATGCATGTTTCCTAGTGTTTAAATGAGTGTATTTGTGCTAGTGTGCATTTTAACGATATAATTTTGTCTGTAAACCATAACTTCTCTCCTATGCCTTTCTGACCTATCGAGTTTGGTCTCGCCGTAAAGCTCCGGACACGAGCTATTTACTGAGATATGTCACACCGCTGACAAATGCATTTTTCTATGTGTTTAATGATACTGTGAAGAACACACTCCATTTGGAGATCTGAATTGATAGTCATAACTCATGCAGATTAAGTCGTGAGGCCAAGCAAAGGAAAAGCTTTCCCGCCAACTTTGCACCCATGTTATTGGCTACCCCACCTCAAGGAGGTGTGTCGGCTTATCTGTCATAAAAGCAAAGACGCACAATTCCAGACTCTCTCTCTCCCGTGTTCTCTCCCGATTGTCTCACGAGCATCTCGTGCACGTTTTTCCCGGACCCCTCCGGTGACCACGCGCTGCCACCGCGCTCAGCTTCGGGATCGCCATCTTCCAGCGAAACTCACTCTCGTCCTCAGTTCAAACCTTCCCGCTGAACGGAGGAAGCCAACGAACTGCACCAGCGCTAACCTGAAATTCGACACACGCAACCAATGCAAGTATACTGCCGTTTCTCAATCTTAGATGATGAAACTGATTTCCGTGCTGGCTTAGGACTGGTTGTGAGTTTGCTACTTGCCTTCTCTCTCTTTCCTTCTCTACTTCTATTCTTGTACATAGGTGTGTATTTTCTTGTATATATATTTAGAACCTCTGTATTCGTAGTTTGCATATATTAAAACGTTATTCATGCTCGATTGTTCTGTTTGTTCTTTCAGCGGAAAACCCAAGTCACTTTAACGTTTTTCGATCGCTTTATGCTTTAGTTATTTTCATGGCCAGAGAATAACTCCGTTTATAATATTCTGTGAGGGACTTAGTTTGCTGGACAAACGAGCAGTTTCTCTAAATAATTATTAAACCAGAACTAATCATATATGTAATTGATTATAATTCGTTGTAATTGATTCACAATATATGTTTAATTCCCCATTGGGTCGATATATGAATATAATTATTCATAACCTTATGAATTGTTATATTCATATTTCATCCATAAATTGATTAATAACCGCTACATTTCGTTACAGAGGGAAAAGACGTAGTTAATAATGAATATGTGTTCCCTATACTAAAGTGTTACCGAATTTTTTTATAACCGATACTGATTATTTGCATGTTCATGTGCCCGATAACTGATATACTGAGAAGATATTGTTTTATTTCTGTTTTTGATAATTATAACAGCACTGAACAAACTCTTCATTTAACACTTTTTTTCCCAAATACTGTATTTTCTATCATTTCACTCCCTCGTTGCATACAAAACAAAACATAATTCTACATAAATAAATAGAGTCTGAAAGTCTGAAAGAAATAGAGTGTGAAAGTCTGAAAGAGCAAAAAAATTAATAGTGCACTGTAGGTCACAGTCTGTTAGTTTCTGTTTGTAAGGACTCTCAGTTTTCATGGACTTTCAGTTTGTCATTTGTCACATTTTCCTTTGTTCAGTTACCCGGTACTCATTTGTCATCACAGTAACCATCATCATTAGATCATATATGTCAGCTGTGTTCTATTAATTATCGTTGTGCCTTATCCCCTGCCTTTTGGAATTATGGCTGCGTCCGAAAACTGGAAAATGCTGCCTTACGAGGACACATTTCAAGGTAGTAAGGCATCAAGGCACGTCCGAATCCAATGTTAGCTTCACTTCCTCTCTCATGAGATACCTGCATCTGATCGATTTTTGAAGGAAGCATAGATGTATCCTTAGCTGCCTTTGATATCCCACAATCCAGTGCTTTCCATTCTGTGACAGTTGAGCTAGAAAAATAAAGATGGTGTCCGAAAGTTGTTTTGCTGCTCAGTTTTTGTACAAATGTACGATTTTGATCAACATATTTCAATTTTGATATAATTTTTATCGAGAAATTACTACTGTAGTAATTAAATATTTGTTTAGTTCTCACCAAAGCTCACGCTATATTGCTGTAGATCATTAAACTGTTACACTGCCTCAGAAGTCTGTCCGAAATCAGTTTCGTGAGGTACCTTCATGCACAAACGCTGCTGTACAAGTCATTCTCTTATAAGATAGGGAGGCAGCAAGACAGCTACCTAGGTTTTCGGACGCAGCCCCCAATTACAACCTGCCTTTTGGATTTATTATCTTCTGTGTCTGCCTTGCTGCAACCACCTGTGACACGGTCACTAAAGTGTTTTTTTTTTTTTTTTTTTTAAATAAGAGTTTTGATCAGGTAAACAGGTAAAAAATAAAGCATGTAAAAATAATTCTAACAATAATAATAATAAAAAAAAAAAACATTCTAAACCACCTGAATAAAAATAACATTACTTTAGTGTATCTGTGCATCTTTTTATTTATAACAACAGCAGTAATATTAAGAATAGGTGAGATATATCTACAAAGTCTAATGTTTTCAAATGGAAAACATAAATGACAGTGGAGTCTATCAACTTTACATACATACAAGCATTCGTTTTAAACTACAGTTTTAAAAGGATTATGTGTTTAATAGGGGTATGTTTGTTGTTTGCATCTGGCATGTTATCATAATTATAAATAATGTTTTCATTGGTCTAGATCAGGGGTGGGGAATGTTGTTTCTGGAGGGCCATTGTCCTGCAGAGTTTAGCTCAAACCCTAATTAAACACACCTAAAGCTAATCAAGCAGGGTTCCAACTCTTTTTCAGCGACCATTTTCCAGGACTTTTCCAGGACATTTTCAATTTTACTATGGCAGGAATAAAAGACAAGGATCATGCCCTAAAGTAATATACTGCTCTCCAAGTCTTTAAAGGCATACAGTTCGGATCCAGATCCAGATTAACTAGAGAAACCACCGCTCATTTTCTAAAAAAAAAAAAAAAAAAAAAAAAAAAAAAAAAAAGTTACATTTATACATTTTAACCATAAATGCTAATCTTGAACTAGCTCTCTTCTTCTTCTCTATTTGAATTCCAGCAGAGTAGACACTGCTAAGTGTATTACTGCCCTCTACAGGACAAAGTTTTAACTAAATTGTCAATCACTTAAAGGCTCTCTAAGCGATTCTGAGAGGAGTAACTTCCTGTTGACGTTCGAAGTGTTGTCAAACAAAACAGAGGCTAGCTAGACCCTTCCTCCTACTCCTCCTGGCCCTCCCCTCCGTGCTTCCTGAAACAGTCATGAACGCGCATTTAAAATGTAAGTAGCTTGCGTATTGACGCTGCTTATCGGTTATTGGCTGGAGAATGTTTATTATGTTAAGTGGTCCAGGCTGCACCAGTTTGTTTTTGTTGCCGTTTTCGGAGCTTGTGGCGACTACAGAGACCGTGTTTTTTTACAGTGTGTTCAGGGGACAGGCAGCTAGCGGATAGTGAGGAGGTGTTTGCTGTATGTGACAAAAAATCTTTTGGCATAAAACGCGTGACTTCGCTTATGCCTGGCTCACACTACAGGAATTTTAGGCCGATTTATGCCCGATTTTCCCCTCCCGAGAATCGGAGAAAAAATCTTGTCGAGGATATTGATCGGCTCCGATGTTCGCCGCAGATTATCTGGTAATGTGAGGCGTTCACAGATCGAATCTTGCACCTCCCGATCTGCTCTCACACAAATCGGGGCCGCCCCGATCATATCAAACATGTTTGATATTTAGGATTTTAAATCGGGAAGATTACGTCAGTTCTTTAACAACAGCCAATGAGAGAAGTGAATGAGAGCACATTTAAAATTGCGACCGCGAAACCAGCTGCTGTATGAATCCGTTGGACAGCGGAGATAGCGGAACGGTGCATTGAAGTACAACAACACAACTTCTTGAATAACGCGTCTTCAAAAAACATGAAACAACCGTACAGACAAAGAGAAAAGCTGAGGAGAAATCTCTATGGTTTTGAACATGCCGGGTGAGTGTAGAAAGCTGCTAGCAAATGTAAACATACCTTTTTATCTCAGTGACGAATATGTTTACATCCGTTTCCCAATGAAATCACGTGAGGCTCTTCTGGATATGATAATCTTAACAATATCCTGTAGTGTGTGCTGCGCTACAAATTTGAAATGCATGTTTGAGATTTGTGAGAATAAAATCTGTGAAGATTCTCCTTATATGTGTGCTGCAACCAGATTTCATATTCGGTTAGGATTTAAAAACTCCTCTAGTGTGAGCTCTGCTTTAGAGCACCTTTAAGCAGAAACTCACAAAGTTCTGCACTGTTGTGAAAACTCCTGTTATACATCCTGTTATATACATTTAAGCAGTTAATAGAATTAGCTAACTGCTGCAAGTGTCAACACAAAACTAAACATCATCATTGAAAATACTACTCTCACGTCAAAACTCAGCATTCCTGAACATCACACTTTCTGCAACTGTAACAGTAATTGTTTTTGGCCATTGATAAACTTTGTTCTCAGCTGAAGAACTTTCTAAAAAATAATTTTCAAGGACAACAACAAGATTTTCCAGGACATTTGACATTTTCTCTAATTTTCCATGTGTTTTCCAGGACTGGAAAGTTTGTCATCAATTTTCTAGGTTTTCAAGGTTTTCCAGGACAAGTTGCTTTCTTATTGGGATAGGACTTGACGGATTATGTGACTCTGATAAATCCGATATTACAAAACCGATACCTGGTTATGGAAAAACGCTTAAATATTGGGAAAAATATTGGTAAATCCAATTATCGTTCAATCTCTAATAATAATATTATTAAAGGTGCCATCAAATGTTTTTTTACAAGATGTAATATAAGTTTAAGGTGTCCCCTGAATGTGTCTGTGAAGTTTCAGCTCAAAATTAAATTAATTTCAAAATTAATTTTTTAACTGCCTATTTTGGGGCATCATTAACTATGAACCGATTCATGCTGCTGGCCCTTTAAATCTCATGCTCCCTGCCCATCGAGCTTGCGACTCTATGATACAGTGCATTTACAAAGTTCACACAGCTAATATAACCCTCAAATGGATCTTTACAAGATGTTTGTCATGTATGCTGCATGCATGCTTCGGGTCATGCGTGTATAGTATTTATTTGGGCGTTTATATCTGATTCTGAACGAGTTTGATAGTACTCCATGGCTAAAGCTAACATTACACACTGTTGGTGAGATTTATAAAGAATGAAGTTCTGTTTATGAATTATACAGACTGCAAGTGATTAAAAATGAAAATAGCGACGGCTCGTCTGCGTGAATACAGTAATAAACGATGGTAAATTTAACCACATTTAACAGTACATTAGCAACATGCTAACGAAACATTTAGAAAGACAATTTACAAATATCACTAAAAATATCATGATATCATGGATCATGTCAGTTATTATTGCTCCATCTGCCATTTTTCGCTGTTGTTATTGCTTGCTTACCTAGGCTGATGATTCAGCTGCGCACAGATCCAGACATCACTGGCTGCCCTTGTCTAATGCCTTTCATAATGTTGGGAACATGGGTTGGCATATGTAAATATTGGGGGCGTACACCCTGACTGTTACGTAAAAGTCGGTGTTATGTTGAGATCAAGCGGCAACCTCCCCCAGTCTCTCGTGAAGCCAATACGGAAGTGACTTAAACTGCGATTCATCGACTGGCCGCTAGGGACAGGCTCCAAAAGAGAGCAGAATCTCATTGAGTTCCATGTTAAATTGGCCAAGTTTACAGCAGAAAAAAACATGTTTACAAGTTGGTTCAAATTGTGGTTTTGGTCTATACTGCTAATTTTGCCCTTCGTGACAACTGTGGGGGGGGGATTTTTTTTCTAACTCATTCTTTTAAATTATATTAAATTATATTAAGCCTTAAATTTCTGCATAATTAAGGGCGTGGTCACTTGCGTGACAGGTAGATGCCGCTGCTGTCTGTAAGCCGTCACTTTACCTCAGTTAATTCCAGCCGCTGAATTTGGCATCTTAGCCGTATTGGTGCTTGATTATTTTATACAATTATAAAATATGGCTTGCTGCATAATATTCCAGATTGATGTGTGTCTGTGTAGATGTGCATGCATGCGGAAGATAAACAGAATACGTTGTTGGATCGTGACATTGGCTGAAAGTTTTTTTTGTGAGATTTACTACAATGACAATGGCGGGAGGAGATAAAAATCTGACAGCACTGCTAGGATATTATAACTAAAACTGCTGCACTATTTTGAGAAAATATACTTTGGACACGGGCTCATTTGTTTGTTAGATACGATCGTATACAGTTTTACAAACGCTGCTCAGATTGCATCCTTTCTTGAAGAACGATGACAGAGAGCAGATCATTCAGAAGAAATGTTATGCAAACATTGGATAATATATCAATATTTCATGGACAAAAAGTACTGTTTTTGTTTTGCAATGGACATTTATATTTTACCCAAGTGCCACAGATTGGATTCATCTTGCGATCTCTATTATAAAGGTATGAAGTCCCATTTTAATTATTGGTGTTGGAGCATCTATATCTTAAAAAAAAACACAGTAGATTGACAGTAAACGTTTAGAACTTTCTGATGATAAAACTTATCTTTATTAATAATTTAGATAGTATCTAGATAGATAGCTCCTTTGCTTGCTAACATGGTCATGTCGAGCTAGGCGGGCGTGGTTTCAGCAACCAGTCACATCAGCTCAAACCACCTCCCCGCCTTTTTGCCCATTTTCAGTTATCCAGGAGTGACGTGCGGTGACGCGCAGCTAAGATGGCCGCGGCCTCATTTACGCGTCAAAACTGCTGTTCAGAACTCTATGGGTGACATCACGGCCACTACGTCCATATTTTTTTTACAGTCTATGGTTGAGATTCGCCTGTTCTTCGGAGGCATTTTAAACAAATTAGATTTATATAAGAAGGAGGAAACAATGGAGTTTGAAACTCAGTGTATGTCATTTCCATGTGCTGAACACTTGTTATTCAACTATGCCAAGATAAATTCAATTTTTAATTCTAGGGCACCTTTAATAATAATAAACACTTTTTATAGAAAACTAGCCACTTCCGTGATTCCAGCCACTAAACGGCATGGTCCAAATTGTAATGCTGACATTTGATGCCAAATCATGGTAATGTTCCTGCTACAAGTCACTATAAATGAAGCACCTGTTGTTTTAAATAAGTATCACTTCCAAAATTAAATTGGTCTACGCTAATGCAAGAATTGCGAATAGCCAGTTTAAAGTTAATTGTCTAAGGGTACATTTAAATGACAACAATGTACTAAAAACAAAGTTTTTCCTTCATGTTTTTGAAAAGCTGTGTGTACATGACAACATTGTCAAAATGATCCCCATTCACAAGGATCCACGAAAATGACTAAAAACACTGTATTATGCATGCCAGGCTAGTAGTTTGCGATGTCACTTTGTTTACAGAAACACTATGTGCCTATACATTAGGGGTGGCGAACTTTGGTCCTGAAGAGCCACCGTCATGCAGTTTTGCTCCAGGCCTGATAAAAACCAATGCCACTGGAAGGCAATCCTGCAACAAAGAATATACACTAACTAGAAGCGAAACTCAATAGAACGTTCCATTGCAACACCGGTGCCCAGCAGCAGTCCTGCGTTTCCACCATTTTGGTGTGAAAGCGACTCAGCAGTTCACTAGTTTCTATGGCAATATCAGCTGGTTTGTAAAAACAAAACAAACAAACAAAAACAGTACATTAAAGCTAAAATCCAACCTGAATGATGACAACATAGAATAAAATACTATCACTAGTGATCATCAAATCTTTTTAAAAGTTTATTTTACAGACTTGTTTAAGTCTTCCACTTTTTTCCACAAAACTTTACTCTCTTGAAACCCAGTCAGTTTGGCTTAAAATTCTTTGAAGCTAAAGTATTAGCATTTTAAACACTGAATTAATACCAACATATGAAATTAAATTAAGGACATGCATCAGAAAAATTGGGAATGTTGGATAATGAATATATAACAGAAAATAACAGCTTGACAGTAATCTGTTTTTGCAGTGTTGTCCTATATTAAAGCAAGACTATGTAAATAAAATAAAAAAAACACAGCCACGGTGTCAAAAGTGGCAAATGTTTTATAAGATCATAATGTTTGTAGCTTAATCCAGGGGATTAAAATGTATTTCAGACCTAGTGGAGTAATTTACTATTACTATATTACTCCACTAGGTCTGCCTACATACATTTTATTCCCCTGGATCAAGCTACAAACATAATGATCTTAACTTTATTAGTTATTAATTTATTAATTTACTATTAATAGTAAATATGTAAAGTTGCATAAAATGGAAATACTCAAAGTAGGCTAACTACTTTACCTTGGATGTGTAATGGTTGGATTCCACAACTGAGCACATAAAACATAGGTTAAGTCTTAAGAAAATACAACATTTACTGTAGGTGTCATAAAATTTACTGAATTCAATAAATTTTCTATTGCGTTTCTGATTTGGCTGTGAGATTTGCCAATTTAGAACATTTGTTTTAATCGGGTGTGTAAGATGTGATGGATTCATAGTCCAGTTGGCATTTTCACCCCAAAATGGCTGCTGCGCTACTGAAGCGCCACCTTGTGGCTGTTACCCAAAAAGTATCAGAGTTTCACCTCTTGGGTTCTAAACTCTTTGCCTGCAACCTTTAGCCAAAAAAGCGTAATGGCTAGTGCTAATGCTCCGCCTCTGGTAGTACGCAGGGAAGGAGACCAGAGGCTGTTTTCTGAATGGATGTCAATGGATGAGAGGCTTCACTATGCTGATTAAATAGCTTATCATTTAAAGACAGCCTCTTCGCTAATTTTTCAACAACAATACTTTCGTTGGGAACTATATGTAGATTTTAGCTTAATAAAAATTTATTTTTTTTAAGAGAAGGCAGACTAGGGAATGTTGTGACTGATGTCACTGCCATTACACAATAGGCTGAGAGGTGAGCACGTGATTAAGTTAGCCGTTACGCTTTCTCCAATAGTAAAAGATACAGACGCTCTCATCTCCCTATAATATACAATCTCTGTAAAAACTCACCTGCCTGTAGCTTTCTAGTAACCTCTCAGACCTTGATTACCTTGTTTAGGTGTGTTTGATTAGGGTGGAGCAAAACTCTGCAGGACTGTGGCTCTCTAGGATCGATGTTTGCCACCCTGCTATAGACTGAACATGTAATTTAGCATCATAGTTTTCACAAATTCACGTTTTTGTATTTACATGGAGACAAAAACGTGCACTTTGAAACCCGTTTCCAAAAGTTTGCCTTTTCATGTCCCTAAATCGGCAATTTCATGTAAATGAACGGCCAAAATGCATAAAACGTTTTCAGTTTTTAAGTTGAAAATGGTGTTGTATAAATGGCCCATAATTTTGAATAAAGAATGATAAATACTAAGATTATTATAATTTATAATTATAATACATGCAAAATGACTTTCAGGAAAGACTCACCTCGAGAGTCCTTCTTGCTGGGTCTGCTTTTCGGGCTGACAGCTTTTTTCTTACAGGCCTGGATTTGAGATTGTTCTCTCCACTTCTTTAGCTGGAAGTTTATGAATTTCCACATCATCCAGGCTTGGGTCAGGCAGATGGCTGACAGGCATGTCATCCTAAAAGGGAAGAGTTCAGCATTCACAAATATTCAAATTTTGCATTTAACATCAGAATAACAAAAATTTGAACCCTTCCCTCACTCTTAAATCATTCAAGGTATCTTGGAGGACTGTCAAGTCACATCAGCCAACCCTTGGATGCCTCAGGGTTTGGCCCTCTCCTGTTCTCAATATACACAACTATACTGAGACCAGTCATTTGGCCCCATGACTCATGGCATCTGACTTCAAGCTCCATCTGTTGTTTAAGCCTGATGATGCCAATATAATTCTTGTGGACATCTGAGTCCTCCTGATTAAAGAACATAACCTCCACCTCATCCCACCCATTAATTCAACACAACATCAAATTTAAACCTGACCACATTAACACAAGTCAGCCAGAAATTTTGGGGCTGTAGATGATGACCAAACTCAAATTTGAGTCCTACTCTCACTATTAGATGATTCAAGTTCTGATCCTGGAGGACTGTCTAAGTCACATCAGCTAAACCTTGGATGTCTCAGGGTTCAGTGTTTGGCTCTCTTCTATTCTCTCAAAAGTTAGCCAGAATCCATGGAAATCCAAACATATAGGTAATGCAGCTGACCTACCTAACAGTGAGCACATTAAAGTTTCCATCTGCTAAGGAAAATCCCTGATTATCTGTGCGAGACAGGCCGAAACCAAACGTCAAAACAGAAACAGTGAGTGTCAGGAGGCGGGTGATGACAAACAGCAGAGCCCACAGTGTGAACCTAAGAGAGAAACACAGGTCAGGTTATTTTTCTTAACAATTCGAAGAGGGTCTCTGCTGAGTAAGCCCAAGTGTGTGGGGAAAGGAAGTAGGCATTATGTTATAAGAAATTATTATAAGATTATATGACAAGAAAAATGTGGAAATAAGCAGAATGACTTGAGGGCTCAAGATAGGAAGTGAACAAACCCTTTCTGCTTGTTTTCATCACTGAAGTAGAAGAGTCGTGAGGCGTGGAACAGCAGCTCTACCAGGTAATGTGGCACCAGAAGAACTAGACCTAAACGGTGGAGACTGAGAGATGACACACAGGACCACACAAGTTAGATTCACTTTATAAACATTCAAAAGTATAATATCTATAAAACTTATGAATTAACCACTATTACTTCACTCATCTTCCATGTTCTGTGTTGTAAAAACAGAAAACATGTTGATCATTACTAAAACATGTGAATTCATTTTGGTTTCTTATTGTGATAATCTGAATTGGATTGGAGTCGTCTAAATAAACACAGCCTTTGTCTGGGTCCCGTTTTGATGTACAGACTCATTTTCAACATTCTAAAAGGTGATAATTCTCACCATTACAGACATTTTAGAAGACCTGGGGCCTCATGTATAAACATTGCGTACACACAAAAAAGGCACTGAAATGCACATACTCCATTTTCCACGCACATATTGGGATTTAAAAAATTAAACTTACCGTAAATATGTGCACATTGTACGGACATATGCTATATGAAATATGATTTTAAACTGTTTTCCATTTGAACATTTCCATTTCCACATTTAGATTAAACATGCCACTCTCATTAATGTAGTTAAGCACTGAAATTACATGAAATCTTTATCCAGAATTTACAACATTTTTATATGAATTTAAATAGAAATATTTGTAGTGGATGTGCTGCTTTTGAACACTTTTCCTTATTTGTTTTAATGTTATAAATACAGCAAGGATTGCTTGGCGCATGATAATTCCACTTTAAATTGTGTTCTAAATAGCAGAAATTTGTTTTATTTTCACGCTAATAATGATCAATGATGTGCGCTTGACTCCATCTAAGCAGATGGCTTAGCAACATCGACGGTATAATGACAGACACCGAAGGACTTACTTGGTGGTCGAATGGTCCATTGGCCACTTTGAGTAAGTCCGATGACACCGTACTGTACAACCTCTGCTGCATGCAGGTGTGCTGTTGGTGTTGTGCACAGACAGTAGCGTATTGATAACCCCTCTCGTTCGGGGTTCAGACTCAATCTGCCACTTTAATACTAGATTAAAGACGTATCTCTTCAGCCAAGCATTCACATGATGCATCTCACAACCCTCTACTTTGGTTTATCAGATCAAATGCACATGATTATCTTTGGTTAATATTATGAACAGCAACTACGCTAACCATTTTCCATTTGCTTTTGTTTTATCTCAGAATGCCCATTCTGAGTAAACTAGAGAGTACATCAGCTCCAGTTAGATCCAGCCTCTTATGAAGACTTCAGATGACCAACACCTGTGAAGAGACTGCCAAATCCTGCAAGGACTTTAGATGACTCTGGATCACCATGCACCAATGCAAATCTTCCTATATAACCCTAATCATTGATAACATACATTCATTACTTCAATGAGCTCATTGTTTCTGCATTAAATTAATACATTGTTTAAATCAATATACTGATTCATTGTACTCCAATGCTTCCTGAAGCATTGTTTTGAAATCGGCCATCACTTTATAAGTCATTATTTTGTTTTTTTTGGCACACCAAAAATAATCTCGTCGCTTTGTAATATTAATATTGAGCCACTGTACTCACATGAACTGATTTAAATATGTTTTTAGTACCTTTATGGATCTTGAGAAAGGAAATGTCATTGCTCCCTATGCAGGCCTCATGGAGCCATCGGATTTCAACTAAAATATCTTAATTTGTGTTCCGAAGATTAACGAAGGTCTTACGGGTGTGGAACGGCATGATGGTAAGTAATAAATGACAGAATTTTCATTTTTGGGTGAACTAACCCTTTAATAGATTGTTAGCTAACTGTGTGATTTGTACATCTACGTTTGTATATGTATAGTATTTTAGACAATTTTGATTTATATATTCTAAAATCAAGACAAGGATATAGTGAATGACTTTTAGCAATGTAATGTGATGTCACAAATGGCATTATAGTCAATTTTCTTAAAGGGATGGTTGATTATGATTTCACTTTTTAAACTTTAGTTAGTGTCTAATGTTGCTGTTAGAGCATAAACAACATCTGAAAAGTTAAAACGCTCAAAGTTCAACGCAAAGGGAGATATTTTCTTTTAAAGAATTCTCTGTTTGACTACAACAAAAGGCTGGTAGGGACTACAACAAGCTTCTTCCCAGGTTAGTGACATCACTAACCCTAAAGTTTACAAAAACTCTGACCCTGGGAACACACGATAAAGGGGCGGGGCCATGTTGGGCTGCTTTAGAGAAGAGGAAGAGTTGTTGTAGTAGTAGAGTGTTGTTGCCATGCCGTCATTTTACGCCGGACTCCTTCACAAACAAGGGTCAATTCAAAGCTGGATTTGCACAAAAGATTAACATGATGGCACATGCAAGTTAATGAGTTGAATCAACTCCACAGCAACTACAAAAATGTATCCACTAACCATTCAGAAATGTCCAGATGCATTCTAAAAGTTGTAACTGTGAGTCTCTCCATCAGTGTCCAACTCCACACCATAACTGACAATCGTCCTTTTAGCTGCACGAGATTCTTCAGCTTTGTTGTTGTTGAGCAACCGAAGTGTGAGCTGTTAAAGCTCCACCCTCCTTTGAAAAGGGGGCCGGGAGCAGCAGCTCATTTGCATTTAAAGGGACACACAGAAACGGCATGTTTTGCTCACACACAAATAGGGGCAAATTTGACAAGCTATAATAAATGATCTGTGGGGTATTTTGAGCTGAAACTTGACAGATACATTCTGTAAACACCAGAGACTTATATTGCATTTTGTAAAAGCACCATTATTGGTCCCCTTTAATGTCTTGTATCGTTAACATATCATGTGGATGGAACTGTTAATATGGAAATGATATGCAGATGATGTTATACATAATAAAACTAGGTGTTGTAAGCTACAAATATGGTTATTTCAGGGAGAAGACGGGGTGGAGATGCATGTACGTGTAATCTTCTTCTGACTGGGTTTTATAAATGGAATTTTGTGCAGGTTCTGGCATACGCACAGTTTTATGAATCTGAAAACTTTTGTGCATTAAGCAAAATCTGACTCTTAGGATGAAATCTATAGAAAGCTTTATACATGAGGCCCCTGCAAAGCTGCTTAGTCTAAATGACTTCATTTAGCTGTGCAAAACGAATGCTGTAATAAATTCAGCATTTTCACTTCAAAAGGTTGATCTACAGCTGCCGTGTACTTGAACAAGTTTGGGTCTTGGGTTCTATCACCACCCTCATTATAAAAGCAAATTCACCTTGAAATAAGAAAACACTCACTTGAGGACATATGCACCAGTGATGTGAAATATATAAAGGCAAATATAGTAGAGTTGACGTGGAATATCTTCCTAAAAACAAAAATAAACAATTTCAATTTAATTACGCATTACAAAAATCATATTTTATACAAACCTACTTTCAGCTTCAACTGCATATAGCCTGAACTAAGCCTTACCTTTCGTACTTTCTGGAAATACAGTTCAGGAAGAGCATGGAACCAGTAGGCAATCTGACAGATGTAGAAAAACTTCACTTGGAAACTAAAGGACAGAAAGAGGATTGTACATCAGCATGTGAGCCTAGATGGTGCACATAATGTGTCAAATATTTACACATTCTAAGACAAATAGATTACAATCTAAACTGAAATCATAGAGCACATGTAAGACAGCATAACACTAATATGATCACCATGCCATCAGAAAACAAAGCAAAATGTTTGTCTAAATGGGATTCAAACAGTTGTTCATTGTTTTTGGATAGTTAAATTACAGGGAATTTAAGATCCTGCAATAATATAAAATGGACAATGATGTGCACAATGTATTTAATAAACTACAAAAGCACTACAGATCTGCCAGATGTGTTTCTCTGGGCAAGTCATGCATTAAATAAAATGATCAAAGAACAAGAACAATCCTGTCATACCACAATATATCTTCATAATATATTATATCTTTTAATAAAGCAGATGAGAAATGTTTTTCTGAATTGTGTATACGAATTAACTGAGGCTGAACATTTTAAAAGAAAACGTTGTTCACTGTAACAATTTGACATGGCATTATGTAAGACTTGGACTTAACAGATAAAAAACCACTAACATTACAGGATTACTTAAGAAATGATCACTATTACTATTGTGCATACTTAGGGTTAGTGATTTGAATGAACACTTAACCAAAAGTACAGGTGCTGGTCATTAAATTAGAATATCATCAAAAAGTTGATTTATTTCACTAATTCCATTCAAAAAGTGACACTTGTATATTATATTCATTCATTACACACAGACTGATATATTTCATATGTTTATTTCTTTTAATTTTGATGATTATAACTGACAACTAAGGAAAATCCCAAATTCAGTATCTCAGAAAATTAGAATATTACTTAAGACCAAAGAAAGGATTTTTAGAAATCTTGGCCAACTAAAAAGTATGAACATGAAAAGTATGAGCATGAGCATGTACAGCACTCAATACTTAGTTGGGGCTCCTTTTGCCTGAATTACTGCAACAATGCGGCGTGGCATGGAGTCGATCAGTCTGTGGCACTGCTCAGGTGTTATGAGAGCCCAGGTTGCTCTGATAGTGGCCTTCAGCTCTTCTGCATTGTTGGGTCTGGCATATCACGTCTTCCTCTTCAAAATGCCCCATAGATTTTCTATGGGGTTAAGGTCAGGCAAGTTTGCTAGCCAATTAAGAACAGGGATACCATGGTCCTTAAGCCAGGTACTGGTAGCTTTGGCACTGTGTGCAGGTGCCAAGACCTGTTGGAAAATGAAATCTGCATCTCCATGTAGTGCTCTAAATATTCCTGGTATACGGCTGCGTTGACCTTGGACCTCAGAAGTGGACCACAGTGGACCAACACCAGCAGATGACATGGCACCCCAAACCATCACTGACTGTGGAAACTTTACACTGGACCTCAAGCAACGTGGATTGTGTGCCTCTCCTCTCTTCCTCCAGACTCTGGGACCCTGATTTCCAAAGGAAATGCAAAATTTACTTTCATCAGAGAACAACTTTGGACCACTCAGCAGCAGTCCAGTCCTTTTTGTCTTTAGCCCAGGCGAGATGCTTGTGGCACTGTCTGTTGTTAGTGGCTTGACACAAGGAATGCGACAGCTGAAACCCATGTCTTGCATACGTCTGTGCGTAGTGGTTCTTGAAGCACTGACTCCAGCTGCAGTCCACTCTTTGTCAAGTCAGCTGTCTTCCCCATGATTGTGTAGCCTACAGAACTAGACTGAGAGACCATTTAAAGGCCTTTGCAGGTGTTTTGAGTTAATTAGCTGATTAGAGTGTGGCACCAGGTGTCTTCAATATTGAACCTTTTCACAATATTCTAATTTTCTGAGATACTGAATTTGGGATTTTCCTTAGTTGTCAGATATAATCATCAAAATTAAAAGAAATAAACATATGAAATATATCAGTCTGTGTGTAATGAATGAATATAATATACAAGTGTCACTTTTTGAATGGAATTAGTGAAATAAATAAACTTTTTGATGATATTCTAATTATATGACCAGCACCTGTATCACATTTAGGCACACAACTCAAGTCCTGCACTGTCTGTATTAGATATGAATGATACCTCAAATCATGTGGCTTATTGAGGCCAGAGGAGTAATTACTTTTATAAGCAATTGGATACATTTTTTATGGCTGTTAGAATGAAGCTGTCACATAATTCTACACTCACGCCATGTGAATATGAGGATAACCTTCCCAAAGAAAAGTTGGATTTGTCACAAATTCCTCCTGTTGACAGAAAACAACAGTCAGTTAGTCTGTGTGCAAATGAGGGAAGGAGAAATTTGAGACATCATGTACAGATCTCTTACATTGGTGAGGATGCTGCAGCCCCAGACAAAGGAGAACAAGTAGAAGGTGGCCAGCTGTCCCGACTCATTGAACTTGCTGTGTTTTGTTTTGGACAAGTGTAGTCGACGATTGATTTTCTATGGAAAAGGAATCAGGTTACTGCTTTGAAAGTTTGTACATATGCCATTCAAATTTGTTACAAGAATCTTTGTTAAATAAAATAAGTCAAATCACTGACAAAATCACAATATTTCAGCACAGAATATATAAATGTGTACAACATTCTTTGCCTCCACGTCATGCATTAAAATTGTGTAATGCACACCTACACATGGATTATGCCTTACATATAGTACTTAGACATGTTATAATGTCACCAAAAAAAAAAAAAAGTATGACAACATCCAGTATGCTCTACGTGGAGATCTGATCTTACCAGGGCTTGACATTAACTTTTTTGCTCAACAGCCACTGTGGCTAGTGGTTTTCCAAAGTTAATAGCTACTCAGCATTTTCACTGGCCATGATTTTGACATTGATTCCATAGGCAAAAATTGCCATATACATTTTTCTAATATTCTCTCATAATTTGGCAGCAGGTATATTAGTTTGCTGTTACTTTAAGACCTGGTGCACGGATCCATTATACTGTTACACATGTTTTCTTTCTCAACTGTTTACGTTCACTTAAAACATAACTGACTGTTTACGTGAATACTCACCAAGACCAGCATTTTGGCATTATTTTGCGTGTATTTGTCTAAGCGCAATAAGCAGCGAAAAAGAACTAAATTTAGTACTGAGAGACGGCTTTATGTTTGCGCATTTTGGTTGTGAGCACAAAATATGCGAGAATGAGTAAAATTATGCACAATCCCTCACCGAAATTCAAGCTCTGTAACATCAACAATATTGATCAGAAGCAAATAAAACAAGTGAGTGAGGTGAGGCAGGTTTGTGTGTCAATTCGCTGTTGGAGAGATGAGAGAGCGAGAAAGCGCAACTAGTATTGTGCATCTATTCTGCGGAAAATGAGTATTGGAAGCGTTTCAGTTATTTCAGTATCGATATGTATTGAAAAATCTTTTTGACAACACTTCATTGCACTTAGTTTATTCTTTCAGATGCTTATTTGTAACACTACAATTGAAAAATGTATATATTATATATAAAATTCAACCCACCAAAGTGGCTAGTAGGAGTGACTACTGACTGCTGAAATCCACCCACATTTGGCGGGTGTTAATGTCAAGCCCTGGATCTCACCACACATTGAGTCTGTCTGGGATTACAAGAAGAAAAAACTAAAACAGACTAAATCCAGAAGAAATGGTGCCCACATTCTTCGTGAGAATAGCTTTTATTTATCAATTAACTTAACTTAACTATGAACTAAATCAAATCAATATTTGGTGTGACCACCCTTTACATTTAAAAGAGCTTTTGTCCTTAGGTACATTTGTACAGTTTTTCAGGTAGCTTTGCAGGTAGGTTTTCTTTAAGCGTCTTGGAGACGTTGCCGCAATTCTTCTAGATTTAGTCCGTCTCAATTTTCTTCTGTTTCTTCATGTAATCACAGACAGACTCGATGATGGTGAGATCAGATCTTTGTGTGGAGCATACCGACTGTTGTCAGACTCATTGTACATAAAAAAAAAAATCTCACTGGATTAATTCAATTATTGATATTTCCTGCTGACACACTACAGCAAAAGATATAAATAACTGGCTTAATTATTTTTTTTTTTTTTGGTGAAAATACTAACGTGCTAAAGACATTTGCACAGTACTGTACATGCATATACATAAACCACCATTCAAAAGTGTTTTTTTTTTTTTTTTTAAAGATATTAATACTTTTATTCAGCAAGGACAGTATTTTGCATTTTTAAAAGTGAATAAATTTTTTTTTTATTAGAAATTCCATTATAAGTTATTCCATTATACACAATCTTAAAGCTGCAGTCCGCAATTTTTGGCCCTCTACCGGTTAATAAACAGAACTGCACGCGTCTTGCGGAAGAACATTGTAGCCGGAGCTACTTTTCTCCGTGTATGTCTATGGCGAGTCACACAGTTACTGTAATACTCTGCAGCGGGTCCTACCAGTCCGGTCTGAAATAGTCAGAATATAAACACTTATTATAAGTTTACCATAATGGTTCAGGGTAAGAAAAAAAACACGGTTTGGAAAATGGATTCATGTTGTATATTCTCATTATATAATTTTTGTACATTTTTAACATAAAAAAGTTGTGGACAGCAGCTTTAAATATTTCCCTTTTTTCACAGGCTGAAAGTACACAGAATATATGGCATTACTCACGTCGAGTATGTACTCTTGAATCAGGGCATGAAGAATTATGGCAATGAGCAGGTAAAAGAACACAGTTGCAATGTCCTTGGGACCGTACTTATAGTAGTTCAAAGGTTCAGGCTTGTCCTCTGCATCTGAATAAAACCAAGAATCCACAATGAAAGTGTGCCAATTTAAAACTCCACATCTCTGCACATTAATATGCACTTATTAGGGGTCCAACCAGTGCAGCTCATTTAGAGATGCTTTTCACTAATTGTCTCAGCTAGAGAATTTGCAAGACCTGTGATGTCCCAGCATTTCATCTCATCACACCCAATGACATTTCACTGGATAAAGCCACCTGGTTGAGTGGTGAAATGTCATGAGTGGGAGAAAAACATTCAGTTGACTAGAATAACTACGTATTGTCCGTAGACTCACAAAATTACAAAAATCACTTTATTTATAAAAAAATCTATATATTACACACACACACACACACACACACACACACACACACACACACACACACACACACACACACACACACACACACACACACACACACACACAATAATATACAATGTATATTAGTCAATAAAAGATCACATTTGCAAAGCTTTTCATATTTTAGCAGTCAGTAATTTCATTTGTGAATGGCCACTAAATAACTTTTACTGGCCATTAGATGGCACTATAATGAGTGAATTTAGTCTTTCACATTTCCGTACATTTACACAACAACAATGTACTAAAACCTATGTTGAGCTCAAAATTAAGAGTTTCAACCCATGTACAGTGTGCAAACTGAACAAAGAAGAAGCATTGACTTGTACCTGGACACAGACACACACAAGATTGTTTTATTTGTATATTAGCCTACATTATTAAATATATTATTATTTGTGTGTAAGTTTTATTTTACAATGCCTTATGTACAGCAGGGTAATTATTGTAATTGAAACAAAAAAAATTAAAAAAATAAAATCTAAAAGCTTATTTTTTCAGCTAGTTGCCATTTTCCATTTTTATTCAGATCAACTTGGAGTAAAAAAAAAAAAAAAAAACTAAAATAAAAATGAATGAAAACTATATAGACATACTTAACAAATTAACTGAAAAAAAAATTAAAATGAATATTCAGGAGTACACGCAGCACAGACTGCCCAAATACTTAATTAGATCGCTGTCTTTTGCTGTTTTATAAAGGCACATAGCTATAATCACGGTTTCGAGTTTAGTTTGTTGGCAAAATACAATGTTAGAGACCTTTTATGTTAGGCTATACATTTTAAATTTTCGGTTCATTGTGAAACAGTGGCGGCACAGGGTCATTAATGGGAAACACCGAATGAATGTTTAGCTGACAAATGTGCTAAAGTTTAGTAATATTATAACATAACAAAAGCCCTTTAACCAGACCGAAAGAGAATCTGAGTTCTTTGCCTGCAACTGCATTTGCGGCTTGAGCCCCAGAAGCCACCCTCCTCGCTCCACCTGATAACGGTATTGTTTTCAAAAGCTTGTATTTTTAGGTCCCAAAATGCCATTGTCATGTAAATGCCAAAAGAAAAGTTTTCTGTTTTTAGTTGAAAATGGTGTTATGTAAACAGCCCCTTATACCTCAGGTAGAGGTCTTCTCGGGTACCCGATATCTGTATCAGACCTATATCACTTCTTACCTGAAACTGAGATGCATAAATTAAAGTGCCCCTATTATGCTTTTTCGAATATTCCCGCTACAGCGTGTTTATAGCTGCTTGTGAATGTAAAAGTTCTGCAACGTTTTAAAGATTAAAGTGCATGACAAATAAAGCAATTCTCACTAATGTAATGTATCTACGCAGGATTTCGCATAATGCCAGTCTTCATTGGCTGCCCCTGAACAATATCTACTTGTACTTCAAACTCTGTAGTTGTAGCTGTGACTGGAGGAGTTTGGTTCATCTTGTAGACATGTTGAGATGATGCTGTTTTCTGCTGCCAAAGCGAATCCACTTTGATGCATTTCCAAAGGATGAGACTCACGCTGGAATTGATACGGTAAAACTGATGCCATCGTTATCACTGTATCAAGTGCTGAGGAAGATCTGGAGCTGAACCAATCACAACAGACTGGGCAGTCTTACCAACCATAGCAGAGGAAGCTCTCGGAAAGGAGGGGTTTAGAGAGACTGAATCCTTTATTGAACCATTTCAGACACTGAGAGAAAAGAAGTGATGCTGTAATGTATATTATGAGAAAATTAAAAGTGTTTTTGACCCTGGATGCATGTAAACGTATTGTAGGAGACCTCCAAAAAAATAATGAACCATTAAAATAGCATAATAGGGGTGATTTAATTTTTTAAAAAAGAAGAAGAAAAAAAACAAAACAAAAAAACGCCCAATTAAGAGTCCGACCCAAAGGCAAATGTGAAAGACAGCGACATTTGCTCAGTCTCCAGCCCTGCACGCCATTGAAGAGTGTTGACTTTTACAGCCAGGTAGGCTCATGACACGGACCAAAATCAGAGACCACAAATAAGAAACACCACAGCAGGTTTTATAAAAGTTTTTAAATGGCAGGTTTTTAAAACACTTCGGGGCAATTTCCCGGACAGAGGTTACGCCAAGTCCTAGAATAAAATGGCCCTTTAAACCAGATTAACAGAAATCTGCTTTCTCTGTCATGGATTAAAATAGTCCTAGACTTAGTATAGTCCAGAGTTTAATAATCTGATTTCCTGGAGGAAGACTAGAGCTACTCCAGGACTAAATTGAGGCTTAAATTAAACCTACCAGGAGGCAGGTTTAACTTCAGATTAATGATGTGTTTCAAAGAAGACACATGTATTACTTGGATATATATCAATATTGATATACTGCGCAAAAGTCTTAGGCACGTCAGTATTTTCACCCCCCAAAAAGGTTTTAAGCCAGTTATTTATATATTTTGCTGTAGTGTGTCAATAGGAAATATCCGTTCACTTTTCCAAACATTCATTTTGCCATTAATTGTAATAATCCAATGAGATTTTTGAATACACAATAAGACTGATAACAGCCGGTGCTCCACGTGGAGATCAGAGCTCACCATCATCAAATCCGTCTGTGATTACATGAAGAAACATATGAAACTGAGACAAATCAAATCTGGAAGAACTGTGGCCGTGTCTCCAAGAGATTTTGAGAAACAATTGATGGTGAGATCAGATCACTGTGTGGAGCACCGGCTGTTGTCAGACTCCTTGTGTATTCAAAAATCTCACTGGATTATTACAATTAATGGCAAAATGAATGTTTGGAAATGTGAACGGATATTTCCTATCGACGCACTACAGCAAAAGATATAAATAACTGGCTCAAAACCTTTTTTGGGGGGTGAAAATACTGACGTGCCTAAGACTTTTGCACAGTACTGTACATACATATATATAATATATATATATATTTTTTTTGGTGCTGTTCACTTTATTTAAACAATTTATGTTGATTTAACACCATTGTTTCTGGTTCAAATGTGATTGCTTCATGTTAAATTGACTTGGTTACTAGAACTTGATGCTTTCATTTTGAAATAAGGTTTCAGTAGAGTAACCCAATCAAACAGGACTTTCACTTCCCATCATGCTTTGCACCGGGCTGAATTGGGAGAGTAAATGTTGAAAAAGTGTTATTTTATGCTTCTTTTTTTTTAGAAAGATGAGAATATGGAGAGACTTCTTACTGTTTAATGTTTTATTATGTAAAAGTTTGTGTTATGTTTGTGTTTTTTGGAGATTACCATTGTGGTGAAGTGTAGAGCATGCTTGGTTTGAGGACCTGCTAACAAGAATAGTTTTTTTTTTGGTATGTAATGAAGCAACTGCTATGATAGTGCTTTGGATCAAACCAGTATCATTTTTAGACTGCCACCAATTATCACAAGTGTAAATAGTTTAGTTTAGTTTGTTGCTAAAGGACAAAACAAAAGCATTAATAATATATGATTATTATATATATATATATATATATATATATATTTCATCTATTTAAAAAGAATTTATTACAAACAGATTTCCAGGCATTTCTTTTTTTTCACAGCTGATGTATTTTGCTTGCTTTAAAATAAATGTCTCTTGTTTAGTTAAGTTTTTATATTGGAGTCTTTTTTTCTGCCAGTTTTCCTTGGATTTGCTTCTAGGTTCAATGCAATTTTAAGTTTTTCTTGGTTCATTCCATGTTTTACAGGCAACCTCTCTCATGCCAATTCAGATTTGCACAGTTGGTTTTAAATTAATCTGGTTTATTTTGATTCAAGACTCCATAGTCCAGGTTTTAGTAATCTATACTTAATCTGTGTTTCAGAAAGCCATTTTTTAAACAACGATTCACTATTCTGGATTAAGGCCTATCCTGGCTTAATTTAAACCCTGTCCGTGAAACCGCCCCTTCATGTTTTCATGTTGCCAAAAGCCAGATAATGTAGCTTGTCAAAAATGTGGGAGATCGGATTTTTAAAGAAAGTTTTTAGAATATTATAGAATGTTTTAATGTAGCTTGTCAAAAATGTGGGAGAATATGTTTTCTGTGGATTTTCCATGATGTTTTGTTTGAGAAAAAGCATGAAACTATAATGTTATGATTTCATTTGTTAATTTGGTTTAGTTGCCATCAACTACATTTAGATGGTATTCTGTAATCAAAATCTGGCAAAATAGTTTTTCTGCTGAGGTGAGCAATTCCAAGTAGATAAACCACTCACAAGGTTGTTGCACCTCAAATGACAAGGAAATGTATGTTAATATTAATAAATTGTATTGAAGTAGTATAGAGCAGCACGATTCATCGTTAAAAGATCTCGATCTTGATCCAAACACCCATGCAATCTCATTCCTAAATGGCAATTTTTTCACAATTTCTACAAGCGGGTGTGGGCAGTAACGATCAGAAATTCAGCGGGATCGGGATTAAGAAAACAGTCCTGCACAGGGCTCTACTTCAAATAACGATCATTACATTGTTCCGCTACCAGGCAACAAATGACTGTTAAAAAAACGTATTCGTCATTGAATCATTCATTCAAGAGATTCATTTAAAAATGATTCATCCAGTAATGAAAAAAGTATTTATGAATAATTCGTTCAAACAGACTTTTTTTTTTTTAAATAATTCATTCTTAATTAAACATTTTTAAATAGACTGCAGCAATTAATACTTTGTCAGAACCTCTGGTAAGCTGCATGTTATTTTGGGTTGCACTTTATTTTACAGTAAGTGCACTTTTAATGTACTTAAAGTGTACTTACCCACAAAAGTAAAAGTAAAAGTAAAATAATATAAGGTAACTAATTGGGTTACGTTAAGGTTTAGGGGTAGGTTCAGAGTTAGTACCTAGTTATTACCCAGTTACAGTATGTTCACAATTGTATGATTAATAGTATGTTCATGTGAAACAGGACTGTAAAACAAAGGGCTACCTTCTTTTGTTTAGTTGTCATTTCAGAATCGTGATCTCTATTTGGGAAGGAAAAAAAAAAAAAAAAAAAAATCACAATTCTCAATTTATCCAGAAAGAATCGTGCAGCTCTACAGTAGTGGTGCAGTATTGCAGAGCGTAGTTTATATGCATCATGTTGCTGCTGCAAGTACCAGTGTTCAGGAGGGTTTGGAATTTATGCATTGAAGCACAGACTGACAGAAAAGAGAGAGAAGGGGCATAATAACACTGTCATAAAATTAATTAATGTACATTTGTTTTAAATAATAAAATATTGTTAAACCAAGTAATGTAAAGTTGGCATATTTTAAAAGAATTCGGGTCTTTTCAGGTCCATACGGTAAAAAAACGTATTTAAAATGACCCGAAACCCAAAGCTACTAGTAACACACTTGACCCGTGTCCGAGTTTTGAACCTGAACCCGCTCTGGTCTAGGGTTGGACTCAGATCAGAGTGGGCCTGTGAAGACCTCTAATCTCAGGACCTCCGAGTTGATTGATTCCTCTGAATCCTTCAGTCTCACAGGAAAATTGTTCAACCACATCCATTTTATGGAAAAACAACTGAGTCTGTCACTTAAATTTGCCAATTGTTGTCACATGTATTTTAGCTTGGACCCGGATGACTGCACCTTGCAGTTAAATTTATGCTTTAGTATTAGCATTATTGAAAGATCTAGGCCGTACCTGTATCCAAGCTTTGTGTGACATTATACTGGACTGTGATGAACATGATGGCAAACTTTGCTGTCACCTGCAATAAAACAAAACATATATGAATACATAAACATATACACAAACATATTGCAACAAAGTTGCAAAAGCCACAACTTTAACAGCCCCATATAAAATATTTCCTGCCATTCCAGTACAAACTACACCAACATTACTACAGAATCTGAAATTGGATTTTTAAATAAAGTTTTTAAAATATAGAATATTATATAATATGTTTTAATGTTGCCAGAAGCCAGATAATGTAGCTTGTCAAAAATGTGGGAGACTATGTTTTCTGCGGATTTTCCATAGTGTTTTGTTTGAGAGAAAGCATGGAAATATAATGTTACGATTTCATTTTTATTAATCTGGTTTAGTTGCCATCAACTACATTTAGATGGTATTCTATGGAGTTAACATTGTGCCATAATTAAACAAACAAATCCAGCATTTTGCAAACAAACACAATGTGCTTTGCAAAGGAAAACTCGACTCACAAACAAACAAAAAGTGATGTGCAAATACAAAGGTCAGTTTGAACGTATAGAGCTGCATGATTCAACATTAAAAGATCTCGATCTTTTATTACTACTGTTATTATTATTATTAATATTATTGTTGCTGTCATCACAAAATACTATCACCATCTTTAATATTAGTATTACTATTGTTATTATTATTATTATTGATATAAATGTTATTATTATTATTCTCATTATTATTATTGATGTTACTATTGCCGTCAACACAAAATATTATCATCATCACCATCTTTAGTATTACTATTGTTATTATTATCCCTGTTATTACTGTTATCATTATTACTGATATTACTGTTGCCGTCATCACAAAATGTTATCATCACCATCTTTAGTATTAGTATCACTATTGTTGTTGTTATTAATGTTATTATTATTGATAATACTATTGCATCAACACAAATTATTATCATCACCATCTTTAGTATTACTATCGTTATTATTAGTTATTACTGTTATTATTATTATTGATATTACTGTTGCCATCATCACAAAATATTTTATCATTATTATTATACATGCTATTACTACTTAGATACTTCTGCTACTATCCATTTGTCATTTCTGCTTATTTTTCGCTGCTGTTACTATCATTGCTGTTTTATTGTTGTTTTTGTGTTTTGTGTTCACCTTATGTTGTATGTTTTGTACTTCTAATAATTATTTTTTATTTTTTTGCCATTGAATCATTCATTCAAGAGATTAATTTAAAAATGATTCATCCAGTAATGAAACAAGCATTTATGAATAATTTGTTCAAACAGACTTTTTTTTTTTTTTTTTTTTTTTAATAATTCATTCAAATTAATTAAACGTTTTTAAATAGACTGCAGCAATTAATACTTTGTCAGAACCTCTGGCAAGTTGCACCTCAGCGGAAAAACGATTTTGCCAGATTTTGATTACAGAATACAATCTAAATGTAGTTGATGGCAACTAAACCAAATTAACAAATGAAATCATAACATTATAGTTTCATGCTTTTTCTCAAACAAAACATCATGGAAAATCCACAGAAAACATACTCTCCCACATTTTTGACAAGCTACATTAAAACATTCTATAATATTCTAAAAACTTTCTTTAAAAATCCGATCTCTGATTCTGTACTAATATTGCTGTAGTTTGTACTGGAATGGCAGGAAATATTTGATATGGGGCTGTTAAAGTTGTGGCTTTTGCAACTTTGTTGCAATATGTTTGTGTATATGTTTATATAATATAACATTTTAGAATATAGTTATGACAAGGAAGTTTAAATTGAGAGGAAGTTGAGAATATTTAACACGTCATATATATATTTTTTTGTTTCTTCCATTTGAGAGTCAGACAGTATCACTGTAATGAGGAAGCACAGTTAAAAGCATGTGATCAAGTGCTTTTATGCTTTCGTTATCTTAAGTATTTGATTTTAGATCATTCAGCATGTGTAGTGCTGATATTTAACTAAAATATTAAAATAACATTTGACTTGTTGCAGCACTGGCATCCAGTGGTATGTGGACACCTACTTCTAATGAAACAATTATATTAAGATTTGTCACTGGAATTACTGAAAAATCCAACCCACTAGTTAATTGCCCATTTAACTTATTAAAACAGATTCCACTATTGCATATTTAGATAACATAATACGATGATCATGTTACTATACAAGTATAAATTTATCATGATATGATATATCATAAAGGTTTGATAAGAAATAACTTCGAACGTGATGACTATGTTGAGTTTAATATTATTGTACAATAAACAACCTCAAACATGCTCTTCTTAATATTATTCAACAACAACCTCAAGAATTATCATGCTGTTGTTATGAGTTTTATAGTAAATAACCTCAAAGATGATGGTCATATCATATGACATAGATTTAATACTGATCAAAACAGGTTATGATATTTAAAAAAAAATAGCTCAGACGTGATCATGTTATGATATGTGTTTAATAGGAAATGATAACCTCAAACATGTCGGTCATGATATATGATATAGATTTCATACTGACTTAATTTGAATATGTTGTGATATGAGTTTAAAAGGAAACTATAACCTCAAACATGAGTCCCAGGAGGATGATCATGGCCACACACGACACCATATCCGCGTGATTCTGGATGACAAACTCGTGGCTCAGCACAGGCGGACTCTTGTTCTTCTTGCGGAAGCCCATCGCTCTTCTTTCACAGAGAATAAACACTCCTGATTACTGCAGAGACGATCAGGTGAACCAGATCGCGGGTAAATTCACACTATTCAGTCATGAAAGCCCCACCACATTCACACCCGCTTACGATGTGTGCCGGAAGCTGTGAGGTATTCGACTCAGAGCGAAGGTGTTGCTGTAAAAGTCTAAAACATTTTTATTTTATTTATTTATTTATTTTAATTGAGAAAATAGCAGTTGGATACAATTTTAATACGTCGTTTATTTTGGAAAAATAAACTGTTCTGTGGGATTTTGTTAGACTTATATATGACACTTTAACAGAGCACGAGAAAAAAAAACGTGTTTTGTCATAGGGTTATTAAAATGAATAACATTAATAACGTATTTCTAAATATCTAAATTCCAAACATTAAACGTGTAGGGTGACACATTGTGATGCTTTAAAAAACTGCAGATGGATGTTGTGTTCAACTGTAAAGGAGGGCTTTTATTTTGGCTTAAGACTTAAGCGGAAGTTTCTTTATTGATTCACATGCCCTTTACGCAGACATTTTGGATTTGTGTGTGACTGAGCGCGGTTGTTTTGGTAAGTTTACTATTTTGCACTTATGTTTATGACATATTCATTTTTTACACTCGTTTTGTTGGTGGTGGTTATTTATTTACATTATAATGGAAACAGATTGTCTAGCTTACTCATACAGTCCCTTACCTAAATATTTTATTAATGTAATGTCTTTTACATTATATTTAAGAAATTGATTACTTTTTAATGCACAACGTCATGACATAGTGATCTTTTATGACATAGACAAATGACAATATCAGAAATTATTATTATTGTTCATTGTACTGTGATTCCAGTCATATTTACTATACAGTAATATTGTTTGTGATAACTATTTTAAACAGATATGGCAGGAACAGATATGGACCCTGAGGTGGCTCGGGGCTTATTTGAAGAAGGAGCCACGCTTGTCTTGCTTGGTGTTCCTGAGGGAACAGAGTTGGGACTTGACTACAAAACCTGGACTTTGGGCCCTAGGTTCCGTGGGGTGAAGATGATTCCTCCAGGGCTTCATTTCCTCCACTACTGCTCTGTCAGCACAAATGGAGCTTGTGGTGAAATTAGCCCCAAAATAGGCCTGTTCCTGTCCCTGAAACCTCGCGAGGTGCTTGTAGCTCATTGGAACAAGAGTGAAGATGACTTGGAGTTCTCCCAGAACCCAGAGGAGGTGGAGCGCATAAGGGACAATCTTCGTGAACTGGACGGGTATCTGGGCCCGTATCCCTATGACACACTCCGGAAGTGGGTTTCCCTGACCGACAGACTCAGTCAGGAGGTTGCCATCGCTCTGCAGCCCCTCAGTGGGCGGGTGTGTGCCTTTAGTGATGTTATCCCAGAACTGCAGCTGACCCATACAAAAGACCGGGCAGAGCAGAATCTGCCCCGCAATGATCAGGAATGTCAGAGTATGAAGGAGGGGCTGGACAGACTGCCCCGGATGAAACAAAGGGAAGGCACAGAGTTGCGATTTTCCAACATTCCCAAACAGGCGTACCCTCCTGGGGCAACACCTGCACAGATCACCCAGTATAGTATGGATTGGAGTTACACTCTTAACTGCGTGCTTGAGAGCCATTATAAAGAGCAACCTCTCAATGTACTAGGTGAGCATTGGTTGCTGTTCAGTTTACTAACCAAACATCATGTTAAACCTTCTGGGATGTTCATTATGTTATAAGTAATCTGTCCTGTGCTGAAAATCCTTTACCTAATTTGGTGTTCTCTATTTTTTTAAATAGCTTGTAAATCTCGCATTCTGCTATATCATCACTAAATAAATACTGAATTCAATTTTTTTATCAACTTGTTTTCTTTCAATTAGAACAGGTTTTGTTTTTATTTTTGGAACTAATTGATCATAGGCCTAATTGATCTGAGCTTATGCACCTCAATAACTATGTTTCCATTCAAAGTTGTAAATTTAACTTGTGCACAAAATTGGAATATAGCATAAAACATTGGCGAATAAAGCAATGTTTCCATCTCATGTGTTCAAGAGAACAAAATATTCACTTTCTCAGAAATTGCTGCAAAATATCTGTAGTAAAAATGGAAGTTGCTGCAATAGGGGAAAAAACTGGCTCTTTTATCCTCGATCATAAGTGACTTGTGTCTCAAGACAAAACGCAGTAAACACTGTCATGTTCTCTTGCTTTCTGATGCTGGTGTTTGGGAACTCAATCATATGAGATGCTTCTTGGAGTCAATTAACCAATCATTTTGATTACAGACTTTGGCTCAGGCATTTCTGATTGATCAAAGCAACATTTGAGATGCTGTGATGTGATTGGTCCACTTTTTAGTCAAGTTATCCAATCACATCATCTGTTGAGGCAAAGTCACACAAGTTTATTCAGTAAATGTGTTTCTGTCATAGTTTATGAATGTCTTCTTATCAGATAACAAAATGTATCCACCAATTGAGCTCCAATTGAGCTCATACATTTTTTATGAGCATTTTTAGAGTTTATGTGCATCTTGGCATTTCCATCCAGCATTTATTTATGTGATATCCCAAAATTTGCATAAAAATAGGTGGATAAACATAGCCAGTGTGTTTGAGTGAAAAAAGTTCACTTAAGCTTATTCGCCTAAAAAACTGAGGTGCATAAGCATTCAATGAGGCCTACAATCAGTCAGTTTAAAAAAAAAAAAAAAAAAAAACCTGTCCTAATGGAAAGGAAACAAGTTGATAAAAAGATTGAATCCAGTATTTGGCAATAACAGCATAACGAGAGATTTATAAGCAGATTTTTGTAGGCTGGTCATATTTGACTAAAAACTAGTCAAAATGACCTGAACTATATAAAAATATTAGATATTTAGATATAAAAATCTAGTTGCAAATACTGTACTAAAATATTGAATCATAAAACATCATCATGTGTTGTGACCTTTGTAGGAGAGCTGCAGTTTGCATTCGTTTGTTTCCTTGTTGGGAATGTTTATGAGGCTTTTGAGCATTGGAAAAGCCTACTGGCTCTGCTGTGCCGCTCTGAGGAGGCCATGAAGGACAGGAAGGATCTGTATCTGGGTCTCATCGCCGTACTATACCATCAGCTGGGAGAAATCCCTCCGGACTTCTTTGTGGACATTGTGTCCCAGAACAACTTTCTCACCTCCACACTTCAGGTGCAGTTCACTCGGTTTTCTTAAATCCTAGTTTCAACTAAAACAGAAGTGGAACATGACCAAAGTCATTCAGGTCATAAGGTCAACATAAATTCAAAAGAAACCACTTTTACTTATTAATACACATTTGTATTGTTCAGTACGCAATATTTAGAAGAAAAAAAATTCATCCACCCCTGAAACAATTTTTCATGTCACCAAAATTGTGCAAAAAGGTTGGAAATTAATAATTTCAGGTTGATTTTAATATAGATTCATTTTTTTTTTAGGGGTTTCATATAATGTTTATTCGTATAATGCTTCTTAAATGTTTTCTAAGGTTTTGCAGGGGTTCATGATTGGATGAAAAGCTAATAATTAACTAAATAAATATTTTATTTGTTTACTTTCATGTCAGTGACCATTACCAACATCAGATAACTGTAAAGCTGTGAATGCTTAATTGTTAATAATTGTTAATTGCTCAGTTGTTAATGTAAAATTATTGAAAAATTACTTCTTAGGGGTATTTTAAGTAAATATTTTATGTCAAAGGGGTTCAGTTGACAAAAAAAGTGTGGGAATTGCTGGCTTGGAGCTGGACAGGTTTGGTCTCATTATCAGAGTTTGGTCTCTTTGGCTAAAAGAGCTCAACGCGCTGCAACTGAAGAAACTGTGTTTGGTTGCGTTGTGAGTATTTGCAGCGCGTTTCTGTATTTGGTTTCGTTGTATTTGCAGCATGTTTTGTCAAACTGATGTTTTTCTTAATTTTTTTTTATTTGCATGTGTTTTTTTCAGTTGCTGCTCATTGAGCTCTCTTGTCCACCGTACATTCAGCCAACATGTACATGATGCATTCACCAAACTGTGTGTGTTTTTTAATGTAACTAATGAGTTTTAATCCTTTTTCCTCCTATTGGTGCATTTCAGGACTTTTTCCAGTTTGCCAGCAGTCCCGGGGTCGACAGCACATTACGGAAAAGAGCTGAAAAATTTAAAGTCCATCTGACCAAAAAGTTTCGGTGGGACTTCGATGCAGATCTTGATGAATGTGCTCCAGTGGTGGTGGAGCTTCCGGAGGGAGTTGCTGTGGACTGATGCTTTTTCACGTGTTGCAGCCAATTCTGTGATGTGCTTGAAATTGCATATTTAAAAAATATAGTGCAAGAAGCTGTTTGAAAGTTTTATATTGTTTTCACATGTCAGTCTTTTCAGACTGCATTCATCAGATACTACTGCATCTGGTTATTGTTCTGTCATTTCATGAATAACATTTTTTTTGACCATTTCATTTTATTAAAGCTAATTATTTCACTTCATTGTTCTCGATTTGGGTTTTTTGTGACCCTGAATACCATATAAAGCCACTAGAGGGCAGGCCAGTACACTTTTTTTTTTCTTGACCCAAAACCTTGAACAGTATTTTATTTTGTTCCTCTGCATATGTGGTCATTCGTAGTGTGTTTTGCAATATCATCAGAACAAAAAACAGAGTTAAACCTGTCACTCCTTTCAAAGTCTTCCTGTTTGTTGGAGGTGTTTGTCAAGATAAACATTATTATTATTAATGCTCACATGTAGATAAAAAAAACCCCTCAACCCTAGTATTAAATGTCAGCATGTAACTTGTTCCACATGTTTGTGCTAAGGACATAAAAGACCTCAACTCATGTGACGTGGAAGAGAGGTGTGCTGTTTTTTTTAAACAGTCAAACTTATGATTTTCACCCACTGGTTGAAACAAATCATATGGACAAAGACTTGGATTTAGAACCATATTTAATGTCAAAGAAAATTTGGTGTAGGTTTTATTTGACTTAAACTAGATGAAACTACACAACGTAGACTATTAATCGGTTATGGACATTTTTCAATCACATTCCTAGCAGTTACCTACAGCAACTCCCTAAACATAACACTTGGTATGTTGGCATGAGTTTGCAGCAGTTGTGTTTTTAATTCTTCACAATGATTTCAATCAGGTTTTCTGTTATAGGTTAGCTGAGCCACATAAGTAAGCAGGATTTGTATCAGTGGAGCTGCCAAAGCAAACACAGACCCCTCAGTCTCCAACAGACCACTGACTATCCTAATGCATCCTACTACACTACCAATGTCAGTAGATTTATTTCATTGCACTGAAACTAAAACATCATTACTGACGTTGCCTTATACCGTTTAAAGTATAGTCATTACTTACATTTAAATAGATAAATGATAAATGCTAACTAACTTTGGACTTTGGAGTACCACACTGTTCAGTTCAGGTGTGATTTTGGCACTGTAGATTTGCTCCAGGTTTTTCAGATTAGTCAGATGACAGCTGTCCATTGGAATTTTATTGAAATTAGTGCCAAATATTTCAGTGTTTCAGTGATTTGAGTTTATCGGTGTTGGACAGTCACATTTTTTGATATTTCTTCCCATATTTATCATTTTTTGTCTCTTTTATACCCCAAATGTCTCTCTAGCAATAAGATTAAATAAAGATCAAATAGACATTTGCTGATGTCTCCTGGTTCTCAGATGCTTCTCCAAAATCTATAATCTTGTCTCCTCTAATAATTATTATTATTATAATTTTTTTTTTTTTTTGATGTCTCAAATTGTGCTCAGATTAGCCAAGATGCAATGGAATGTAAGAGATCTCAATATGAACGAAACACTTAACACTTTTTGTTATTCTTGTTAAAACTCTCTTCACATCCTTATAGCAATAATAGAAGTGGTCTATACTGTTATTAATATTAAATATTAATAAATATTAAAACGTACATATATCTACTGTGCAAGTCTCAGGATAAAAAAAAAGCTTGTACAATCATTGCATTCTTTCTGAATGCAATGATAAGATGTCCTACCTGCCTGTCAGCGCATGTATCTCCATACATCTGCACACCTTCTTGTGCAGACATCAGTGCGTTCCGTAAGGCTATGTTGTGGACAGACAGTCACCGAGCACCACAAACAAAAAGCAGTTACTTTTACAGTTCCTCCTGAACCAAAACAAAGATCTTATGTTGCGTAATTACAGGATACCCATGACATTCTACCTGGAGCTGTTTATGTTCTTAGACTCTGATTTATGCATTTCTCTGTCAACACTATCAACTAATGAATCTGTAGTTATTACTAGTTATTACAAGCTCATCGCATTCAAATTTTGAAATGAGAGGGTGTTCATGTGCAATTTTTTACCCTAGGAAACTATTTACGCTAAAAAATAATACAATATGAATATGATAACGATATGAAATATTTACGATAATTCCGATAGTACAATAATTCTGCCACTCCAAAACTGCCTACCCCACCTTTAACTTTCAGTGAATCTGTAAAACTTCTATCGTGATTCAATAGGTCTATAAATCATTTGGACAGTTCACACAATGAATCATTTGTAGCGTTAAAAATATAATGTCATATGAACACAAACTAAAAAACTCTGGATTAAGTGGAATATTTACCTACAATCCATTGACAATAATAAGAAAAGCTTATCATTTGTCAGTGACAACAACTGTGCATGTAAACAACTCAGTGTTCAAACAAAACAGATTTACTTCTTAAATACAGCTAATATATATATATATATATATATATATATATATATATATATATATATATATATATATATATATATATATATATATGACAATGTATGACAATTCCAATGACTACATTTGGAATCCTAGTGCTGTATTAAAATGCAAATGTTTGCTTTCTAGATATTACCAATAAATAAACTTGTCAAACCACAGTTGCACCCCTGACTTCAGACGTGCTTTGAAATTGTTATTTTTTAATTATGGCCTCCCTTATGAGCTTCAGTAATTCAGTCAAATGAGAGAACAGGTTAAATGTCTGAAATGTGTCAGTCAGCATTAACTGCCTCTTAGACACTTTAAGAACAAAAAAGAAAGAAAGAAAAAAACTGTTACTGCCTGCATGCAGAGCTCAGCTCGTAATCCAAATGAACGCCTCTGTCCCTCTCATTTCCCATAATCCTTCTAATTATAATAGACGGGTGGGGTTAAATGGCTGTTTCTTTCTATAGCCCTCCATCCCAGGAAGCTAGTGCCAGCTACATGCCTTTCCTGCTATAAACCTATAAAAAAGGTTGATAGATGTCTGGATTATTCATTAGGCTGTGAGTTATTTTCCCAAAATTATAAAACACATATTACATTGGGAAGTGGCACTTTATGCTTTTATGATTGGTCTTTGTATGCCACATGCAAATATGATGTCTTTAGCAGTGTTCTTGTGCAGGATCTTTAAATGTGTGCGGAACTTTGGGGGGTTTGACTGCTGTATTCATGCTTGAGGTCTGTTTGAGTATTAGGTAAACAAGATATCTTCAAGCAACATTAAAGTCACCATGAAATCAAGACCGTTGACCAAAATAAAATGATTTACTCACAGCAAGCTTCTTTCCATAAGAAGATAATGTTTAAACCTGCCATTTTTTTTAATATTTATATTGAAACAAAATCGTCCATAGTATATAGTGATAGAGTGGCTTTTAAAAAACACCTGCTTTTACCTTTTTTATACATTGTAAAAATAAAAATTAGACATTTTTATTAGAAAAAAATTAGAAAAAAAAACTAGCACTACACATCTCAATTGATGGCTACACTCCTGCTTCACAATATGCCAAATGAATGTTGTTTTAAATGTTTCAAATGATCCTTTGAATTGTGATGGCCTTTGACAAAACTTGATGACACTACAGCCGAGGTATGCAATTACATCAGATACATCAGTGAAATAATCTGTGATATATCCACAAATTTCTTCAAAGTTGCTGTTGAGACTAATATCATTTTCTCTTGGGCTGTTAGTTCCATTTTACTTATTACGATGACACCTGTTTTTGTGGTGTCTTAGTATGTACCACAGCTCATACATTTGAATATGTATACTTAAAAATATAAAAGCATTTTAACTAGTTTTCATTCTAACATGTGCAATGGACATGTATAGATGGAATGACAGAGGAAGTTTTTATAAGCAAGTGCTAACACTATTGATTATAATAATATTACTGTCATATAATCACATCTACTTCAGATTTGATTGTATTGGCAAAATGAGATTCAGTCTTATGATGCATTTTAGACCTTGTGCTCTCTTGAGAACATACAACCTACACCATTTGCCTATTAAGGGTAGGTAAAAGTTAACACACCACCGGAATGCAGAATCCAATAATGACATGGAGTATTTAAGGGTCTTTGGCGTAGTGTCAGCTTTTTGGACCAAGCAAAAGATCAGCAATTTGCTGATTGCCTGTTTAAGAGCATAATCATTTCTAATCATCACGATAAATACAGCATGATAGGAACTGAACTTTATGCTTTTTAGTTCACATGAAGTTAGCAGAGACTTTATGGTCTCTAACAAAACTGCATTATTATGATGACGCCATTCAAACCAGCACCTTAGAGCTCTGCTCCAAAGCCAAACAAAGAGCCCTATTGTGCTGCACCAATGGATAAGTGGCGAATTCCTGCTCTGACAGGGCAAAGGGATGTAGTTGCTTTGTTTCCATTAATTCTTGTGATAAATTGTGCTCTTGATGATACTGGCTTGATGTGTTGGCCCGGTACTTGAGTGTGTAAATGAATTTTGGATAGAACCCCATATTTGATGGTAAATGCTTCCAGGTGTTGCCTGGTAAGGTGATGTCAGATGCTGGAAAAGAAGGGCAAGAAGTACGTTTTTTGAGGGGTCTGTAAAAAGGCCAAAGAGTCTTTTTTTCCTCCTTTTCCTTTTCCTTTTATTTATTTATTTATTTATTTATTTTTTTACTCCTTTTAATGGAGGATCTTTTATCCTTCTGCAGGTAAACTGATGTTCTCATGAGTTCTTGCTGAACTCCTTGAATGGTAATCACATTAATTTAACTTTAGTGCACTTAGAAGAGGAAACTCTGCTTTTCTTTTTCTCTCCTCCAGTTTCTCTACTTGTCCGTCAGGCAGCCGGTCTGGTTGGAGGGGAAATCTGTTTGCCACGGTGCCTGCTATTGTTTTTGGCAACCCTCTCTAAACTCTGGCAGACCCTGTCAACGCCTGAAAGATCTGAAGAACTTCAAGAGTTAGATACTATTTCACTTATTGTTCTGGCTCTATGAGTTCTAGAAAGTGAAAAGTAAAGGTTAGCTATCCTCCCTGTCCTGGAAAAGTTGTCCCACTCCCATTCAACATGATTTTCTTTTTGTCACTGCATTCATACACAGCAATATGAAGCTGCACCTCTCTGGCAATGGACCCATGACGGAGAAACAGACAATGGCTTTAAAAGAGGAAAAAGAGAAACTCAGCTGTGGCTCACTGGTTGGATACAATGTGATTAGTGTTCTTGTTCCCAATACTTTGATGCAATAACAGACATTTGGATATTTTTCACTGTGTATATCATATTTTCGCATAGATTTTCCTAGTCCTCCTTTTTTACAATTTCCTTCCACCCTCCACCCTTCTCTATCTTTCTCTATCTCACTATTTTCCATCAGGATGCCTTATCCTGTCCAGCTCTTGTTTTTGTTCCTTGTGTCAATATACTCACCCTTATGAATAAGAAGTTTGTTCAAATGTGCTATTAGCATACTTCTTTAAACTAAAAATAAGAAAGTATACGTTCAGTCTACTTTTTATATACTTATATACTTAAAATTGCACTTAAGTATACTTGACTTATACCGACAGAAAAGTCTAAGTACATTTGGCCTATACTTGGACTCAGTCTTTGATCAAGATTTTGAAAAAGTATAGTATAAAAGTACATTGTTTGAAAATATTGATTTATAAAGAAAACAGATATATTCCTAATTCTGAGTATTTGAATTTTTGTGTAGGCTAGTCCACTGGTAGTGTAAATAGGAATTTACTTCAAAACTACTTCCCTCTTTCCTCGCCATTGATTGAATTTTCAGGCTATACAACGGTAGGGGGTGCTGTTACACATTTTCTGAAAGAGTACAGAATCTCTGGATCAAAATGCAAGAAAAGACGAAGCTGAAACAAGTGATAGAAGATTACTCATGCAAATATAAAATAAAGTAATCATCAAACATTAAACAGCATATAAAAAAAAAAACTGCCAAACGTTATGTGGACTATGAGGACTATGAAGCTTTGGGGGTGTTTATGGACTCGATCTTCTCCTGTGTTTGATCATCTTTCTGAATCCCATAAGGATCTCTCAGCAATTTCTCAGCTTTTTATTTAAAATGTTACCCCCACATTTAAGTGTTGATAAAAAACTTACCCACATTTAAGTGTTAATAAAAAAGGATTCATTAAGCTAGAATAAAATGTTTTTGAAATGGAAAGTAAGTTCAAGTACAGTTAAAGGTATTTCAAGTATGAAATATAATACCTTAATAGGAACTTAGTAGTAAAATATATATAGTAAAATATATATATATATATATAAAGTAAACTATAAGTGTGATGTTATGTTCACTTAAAGAAAACTTACAAGTATACTTGCACTAAGCTAGTAGTTTACTTCTATCTACAGCAGCAACGCCAGAACAACAACCTCCTTGTCCTGCATATATGTCTGGCACTGGTCCTCATTATCAAACCCGGAGAGAAGGTGAGTCAGAGGAAGAGCTAGAGGAGCCAGAATTGCCCATGGAGGGAGACACTCAGGAGGATATTCCACATCCCCACTCAACCATTCCATCTGAGAGAGTACCAACCTCTGAGGCTGAACACCCACATGCCCCTCCAATAACTCCTACCACTTATACCCAGTCTGTGCTCTTACAGCTATTGATAGAGGAAATAAGAAATCAAGGTAAATTAATCCAGCAGTGCATGCATGGGAGTAGGAGTAGCACCCACTCCTCACAATCCCGCTCAGCATCTCCTTGCCCTGATAGCCTTAATCTTCAACCAGTAGTATCATCACAAGCTCATTAAACTACAGATGACCATAGGCTCCCTACTTTTCCACCTCAGCAGCAGCTTCTTTCTCCTCCTCCTGTAAGCCGTACCCCTCTTACTCAACCTGTGCCGCAGTCCATGCAGCTCATGCATCCTCCTGGCTGTGGCCAGTTTCCTGCCACATCTCAAGCACCAGCCTTGTATAACTCCATGAACCCAGCCTATACCCTGCCAAGTCAACCCTTGCCTGGTATTATGTCTTATCCTGCTCAGCCGGCATACATTGTGCAGCCCCACCACCTGATATCTGCTGCCCCTCTAAACCAGCTAGTTCCTCCTGTTGGCCCACAGCAGTTAAACTATAGGAGGATAGAAGGTCCTTCTTTCCCTGATCTCACGAGGGAGGATGAAAGCCAGTACCTGATGCTAAAGATGGCCCTATCCAACTTGTTAGATCCAAGAGAATCAGAACAATACAAATACCCCATCCTGTTGGATCATCTAAAGGTAGATCAGGCAAGGAGACTTGCACTGGCTTATGTTTATGTGTGGCAGTACTGTAAAGAATAGACTTAAACGGAAGACCCCCCCCCCCCATTTAAAATTTGAGTTGAGTTTTATATATATGTTTGTACTCGGTTTTTGGCTCCTTTTATTTAATATATATATATGTGGATACTATCTGCAGGGAGGTTATATCTTTTAATGTGTAAACAGTGGCGTAAACTATCCAAACCACAAGAGGGAGCCCTCGCCATGCTCTGCTAGAGAAGGAGCAGTTAACATGAGACGAGCAGATAGCTAACACACAGATTTGATACGCTCCATATGTGGTTGACTTTATCTTGTTACTTCTTTCCTTGCAGGTAAGAATAACTTAGTATATTTCATTTAAGGAGGTCCATGAATAGTTGTCATTGTAGTTCTGGTAGTTTGTGTAGGTTTGAGCACCACAATCATATTGTAATTACTCGTAGATAGAACGCGAGACAACTGTGGTGTTTGTATTAAACCAAGATCATTATTGTACACCAAAGTGACAATATGTAGTTTAAAGGAATTCTTTTAAGATTATTTTTATGGTTAAATGGATCATTTAATTTGTAACGGGAGCTCAGTGGCGCACATGGTGTTCGTTGGCGTCCGCCATCTTATGTAAATTGTCTGCCGCTGTGGTTTAGGGATACCAATAACTCAAACGAGGTGGAATGCACGCCTGTGAACCCAGACAGTCATAAAACGTGACATAAGAAAACATTAAAGTGTCATTGTTTAATTAGAGTAAATCAGTAGTGCTGGGACAGAGAATGTATGTACTCTGGGAGGTGGTTAAACAGATAGAATATAATGTAGAAGTTCAAATTAAGTTTGACAGTGTTTATATATTTTTTTTTTGTTATTCAGCAAGTCTTGTGTTCATATGTTTGATATGCAACTGTATTTGCAAGTGAATATGTTTACATCTGTTTGTGAATAACAGGGAATGTTAGAGCATTTAGAGAATGTTATACAAAGTTAATGATAGTTTAATACAGCAGTTAACATGAGACGAGCAGATAGCTAACACACAGATTTGATACGCTCCATATGTGGTTGACTTTATCTTGTTACTTCTTTCCTTGCAGATTTGAATTTAAAACAAGAATATTAAATGTGTTGCACTAGAAACGACGCCTGCTCCTTTCTACATGTGTAACATATGCCCCCAGATCCTTACACTCAAGCTATACAGGCCCCAGATGAGCGTTCTGGTCAACCTAGACAGCTTGCTTTTGAAGGAGCTCCGAGCTATAATGGAGATGCCTGTTATTCGAACAGGTGATGGTAGAGGCTTAGACCAATCTGCCCTCAGACTTCAGGCATTAGTGGGTCTCCTTCAGTCCATGGGCCCTGAAGGCCTCTCTGAGCTTACCTGTGGTTCACATGTTGAGGGGCTTCTAGAGAAGCTTCCCCATGAGCAGTTCTGCCAGTTTAAGAGATGTATGAGTTTGAGTAGACCAGGCCCCCTTTCCTATAACCTCCTGGATTTTTCCAACTGGCTACAACAAGAAGCTATCAGTCAGCCTTTCCGTCAGAAGTCGTCAACCTCTCAACCATTAAGAGGTACATCCATACTCCATGGTGCCAAAACCTCCTCTCTTGTGACCTCTACTAAAGCCCAAGTTGCCCCACTTAAGGCTAGTCAGACTCTCCCCAATGCCTCATTGAACGCTGTCCAGTGTGCTGTGAGGTGTGTTCAGGCGCATTGCCGGCGCATTGCCATTTTAAGGAGCTGAAAATAGACTGCGCCATAGACCAACTCAAACCTGGTCTAAAGTCTAAAGTCAATATTTTTTTGTTAGAGTGCGTTGGTAGAAACTGCGCCTCTGGTGCCTCTGGGCGCATCCACAGTGCGCATTGACTTTGCTTATTACACACAGGGATGCGCATCACACAAACATGCCAAATATTAAAAACAAAAGGATTACAGTGTAAAAGAATATTATTGTGTAGGCTACATAAATATAAAAATGTAATGAAGAATAGTCATTGCGTGTATTAGAATTAGGCTACCTATTTTCAATTCAGCCTATTACTACTTATAATGATGAACAAAATTGGCTAATTAATTGAACAATTGTGCCAATACACACACATATATATTAACTGACTCATCGCGTGGAGCTATTTGAAAGCCTGCATCCAGTGCAGACGACTGAAAGATTGACTGGCCACTTAACAGGTAATTTCAGCAAAACATCACTCGTTGAACTCCTCAGTTGAATCGGTGTGTTTAATAAGTCAGTGTATTTTATAATGTTACGTATTTTCGAATTGTTCAGCCAAATGGAGTACCTGCTCGGCCGAAGAATTGAAAGACGGAGGAGGCATAGGATCTACCGGCCGAGGTCCACATATCTGTCCCTGTCTGAGGTGGAGTGTCGCCAGAAGCTTCGCCTATCCCACCAGGCAATAACAGACCTTTGTCATCTTCTGGCAGATGATCTGCAGACAAATGCATATTGCCTATATGCACTCCCTGTTGCTGTTAAAATAACTGTTGCGCTAATTTTTTTTGCGATTGGATCATTCCAACATCCTTTGAGTTCGATTGGAGGCATATCCCAACCTGCCGTAAGTTCGGCAATACATGCAGTGACATCAAGCCTAGTCCGAAATGCACACGAATTCATTAAATTCCCCATGACGCCTGCTACCCAAAATAGGGTTAAAGAGGAGTTTTTGACTAACTTTGGGTTTCCTGGAGTTTTGGGTGCAATAGATTGCACGCATGTGCAACTACGTGCCCCGTCAGAGAACGCTCAGGTTTACGTTAATCATGAGGGAACCCATTCCATCAATATCCAGGTGTTGCGATGCAACGTGTAAGGTTACACATGTAATCGCAAATTATCCTGGATCAAGCCATGACTCCTTTATTTTGGCCAACTCTGTCATTCCTGCAGTCTTCCAGGGTGACCCTCCCCTCGATGGGTGGCTGTTAGGGGACAGTGGCTATCCATTAAAGACATGGCTGATTACACCTTATATCATGCCTACAACAGTAAGGGAAGATTTTTTTAATCACAAACACACGAACACACGAGCTGTCATCGAGAGAACATTTGGCATGCTAAAAATGTGCTTCAGGTGTAGATAAGTCAGGGGGGCATTGCAGTACAGCCCTCAGAAGGTCGGAGCATTCTTTGTGGCATGTTGTGTGTTGCATAACATTGCCATATGCCATGGATGTCTCGTAGACATAATTGAGGACAGATTAGAGGACTTTAGAAGGCGTGAAAATGAATATATATATAACATCAATGCGTCCGAGGGGCAGCAGCAACATCTCCAAGCGGCTCAAGCGAGTGTTCACCTGCCGCATACTCTGAACATATTTCTCCAGCATATCTGAGCATAACTCCAGCATATTAAAGCCGTCCTGCTGGAGTGTCAGGAATGGGTGGTCTTCGTGCCTGACGTTCTCGCATCATGCTCTGGGTCACCTCGCCTCTCCCCTCAAACTAGATGGTTGTTCCACCGTTTCTTCAGCCCCCTCCTCCTGCCTACTGGGTCCGGCCACACAATCTTCAGCCAGCGGAGCTGAATGAAATGTCATGTTTATATATTTTATGACTATTGTTAAATAAAATATTTTTGTGCTTGAAAGTTTTGTACATATTTTCACATTATCACTTCATTACCTTCATTACGATGTCCTCCGCTGGCGTTAGGTCTGGGGTGGCTGTATGTGGCCCTCCTCCCGTGGCCACCTGCTGTTTTTTATTAGCAGCGAGCTTTTGTTTTCCCCGTCTCCTGACATCATTGTACCTTTTTCGGCATTGTAAAGCCGTTCTTCTGATGCCAGAAGACGAGGACACAATCACTTCTAATTCATCCCACACGTTCTTCACCTCGGGAAGCTTTGGTGGATTCCTGCTTGTCAAGTCAAGTCAAGTCACCTTTATTTATACAGCGCTTTTTACAATGCAGATTGTGTCAAAGCAGCTTTACATTGATAACTGGTACATAATTTGGCTGCACAGCAGCTTTTAAATAATAGTATCAATGCAGGCAGATCAGAAGTAAATAAATGTCAAGAATACTATTGAATATCAAATGTCAAGTGTCCCCAACTAAGCAAGCCAAAGGCGACAGCGGCAAGGAACCCAAACTCCATCAGGTGACATCAGGTGGCAAACAAGTGGCAAATAGGTGTTAAAATGGAGAATTTTTTTTTTGGGAGAAACCAGGCTTAGTCGGGGGGCCAGTTGTCCTCTGGCGAACAGTGCTTTGTTACAATCAGGTTGCTATCATAAGTCTGATAGGATCGCAACATTCAAAGTATTTATTTCAGTTCCATCCAATTGAGGATCGTATTCATCACGCCGGTATGGACGGTTTGTTGAGGAACTGTGCTACTGGCTGTCATGTCGATGAGGCCTTCACAATGGATGATCTAGTTGACTCGATCTCTGCTGATACTTCAGGGCTGCGTTGTGATCGTGTCATGGCGCCGGTCCTTGGTCTCAGCTGGATACGGCCCAGATCCGGTTGACTACAGTAAACCTCGAGATAAACAGAAAGACGCTAAATATTAGCGTAGATGCCATTCTTTTTCTGATGTAACGAGTACTTCTGGCGTTATAGGAAGTGTTCCCGGTTCCGGCTGACCTAATTTATGCAGCCTAATAATCCTTTAATGGATTTGAAAATATAAATTGATAATGTGTTGTGTGTATGCCAGGTTAAAGAGATGTGTTTTTAGTCTAGATTTAAACTGACAGAGTGTGTCTGCATCCCGAACAATGCTAGGAAGATTGTTCCAGAGTTTAGGTGCCAAATAGGAGAAGAATCTACCGCCTGCAGTTGATTTTGATATTTTAGGTCAGTGGTCTCAAACTCCCGGCCCGCGGGCCATTTACGGCCCGCCCACCCCCTCTGATCTCAAAAATAAAACATAATCCGGCCCGCTAAATTATTATTATTATTATTATTATTATTCTCTAGTTACTACCTGTCTGATATGCAAAGAAAAAGTCGCCGTTCTATGGGGGCATTCACATATCGCGTCACATAAGCGGTCGCGCCGCATTCTCCGTCTTTCCAATGCGCTTTTGCTCCAGTGGCGTCTGTCGTTGCTATGCAACCATGAGCCGCGCTCTCAACCGCGTCGCTTCTATTACGAGCGCGCTTGCCTAAATTACAGTAAAAGCACTCGACTTTAAGTCACGAGCGTCGATTTAAACCACCGAAACGCGTCCAATGCAACCATTAAACGTTACCGATGCTCAAACAAAAAAAAAAAGATTTTGTTATTTAAGCTAACAAAGTAAGGGAAAATACTTCCAATAAATGTTAAAAACTAATAGTGTAACAATGAGAGATTTTCATTTTTTGGCAAAATAAAGTTGATATAGCTCCGTTTTTTTTGTTTATTTCTGACCCCTCCATGCCACAAGTGTTGCTGGTTTTGTTCCTAAATTACTAAATTTTTTATTCCATGCACCTTGTTGGATGTGAGAAGTTGCACCAGACTACTGCAATTAATAGTATTATATTAGTAGTATTATATTAGTAATAGTATTATATAATTATATTACACTCTGTAACAATGAGAGACACTGCTGTTTACATTTAGTATGGTAAATAAAATATTTATAGTATAGGTATAAAAATATTTTAGTAGGCGTAATGAAATTTGAAGTAAATGAGAAATAATGCAAAGTAAATTTTCTGAAATTTTGCGCTTTCTTGCGATTGAATGTTAATATGGCCCTCCTATGAGGTGTCAATCACAGAAACGGCCCCCCGCCAATTTGAGTTTGAGACCCCTGTTCTGGAGTGTTAAGCTTGCCTGACGTAGACCGAGGGGCAGATCTTGCGGGCATGGAGCAGAATGCTGGGAAAGTAGGTGAGGGCTTATGAATTAGTCACAGAGGCCTATAGGCAGCAATTTCGTACTTGTAAAAGAAACGCCAGTCAAACGTGTTGAATTTGCCCGAGACAAGGGAATCCTTTTTAATAGGTGGTGTGCTTCTAGTAAGGTGGAGGATTTTACATTGCTTAGAGAGCTTATGTTACTAGAGGATTTTAAACGGTGTCTTCCAGAGAGAATGGTACTGTATTTGAATGAAAGAAATGCGGGAGTGTTTTTACTGTCATAAGAAAGGACATGTTATAGCAGATTGTTTGACTCTGAAGCGTAAGCAGCACACCCAAACAAAAGAGGTTGCATTTGTGAATGCCGTTGATCAGGGTGCACATCTTGAACAGATTCAAGGTGAGGTTGACCGTGTTTATGTACCATTTCTTTCTAAAGGTTACATATCATTATCAGGTAAGGAGGAAGATCAGGTAGAAGTGCGGGTGTTAAGAGACACGGGCACTGCCCAGTCATTTGTGTGTGCAGATGTTTTGCATTTTTCAGACCAAACATCAGTTGGATCCAGTAGACTCGTACAGAGTTTCAGCATAGAGTTCATGAGAGTCCCAGTTCATCGTATCCATCTGCGGACAAACTTGGTGTCTGGTTTTGTGGAGGTAGGAGTATGCCCTGCTTTACCAGTGAAAGTTGTATCCTTCATTTTGGGTTACGATTTGGCCGGAGGGAAGGTGGTACCTTCACTTGAGGTAGTTGTTACTCTGATGACCGAATATAGCTCTGATGAATTGGCTCGGAAATATCCAAGTGCGTTTACTGCTTGCGTGATTACACGTGCTCAATCAAAGAAAGATGAGTCTTTATTTGACTCTTTCTTATGTGCAGATCAAGAGGCTGAGGGAAGTCTTGCAGATGAGTCTCACGTCAGTGATCAGGGGAATGAGGTTGTAGTAAGTGACCCATTAATACTGACGGTAACTAGTGAAAATCTAATCGAAGCTCTGAAGAATATTTCACTTGTAAAATGTTTTAAACTGGCTGTGAAACCTGCACTTGACATGGTCTCATTTTTAGTGAAAGATGGACTGCTGATGCGGAAGTGGCATAAAAATAATACTGTTGAGGATGAGTGTAATGTTGTCTATCAGGTTCCTTCCATTTTTCATCAACAGGTACTGTCATTGGCGCATGATCATTTTCTCTCCGGACATTTAGGGATGACGAAAACGTACAATCGTTTTTTACAGCATTTCTTTTGGTACGGTTTGAAGCGTGACATTGTACAGTACTGCAAGACCTGTCATGTTTGTCAGTATGCTGGGAAGCCAAACCAGGTGATTCCACCAGCCCCTTTAATCCCAGTTCCTGTCATAGGTGAACATTTTGAACATGTGATAGTGGATTGCGTTGGTCCTTTACCAAAGACCAAATCTGCTAATCAGTTTTTATTGACTATTATGTGCACAGCAACCAGATACCCGGAAGCAATTCCACTCCGTAAAATCACATCTCGAGCAGTTGTTAGGGTTTTAAAGAAATTTTTTACCACTTTTGGTTTACCGAGAATTGTCCAGACTGATCAGGGGACTAATTTTCTATCTAAACTGTGTGCTCAAGTTTTTAAATCGCTCAATATTGCACATCGTGTATCCAGTGCCTATCACCCAGAAAGTCAGGGGGCCTTGGAGAGGTTCCATCAGACTCTAAAAGCTATGCTTAGGAAATACAGCCTCGAGATGGGGTCTGAGTGGGACGGAGGTGTTCCCTTGCTTTTATTCTCATTTTGTGAAACCGTACAGTAGTCCCTTAAATTCAGCCCATCAGAGCTGGTCTTTGGCCATACTGTTAGAGGTCCACTGAAAGCCCTAAAAGAGAGGATGTTAGGCATTGAGGACTCTAAGAAAACAAATGTGTTAGACTATGTTAGCAAATTCCATGATCAATTTCAGAAATCATGTATGCTGGCTCGTGAGACATTGGCGAAAGCTCAAGGCAAGATGAAAATGCGGTATGATAAATCTGCTGTCAATGTTTTTTGGGGCCTTATGAGATCTCGGAGAAGAGCGGAGAGACAGATTATGTATTGCGTACACCAGACGTCAGAAACGTTAATATGTTAAAAGCTTACCATACCAGAGATGACGGAGTCACCTAAGAAGGAAGACGATTCTGTCCGTCTGGTAGGGGTTGCATGTGACAAGCTCATTTGTTGATGACCAAGACAATGCGGAAGGCTTACTGGAGTTAGATAACCCATTGTTATCTGCTAGATTGTCTAATTCTGAAACTCTAGTCAATTTGTCAAGTTTCTTGGCACATCTTAACACTGATCAGAGGGAGGATATCATTAAGCTCCTTAGCAATTTTTCTTCTATACTGGGGGACACGCCTACACTAACCAATGTTTTACAGCATGACATCAATGTAGGGGAGGCCCAGTCGATTAAGCAGCACCCTTATAGAGTTAACTTTATTAAAAGAGCTGCAATAAAGAAAGAAACTCCGTATCAGAGAAAGGTTTAGCCAGTCCTAGTGTTAGTGCATGGAGTTCACCATGTCTTTTGGTACAAAAGTCAGATGGTACCGCATGCTTTTGTACAGACTACCGATGTGTCAATGCTGTAACTGTCCCTGATTGTTTCCCGATGCCACGGATAGAGGACTGTTGACAGAGCTGGTTCCTCCAAATTTGTGAGTAAGCTGGATTTGCTCAAGGGATATTGGCAAGTTCCATTAACGCCCAGAGCATCTGAAATTTCAGCTTTTGTAACACCAGATTGATTTCTTCAGTACAGGGTTATGGTGTTCGGCCTGCGAAATGCCGCAGAGACTTTACAGAGGCTGGTTAATTCGGTTCTTGCTGATGTCCCGAATTGTAACTCTTATCTTGATGATATTGTGGTTTATTCACAGAGTTGGGGTGAGCATGTATCTTTTAGAGACTGTATTCAAGCGTCTCCAGGAGGCTTCATTGACTTTGAATCTCTCCAAATGTGAAATCTGTAAGGCTACAGTGACCTACCTTGGTAAGCAGGTGGGGTATGGTCAAGTACTTCCAGTGATGGCCAAAATTTCAGCAATAAATGACTTTCCAGTGCCCAAGACCAGACGTGAGCTACGTAGATTCTTGGGCATGGCCGGTTTCTATCAGTTTCTATGTTTTTGTCGCAATTTCTCCTCTGTTGCTGCACCATTAACTACCTTACTTAGTCCTTCAGAACATTTTGTTTGGTCAACCGAATGTCAAACAGCATTTGACAATATTAAAGTGTTACTGTGTAGTGAGCCTGTTTTGTCTGCTCCAAATTTCTCCTTGGCGTTCAAGCTGGAGTTGGACGCGAGTGATTTAGGAGCTGGTGCCGTACTCATTCAGGAGGATAAGGATGGAATCAATCACCCGAAAGCCTTTGGCTTTGTTGTTAGCTATCCAACACTTTGAGGTTTACGTTGGTTCTACTGTCTTTCTTGTGGTTGTTTATACAGACCACAACCCTTTATACAGACCACAACCCTTTAACCTTCATTTCACGTATGTGTAACCAGAACCAAAGGTTTATGAGGTGGTCCCTTATTTTCCAGAACTACAATCTTGAGATTCGGTACAAGAAAGGTACAGATAACGTTGTTGCAGATGCTCTGTCTCGGGTCTAAGAAAGAGTACCTACTTGTCTAGGTTGGTTCTATCAAACATGTGTATGTTTGTTTTTTTAAGGGTGGGGGTGTTATGTCCCGTATTGTTTTCTCCCTCTCTTTCACTCTTACCTGTTACAGGTCCTGTGATTTGGATGACGTCGCTGCCAGTTATCAGGTCCACGCGACAACTCAAGAACCAATCAGCCGCTAAGGGACATGTATAAAGACCCAGATGTGACTCGCGCTTTTGTTTGCTCGCCTGCGTTTGCTCTTGCCTGTTCTTGTTTTGCTTTTGCTTAGTTGCATTTTGAGTTGATTGTGTGTTTTCCTTTGTTGAAACTTTGCTCTTGGCGATCTACTCATTGAATTTATGGTGTGACTCGACTCTCGGTTTACCAGAGTTTGTTCAAGTCCTTCTCTGATACATAGTGATCATGACCAGGTTAGTATGTCACGTGACTTACACCTCACAGCACGTAGAGTAAAGTTGTTTAAACACACTAGGTTACGAGCGGGTGCCTATTTATGTTTGCTAGACAGTGTAGTTAGCGGTGTCCTACACTGAAGATGTTGTTTTCCTTGTTTTCTTTTGATTAGCTTAGTATTTGTTGGGGTTTGGTGTTTTATTGATTTCTTTGCTTTAGCACCGCTCTTGTCCATCGCTTTATCGTTTATTTTTTGTTTGTATATAATTTGTAAATAGGTATTTGTTTGTTTTTGGATGTATGCTTGGTTAACTGCTTATTGTATTATTGGGTGTTTTGTTATATTGAATTACGTTTCTTACTAAAAGCAACTACAAATTCAGTTTTCCTCTCTGCCTGTTTCCTTATTGCACACATCACATCTCCTTAATAAATTATTACATTCCTTTTAACAGCATTTTAATAATTAGTTTTCTCGTGTTACGTCTCCATATCCCCTAGACGCCAGGGGGACGTAACACTTGTGTTAAGTGGGTTATTGTATTTTTCCTGTTGCATTTATCTACGGAGTTTATTAAAAGTATCCATGTTTGATTCCTTCGTCATGCGAAGAAGCGATACTTTTAAATATTAAACTAAAACTTCCAGTAGGTGGCGGCAAGTCATTGTTTTTATAAGTGAGTCATTGAGTCCAGTGGCTGTATTTATGAATGAATCATTGAATTATTAACATTAAATTATTAACGAAACGAAATGTGTGTTGTAGTTCTGCTGTGGCTTTCGTTGGAATTATTTCATTGCAAAAATAGAGTAAACACTGACAGTACTGTTTTAAAATGCACGTTTTGTTTTTTGGCCTGTTGTATAATAATGTCACACAATCGTGTGGATATTTGGGAATTTTTTTTGCATTCTTGCTCGTTATCAACATGAAATACAAGAACTCACACAGGGTAGGCTATCTTTTTGTATCAAAGAAAGTTTGAGTCTTAAAATGATATCAATCCACTATGTATATCTATATTTATTCTTTACGTGAGTAAGGGCTAAATCCACACTTTTACAAAGGTGCATTGTCGAGAATGGCAGTAATGTAGCGTGATTTGCTAAGGCAGCAGACTCTGTGCGTAACAAGCTGCTTTAGTGGATGCAGTCAGTTTTGACCACCAAAAATGAGGTAATTTGATTGGATGTCATGTATTTATGGCATTTTGCCAGTTAGAAATACATGCTCTGTTTTAATGTTATTCAAAGGTAGGGTAGAATTAAATGAACTACTCAGCATTTTGTTTGGGTACTCCCTTCTGTCTCCTCATGTACCCCAGTTTGGGAACCTCTATCATAAGTGATGTGTGCTCATTAGAGTATTGAGTTGTTAGCTTAGCAACATGGTAACGTCTAACTGGAAACATGGAAACAACTCTTAGCATTAGTTCAGTAGTTGTGTGCTTTGCATGAGAAGTGATTTTTGTTTGTTGAAAAGAGTTCCAAATCAGGTTCCATTTCAGTTAGGATGTTGGCTATTTAGATAGCCAGTGAGGCAGTTCAGCATTTAGACCAGAGCCTAGAGCTGAGGTACAGCTGAAGGTCATTTCTTGAATAAAATCATCAATGTCAGGATTTGTCTTTGTAAACCTATAAATCCTGTTAAGTTTTAAAATGCCAAAAACTTTGACTTGACTTGATTGATTGACTGTGTTTTTGATTAAAAAGTGTGTGTGAGTGTGCGTGCATTTTAATAGTGGCGATCAACATGCAAGCATATTTGCATGGTAGTTAACATGCTATCACCTAAATATTTTATAGAAAAATAATTTATAGAGGTTTAAAGTATTCTTCCTTTTGGCTGAGCTCATGGTTACATTTGGATGCAAGGCGCATTTAAAACTCACATGGAAAAAAAAAACAAGTCTCTCTTGATTTGATATATCTGGTTCAGATTTTATATGAGAGCTGTGTGACTGGGCTGGAGAACTTGGAGGTGACAAAGATCTTGGGTTCCAAAAAGCTGTCGAATAAGCATTTGCCTGTTACCCTGTTTACATAACAGAAATTTGAGCAACTTGTCGTTCCTTTACTGACTCTGATACTCAATCAGGACTATTCAACTTCACTTCCGTATCTGAACATTGCACAGCAGTAAACAAATGTCTTTAATAAAATGTTGAATAAGGACACAGAAGGAAAGCAGCAGCGTTATCTAACTTCTTCACTAGCCTATGTGGGATTATGGGTAGACTGTAAAACCAGGATGATGGGATTCACTGACTTCTACTTTCATCTTTCCATTGGCCTGACACATTAATAGAGCTATGAATAGTTTGTCTTTCTTTATATCCTTCTTTTATCGTTTTCATTCTGTCTTCCTGTTTGGCTTAATGCATATGATTCCTTTGGACATCATTATGGTAGGTATGATTATTCAATCCTCCTAATTTTTCTCTTCTTTCTCTGTATAGCATTTATTCTACCAAAAACATTTAGCTTGATTTCTTTCTAAATTCTTTACATTTTTTAGGGGAGATATCTTGGAAAAGGGGGGTTTGCTCTTTTTGAATAAGTTATTGGAGCAAACTTAAAAGGTAAAAATAGAAAAATGAAAAAAAGCTAAGTTTAGGATATGACATGTTTTAAAGGGATAATTCACCCACAAAATTTGTCATCATTTACTGTTTTTCCAAACCTGTATAATTTTCTTTCTTCTGCAGAACACACAATAGTTTTGGTGGCCATTGACTTCCATTGTATGGACAAAAACACACTGACACTGATTTCTCAAAATATCTTTTTACGTTTCACAGAAGAAAGCAAGTTATACATGTTTGGAATTTTGCATTTTTGGGTGAATTATTATTAAATATTAAACTTTCGCTTTAAGTTTACTTGTGTAGGCCTGCTGAAGGTGTTTATTTCTAGTCAACCCTTTTCCAGCTGCAGTCACCCGCATCTGCCTCAACCTATATCAACATCAGCTGCTACACAATGTATAATCAGTCTGTGAATATAATAATAATAATAATAATAATAATAATAATAATATTAATAATAATAATAATATTAATAATAATAATAATAAATATAGCTGCAAGCAGCAATTACGGGGCCAAGCACAAAAACGGCACAAGAAGCCAGCCAACATGGCCGTGAGCATCAGACCAACAGCAGCAGTGAGCAATTAGAAAAAAAAGTTATTAGCATTTTTGTCAAGTTTGTTATAACTTTTGAGCACGAGGTGGCGCTGGTCCGAAACTTCTCAGGCTGCTTCAGGGCATTGTCCTGATGACCCATACCAAATTAATGAATTTTGGTCAAAACCATCAGAAGTTATAAGCAAAAATAGCCATTTTTCATATCTCCACTCCAGTAGGTGGCGCTGCGCCGAAACACTGTATGATGCCTCAGGTCATGCTTGTGATGACACGTACCAAGTTTGGTCTGAATATGTCGAAGCATTGTAGAGATACAGCTTCAAGAGTAATTTTTGCATCATCTCTCAAATTCTTTGCTCCGGTATACGAAAACGGTTTGACTTATCAACTTGAAATCCATAACTTTTTGTCGGCATGGTCTGAAGATGACACGGTTCAATTTTGGTGAAAATCGGAGCAACGGTCTAGGAGGAGTTCGAAAAAGTAGGTTTTTAAAGAAAAACAATATGGCGGACAGGACGTTTAGCTGACTATGGCAAATTTGATATCTATGTTCTCAGCATAACCCAAGGAATCTACAGAGACCAGTTTCATTACAATTGGTTAATATAGACAAAAGTTATTAGCATTTTTGTAAATGTTGTTATAACTTTTGACCACGAGGTGGCGCTGGTCCGAAACTTCTCAGGCTCCTTCAGGGCATTGTCCTGATGACCCATACCAAATTTATGAATTTTGGTCAAACTCATCAGAAGTTATGAGCAAAATAACAATTTTTCATATCTCCACTCCAGTAGGTGGCGCTGCACCGAAACACTGTATAATGCCTCAGGTCATGCTTGTGATGACATGTACCAAGTTTGGTCTAAATATGTCAAAGCATTGTAGAGATACAGCTTCAAGGGTAATTTTTGCATCACATCTCAAATTCTTTGCTCCGGTATACGAAAACGGTTTGACTTATCGACTTGAAATCCATAACTTTTTGTCAGCATGGTCTGAAGATGACACGGTTCAATTTTGGTGAAAATCGGAGCAACGGTCTAGGAGGAATTCGAAAAAGTAGGTTTTTAAAGAAAAACAATATGGCGGACAGGAAGTTTAGCTGACTATGGCAAATTTGATATCTTTGTTCTCAGCATGACCCAAGGAATCTACTGAGACCAGTTTCATTACAATTGGTGAATACAGTCAAAAGTTATTAGCATTTTTGTAAATTTTGTTATAACTTTTGACCACAAGGCGGCGCTGTGCCGAAACTTCTCAGGCTCCTTCAGGGCATTGTGCTGATGACCCATACCAAGTTTTGTAAAGATACGTTAATACGTTCGTAAAATACAGCATTTTAGCACAAAATTCAAAATGGCCGACGGCCAAAATGGCCGAATTGGGAAAATTGGATATAATTCGACTCGGCATGATTCCCCGAATCCAACGAGACCAAATTTATGATTTTTGGACAAACCCATCAGAAGTTATAAGCAAAAATACCCATTTTTCATATCTCCGCACCAGTAGGTGGCGCTGCGCCGAAACACTGCATGGTACCTCAGGTCATGCTTGTGATGACATGTACCAAGTTTGGTCTGAATACAATAAAGCGTTGCGGAGATACAGCCTTACTTCTGTTTTCGCAAGCACTACGTACAATTCGTTCGTTAGTTTTTCGAAAACGGTTTGAGGAATCAACTTGAATTCCATAACTTTTTGTCAGCATGGTCTGAAGATGATCTGATTCAATTTTCATGAAAATCGGAGTAACGGCCTAGGAGGAGTTCGAAAAAGTAAGTTTTTCAGAAAATTCAAAATGGCGGAAAAATTTTCATGACGGAAAATGACGTCATATGGTGCGTTCGATTCGTCTTGAGGCAAGGAATAAGAGGAAAAAAGAATTGTGTTTCTAGCCCTTATGGTTCAAAAGTTATTAACATAAATATAAGTGCAAATTTGGACAGCTGGTGGCGCTAGAGGGATTGAGTTAGAGACTCCAAATTTGCTATGGACAAAGGTCAGACTGTCCTCTGACTGTGTGCCAAATTTCACAACTTTCCCACAAGCGGTTCTATGGGCTGCCATAGACTTCAAGAGCGGAAGAAGAAGAAGAAGAAGAATAAATATAGCTGCAAGCAGCAATTACGGGGCCAAGCACAAAAATGGCACAAGAAGCAAGCCAACATGGCTGGGAGCATCAGACCAGCAGTAGTGAGCAATTAGAAAAAAAAGTTATTAGCATTTTTGTCGATTTTGTTATATCTTTTGACCACAAGCTGGCGCTGGTCCGAAACTTCTCAGGCTCCTTCAGTGCATTGTCCTGATGACCCATACCAAATTTATGAATTTTGGTCAAACCCATCAGAAGTTATAAGCAAAAATGGCATTTTTAATATCTCCACTCCAGTAGGTGGCGCTGCGCCGAAACAGAGTATGCTGCCTCAGGTCATGCTTGTGAAGACACATACCAAGTTTGGTCTGAATATGTCAAAGCACTGAAGAGATACAGCTTCAAGAGTCGTTTTTGCATCATGCCTCAAATTCTTTGCTCTGGTATACGAAAACGGTTTGACATATCGACTTGAAATCCATAACTTTTTGTCGGCATGGTCTGACGATGACACGGTTCAATTTTGGTGAAAATCGGAGCAACGGTCTAGGAGGAATTCGAAAAAGTAGGTTTTTAAAGAAAAACAATATGGCGGACAGGAAGTTTAGCTGACTATAGCAAATGTGATACCTATGTTCTCAGCATGACCCAAGGAATCTACTGAGACCAGTTTCATTACAATTGGTGAATACAGTCAAAAGTTATTAGCATTTTTGTAAATTATGTTATAACTTTTGACCACGAGGTGGCGCTGGTCTGAAACTTCTCAGGCTCCTTCAGGGCATTGTCCTGATGACCCATACCAAATTTATGAATTTTGGTCCAACTCATCAGAAGTTATGAGCAAAATAACAATTTTTCATATCTCCACTCCAGTAGGTGGCGCTGCACCGAAACACTGTATAATGCCTCAGGTCATGCTTGTGATGACATGTACCAAGTTTGGTCTAAATATGTCAAAGCATTGTAGAGATACAGCTTCAAGGGTAATTTTTGCATCACATCTCAAATTCTTTGCTCCGGTATACGAAAACGGTTTGACTTATCGACTTGAAATCCATAACTTTTTGTCGGCATGGTCTGAAGATGACACGGTTCAATTTTGGTGAAAATTGGAGCAACGGTCTAGGAGGAGTTCGAAAAAGTAGGTTTTTGAAGAAAAACAATATGGCGGACAGGAAGTTTAGCTGACTATAGCAAATGTGATATCTATGTTCTCAGCATGACCCAAGGAATCTACTGAGACCAGTTTCATTACAATTGGTGAATACAGTCAAAAGTTATTAGCATTTTTGTAAATTTTGTTATAACTTTTGACCACAAGGTGGCGCTGTGCCGAAACTTCTCAGGCTCCTTCAGGGCATTGTGCTGATGACCCATACCAAGTTTTGTAAAGATACGTTAATGCGTTCGTAAAATACAGCATTTTAGCACAAAATTCAAAATGGCCGACGGCCAAAATGGCCGATATGGGAAAATTGGATATCATTCGACTCGGCATGATTCCCCGAATCCAACGAGACCAAATTTATGATTTTTGGACAAACCCATCAGAAGTTATAAGCAAAAATACCCATTTTTCATATCTCCGCACCAGTAGGTGGCGCTGCACCGAAACACTGCATGGTACCTCAGGTCATGCTTGTGATGACATGTACCAAGTTTGGTCTGAATACAATAAAGCGTTGCGGAGATACAGCCTTACTTCTGTTTTCGCAAGCACTACGTACAATTCGTTCGTTAGTTTTTCGAAAACGGTTTGAGGAATCAACTTGAATTCCATAACTTTTTGTCAGCATGGTCTGAAGATGATCTGATTCAATTTTCATGAAAATCGGAGTAACGGCCTAGGAGGAGTTCGAAAAAGTAAGTTTTTCAGAAAATTCAAAATGGCGGAAAAATTTTCATGACGGAAAATGACGTCATATGGTGCGTTCGATTCGTCTTGAGGCAAGGAATAAGAGGAAAAAAGAATTGTGTTTCTAGCCCTTATGGTTCAAAAGTTATTAACATAAATATAAGTGCAAATTTGGACAGCTGGTGGCGCTAGAGGGATTGAGTTAGAGACTCCAAATTTGCTATGGACAAAGGTCAGACTGTCCTCTGACTGTGTGCCAAATTTCACAACTTTCCCGCAAGCGGTTCTATGGGCTGCCATAGACTTCAAGAGCGGAAGAAGAAGAAGAAGAATAAATATAGCTGCAAGCAGCAATTACGGGGCCAAGCACAAAAACGGCACAAGAAGCCAGCCAACATGGCCGTGAGCATCAGACCAACAGCAGCAGTGAGCAATTAGAAAAAAAGTTATTAGCATTTTTGTCAAGTTTGTTATAACTTTTGAGCACGAGGTGGCGCTGGTCCGAAACTTCTCAGGCTGCTTCAGGGCATTGTCCTGATGACCCATACCAAATTAATGAATTTTGGTCAAACCCATCAGAAGTTATAAGCAAAAATAGCCATTTTTCATATCTCCACTCCAGTAGGTGGCGCTGCGCCGAAACACTGTATGATGCCTCAGGTCATGCTTGTGATGACACGTACCAAGTTTGGTCTGAATATGTCAAAGCATTGTAGAGATACAGCTTCAAGAGTAATTTTTGCATCATCTCTCAAATTCTTTGCTCCGGTATACGAAAACGGTTTGACTTATCAACTTGAAATCCATAACTTTTTGTCGGCATGGTCTGAAGATGATACGGTTCAATTTTGGTGAAAACCGGAGCAAAGGTCTAGGAGGAGTTTGAAAAAGTAGGTTTTTAAAGAAAAACAATATGGCGGACAGGAAGTTCAGCTGAATATGGCAAATTTGATATCTATGTTCTCAGCATGACCCAAGGAATCTATTGAGACCAGTTTCATTACAATCGGTAGATATTATCAAAAGTTATTAGCATTTTTGTCAATTTTGTTATAACTTTTGACCACAAGGTGGTGCTGGTCCGAAACTTCTCAGGCTCCTTCAGGGCATTGTCCTGATGAACCATACCAAATTTATGAATTTTGGTCAAACCCATCAGAAGTTATAAGCAAAAACAGCCATTTTTCATATCTCCACTCCAGTAGGTGGCGCTGTGCTGAAACATTGTATGATGCCTCAGGTCATGCTTGTGATGACACATACCAAGTTTGGTCTGAATATGATAAAGCATTGCAGAGATACAGCTTCAAGAGTCATTTTTGCATCATGCCTCAAATTCGTTGCTCTGGTATACGAAAACGGTTTGACTTATCGACTTGAAATCCATAACTTTTTGTCAGCATGGTCTGAAGATGATACGGTTCGATTTTGGTGAAAATCGGAGCAACGGTCTAGGAGGAGTTCGAAAAAGTAGGTTTTTAAAGAAAAACAATATGGCGGACAGGAAGTTCAGCTGACTATGGAAAGTTTGATATCTATGTTCTCAGCATGACCCAAGGAATCTACTGAAAACAGTTTCATTACAATCGGTTAATATAGTCAAAAGTTATTAGCATTTTTGTAAATTTTGTTATAACTTTTGACCACAAGGTGGCGCTGGTCCTAAACTTGGTATGCTCCTTCAGGGCATTGTGCTGATGACCCATACCGAGTTTCATAACGATACGCTAATGCGTTCGTAAAATACAGCATTTTAGCACCAAATTTAAAATGGCCGACGGCCAAAATGTCCAATATGGGAAAATTGGATATCATTCGACTCGGCATGATTCCCCGAATCCAACGAGACCAAATTCATGATTTTTGGCCAAACCCATCAGAAGTTATAAGTAAAAATAGCCATTTTTCATATCTCCGCACCACTAGGTGGCGCTGCGCCGAAACGCTGCATGTTGCCTCAGGTCATGCTTGTGATGAAAGTTACCAAGTTTGGTCTGAATACGATAAAGCGTTGCGGAGATACAGCCTTATGTCTATTTTTGCAAGCACTACGTACAATTCGTTTGCGTGTTTTTCGAAAACGGTTTGAGAAATCAACTTGAATTCCATAACATTTTGTCGGCATGGTCTGAAGATGATCTGGTTCAATTTTCGTGAAAATTGGAGTAACGGCCTAGGAGGAGTTCGAAAAAGTATGTTTTTCAGAAAATTCAAAATGGCGGAAAAATTTTCATGACGGAAAATGACGTCATATGGTGCAATCGATTCGTCTTGACCCAAGGAATCAGAGGAAAAAAGAATTTTGTTTCTAGCCCTTATGGTTCAAAAGTTATTAACATAAACATAAGTGCAACTTTGGACAGCTGATGGCGCTAGAGGGATTGAGTTAGAGACTCCAAATTTGCTATGGACAAAGGTCAGACTGTCCTCTAACTGTGTGCCAAATTTCACAACTTTCCCGCAAGCGGTTCTATGGGCTGCCATAGACTTCAAGAGCGGAAGAAGAAGCGGAAGAATAATAATAAGCGTACGGAACGCCAACAATAACAATAGGTGCCTAAGCACCTTCGGTGCTTGGCCCCTAATAATAAGCGTACGGAACGCCAACAATAACAATAGGTGCCTAAGCACCTTCGGTGCTTGGCCCCTAATAAGCGTACGGAACGCCAACAATAACAATAGGTGCCTAAGCACCTTCGGTGCTTGGCCCCTAATAATAAAAAAAAAAAAAAAAAAAAAAGAACGCCAACAATAACAATAGGTGCCTCCGCACCTTCGGTTCTTGGCCCCTAATAATAATAATGCAATATTACCTATCTTTTTCTGGAATTTCAGAAGAAAGACTAAAGCCAAATGTTCAGAATATACCTCACTGAACACCAATGGTCTTTTAATAATTAAGCAAGTGCATGTTTTTAATTACACTTATTCATATACTTGCTTGCATGTGTGTTTGTGTTAATGAGATGACCTCAGTGTTTATGGAGAATGGGTGGAGTGATGCTGCTTCAATTAACATGTAAACATAATTCATAATCCACTGGAGATAATATTCCATTAAGGCATCTTTGACATGCTATTTCCCAGTCAATTGTCTATGACATACTATTTCCAAATTTGTTATGAACCATAGATAAAATAAGTGCTGGAAGTGAGCAGTTATGTTGGAGCACTCTTTCTAAGGGAAAAATATCCCACCTTTAATAGTCAAGCATTTTTACAGTACAAACCTTGTCAGTAAAATAAAAACAAAAAAAAAAAAAACAACAAAAACAACAAAACAAAAAACAAAATAAACGTTCATTAACAATAATCAACGTAAAATGTTCAATTAATCAAGATTTTGATTTCCAGCCCTATATCCAATGCAGGAGACAGTTGTAACACTGTTTCTAATATGTGCTCCTATGTTGACTACACTGATGAAGGGACAATATATCTGCCATTACTGTGAAAATTATTAAGAGCTAAATTCACAAAAACACTGAACTGATATAGGGGTGTTATGAGTAAAAATACTGAATATAGCGGTGTGATGAGATCTTGTAATATTAAAATGTGACTATTTCTCATCGAAGTGAAAAGCTGATATCAGCATGACGATTTATTTCCTGGCAAAACTTTTACAGTGCTTGCAATATATTGTTCTGTCTTTTACTGTTTACTGTAAATCACACTCAGAAAGTAGAACTGAAGTGACATTCATTACAAGATGAAGTTAAAACATTTCAAAAGGCACCTCCATTGTTTTGCATTTTGTGACTTTCAGTCGAATAAAAGTTTTTCCAGTCATATTTAGCATTGAAAATTTCTTACAAATAGTGTTAAAATTATTGTCTTGTCTAAGAGTATCATCACACCCCTGCTGATATATAATCATACATTAAAATTTTATGGAAACTAACATTAAAGTGGAGGTGATGTTCATCAGTGAACTGTCAGGTCTGCTTAAAACAAAGTTTCACTTTACTTAACGATAGAGATAATGTCTATTTACTTGCTTAGTCATAATATTTCACGTTACAGTGGAAGAGCACTTGATGACTTAGTTTATCTCGACTTGTATCTCTTTCTTGGATAAAGCTCTCACTCACTAATTCCAGCACTGTAAATTTCATCTGAGGTCAAATTCCCCTTAGGTAAAGTGCATGTATTTTTTAGTAATTTGGAAAAGCCTGGGCCTTTGATTTCCTAGTCCCTTCCAGACACAAATCGCACTGATGGCTTGAGATTTAAAAGGGTCTTGGGACATCTGCCTCTGAAGCCATAAGCATGTGCTCCCGTGGGGGTACCGCAGTACTAGAGCCAACATCTGTACGATTCAATCATTTTCATCTTGGAGATTTACAAGATGAGAAGGTTTATTAGTTCACTGTTGGTACGCTAAAGTCTCAGAGTCTTTACATTATTAAAAGAAAACAGACACATGGAAGGCAAGGTAACCCTCTGTATTTCCATGTTCAAAGAAAACAAATAGTTGAATATCATCGTTCCATTCTTGAAATTATTAACGTTTTTAAAAAGAGTATACACTGACATCACTTTCCTGCTGGATAATGTCCCCTCAGTCAGAGTGAGTGCCAGAACATCCTGTATCTTGGCTGGCACTAGTAGAGGAAACTGTGAAAACGGGAGTAAAACAAACAATTATCTGCTTCAATTAAAGGCAATTAAACTCAACAGTTATCAACTTACCAAAGAACCATGGCCCATGGACAGTGACATATGACCAGGAATTGGGCTTCCTTACATTAATATTTACCTGGTTTAGATGCCAAGGAAATACAAAAAGTAAGGCCTGAATTTTTATACTAGACAACACTATAAATACAATATTGCTAGCATAAATAATAATGCATTATGACTTTCTATAAAGCTACTTGGGAACCATTTATTGTAAAGCGACATAGGCTACAAATTTGACTTGACTTGAAGCTTGGTCTACTTCAAGATGATTTCTTGTGGAAATTAAAGTGATGGTCTATCTATCTGCTTTGTAAAGTACCCACTACTGAAAACAAATTGTCTCAGCTAACTAACATTATCTAACCAAGCCATACTTCTACAACACAATGCTCATCATAATCAGGGCACAGATCAGATCAGGGCTCACTGCAAAGGATTTTTTTCTACTGGTTCAAATTTTTACTTGCCCTGCCAAAACAACAAAAAGATAAAGTAAAAGAAAAGAAAATTGGCCTTTAAAATAAGCTAAGCTATTGTTTTTGTTTGTTTTTATACATGCAACCTTAATAAATACTAAATATAATAAATAAATAAATATTATTTGACAAGCAATAAAATGGGACCAAATAATCAAATAACAAGTAATAGCACAAATAAATACAACAGAACAAACATATAAATAAAATAAATGGTGCTTTTCAGGTTTTTCATGTAGGTTTAAACAGGAGATTTTCTGGTAGCCTACAGAAATTGTATTCTAAAGTATAAGTATTAAACTTTATTAAAGTTAATCAGTCAAGATCAGTTACAGATGCATAAATAATGTTTTGAAATGTTGAAAATATAAAACGTTGAATACTGTTATTTGAAATTATTTAAAAAATGGAAAGATACTTTAAATGTGAAATTAAACCGGTTAGTAGGTGGCAGCAAGTCACTGTTGATGAGTGAGTCATTGAGATTCAACCGATTCATTCAAACGGCTGATTCATTCAGGAAGTGTTGCTCAGAGATGCAAAACAATGCTGTGGACTTTGTTTGGAAATATTTTTGTTGGCAAAAATGAGCAAAACAGGCGATTTGGTGTCTAAAATGTAAGTCAATATAAACTTCTTGTCTATTAAACTGTACGTTAAAATAAAATCAATATCACATTTGTAATCATGGTAATAGGCCTATTTGGAGAAAAACGGCACTCTTCGTGTAATATTAGTTAACTATATTAAATGATATAAATATAAAACATACAGGGGCATTTTTGCCCCTTATCTTGAATTCTGGGGGCATTCTAAATGTCATTCAGATACACAGAATACAGAATGCAAAATATTTAATTTATGAGTTGTCAATACAATATACAACCTATGGTATGATTTTTACCAAAAAAAAAAAAAAAAAAAAAAAAAAAATCAACATAGATGACAAAACAGCAACCGCAAAAATGTTTCACCACCTAGATTCTAGTTGTTCCTGTGAATTTCAGCGATTCATTTGCTTCTGATAGCTCCAATTTCTTACCTATTTGTACAGTCAATGAGACAACAGCTCTTTCCCAATTTAGATGTGTTTGTTGCACAGTTGCCTCCATAATTCTTAAAGCTTCAGTACAGAACATTTGCCTCTGAATCACACAAAGACGAATGACCTCTGTTCTGTCCTCACTAGACGTGTAACTTCTCTATCCAGCTAGACAGACAGTGAACAGGCGAGATGTAGGTTCATGGCTTTTACTCTCCCAGTAGCTTTCATGAATCTTTTCTTGTTTAACTTTAACATTGTAAAACTGTAAACAGACATAGAAAATACAGCAATTAGAATTGTATTCAAATTACATATTCAAAGTGCATAGCTGACAGAGCAGTATTTACTGCCTAAAAGCATTCAAAAGAAATATTAAATCAACACATTAAGCATTAAACGTTACATTGTCATGTGCATTTGGTAATTATATTCTTAGTTTTAGGTAATGGCTTGTAATCACGAAATCCAAATTAGCCTAATAATCATAACAAAAGACCGCTAGCATACAGCGCTACCTAATGCTCACACTTTGCACTTTGTTTTATTTTTTAGCAACATTTGCATCTCTAGATTAATGAATTTACTGTCAAACATCTTTAACCTACTAAACGTCATATTTATTAGACAAATAATAGCGATTTACAGCTTTATATGGGTCACGACTTCACCGTTCGAGCCGCTCTTCAGCCATGACACTTCACAATGAACTCAACTCAACAACACGGGTCATACGGAAATTACCATACATAATCCTCGACACAAGAGGACGCTTACAGATCAACATATAACCCAAATCACCTTTCTTTACAATTAACTGAACCATTACAACCTCTAACTGACATTTCCCACAAAATCAGACCCGACAGATCAAATTATAAATCATTTTTAGAAGCTTACTATTGCGAAGCAGGTTAAAGTAGGAAAACAATTTTAAACACTGATTCACTCAATAACTGTTTTTTTTTATTTTTATTATTTTTTAAATCTGCAATCCATAACTTTTTTGGTTAAAAATGATCCCTAATCAATTTTTGAGCAAGTACATGACCAGCCATTGTTCAAAACTATCTCCTTACCTTAGCCCGATTCACAATGTTGTAATAATGTTTTCTAATTCGGGTGGTACTGGTGGGTTTCTGCGGGAAATTCAAGCATGCAGCTGTACGTCCGTTTACATAAAGAAGGAATCACAACTAGTAGGCTATATAGCATGTGGAGGATGCTGCAGGTAGCGGATCATTTATAGCTTTTTCTCACAGCAGCTGCAATAATTAAACTCATTTTGATGCAAGCGTGACAATTGGAGATTCACCAAAACTTACAGACTGCAGCTTTAACCAAAACAGTTACATACTTCAGCTTTAAGTTGGAATAACCAGGATTCTTCATTTTAACCTGGTCAAACTGAGCAATTGGGAGAGAAGAGCCTTGGTAAGATATGTGAGCAAGAACCCTAAGCCTGGAACACACCAAGCCAAAGCTGAATGCTGCAAAATACAGAGATATTCTTAATGAAAACCTGGTCCAGAGCGTTCAGGACCTCAGACTGGGCCAAAGGTATAAAGGTGTGTGAAGAACAATTAAGACAATTCAAGCTCACAAAGCTTCAACACAGCATGTGTACATTCTTACGAATAGGCTAGTTCTTGAAATGAATATCCTGCTGGATCTCAGCACCTGGCTTCTGTTACAGGAGCTGAATTACATTAATCGATGTGTCCTCGATGAATCTTTCATAAAGCTCATTACTACATCCAAATTGGTAATATATTTGACATCACCAAAAATGTATTTAGGTATTCATGCCAGGTGCATCTTTAGCATTTACCACTAACATAAAATAAGCATTAGAAAGAGTGTCATGAGCCAGGTTTGATCACTCGTGTTTTTTGGGTGTTTTTCCTCTCTATCGTTCTTCTTTCATTCATTTCAGCTGTTCCCTGTTACCTCTGACGTTCGCGCACCTGTTCTGTGTCTTCGCGCTGATTGTGCTGCCTATTTCTCTCTATTCTTTGTTCTTGTCTGTGTCCGGGAATTGCTTTACGTGAGTGTGACTTTATCCTAGCACTGTGCTTGATGAGTCTAATGTGTGTGTTAGCAGCTTTTGTTCTGTATCTGAGTTCCAGTCCCAAGTTCCAGTCCAGAGCTCGACTTTGTCTTCTGCTGTCCTGTTCCGCTGTACTCTGCTACAATTCTACAATTCCATTGATCAACAACAGCGGGACTTTGTAGAGGATCTGCGGCTTGGAAAGCTTCTGTGGGATCTTTTGTTCTCCAGCTGCAGCGTGTTTGCTATTATACATCTGGCAGTCTGTTTCTGTTTGCATACTGGAACTTGAATAAACTTTGTGAACTATTTTCGCCTCTGGGTCATCTAGAGTCACCTGACAGAATTCCCGGACCACGAAATGGACCCGGCGAAGGAAACACAGATTCACTTTGCTGTTAGGATGCAGGGGGTGATGCTCGGTCGTCATGAGCAGGAACTCTCTGCTATTAGTAATGCTGTTGAGAACCTCATTGGTCAAGTGACAGACTTATCTCACCAATTTCAACTCCTCAGTCATAAGTTTTCCAATTTTCCTCCTCTCTGTCAAGCCCCAGAACAGAGAGTGAACAACCCACCAAGATACGCTGGTGAGCCCTCAGAATGCAAAGCCTTCCTAACTCAATGTGAAGTTGTTTTTTCTCTCCAACCTTCAACGTATGCAACCGACTGTACAAAGGTTGCATTTGTTATTTCTCTGATGACATGGAGAGCGCGAGACTGGGCCACAGCTGTCTGGGAGGAGATGGTAAAGGTTTTTGCTCTGTAAGCGGATGTGAAGTATAGAGTTACTAGAGTTTCGTACTCTGTCAGCTCCATCTGAGTGGAATGAGCCCGCCTTGACGGCGCGATTTCCGGAGGGATTGTGTCCTGAGATTAAAGACGAGATCTATGCGCGAGAAGTCCCCACTGCCCTCGATCAGCTGGTGGATTTGGCCATCCGTTTGGAGAAGCGTGCCGACCTCCGGTGCCTTGCCCACGGCACCCAACAGGCTCAATCTCCACCCCAGCCTGGACCAGCGACTATTTTGTTTTATAGTCAAGTCAAGTCACCTTCATTTATATAACGCTTTTTACAATGCAGATTGTGTCAAAGCAGCTTTACATTGATAATTGGTATATCATGTTTCCTTTTAAACAATAGTGTCAATCCAGGCGGATCAGAAGCACTGTTGAATAGATGTCAAGGATACTGTTGAATATCAAATGTCAAGTCAAATTAAATTAAATTAGGGCTGCACGATTAATCGTATTTTATCACGATAACGATATCTGCTTCTCTCGATTGATTTTAAATAATCGTCACGATATTGGCCCGCTCTATGAAAATGAACATAATTTGGAAATATTGGAAGTAATATTAGGAATTTCGCTGTTTTATCTTTTGAAGTTCCTAAAGGTTTTACCAGTTTTCATAATGTTGATCAGCTAGAAATGATTTTTCTTTGCTTTACAAATTTGACGGGCAATTTGAATCTGGTTTGTCTTATTGCAAACGAATTGTGTTGCTTTAAAATCTAATGTGAATACATATTACAAAACGCTCACCAAAACCATGTTTTGTATTGATTTACCATCTAACGAAGTTATCATAGTTGGTTGAATTTAAGTCTTTGTGCCACCTACAGGCCTTTTGGGTGAAGTGTAGGTTGGTAAAGAACTTGCAAAATAGCCATAGTTACATTACTCTTTTGATAGTTGTGATTGTGATTATAATTTTGAGGAAACTGTGGCACTGGCTGTCGTGTTGATGTCTTCACAATGGATGATCTAGTCGACTCGATCTCTGCTGATACAGGGCTGCGTTGTGGTTGTGTCAAGGCACCGGTCCTCGGTCTCATCTGGAAATGGCCCCGAATCAGGTTGACTACGGTAAACCTCGGGATAAACAGAAAGACCAATATTAGCGTAGATGCCATTCTTTTTCTGATGTAACAAGTACATCTGGTGTTCTAGGAAGTGTTCCCGGTTCCGGCTGAACTAATTTATGCAGCCTAATAATCCTTTAACGGATTTGAAAATATAAATATATAATGTGTTACGTGTATGCCAGGTTAAAGAAATGCGGTTTTAGTCTAGATTTAAACTGACAGAGTGTGTCTGCATCCCGAACAATGCTAGGAAGGTTGTTCCACAGTTTAGGTGCCAAATAGGAGAAGGATCTACCACCTGAGGTTGATTTCGGTATTCTAGGTATTATCAGCTGGCCTGAATTCTGAGATCGCAATAAACGTGAAGGACTATAATGCATTAAGAGCTCGCTTAGGTACTGGGGAGCTAAACCATTTAGTGCTTTGTAAGTAATTAACAAGATTTTAAAATCTATACGATGTTTAACAGGAAGCCAATGCAGTGACGACAGAACTGTGCTAATATGGTCATACTTCCTAGTTCTAGTAAGGACTCTAGCTGCTGCATTTTGTATGAGCTGTAGTTTATTTATCAAGCGGGAGGAACAACCACCCAGTAGAGCGTTGCAGTAATCTAACCTTGAGGTCATGAACGCATGAACTAACTGTTCTGCATTCTTCATTGAGAGCATATGTCGTAGTTTAGATATATTTTTAAGATGGAAAAAAGCGGTTTTACAGATGCTAGTAACATGGCCTTCAAAGGAAAGATTGGTATCAAAGAGCACACCCAGGTTCCTAGCTGACAACGAAGACTTAACAGAGCAGCCATCAAGTGTTAGACAGTATTCTGTGTTATTACGTGAAGAAAAATTAGAAACTCTGGTTTTTCTGAATTTATTATTAGGAAATTACTAGTCATACAGTTTTTTATATCAGCTATGCATTCTGTTAATTTTGTGAATTGGTAAGTTTCGTCAGGGCGTGAAGAAATATAGAGCTGAGCATCATCAGCGTAACAATGAAAACTAACGCCATGCTTCCTAATGATATCTCCCAACGGTAGCATGTACAGAGTAAAAAGCAACGGTCCTAGTACTGAGTCTTGCGGTACTCCATATTTAACTTGTGATCGATATGATATGTCATCGTTTACTACTACAAACTGATAACGGTTTGAACCATGCCAATGCAATTCCACTAATGCCAACATAATTTTCAAGTCTATTTAAGAGAATATTGTGATCGATAGTGTCAAATGCAGCACTAAGATCCAGTAACACTAATAGAGAGATACAACCACGATCTGATAAGAGCAAATCATTAGTAACTCTAATGAGAGCAGTCTCAGTACTATGGTACAGTCTAAATCCTGACTGGTAATCCTCACAGATATTATTTCTTTCTAAAAAGGAACATAGTTGCGATGAAACTGCCTTTTCTAGTATTTTTGACAGAAAAGTAAGATTTGAGATCGGCCTGTATTGACTAATTCTTTAGGATCTAGTTGTGTTTTTTTAATAAGAGGTTTAATAATAGCCAGCTTAAAAGTTTTTGGTACGTATCCTAATGACAAAGATGAATTAACAATATTAAGAAGGGGATCTATGACTTCTGGAAGCATCTCTTTCAATAGCTTAGTTGGTATAGGGTCTAACATACATGTTGTTGATTTTGATGATTTAACAAGTTTAGACAATTCTTCCTCTCCTAAAGCAGTAAATGAAATGAATTTTTCCTCAGGGACACTACAATGCAATGTCTGACACGATACTGTAGTAGACGGTTGCATGGTTATAATTTTCTCTCTAATATTATTAATCTTGCAAGTAAAGAAGTTCATAAAGTCGTTACTGCTGTGCTCTTTGGGAACATCAGAAGTTGAAGCTTTATTTCTTGTTAATATAGCCACTGTATCAAATAAATACCTAGGGTTGTGTTTATTTTCTTCTAAGAGTTTTGAAAAATAGGCAGATCTGGCAGTTTTTAAGGCCTTTCTGTACTCAATCATTTTCTCTCTCCACGAAATGCGAAATACTAGTTTTGTTTTCTTCCAGCTACGCTCCATTTTTCTGGCTGCAGTTTTTAGGGCCCGAGTCTGCTCACTGTACCATGGCATTGGATTAAATTCCTTAATCTTTTTTTAAACGCAAATGAGCGACTGAATCTAATGTGCTGCAAAAGACAGAGGCAGTAATTTCTGTTGCAACATCGAGGTCTTCTAAGCTGTCTGGTATGCTAAGGCGATGAAACTGATCAGGAAGGTTATTTATAAAGCGATCTTTAGTGGTAGAAGTGATGGTTCTACCATATTTATGGCAGGGAGGCAGTTTAGCCTCTTTAACTAAATGTAGTATACACGAGACTAGATAATGATCTGAGATGTCATCACTCTGCTGCAGAATTTCAACGGCGTCAATATCTATTCCATGTGACAATATTAGATCTAAAGTATGATTATGACAATGAGTGGGTCCTGACACGTGTTGTCTAACACCAATAGAATTTAGAATGTCTGTAAATGCCAATCCCAATGAGTCTTTTTTATTATCTACATGGATATTAAAATCACCAACAACAAGGACTTTATCTGCAGCTAGTACTAACTCTGATAGAAAATCAGCAAAATCTTTAATAAAGTCTGTATGGTGTCCTGGTGGCCTGTATACAGTAGCCAACACAAATGTCAACTTACATAATGTTACGTAAAGCACCATCACTTCGAAGGAATTATATTTGAAAGACTTTTGATTAATACTGTAAATATTACTATAAATTACAGCAACACCTCCCCCTTTGCCTTTCTGTCGAGGATTGTGTCGATAATCATAACCTTGAGGGCTAGACTCATTTAAAGTAATGTAATCGTCCGGTTTTAGCCAGGTTTCTGTCAAACACAGCACATCTAGATGATTGTCTGTGATAATATCATTTACAATAAGTGCTTTTGAAAAAAGTGATCTAATATTTAACAATCCAAGCTTTATCATTTGTTTATCATTATTATCTCGATTTTTTTATTTGTTGAACATCAATTAAATTTTTTTCCATTAAATGGGTTTGGAAGTTTTTTGTTTTTATTAATTCGGGGTACAGACACAGTCTCTATGTGATAATATCTAGGTGTAAGCGTTTCTATGTGTTGGGATTTATCTGACTTCTGTAACGTGAGGCAGCTAGTAGACGGTTGGTTTAGCCAGTCTGTCTGCTTCCTGACCTGGGCCGTAGTTTGTCATGTTTCAGCTCTAAGACTATGTGCCATATTACTAGAGAGAAGAGCAGCACCATCCCGGGAGGGATGAATACCATCTCTTTTCAACAGGTCAGGTCTGCCCCAAAAACTTCTATCTATGAAACCTATATTATTCTGCGGACACCACTTAGACAGCCAGCCATTGAGTGATGATAATCTGCTAACTATCTCATCACTCCGACGAACAGGAAGGGGACCAGAGCAAATTACTTCTCCTGACATTGTACTTGCGAGTTCACACACCTCTTTAATGTTAATTTTAGTGATCTCCGACTGGCGAAGTCGAACATCATTTGTGCCGAGGTGAATAATAATTTTAGAGTATTTACGATTAGCATTAGCCAGCACTTTTAAATTTGCTTTGATGTCAGGTGCTCTGGCTCCCGGCAAACATGTGACTATGGTGGCTGGTGTCTCTATTTTCACGTTCCGTGTAATAGAATCGCCAATAACTAGGGCATTTTCAACATGATTCTCAGTGGGTGCGTCACTGAGTGGGGAGAACCTGTTTGATGTTCTTAATGGAACGGAAGAGTGGTGTTTTCCGTGGCTAGGCCACCTCACCGTTACTCAAGTGCCCTGCTGCGCGGGCTCTACAGCCGGAACCGAACAATGTACAGAGTTCACTAAGCTAGTCGCATCCAAAACAGTATCTGAAGCCCCTGCATTCTTACTATCCTTGATTAAAGTTTGGATACGTGTCTCTAATTCTGAGATTCTCTCTGTCAGCCTGACTATTTCCCTACATTTATGACATGTAAATCCCTCATCGCTGACAGAGAGGGCTATGCTAAACATGTGACAGATGGAACACGATATAACACTGGGAAAGGATGACATAACTCACCGTGTTTGTAGACTGATCCGAGTTGCCACAGCTGTTTGATGAACGCGTTGGAAGATGAGCGCGCGAGACTGATGACAAGTTAAACAAGCTAGCGAGGTGCAAACGCGTTGTAACAGCGATTTAGATTCAAGGATTACAAGCTGGCGACGTCAGATTAATGTGGTGGGCAATAGTATATATATATAATGTAATGATAATATAAGCAACAAAAAGTACGAGATTCAATAAAAGTAAGAGAAAACAAAGCTATACAGAGATATAAAACACTGAGCAGCGAGGCAGAGAGGCAGACAGGAGCAATCGAGCAATCAAAAGCAATCAAGCTTTAATGAAGCTGAATGAAAATTCCGCTCAGTTTCCTGAGCCCATGCAGACTGCTGGAATTTGCATTTCGCCTGCTGAACGTCATCGTCAAGCCCTCCATCACCTTTGCATGTACTGTGGGCGTTCGGGACCTCTGGTGACTGTTAGCCCGCTAAAAGAGAACGCTTGCCAGTAGACCAGGGGATACTGTTGAGCACTGTTTCTAGTTCTTCTCCCGTCAAATCAGTCACCACTCTGCCCGTTGTGCTCTGGGTTCGGTTATCTCTGCTGATAGCATCAGCATGGATGCTGCTAAGGTACGCGCAGTGTTGGAATGGCCCATCCCAGATTCTCATACTGGTCTCCAGCGTGTTCAGGGATTCGCTAATTTTTATCATCGCTTTATTGCTAATTTCAGTTCAAGTTCAAGTTCAAGTTCAAGTTCACGTTTATTTATAAAGCACATTTAAAAACAACTTGTGTTGTACCAAAGTGCTGTACAGTATTACACATGATATAAGATAATAAAACTAATGCATAAGATATGCATTAGACATGCAGGGTAGGCCATAAACCACTCAATAAGCCTTATATAATTCAGGCGACATCATAGGCTAAAGAAAATAAATGAGTCTTTAAGCTAGATTTAAAAGTGTCCAAAGTGGGTGAAGACCTCACGTTCACTGGAAGCGTATTCCACAACTTAGGAGCCGCAACTGCAAAAGCTCGGTCACCCTTGGTCTTTAAGCGAGACAGAGGAACCGAGAGGAGGAATTTATTGCATGAGCGGAGAGATCTTGGAGCAGAGTAAGGGTGAAGAAGATCGGAAATGTACTGTGGAGCTAACCCATGTAAAGCTTTATACACGTACAGCAGAACCTTGAAGTCAACTCTGTATCTGACTGGTAACCAATTGTAAGAACTGTGGACGAACCAGACAAATGAATCATTCAGATGATTCTTTCAAAACATAATTCTAATTCAGAATTGAGGTTCCGGCTCCGGTCCGTCTGCAGATAAAGCCAGGCTGATTACTTTAACGACACATGCTTCCTGATAGCAGAAGCGACATACCAAAGGGTCACCCAAGAAGACAGAGAGACAATCCAGACCCTTTTGTTTCCTTACTTCACAGGAAAGCCAAAGAGACTGTTGAACAAATAAATCTGCTTCAAAATTGTTCCAACAATATTAACGGACTTATCAAACATCTTTTAACTACATACATTTTGCATTATGTGTCCACAAGTACTACCTGTAAACAGTTAGGCTTTAGAAACACTCACAATTCATGTAAATGTGTTAACTCTTGACTGAATGACTGAAAGTATGCCTTATTTGGACTTAATTTGATTCTTTCTCCCTTTCCTATATTCTGACTTGAATGAAATCTGTTTAAAATGTATTGTATTCCATTTAATAGCAATTATGTTAAAATGGCATTCTGCTAAAGCAGAGACAGACCGGGATGTAACACTTTTGTTTTATTGGGGGCAGAGGAAGGCCCTCTTGAAACAGGACAATGTCTGATTGGCCAAGACTCCTCAGAGGTGTGACAAACAACTAAGTTTAAATGATCATATTGCAAGATAGTGAACGAGAGAAGTTGGTTAGTAAACAAGAAAGGAGTTGGTTCTGTTCTGGGAAAAGAAGCCAAGACAAGTACCAAGAACAATGGAGTGACAAGAAGAACAGACAAGCCGCTCATTCAAGCCATCCAACCTTCACTCACTTTTCTTTTCTTTACTTAATTTTCCTTTACCGCTGAAAGTCTTGTGTCCTAAGTTTCGCCGCAAAGTTCAATCAACGACTTTTGCCGCTTCAACTCCAGCGACAAAGAGACTTCCTTCATTGTTCCACACGGACCTGATCTGGACCAATCATCGACTTGGGAAACCCCTCTCTGCACGACGAGGGAAATTCACCTTAGTCAACGCAAGCAAGTACCTCCAGATGAAAACTGAACTGGTGCATTTAAATTAATGATTAATGGTTCGTTCTGGTCTTTGAAATGCATTGATAGGAATTCTGTTAATCAGATCTCTCTCTCTCTTTCAAAACTCTTTCTCTCTCATTTCCTTCTTACTGCAACGCGTATGAATGTGTGTGTGTGTGTGTGTGTATGTGCGTGCCTTTGTGTTAGATTAGTTTGTGTTAGAATAAATAAAATCTCTTGTAGATTTTAAAAGGAAAGTGTCTTGTATTATGTGCTTTATTATTTAATGTCTTAAACTGTGATCAAGTTACCGTGCTCTAATCAGTGTTTTCACGATTGTTGGATATTTATATCCATTACCAGAGCTCAATTACGGCTCGAGCAAATGAACGCTGGACGAATCAGTTGCTCGGTCGTAATCTAAACAACTCTTTATAATTCCCTATAAATATTTCATTTGAGCTAATTTTACTTCCTAGGGTGTTTTCCGTACAGTAATGGTGGAGAATGCGGGCATGAATAAACAAAGGTTATGATCTTAAACCACTGTCAATTTAAAAGTGTGCATTTGATAATTCCAGTCAGAATACGTCAGACGATGCGCACTTTGGTCACTAATTGCTGGCTTGTTAGATGCTGATAAAGTGATAGCTTGAATTGACAGCTCTACTGTAACTGAAAGAGTCTACTCTTGACACATTTTAGCATATGTTCAAATGGTATCAGTGTAAAGTTAATCTGATTTTAGTGAAGAAATCCTAATCTCAGTATTAGAGCGTAAGCCTGTGTTGACGAAGGAATCTCAGCTCAGCGGCATGTAAACTGTACCAGAATTGATTATTCTGCTTTGGTTGGAGAAATACCAATTGCAGTATTGCTTAACCTGTTTCTGATGAATGATTCTCAGTACAGTGTTATATAAATGTAGATTTGGGTAATGCTCCCCTTTTATAGTTAAGATTGATGTCATTCATCTAAACTTTGGCTGCATCTACAAGCATAGCTATCTTTTGACCAAAACTGTGTTTCACTCGCTGAAAGGAATATCAGTATTCATGCACAAGACGGACTTAACTATATATTCTTAAACAAGCTTTGACTTACAGCAAACTGTGTAATTACCCTTTAAACAAGTACAAGACGTTGTTTAAAGTAGAGAGAAGAGTTTACATGAGTAAAATTTGCAAATGCCAAAACATAATTGCATTTTACTGAATGTAATATCAAGTTTTTGAAAATCTGAAAGTATAAGCGTCACATTTTAACTCTATACGTAACTTGTTTGAAATGAGCAGACAGTCTCAATAAACTGTTTGAATTGCCCAGATGTGCATTGGTTCCCATGACAACGACTTGTCACAGGAAGTGCTAACTCATCACCCTGTGATGCCATATTGTAAACAAACCAGGCTAGGTGGCTAAGCTAACCTCACCTAGCAGCCCTGCACCTCAGGCTAAGCTAACTAATAGCTTCTACAGTTAGTGGTTAGCATCATTTACATGAAGCCTTTAACTATAGCTTGTGTGTATGCAGTGTGAACTGATCTAAACCAATTTCCCTTAACCACATTCCTGGTTTTCTGATTTCTCTCTTTCCTTACCTTTAATTCTTCTCAGCTAATTTCACCTGCACTTAGGTGCATTTCTCCCTGAACACTGTTCAGCTAAATCTGCAGTTAATAGGGTAATTAAATCTAAATTTAATTACATTTAAACTGTTTAACTAAAGAAGAATTCTAGGATTTATTGAGATATTTCAATAACACGTTGACTAAACTTCTGGGAGGGACACACACATGGTGTGGTCCTGAACACGCTGCAGCTGTGACCAACTATAGAGTGATTTCCAAAGCTAATCTAATTGTTAATCACTGGTGCTATTGACTATTCCCAATACCAGGTCATTCTGCTGTTTGAATCAATTCTTTAAATATTTTATTGATTTTAATTATAATAGCAGTCAGCTATTTGTTTTTACTAGTATTATTTCTTTCATCTATGTGATTTATTTACATTTTCCTGTTTAGTCTTGTGTGGTTTAATTTCCCAATATAACCACAAGCAACTAGACATACTCTCCTTCTTGATTTTGTTTATTTACAACAGTTGCTTCAATTTTATGAGCCAGTTACTGTGGAATTACAAATTTAAGAATCCGTTTAAGATCTGCGGATCTTACATCTTGACCATTTGGCAGGACAAGCTCAAGATACAGCAGTGCTTTTGTCTCTATGATAATGTAAAGGTATAGGTGATACTGCCAGACTGATTGGATTAGCACCTATGCATTTGAATGACACAGTTATGCTGATTAGATCATGGCTAGGAAATGTAAGCAATGATCTGATTCCTGTACTGCATTTGCATCCTTTGTTTAGATTGTCCACACCTCTACTCTATGTATCCCTCCCCCTTGAATGTATATGAACTACCAAGTCACTGCTTTAGTTTAGATTTTGGATGACCACAGCGACGCACAGCGCGTTTCTCAATAAAGAGTAACTTCTGCTTCAAGAGATCCCAAAGTCTCCTGGTCTATGCTTCTGAGATTTCCAACAGTTTTGGTGCCGTGACCCGGATAGAGCTTCTCATCTCAATCCAGATTGAAACTTCAAGCACAACAAAGATCTGATCCAAAGGAAGATCCAGGCTGAATTTTCCTGTTCACCCAAGGGTTTGTGAGTGATACTCTATCCAAAAGAACCATTAAGACCAGTACTAATGTGTTATCCTCTGCGCCGTCAGAGAAGAGTTAACAGACAGCTGTAGGGTTTGGTTAACTAAGTTATCCTCTAAAAATGTTCTTTTAGAGATGAAGTTTATCCTCTGTTTAGGCAGGGAAGTTTAGCATCACATGCTAATAATTAGGTATCCTCTGTTCAGGCAGGGAAGAATTAGTGTAAAGTGCTAATAATTTGTGTTGTCCTCTGTTTTATCAGGGAAGATGGGGTGTTAACAGAATAGCCATCCTCTACTTTGCTAGAGAAGAAGGTTCATCCTCTGTTAATTCAGGGAAGGTTACAATTGTTACAGTGTGTTAGCAAGTTGGTTCTACTCTGCTCACCAGAGAAGGTTGAATACATTACGATGTGTATTAACACTAGAAGTCCCAGAGAGCAGCCATTTGGCTTTTCTACCTATAAAACCCGCAGGACAGCCGATGGGCTGGAAGTCTTTAGGCTAATATCCTTAATCAGCTGTGAACAGTTGCTTTTGTTATGTAAACAATGTGGGGCCATGCTGAGCCACTTCAAGGAAACTTGTGTTTCACTTTGCCATCTTAGGGAGAAATCAACACACATGTTTTTTTTTTTCCTTTGTTGCTGAGATCTATTGATAAAAATAGTACAAAATAAAATAAAGAAACCAACCATTTGTACACATATTTACAAATAATATTAAAAAGTGAGTGAGTACATTCCAGCAATCACTCACAATCCTGGCACTGCCTGGCAATATATTATAAATACATTTTGTATATATTCATTATATATTAATCTTATATTTGAAATACATCATAAGTCCATTTTTAAAAGTGTTTGAAAGATGGGTTCAAGTGTACTACAAGTGGTAACTAAATACATTTTTCTATACAGAGATAGTATGTTAAAAGCACATTTTAGTTCAAATTCATGGTGCCTCAAAATAGCACAGTTGAGTACACTTAGATGTTCTTAAGATTATCTTAAGAAGTACTAAAGAAGAGCTTTTAGTATATTAAGTACAAAATAAGTGCACGGAAATAGAGCACTGGACATTATGGAAGTGTATAAGTGTGCTAAAATAAAGTGTATTTTACTGCACTTTTTTTCACCTGGGTAGACACTCCAACACTTTCCGTTTGCATTAAGATTATTTTTATTACCACACTGGCAGATATTGATAATTTTACTTAAGTAAAATGCACTTAATTTAGATCCCCCCAGGAAACAAGACTAAATATCATATATAATTTTCTCATATAGAAAATCCATCTTGATTTAAGATTTTTTTTTTTTTTATTTACTTGAAATAGGATAAAAAAAAAAAAACTTAGTATGAAAAGCATTTTTGCAGTATGAATGAGTGAGTTAACTTTTTAAACATCACTTCATTTCAGGGTTAACATAGTCAGAGTTTTCACTTAACCTCCTTTCTGAAACCGGCCCATGGTCAATCAAGTTCTCTGCTTTTAGCAGCCCTCCCTCCCCCACACATACAAACAAGCCACCAGCAACCATTCACACACACACACCCAACCCCCCTGCAGATTGCTCAGGTAATGACCATATTTACACATGAATTGATGCTAATGATAGCCAAAAGACTAGCCAGTTAGCATCCACTTGGCTAAAGGAGAGTTACAAATCTCTGGGACTTCTAGTGTTAACTAGGGTAACCTCTGCTCTGTCAGGGAAGTGTTGAAGTGTATTGTTGTGCCAGAAAGACATTACAAAATGTTGAGAAAGAACGCTAGACTTATTCCAACAACTGAGAAAGGTGGACTAGCTACTCCTTTATGGACAGATAGTGAGTTCAAATCATTGTTAGGAAAGCACATGGACTCAATAGTGACTGAGTCAGTCAGATTGGATTTGACAAAGAAATTTGGGATTCATCCAGAAAAAGTTTGGTCCATTGAAGAATGCAAAAAGGTACTTGGTGCTTGTATTCGGAAGAAAAATATGAAGGGCATTATCTGCTGCCACAGAGAATTTACTCTATCCATTGTACAAGAACAAATCCAACATATTGCTAAGTTAGAAGAGCAGAACAAACAGTTGCACACTAGAGTGTCTCGTCTCACTCAGAAGTTGGGCCTTAACAAAGCCTCAACCAAATGTGACTCAAAAGACCAACAGTCAGATGAAAGCTATCCTGACTTACAGTCTTTCTGTAGACTAGAGGGCAATAGCAATACTGGATTCATGGATAAAGATGTAAATGCAGTTGAAGTGTGTGGAGTGAGACAAAAGGCTCAGAGTAGGGCAAAAGGGGTTGACACAGTTCCATCTGTAACCCCCATACTGCAGTTACAAGCAGTCAGTACCTCTATAGGTCCTGAAGACATAGAAAGAATTGCTGAGAATTTGCCATCAGTGCATAGAAATTTTTCTGAGTTTAGGACAGAGTTGTCCAGAAAAATGAAGCTCTATGATATGTCCCTAGCTGAAGTCACACAGCTAATGTCACAAATCCTGAAAGAGTCAGAATTCAATGATTTTGAAAGTGCTGTAAATAATTCTGAGTTTCAGCATTCCAGCAAAGGCGAATTGAGAGAAGGAGTTCTGAGAGTGTTACAGAACCTTGTTGGACCAAAGGTAGACTGGTCAAAGATCACTAGTTGTGTACAGAAGAAGGATGAAACTGTAAGTGAGTACACTGAAAGATTTTGTCAGTCAGCAGCAGCATACAGTGGAATAGTTGACACTCCAGAGAAGGTGTTAGAGGATAATGGACCACTGGTCCGCATGTGGTTTGATGGGCTTTCATCAGAATACAGAAATGCATTGCCTTTCTTAGACCTCACATGGTCCAATGGAACCCTGCAAAACAACTTGGATAGGTTAGCTATTTGGGAAAGAGACTCAGATGTCAAGACAAGAGTAAAGATTGCAGCAGCATCCTTTAAGGTCAACACAGAGAATCGACAGAAACGTAAATCTCCTAAGAGAGAAGGCAGATGTCATTACTGTGGTAAACCTGGACATTGGATGAAAGAGTGTAGGAAAAACAAAAAGACATTAAAAGAAATGAACAGCTTTACTCAGCTCCTACTCAGTCTACTTGCTACACTGAAACTGCCCCTCCCCTCTTCTCCAAACTCTTGGAGCAGCAGCTTGCTGAAATGCTAACCATTTGGGCTGTGAGTGCTTAATTTCCCCAGTCATTTACAAGAAAGCTTAAAGACTCATTCTGAACAAAAGAAAGTTGACTATCACTTCCACCATTTGGGGACACAGGTTAAGTACACTCACAGCCTTAAATGTTATGCTACAGCACACTCCATTCACTTTTCCATCCTCAATGGGTTATGATGTCTGCTATGACTGATGTTTCAATGGAAGATGGAGATGTAACACCTTAAATTTGGAAACTAACTACAGGGAGAGAATAGGACACACAGACCAGTGAGGAGCCCAGGGAAGAACCGAAGTGCATAAGGCCTCGGGGGCTAAACCCTGTGGTGAAGACTTCCTCATAGGTTTCCCCCTCTCTCAGTTTATCCCCACCTTACTGGTCTATAGGTGTCAAATTGATTAAGACTAGGTTAAGAAAAAGAAGAACAAAACCACTATACGTTCACTAGAAGTTTATGATGATCAGAGTTAGACAGAAAAACTATACGATCATCAGAGGTTTAACGTACTAAAGTCTATGCATGAACACTGCTGGTCTGCTTTTTCTTTGTTTTCTTGTGTGCAGGTATGTGTATATGCCATGACGTCTCAAGCAGCACCTGGTGTAAAGCATCACCTCAGATAACCATGAACAACCTTCATGATGACGGAGTCATCTGAGCAACTCGGAGTTGCACAACGACAAAGAATCATCTTGGGACAAACATGGAAATGGACTCTACAGGGAACAGACTCCACAGCTATTCAGGCACCATGGACTTTTAGGACTTCCACGCTTATGCTACATGGTTTTTCTGTGTCATCATGTAGTTAATACAACATGTTACCACCCTGCGTTGTATCTGTGTGTCAACAGTATACTCAAGTTAAAGAACAACACTTATGTAAATGTTGGACACGACACAGAATAAGATGTATGTGCCTGTAACTGTTACAAGTTGCATGACTGGAAGATGGAACTTATGTTAACAAACATATGTTATAGAAGGGATTTAAGAATGTTTAAATTTGTATTATGTGAGAGTTATTAGAACTCTCAAAGGGGGAACTGTGGAATTACAAATTTAAGAATCCGTTTAAGATCTGCAGATCTTACATCCTGACCATTTGGCAGGACAAGCTCAAGATACAGCAGTGCTTTTGTCTCTATGATAATGTAAAGGTATAGGTGATACTGCCAGACTGATTGGATTAGCACCTATGCATTTGAATGACACAGTTATGCTGATTAGATCATGGCTAGGAAATGTAAGCAATGATCTGATTCCTGTACTGCATTTGCATCCTTTGTTTAGATTGTCCACACCTCTACTCTATGTATCCCTCCCCCTTGAATGTATATGAACTACCAAGTCACTGCTTTAGTTTAGATTTTGGATGACCACAGCGACGCACAGCGCGTTTCTCAATAAAGAGTAACTTCTGCTTCAAGAGATCCCAAAGTCTCCTGGTCTATGCTTCTGAGATTTCCAACATTACAAAGGAATCTGAATGATTGCTATGGCATAATTTTGAGCACCACTAATAAGCACAATCTAATAGGAAAGCTCTCCTCTTCCTCTCTCTTTCTCTTTTCCATTTGTTCGGAGGTCAAGCCTGTTGTGAGCCATCAGTAAGAAATACTAAGAAATAATCTGACCACAAGAACCATCTTAAGTCATTTATTAAACCTAGCTGTATTTTATACACCTGGCTGCTCACTGTGCCTTTAGCCCTAAATTCTGTTTGATCTAGCAGTAGTCTCTTTTCCTTACTCTCACCACAAGCGTGCCTAAATGTTGCAGATGCTCAGCCTAACTGCCCAGATGGCAGACCAAAAGGACTGGCTATGTGTCGTGAGGAACACCCTCCTAACCAGTGCTGCTGAGCAATTATGGCACCAGAGCCAAAAGCAACTGGACAAAGATGGAAGAGAAGTAAAGGCAGATGACTCAAACCAGAGGTGTGATCACAATGATCTGACTGAAGTCAACTTTTTCTTGGCCCACATCCTCGCTGTTTTGAAACAGGAGGTGGACAACCTCAAACTCCAGATCACAGAGACTCACAAGGAGCTGATGCATGCTAAAAGCCACATAGACCAGCTAGAGATGGAGGCTCGGGACAGACACAAGGACCCTGACAGAATAGAGACACAGAAGAAAAGAGAACTGAGACTCTCTTACCTGCAGCAAACAGAACCACTGCAGGAGAAACGTCTCACTTCACCGCATGGAGTCAGCAGAAGAACCTCCCCCAGCCAAGCACAGAGGTACAGAGGGGGAGGCCAAAGCCTTCTGCTTGACACCTTATCAGCCAATTTCCTGAAATCCTCTGCAGCTGCAGAAGGAGAAGGATTAATTCAGACAGACCCAGCTACCAGACCTACCACAGGGAGAAGCCAGGGATGGGAGCATCCTCTCCCTGCAGACACAGCAGGATCTCCAACAGCAGGCAGCCCAAGGACGACTGGACACGCCTGCATCGGACCTGCAGGAGCTTCTAACGCTAGTAAGATAGCTCCTTGAACAGTTCTTACCTGAGGAGTACTCAGCAGTACAAGCTTCTGACCACTCACACAACACCAGCTCAGAGACCTGAGCTTGTCTACTGTCTACATCAACCGCAATGGAACGACCACCACTCCAGGAGACACATACAACCAGAGCCCATCACAGCCTTCCAGCCTTGTGTGCCAGTGGTGTGTCTGATCTTTCTACACCTTCAACGTCACTCGCTGTTGTCCATAGAAAGAACAACAACGACCGAAAGGGGGGATGTAACGTCTGGACCAATTAGCCACACAATTATTCATTGTATTTAATGAATTACCCATAAACTCACTCTCACTATCAAAGTTCTCTGAACTCATCCCCCTAAAACTGTAGCCAGCATCCCAATGTTGCTAGCACACAGGCCAACCTAGGTGTCCTGTTACAGTTATATGGTACTTTTATGATCCAGAAGAATTCTGGAGAGACTAGTGACTCATTCTTCCTGAGAAGGACAAATAAACTCTCTTAATCCTATGTATTCTCTACATAACCACTTGGGAAATGTATAAACATGTATCCAAGTTTCCCATCTCATGACTTTCCTTTTATAGGCTTTATTCTATGTATTAATTCTCTCTTTTGAACTATTTTGGTATTAATGTTCCATAGTTGCAAATGTATAGTTAACTGAGATCACATTGGCAGCATGCTTGGTATCTACGGACTCCAACTTTCATTTCCTATTTGGTAATTTATGTTACATGTTACTAACTCTGTGACACATTAGTATTATAAGAATCTAGAAGGTTATTCTCTCATTCATCCAAGTTTTAATCCAGTGTCTTATGCTAATATCTTGCTACAGAACAAAGACTCGTAAAACTTACCTCTGAAAGGGGAACTCCTTATTGGCTCAGACACCTCAAGAGGGTGTGACATCTTCACCCCTTATGTTCACTGATCACAAGGAACCCCCTCTCTTCCTGCTCGTCCTCCTCTTCTTTTCTTTTACTGACAAATGCTGACGTCAAGATGATGCTGTAAGAAGCTAGAAGCTTCTAAGGAACCCCAAGCTTGTGCCAGGCCTCGGCCTAGACCTTCCATTCACCAAAGATCCTCTGAATCCAACTGGTTCTCTTTCATCAAGACAATATCAGCAAAGATTCAATGGAAGCCTCCACAAATTGCATCAGGACAGTTTTAATTCAACTTGGAGAGACATGCAAGTATCAAACTTAGTCTCATTATCGGATACATTGAGTATCCTTACCCCTTTGAAAGAAGGGCCTGTTAAAACTAAACTGATGGTTTGCTCAAGGCTGTTGATCTGCTGAAATGTACAACAATGCTGTAACCTCTTGCTTCCTGTACTCTGCTTTAGCCCTCTCTCTCTTGGTAAACTGTATGCATGTATGTGTGTGAATGTTAGAGTAGTTTGAGAGTTTAGTCTAGTTAATAAAGTCTTGTTCATGTCACACGTAAGGTTGTCTGTGTTTTGCGCTCATATACGGGAGTCCCTATTCATGTCGGTCCTGACTACAGGCTTTTAGTAGAATAAGATTGTTATTTCCCATAACCTGGAAATGAACATTTCTTAGAATTAATAAACAATTAACACTGTGTGTTCATTGAACAACAGGTTAATTGATTGTAATATTAATTTTATTACATTAAGTTAATTTTATTAACTGATTTAAATATTAATAATTCATTATAACTAGTTATGATTAATTATTCATATTTATTTTGAGCTAATTTGCTACAAATGGTGGAGAATGCGGGCAGTTTAATCTAAATTTGGAGCACATATCAAGTCATTTTTCTTTTTATCAACGCAAATTATTAAACCCCTCAGTGTTTGTGTGACGTATGCAGCGCGCGCGGCGCGGTCCGTTTGAACGAGTGCCTGAATGAGTGAGAGCTGTAACCCCAGTCTGCTGTCTTGTCTCTAAACTCCAGTCTGCAGTAAATTTCAGATCTATATCACACATACTATAAGGTAAGAATTAAGCGTGTTCCTTAAATTCTAGAATGCCTTGTTTATAGCTATCCTGATGTCTGCGTGTTCCAGCGTCATTCAAATAGCTATAATAACGTTATTGTGTATCAGAGAGCTGAATTGAAACTAAACTGCAATAGTTAAAATACTCTGTGCAGGACGAATACTCTCCTCACAGAACGGCAAGATTGAGCGTGTTCCTCGATCTGTTTCTAAAACTATATAGGTAAAGGGTCAGTGCGTGTTCCACTGTACTCAATCTGCTTTTTTCCCCTTTGTAAAACAGTAACGCTATACGCTTGCTTGTTTTATATTTATAGCTAAACTGATTATAGTGCGTGTTCCACTGTACTCAATCTGCTATATTCTCCCTTTTTGCTAAACGCTATACGCTTGCTTGTTTGAGCTCGTGTAACACTACGTGTGTCCGAGAGCAATATAAGTGATTTGAAACTGTCATATTTTGCGTGCAAATAGAGACCCGCCGAGGTCGCGATTTTTCCATCTATTACAACAGAAAGCTATCACTTAAAGTTTAAGCCCCACGTCGTAAAACAGCTACGAGTGGTGTCTCTTATTTATAGAGTTGAAATGCGTCGACATTTCACGTAACGCTTGATTGTACGTGCATGTGTCTTTCATTTGTACAGTTACATGTATTTGATGTAATTCACATGTTCGCCACTATCAGTTTGTTTGGTCGCCATAGTTACAGTCGTGGCACGGAAGTCTTAACCAACGCTTCCGGAAGAACGTCATTGTAAACAAACCGCACAGTGTTGCTAAAGCTAACCTCTGCAGTTGTTTACATTTAAGTTAATATGCTAAAGCCTTTAGCCTCAAAGCTAAGCTAGTTAACATCATTGTGTAAACGCAGTGTCTGTTTTAGCAACTAAGTGATTTAACCATTTAAAACACTTCAATTTTATGTACACTTGTTGGTCTGTCCTTCTTATTTTCCCCTTGACTTTCTCACTGATTACCTTACCTATATTTTACTTTAAATAGAAAAATATTGGTTTACAATTATTAATCGTTTTACCTGCATTTGACTTGAAAAAGAAATACTGGCTTACAATTTTTAATTGTCAAATTTGAATTTAATAAAACTAATTAAATTTAAATTGAAATCCTATTTTTCTAGAAAGTAATTTTAAATGATTTCTACATTTCCAAATTTCCATTATTTCTAATTTCATAATTTTCATAACTAAAATTATATTTTAGATCTAATTACTTCAGGTATGAATAAGCCTTGAACTTTAAAAGTTTAAGCAAACTTATTCCACCAAAGTTTTCCTAATTTTGACTCACATTTGTTCATTATTTTATTGCGTTATATCTTTCTTTTCCTTTTCTTGGTTATACACTTAGCCACTCTATTTTATTTATTCATTTACCTCTTTGTTTAATTCCCTTTTTCTCATCTCATCCCATTATTTTCATTTATTTTCTATTTCTTACCTTTTTCCTTTCCTCTTCGTATTCTAGCTTAGGAACGACACACCTGAGCCTCAATAGGAGACATTGATATCTTACGAGTTTCAAATCAATCAGAGACAACCCTCTCTTTACTAAAAATTTTATTCTCATGTGTTTAGTTGTTCATCAACTACCAATTCTATACTCGTAATTAGACAAAGGCTTCAGAGCCATTTGTGGATCTGGTCTCCTCCCCTTTCCTTTCCTTTTCCTCACGTCTTTCCTGTTCTATCCTCCTTTCTTCCATCTTATTCTTCAGATTTGTAGGGATCAAGCTTGGACGAACCATCAATCGATTCTAAAGAAAGAGAAACACAATCTTTCCGAAGATATAATCCATTAGCATCCCTGGTAAGCAGTTCAACCGAAGGTGTGTGGTGTCAATCCTGTCAAACTAAGAAAAGAGTTGAGTGACAAAGCCTTCTCATCACTAGCCTACCTGTCTACACTCTGAGACCAACACGTAGCCATCACACTTCACGATTGGTGTACATTCACTGAACGACACTTAGCTGTTCCACCACATATAGGCTTGCACCCCACACAGATCTGTGTCAGTCTCTTCTCCCCAGCGTGCCAACATGTCGCAGACGGAAAACCCCACTGCCCAAGATGTGGACGCCTGGCTCAGCGGCATTACAAACTGTCTCATGCCAAAGACAATTGAACTGTTATTATTTTTAATAATAATCATAATTCTGAGAAGATTCCCGACACATGATTCAAGCCAGAACCAAGACCACACTGAACTAGGCAAGATAACCAATTCTCTAAGCATTGCCTTCACAGCCCAGCTGAAACTAAGCGACAAGCACATCACCCACCTACAGGAGGAGCTGACACGTGCCCAGAGCCGCATAGACAAGCTGGAAGTGAAAGTCCAAGACGACTTCAAACGTCAGACCACTGAGTTCCTGAGAGAGCTGATGCACGTCCAACGCTGCACAGACCAGCACAAGGTGAAAGCTCAAGACAAACTTGTGGAGCAAAAAACAAAGGAACAAGTTTACAAGCTCCAAGAAGCCCTTGAAGTTGCGGAACGTGACAAGCAAGAATTAAAGACTGTCCAATGTCACCTGGTAAACCAACTAGAAAATGCCAATTCTGACATTAAAGATAAGAACTTCAAAATCAATGCTCTGGAAGACCATTTGAAATGGTACAGCACTGAAATGGACCATCTAAACCAACAATTAGACGATGCCAACGGCAAGCTCTACATGGTCAGAAATGAACTTAAACATGTTTACACCCAGAAACCAGAGTCAAGAAGGGAGGGGCCTCCCTCAGCATCACCACTGCTGAGCACAACAGAGTTCCCCATCCAAGAACTGCCATGCAACGGAAGAAGTGAGTGGCCACAACCCACAACATCACCGGCCTTCACTACAGAATTCTTCCCTGTCAACCAAAGAGAGCTCATCCATGCAGACCCCAAAGTTGCACACGAGATGACCCTTAAAGACCTTAACAAGCTGGCTAAGAACATCACACAGTTCAACCCGAACTGCATGGAGAACCACAACATCCAGACTTACCTCCGAGATATTGACTTCTACCTAGAGGTGAGACCCAATGTGACTGACAGAGACAGGTTGTATCTCCTCAGGTCCACATCCAGCCCCGAGGTACGAAGCTTCTTAGATCGACAACCTGTTCACGTTAAGCACAACTACCAGCTATTACGTGAGTCACTGATCAAAGAATTTACAGGCCCAGAGTCTGAACATGGACTGTTAGTCGCCTTGGAAACCAAACAAGGTCGACAAGAGACTCCCCAAGCTTACTACAACTGTTTCCGACAAGCCTACTTAGGTGCACATCATGAACCTGAACTTGAAGAGGATGTGAACTTCAAAACCCTCTTCCTGAGAAACCTGCACCCTGGACTAAGTCACCATCTTGGCGTCATGGCCTGCCCAAACACAATGTCAATCCAACAGCTAAGTGACTTGACACACAAGGCCTACGTCAAACAGAAGATGGCCTCAAAGAAAGGTTTGAAAATTGCCACAATTTCAAACTCCGTCAGCCAAGATCCAAGCCGTGCACTGCAAGACGGCCAGTGGCATGACAATGCCACAGCCTGTCATAAAGGACACGGAGAACGTGACCCCCATGCCACTGACAGCTTCCACACTGACAGCTGGAAAATGCCACGGGACCAGCCACACTTCTCAAGAAACCCACCAGAAAGAAACATCTGGGATCCAAACTGGACAGCCAAAGTCCACCAACCAACACATTCAAATGCATCCACTGTGGGTAAGCGACGGCGGAACCCACCTCTGCATCACTCAGTTAAACACAGCACTGAGAACAAGAACGCCCAAGAACAAGACGGTTCCACCTCAGAAGACATGGAACAACTGATGAGGCAAATTACAGCGTTCTTTGAAAAAAACATAAACAGCGATGATCACAAGGATGAGTCACCCTCGTTATGACTAGAGACGGAACGGAAGGTCAGTGATCACCTGATCCACCTTCCAAATGGAGATGACTGCCACCTGTTCTACAACAGCACAGAACGAAGCGGTCTCTTGCAGCCAAACACCACTGGAAACTCAATAGTACCAGAGAACACAGTTCTGGTCACTTATCACCCACCAATAAACCCAACGAGTTCCCATCTCAAGAACCATGCTTGTGCAACAGTAACAACAGTAAGCACAGAAGGTCAGACAGTCTGTCACAACCAGAAGGCATTACAAAAGGAATGCAACGTAGGAGACAAAGTTTTGCACCACAGCTCAACACAGCCATGTCAAACTTCCTCCTACCTTCTGCCAAAGAACTTCCTGCCTCACTGGACTGACTCCCATCAAATTAGGGATGATCTTTCATCCCAAGTCCAAGATGCAAAGAGCCAATCTTCATCTAAGCCCTTCAAGAAAAGGGGGGAGCAAGACAGACTGAACCAGATCTGACCATACATACACTGCACTACATTACATTTTACACTACACTACATTAACATACTCACCAACATGCTCTTCCTACAGACAGATATTAGTTTCAGAACCTAGCTCAACATCGACTTAGCTACATTCACCATAAGAAACATGCAACCATCTGCCCAACAAGTAGAACACCTTTCATTAAGCTGATACATGACACGTTAGATGCACGCAGTAGTGTTAGCCATACCAGGAAACACTTAACTGTTTTATTTTGTTTTGTTTTTCCTCTTCCTCTCTTTACCTTCTTCTTTATAAGGTAAAATACCTGTCTGGCCCATAAGGGTCAAGGTCATGACACTAGGATTGACGCACCACGCCTAAGGTCTGAAAGCCATTTGAAAATTCGAATGTGAGCCCGAGAGAGCTCCATGATGGGTCACATCATTTTTACCACAAATGATGTCACCAGAACAACCTAGAACAAGTTAGAAGAGATGGAAACTAACAATTTAATCACACAATTTGATCCAAGCATTAACATACTGAGACAATGTAGAGTAACACTCCCAAAATTGAACTTAATCCATCAGTACTCAGATAATCTAATGCCCTGCACCAGTATAGTGGTCAATCATGGAGGTGTTGTTTTGTTGTTGCTTTGTGTGTGTCTGCTTCTGTCCATTTTTCTACAGTGTCCGCCGATGTCTTCATCTCAACACATCGCCGAACCAAGGGGGGATATGTAAGAACTGTGGACGAACCAGACAAATGAATCATTCAGATGATTCTTTCAAAACATAATTCTAATTCAGAATTGAGGTTCCGGCTCCGGTCCGTCTGCAGATAAAGCCAAGCTGATTACTTTTACGACACATGCTTCCTGATAGCTTCCAACATACCAAAGGGTCACCCAAGAAGACAGAGAGACAATCCAGACCCTTTTGTTTCCTTACTTCACAGGAAAGCCAAAGAGACTGTTGAACAAATAAATCTGCTTCAAAATTGTTCCAACAATTTTAACGGACTTATCAAACATCTTTTAACTACATACATTTTGCATTATGTGTCCACAAGTACTACCTGTAAACAGTTAGGCTTTAGAAACACTCACGATTCATGTAAATGTGTTAACTCTTGACTGAATGACTGAAAGTATGCCTTATTTTGAATTTGATTCTTTCTCCCTTTCCTATATTCTGACTTGAATGAAATCTGTTTAAAATGTATTTGTAACACAGTTCGTAAATGTGGGAAGAAGGAGGCGGGAACCGGCGAACATTCAACGTAACTTTTAATTCAAAATAAACATAGAACAAAACGAAAGTAATGCCGGCAGACCCTCACGGACGTCTGCCGGCCACACAAACATAATAAAACATAAAATAAAGTCCAGGCCTGGTCCTCTCTCGTCCTCCACGGTCGTCGCTCCTCCTTTTATGCTCCCGGAGCTCCTCCGTGAGAGACTCAAGGCCGGTGCGCCTCCCAGGTGATGCTTGTTATCACTTGCATCACCGGCCTCGCGCCGTTCCCTCACGGCTCTCGCCCGCCCTGGTCGCCACAGTATTGTATTCCATTTAATAGCAATTATGTTAAAATGGGATTCTGCTAAAGCAGAGACAGACCGGGATGTAACACTTTTGTTTTATAGGGGGCAGAGGAAGGCCCTCTTGAAACAGGACAATGTCTGATTGGCCAAGACTCCTCAGAGGTGTGACAAACAACTAAGTTTAAATGATCATATTGCAAGATAGCGAACGAGAGAAGTTGGTTAGAAAGGAGTTGGTTCTGTTCTGGGAAAAGAAGCCAAGACAAGTACCAAGAACAATGGAGTGACAAGAAGAACAGACAAGCCGCTCATTCAAGCCATCCAACCTTCACTCACTTTTCTTTTCTTTACTTAATTTTCCTTTACCGCTGAAAGTCTTGTGTCCTAAGTTTCGCCGCAAAGTTCAACCAACGACTTTTGCCGCTTCAACTCCAGCGACAAAGAGACTTCCTTCATTGTTCCACACGGACCTGATCTGGACCAATCATCGACTTGGGAAACCCCTCTCTGCACGACGAGGGAAATTCACCTTAGTCAACGCAAGCAAGTACCTCCAGATGAAAACTGAACTGGTGCATTTAAATTAATGATTAATGGTTCGTTCTGGTCTTTGAAATGCATTGATAGGAATTCTGTTAATCAGATCTCTCTCTCTCTTTCAAAACTCTTTCTCTCTCATTTCCTTCTTACTGCAACGCGTATGAATGTGTGTGTGTGTGTGTGTGTATGTGCGTGCCTTTGTGTTAGATTAGTTTGTGTTAGAATAAATAAAATCTCTTGTAGATTTTAAAAGGAAAGTGTCTTGTATTATGTGCTTTATGATTTAATGTCTTAAACTGTGATCAAGTTACCGTGCTCTAATCAGTGTTTTCACGATTGTTGGATATTTATATCCATTACCAGAGCTCAATTACGGCTCGAGCAAATGAACGCTGGACGAATCAGTTGCTCGGTCATAATCTAAACAACTCTTTATAATTCCCTATAAATATTTCATTTGAGCTAATTTTACTTCCTAGGGTGTTTTCCCTACACAATGTAAGGTGGACAGAACAGGAGTGATGTGTTCTCTCTTCCTAGTTCTTGTCAGAAGTCTAGCTGCCGCATTCTGAACCAATTGCAAACGGTGTGTGGAGGATTGAGGTAGACATATGTATAGAGAATTGCAGTAGTCAAGCCGAGATGTAACAAGTGCATGAATCACTACTTCAAGGTCTTTCTTTGCAAGAAACTGTTTTAATTTGGCGATGGACCGGAGATGAAAAAAAGCTTCCTTTGACAACAGAATTTATCTGCTTATCGAATAATAAGTCAGAATCAAAGATGACAGTCACATTGTCGCGCCTCTAACAGCTCTCACTTTGCCTAAGAAGCGATTTGAATGGACCGAGGGGGCTCAGCGCACTTTTGACAAACTGAAGGAGCTGTTCACTTCAGCACCCATTCTTATCATGCCCGATCCTACCGAACAATTTATTGTCGAAGTCGATGCCTCAGATACTGCCGTGGTCCTTTCCCAGCGTTCCCCCACTGATAATAAGGTTCATCCATGTGCGTTCTTCTTGCACGCCTCTCACCTGCCGAATGAAACTACGACATCGGAAAATGTGAGCTTCTCACCATTCGTTTGGCTTTGGGCGAGTGGCGACACTGGTTAGACGGTTCCTCTGTTCCGTTCGTTGTATGGACAGATCATAAAAAACCTCGAATATATCCGATCTTCTAAGTGGTTGAATGCTCGTCGTTGGACGTTTCGATTTCACCATTTCCTATAGACCCGGATCGAAAAATACGAAGCCTGACGCCCTTTCACGGCAGTTTGGTTCCGCTGGTGACACCTCTTCCTTGGAGCCCATCCTACCAGAGGGCTGCGTGGTAGCAGGCGTTTCCTGGGGAATCGAGAAACAAATCAAGACCGCTCTTACCGGTGTGTCTACTCCGAGACTATGTCCTCCTAATCAACTGTTTGTTACACCAACGATGTGGCCCGCTGTCCTCCGATGGGGTCATTCCTCTAAGCTGGTAGTCCATCCAGGGGTTAAAGGAACCCTAGCGTCCATAAGCCAACGATTCTGGTGGCCTTCTAGAACACGCGACATGCATCGTTTTGTTTCTTTGTGTCTCATATGTGCTCAGACCAAGTCGAATAATTCTCCACCTGCCGGTCTCCTTAGACCCCTTCCCATTCCATCTCGTCCTTGGTCACATCTGGCCATGGACTTCGTTACTGGTCTGCCTGCTTCTAACGGTAACACTGTCATCCTCACAGTTGTTGATCGCTTTTTTAAGGCAGCCCATTTCATACCGCTTAGTTAACTCCCTTCCGCCAAGGTTCTGTCAGATTTTAGGACGCATGCTTCGTACTTTGGCTTTTCGTAACCCAGCGTCGTGGTGCGAGCAACTCCCCTGGGTCGAGTACGCCCATAATTCAGCCCCCTCTGTTTCCCTCTCAGGAGACTGAAACTTCTGTTCCCTCTGTCCAAGCTTTTATCCGCCGTTGCCAACGTACGTGGAGAGCTGTTAGATCTGCCTTATGTTGAAATAGAGAGCGTACCCGTTGCGCCTCCAATCATCGTCGCGTTAGAGCACCCAGATATATTTGTGGACAAAAGGTTTGGTTATCCACCAAGGATTTGCCTCTTTAGACCGAATCACGTAAACTGGCCCGACGTTTCATTGGGCCTTTCCCCATAATCAAAGTCCTTAGCCCTGTGGCCATTAAGCTCAAATTGCCTCCTAATTTGAGGCGCGTTCACCTGGTCTTCCATGTCTCATGTGTTAAGCCGGTCGTTCGTGCTCCCGCCCGCCCTGCCCACTGTCCCACTCTTGTTGAAAGTTCTCCTGTTTACAGGGTCAGGAGACGGCTGGACATGCGCTGTCGGGGTCGGGGCTACCACTATCTTGTCGATTGGGAGGGTTATGTTCCTGAGGAGAGGAGTTGGATTCCGGCCCGGGACGTCCTGGACCGCTCGCTCATTGATGATTTCCTCCACCCTCTCCAGTCCTCTTCCTTGAGAGCGCCAGGGGCGCTCCTCAGGGGAGGGGTACTGTCATGAGCCAGGTTTGATCACTCGTGTTTTTTGGGTGTTTTTCCTCTCTATCGTTCTTCTTTCATTCATTTCAGCTGTTCCCTGTTACCTCTGACGTTCGCGCTATCGTGCGCGCACCTGTTCTGTGTCTTTGCGCTGATTGCGCTGCCTATTTCTCTCTATTTTTTTGTTCTTGTCTGTGTCCGGGAATTGCTTTACGTGAGTGTGACTTTATCCTAGCACTGTGCTTGACGAGTCTTATGTGTATGTTAGCAGCTTTTGTTCTGTATCTGAGTTCCAGTCCCAAGTTCCAGTCCAGAGCTCGACTTTGTCTTCTGCTGTCCTGTTCAGCTGTACTCTGCTACAATTCTACTGCGAGGTTGCTACCCGCCTGAACAGTTTCCATTGATCAACAACAGCGGGACTCTGTAGAGGATCTGCGGCTCGGAAAGCTTCCGTGGGATCTTTTGTTCTCCAGCTGCAGCGTGTTTGCTGTTATACGTCTGGCAGTCTGTTCCTGTTTGCATACTGGAACTTTAATAAACTTTGTGAACTATTTTCGCCTCTGGGTCATCTAGAGTTACCTGACAGAGAGAAATGGGCAGGTATGTGAACAAAAATTGTTGTTTTTATATTTCTTTAGTAATTCATAACTAATTTACTAATTCTTAACTCACTGTCCTGAATTAATTTTTAAAGACCACCTCAACTGTTTGCAACTTAAACCTAAATGTTATTTTAATATTACTTATTCTTATTTACATAATTATTTTCATAACTTGCTGATTCAAAGTTGCTGATTTAATTTGGCATGAAGTAAAAGTGTGGCCTCCAGTTGAACTCTTTGAGCTTTTGTTAGAGTGAGAAATTTTGTCTTGAGGACCCATTCAAAAATAATATAAATAATTTAATATATTTAATTAAAACCAGGTGCACACTGTACGATTTATAATAGTCCTTTACAACTGTTGCTTGTCAGACTGTACGAACATGATCCCCACTGTGGGACCTCAGCTTTCATTAATGTCAGACTGAACGGCAGTCAAGATACGTTAAAAATGGACGCACACAAGAAGACTGGTCCTGAGTTTTACATCATCAATCCATGACAAGTTCAGTGACTGTGAGCTGCATTTACATGCAGAAATAGAAATGGTGGCTAGCAAACAAAAACAATCTCTAGCTTTAATTTTGATCATTGCTTCTCACGGCTTCAGAAAACTGGAAAAAAATCAAGATGTGCATGTACAGCAAGTGGTGGTTTGTTGTTGTTAAGTCAAGTCAAGTCACCTTTATTTATATTATTTATATATAATTTCCGTTGTAAGAATCAATAGTTATTAATTTAGTTAATTTATCTATATCAGCACTGGGGTAAACAGTGATGTTATCATCCAGCTCAGTTCAGTTTGCATACAAGGGTGTCGATGCAGGCAGATCAAAACATTGTTGAATATCAAATGTCAAGTGTCCCCAACTAAGCAAGCCAAAGGCGATGGCGGCAAGGAACCCAAACTCCAGGAAGCTGCATTTCTGAAATGATCGAACAGTGACTGAGCTTCACTCATCTCAATTAACCAACTGTCTGTAAATATGTCAAACTAACGATCAAAGACTTCAGACAACACGTTTATGACAGCGCCATTATCCCGGAAAGTCAGTGTGGATTTCTTGCAAGCCGTTGTACTGTGGATATGGTGTTTACTTTCAGGCAGATTTAAAAGAAGTGCCAAGAACAACACTGTGATCTTTATATGATTTTTATTGACCTCACAAAAGCCTTTGACTCAGAAATTTGTTAACATTGTCCATTGTCCTGGATGATGGCGAGCTGTCTGACCCATTTGGCATCTCCAGTAGCACCATACAGGACTGTGTGCTCGCCCCACTGTTATTCAGCATATTTTTTTTCATGATGCTGTCCGTAGCTTTTAAAGACTGCGTCATGAGCATTTCAATCCAGTTCCATATGGCCGTGTCTTCAATCTACGCAGACTCCATGCTCGCACAAAGACACATTTTGCAATTCTGCGTGACCTCTTGCATGCAGATGACTGTGTACTGATGGTGCACACCCTCACCGAAGCTCAGTCACTATTCGATCATTTCAGAAATGCAGCTTCCTGGTTTTGGCTCGCTGTCAATCTAAAGAAGACAGAAGACATGCTTCAAATGGTGAACAAGTTAAACTCCAATTTAACTGTAATTACTGCAGGTGACACAGTGCTGACAGCTGTCAACAAGTTCTGCTACCTCAGTAGCATTCTTGCAGCTGTTTGGACAGTGGACAACAGTGCCGCATTGCAAAAGCTAGTGTTGCCTTTGGTCGACTGTCCAAGAGAATATGGGGTCCTCAAAGTTCTGTTGTATGGATTTGAGTCCTGGAACATTTATTGTCGGCAGAATGCCAAACTTGATCAGTTCCATATGTGTCAAAGGTCATATTGCACATGTCAAATGGCATGATAAAGTCGCAAATACTGAGGTACTCCAGACCTGTGGCATCACTGGTATTAAGGCCTTCCTGCTTGCTGCTCAGTTTCACTGGTCTGGACATGTTGTACACGTAGCAGATTCACGCCTGCCGAAGTGTGAAACTATGTATGGCACAGTGCCATACTGCCATACACTCCTTTGAGTCCAGCCGGATTACTGTTGCAGTAGACACAAACGGAGATGCCGAAAACTCAACATCTTAAAAATAGCATCCAGCCAGTTTATGTGCAACACCTGTGGGTGACCGTGTGCTTTAAGGTTTGGCCTCTATTCACATCGTAGGATACACCAACAACTGTGACACGATCTGTCATGTCAACAGCTTAGACTAAAGGCCTTTGCACACTGTAGCAAATTAACTCAAAGGGGAAATATTAATAACTCATTATTATAACTCATTATGATAATTAATTATGATTAATTATGAATATGTAAATCCGTTAATCAGATTAACTGGATGTAGCTACATTAAGATTAATATTACAATCAATTAACCTGTTCGTCCAGTGAACACTCAGTGTTGATTGTTTATTAATTCTAAGAAATGTTAATTTCCAGGTTATGGAAAAATAACATCTTATTGTACCGTACTACTCAGAGTACGTAGTCAGGATCTAAATCACTTAAGAGGCAATTTATTAGCAGACGGAGTCAGAACCAAACATGTATTGTGCACAATCTTTATCAAATAACTCACAAACACATGACTAAACTAACAAACACATAACATACACAAAGGTCACACACATACGTAGGTAAGAATGAGCAATGATAGAGTTGAACCGGAAGTGGAACTGTTGATAAAGCTATAGGAAACAGTCAAAGGCAATCTGGAAAAAAAATCATCAGCTTCCTCAGTAATAAAACACCTTTGCTGACAAAGGTAAGTTTTACAAATCAATATTAAATTGCTGTTTAGTGTGCAAATGTACGATACTTGCAAGATGCCTTTAGGCTGAGGAGCAACACATCTGCCATCTGAGGAGATCTTGAGGATTCAGTCCGAAGTTGTTGCCAGTATCTTCTGTGTTAGATGATGAGCACATGGCTGGGTTGTAGGCCGAAGCCGGCAGACCTGCTGGCCTTGGCCTGGAGAGGCCTGCAGCAAGGAGGTCCGTTCAGTTGTCCGCGAAGCAAGGAAAAAGAGGGAGTGGCATTTTTCGCTGGCTTTTAACCTCTGGTTAAAGTCACACCTCTTAGTTGTTGACCGGACCAATGAAGATGTTGTATTTCTGGGTGACAACACACCCCCTTGTTGGGGCTTTTACGACCAAGCAGATTAACTGGCAGAGTTTTTGAAGAAGAACTATTAAAGATTCTTGTAATACTAATGTGTTGCACAAGTATGGACATACCGCATACACAAGCATTTAAATCTTCTCGATACGAACCCATAGACACTAAACATGGCATAATTGAGGTTACCTTAAATGTCATAAAACTTAAAAATCATAAAACATGTACATGCAATGACTGCAATACAACAACAGTAATACTGGATACCATTTCCTGGGAATATGCATGTTCATTTATAGAACAGTCTGTCTATGCATTAATGCAGGAACGTCTGTGTTCTGTGTGGAAAATGCAGGTTTCCTTGTGTCTCTGTTTTTCCACGTGCAACACACACATTCTTCAGGGCAATATAACTAAGGCTGGTCTTCCCGGGGGATGGGGACAGACTCCAGAGTGAGCTTTAAACAAGTATTGGTTAACTATAACCAATAATTGTGTCTGATTTGTCTCAGTCATTAGACACGGAGTTCGAAATTTTCGCATGCGTTTTTTCGTATTCGTAATCCTAAAAATTTGTCACGCACAGAGACCTTGCACACTGAGTCTGATGCGTATTAATGAATGTGTTACGAAAAAAATCGTAAAACAATACAAAATTAAGTCTTCAAGCATTGAGCATGATTTAGTTGTCCTCTCTTTTCTTAAAAAGAGGAAATATTGGGTCCATCTAATTTCGAGATTGCATAGAGAGAAAGGAGAGTTCACCACCTCATCAAGGAGCTGTGTGATTATCCCGAGCGTTTCAAAGTTTACTTCAGGGTGTCAGTGGCTCAGTTTGATGCTTTGCTACTGGCACAATCTATCTTTGTATTCCGCACGTTGTTTGTCATTCAGTGCTGCTATTTTGTGCTACGTGGATCAACTTGTCAGATGGTATTCGGGATTTTTGTGTTCGTGTACGGTGGCTCTGAATTGCCAAAACGTCTCTCAAAATGCGTGCCATGGATGCGAAAAATGCAGAAAATCAAACCTGATCAGAATATTTTTTTGACGGACGAAAGTTTCAGAGGCAGTGTGCAAAAGTGATTGACAACGTGAGGTCGAATTTATTTTTTAACGTGTGAAAATTTTGCATGCGAATTTCGGACTCAGTGTGCAAAGGCCTTAAGGATCCTGAAAAGGAACTTGTCAATTTGAAGCCAACTTGAAACTATGGCACAGTGCCATACTGCCATACACTCCTTTGAGTCCAGCCCGATCACCGTTGCAGTAGACACAAGTGGAGATGGTGAAAACTCAATACCTTAAAAATAACATCTAGCCAGTTTATGTGCGACACCTGTGGGTGAACGTGTGCTTTGAGGATTGGCCTATATTCACACCATAGGATACATCAACAATGACTGTGACGAGATCTGTTGTGTCAACAGCTCAGACCAAGGATCCTGAAAAGGAACTTGGTGCGGTACTCTTGCTGAGCACACTGCCAAAGTGCATGAATAGAAAGCTGACACTCTTAGAAGGCAATCGTGAATTTGGGACATGCTCGATGTTAAAACGTGTTATTAAGCACAATAAGCAGTGAAAAAGAACTCAATGCAGTGCACTTGCTGACTGATAAAGCATAAGTGTGTGCACAGAAAGCAGTGTCTCTCAGCATGTGATGGCGAATTCAGTTCACTTTCGTGTCTTTTTGCGCTTGAATGGTCGCATACACAATTATGTCAAAATGCTCATTGTGTGGAGTATTCATGTAAACACAGCCAGTTATGCCTCAAGTGAAAGTAAACAGATGAGTGTAAACCGGGGCCCTGTACCATGAAGCTGGATTAGCTGGCTGGCCAGGTAAGTTTCAGATTACTTTGCACCAATCTTGGGTTTTAGGTACCATGAAAGTGACTTGGCTTTTAGCGGTGTTAATCACCATAATAACGTACTCTCCATGGCAAACCGGCTCCAGGGCAGCTTATGTTCTGGTTTAGAGATCTCAAACTGAAATTGGGCCAATCGGATGTGAGCTAAATGAACTGACACATCCAACGCAATAAAGTCACTCCCCCAGTTTCTCGTCCACCAAATTAAATATAGTAAAAAAATTTAAAAAAACGTAACACTTTATAATAACGTTCAGTTATAAGTCATTTATAAACTATTTGTTAATTATGACCAAATCATTTACAAAACATGGTTATACATTCATAAATGATTAATAAGTGATATGTTAACATTTTATTAATGTTTTATTCATTCAGTTATGAGACACTTATAAGTTATTAGTTAATGATGAACGAATCATTTACAAAACATGACAATATACGTTCATAAATGATTAATACATGTTATGCTTACAATTTATAAATGTGTTGTAAGTTATCTTAATCAAATAAATTAAACAGATCATTATTAGATGGTTTATAAATTATTAGTTGATACATTATTTATCACTTATAATAATTGAAGTATTTATGACAAAATTGTTTTAGTATCATTATCTCAATAAACAATTGTTAATCATGAACAAATGTTGAACAAACCATTAGTAAATGATCAGTATATGATTTATTGATGAAGCTGTAAGCTGGTCAGTGTTCAAAAGCACAAACATACAGGTATGCTAAAGCACTATTTTTAAGAAGAGTAATTTATTTGTTTTGAAGTAGATAAACATTTATAAATGCCTTACAGTCAGCTGATTCCAGTACAGACTTGTGTTCTGTGTGGGATATAGTGATGAAGTCAACCTCTGAACCGGTTTAACAGAATGATATGTAATTGAATGAATAAATCATTTACAAAGCTTTCTGCACCCCCTATTCTAAAGTGTAAACTATTCATCACTTGTAAAAGTGTTACGTATCATTTGTAGACCTTTCTTTCATGTTACAAATTATTTGTATATGCATACAAGTCATTTATAACACTTTCTGCATCCCCTATTCTAAAGTGTAAACTGTTTATCACTTATAAATGTGTTACATATCATTTGCAGATCTTCTTTATAAATTATGTACAAACTGCAATTTGTAAATTTACCATTTATTTGCCATATGCAGAGTATATCTCTCAATTACAGGACATAAAAATCTATACGAATCCCAATATTCAAATGATATATTTTTATATAAAAATGAAAATATTTTTATGCAAATATATTTTACTATTATATAGATATCTTTGAGCCCTTAACTCACCCCTTATACCTAAACATGACCACTTTTTTAGCCACTTCACAAAAATAAAAACTATATATATATTTACAGTGACTCTTATCTTAGTTGATATACTGTTGTATAAAAAGAATAATTTTAAGCTCCCCACTCCACCCTGTAACCTTAAGCATAGCTAATTTGACAATATACATAGTGTAACAGGCAGATAAATGTACGATAGTCACAATAATTTATTTAAAACATAACAAAAAGCTGTATACAGAACATACAAAACGACGCGTGTGCTACATTACAGTGACATTACAATGACAGCAAAACATAATTTTGTGTGAGTTACAGAATGAAATTAAAGTGTTTAATCACTGCAAACATTCCCCTGATCTGCATGTCCATCTTCCAAAGCGTCGCGCTGAATCTAACTCAACACAGCAACTCAAATTCGGCATAAACTTATTGCTGATTTTTCTTTGTTTTGGAAAAATGTAGGCCTACTGTTTGGTTTCCATGATAACAAGAGTAAAAAACACAAAGAAATATACGTAATTAATCTATTGATCATTTTAGGGAAATATCATATTCACAAAGCCAAATTTAGTAATTCTAAACCGTCTTTTATTGCTTTTGGTAAGGAGACGGAACAGTACATCAATTCCATCCATGATTAAAAAAATAAGAAGGCTGCTAAAACCATTCAGTTATGCTCTATCTTTAATGTATTTATTTGAAATTCCCCCTGGCTCTGCTTTTGTCTATTATTTGTTCTTTCTGTATTAATGACTCTATTTGTGTGTTCTTACTGTTTTTATCGTAAAGATTTAATAAAGATTTAAAAAACAAAAAAACAAAAAACAAAAACAAAAAAACACTCAAATTTGGCATGTTGCAAACAGTCTATGGTAGTCACAAATCAAACGTGACAGCCAATAAGGAGCGAGGTTTGACGTCACTGCGGCAAACCTGTGTCATATTGTTAGAAGCGTCAATTTTGAAAGTTATGAAACGGCGGATTGGTACGATTATTAACGTAATATAACCATTATACATTATAAGAATCTTTTCCTCACACGATGGCATCGTACGACTTCTGAAGACTTGAAATAAAATGCACGAAATAATGGACTACGTTTATTATCGTTTTATGGTGCGTTTTCATGTTATGGTGAGGAGTTGTTCCATCAATGAAAAACTAAATAAAAATTAAATGATTAAGTGCTGGTTAAGATGATTAGGTGGTGGCAGAGTGTTATTTTATTTTTTATTTTTTAAATAATGTAAAGTTTAGGCTTGGGTAAAGTGATGGAATGAGATGGATCATGTAACAGGAAGATCTGCAAATGATATGTAACACATTTATAAGTGATGAACAGTTTACACTTTAGAATAGGGGATGCAGAAAGTGTTATAAATGACTTGTATATACAAATAATTTGTAACATGAAAGAAAGGTCTACAAATGATACGTAACACATTTACAAGTGATGAATGGTTTTGTAACGAAGGCGGGACTCAGGTAGGGATCCAAATGCAAAGCTTTATTTACAGTGAGCGTTGTCATACAGGCAGGGTCAAATGGGAGCAAACAGGAACAACAAGGAACAGGCAGAATCGTAGTCAGGGTGCAGGCAATGGTCAGGACAGGCAGCAACGGGTCAACAAACAGGAGACAGGCAGGAACGGTAACACAGGACAGGCAGACAGGATATAACGCTTGGAAATGCAACACTTGGGAAAACAAGACCTAGCAACCAGGTGCTTTATAGTCCATGTAATGTGCTGCAGGTGTATGTGGCAACTGGTGATTGGACAGGGGTGTGTGCATGTGACTGGCAGGGAGGATGATGGGAATTGGAGTCCGGAACTGACAGGATGTGACAGGTTTACACTTTGAAAGCTTTGTAAATGATTTATTCATGCGTTTACACAACATCTATAACAGCTTCAGTGGAAGTTAAAACCAGTTCAGAGGTTGACTTCATCACTAGACCCCCACACACAGAACACAAGTCTGTGCTGCCCACTTGAATCACCTGACTGTAAGGCATTTATAAATGTTTATCCACTTCAAAACAAATAAATTACTCTTCTTAAAAATAGTGCTTTAGCATACCTGCATGTTTGTGCTTTTGAACACAGACCAGCTTACAACTTCATCAATTAATCATATACTGATCATTTACCAATGATCATTTACTAATTTACTAATACTCATTTACTAATCACTGATAAATTATAAATGACTTATAACCGAATTATACTAACATTTTATGAATGTTTTATTATCACTTATTAATCATTTATTAATGTATTTTCATGTTTTGTAAATGATTTGTTCAACATTATCTAATAATTATAAATGACCTATAACTGAATTAACAAAACATTCATAAAATGTTAACATATCACTTATTAATCATTTATGAACATATAATCATGTTTTGTAAATGATTAGTTAATTATTAACTAATAATTTATAAGTGACTTATAACTGAATGTTATTATAAAGTGTTACCATTATATGATATATGTTATTATATATTATTTAGCAATTTTAGTTTTTCAGTTATTATTAAGCATTTAGTTTCAATGAACATTAATATATACAGATCATATGTAATATAAATAAGCTGTAAATAAACTTTAATATGACTACATGTGACCTTACATGTTTGAATCTCTATCGCTATATATTATAAACTATATAAACTAACATCACAAGTTTCACTTGCACTGATAGAGCAAGATAATTTCTTTGATTTGTCCTCTTTCATGGACAATTATTTTCATTAGTGTGCTTAAATACTTCATTTTCTTTAATCTCTTAACCTTCAGCAAAAGAGTTTTGAATCGTGCTGGCTCTCTCGAGAAGTGAGTTATAGTTTCTCTCTGTTGCAAGGTATGTGATTGGCTGTTCACCACCGATGTCACGGATTCATGTGCACGCACTCCACAAACTCAGGATCAAAGCCTGTGTTGACAAAGAAAGTTGATGGGAAGCATCATGGTACCAACAAAGCCAGATTGGAGTGGTTTGGTTTTGTCAATTCGAAACTAATCCTATAACCCTGAGTTTGTTCAACTATCATCATGGTACAGGCCCCTGATCTGTATCAGTATAATGGATCAGTGCGTTTGGTCTTATAGTGACAGGTAGCCTAATATACTGCTGCACATTAATGTGAATCAAACAAAAGAGAAAATAACTTATTGCTCTTGACTGAATAACTTTTTTTAGCTTTAATAATAATAATACATTTATATTTAATTCATACAGTGAAGAGCATGCAATATTTTATTTTTATATTTGATTATTACATTTCTGTACTGATTCTAACTACATGTTAAATAAACCTGTTGTATCTGAAAAACTTAATTTGTTTAATTCATATTTGTTATATTGTATTTGTCCTGTTGTTTTTAATTTGTTTCTTTTTTATTTTCAATAACAGAAGTGAGATAAAATAACACAAAATAACTATATTGTGATGCATATCATTATAGTGAAATAAAATTTCTCATAGGCCTATCGTGAAATAACAATTTGGTCATATCACCCACCCCTTGCCTAAGCTCCTTTTTCTCAAGTTAAAACAAAATGTTACACAAATGTTGTAATGTGGCCTGGCTGTATTTCAATCTTAAAAATATATATATATTTTTTAACTGTTAATGAAATTTTTAGAATCTGACATAAGAAGACACAGATATGACAATATATTTTAAAAATACTGTTCATCTCTGACTTTATTGTTATTTCAGAGTTTTGATCTTTTCCTTTAACTGAGAGAGTACATCCTGTATTTAACTGTATTATAATGAATATTTAATATTACCTCTAAACTTTGACTATGCATATTAATTGTTCTTGGAACCTCAAAGCTTATTTAAATGTTTGTGTGTTTTATGCAACTCCATAATGATGTTCTAGTTGAGATAATTTGTAGTGTAGACCCAAACTCAAGCCCAAGGGCCCCTAATTCCTGCCCCAATCTCAGTACTTCTGGGTGCATGCCTGTTTATGTGACTGTATGTATTTTCCTGGGCTTCTCTGCCCCCTGAGGAATAATTCATAAAACCAGGATTGGTTCCAGACAAGCATTTACTTTGGTTTATGGCTTTATTAATATGGCGCCATTTAAATACAGTATGTAATGTTGGCATTATTTTTTTCAAGAAGCAAGTCAATTTTTAATCAGGCTTTTATGTTTAGACTCTGGGAAAGTCTCAAGCATAACTTGTCACTTGTTCACTCATGTGTTTTGATAATCTTCTTGCATTTGTACGCTGCTTGTTTACATTCCACATTTTATTGCAACATAGTTATAGAATTTCATGGATAAATCGATAAATCAGCTTTGCAGAAAACGAGTGTATAAAGTGTAACAGAAACCTCACAGCAAAACAAACAAGACCTCACCTGTGTAAACAATGCTGTAGTTTTTGTTAAGATACTCATATTATCTTTCAGTTCTGAGTAATTATCATCTTGTAATCTATACTTTTCCAGCTTTTTTCAGGTTCAATTATGGACTATAATGGATTTCTCACTGTGAGAAATACACACATGTGCCTCTCAGTAGGGCGATAAAATCATCACTGATTTTATGAGCCATGTCCTGTGTGCAGCAAAGGGTGCCAAATTTGGTTACCCATACTCCATCTTTTTAACATTGAGGTGTAGGCCGAAAGTTGCCAGCCGATTGCTCCATGCCTGCTTGAGGCTGGCTTTTTCCTCAGCAGCAAGCATAATGTCCTCCGCATAGAAAAGTGTCCATTGTACTGGCTGCTGTAGGTCTTGCGTGACGATGTCCATCACAAGGTTAAAAAGGAATGGTGATAACACTGATCTTTGGTGGATGCCCTCAGTAATCTGGAACTCCTTCCTTATTCTGGCAGTTGCCTGCACTTGGCTTTTTGGTTCCTCGTACAGCAGCTTTACCCATTCCATGAATTCTTCAGGAATGTCATGGGTTCTTAGGGCTTGCCAGATGGTTTCATGGAGAACACGGTAGAACGCCTTTTCGAGGTTGAGAAAGCATGCAGGGGCTTTTGATTCTCTTGATGCTTCTCCAACAGGAGCTGGGTGGCATGAATTGCATTCACGAATCCGGCTTGAGGTGAGGTGACTGATGTTACGAATTCGCTTATCCAGGATCCATTCCAAGATCTTCATGGTGTTTGAGAGCAATCAACACATTCAGCCACATTCAGCTGGGTTGCCCTTCTTCCACAATCCAAACTGGGATGGTTGTACTGACCTGCCAGTCGGTGGGCATCTTCTTCTCTGAAATTACCTGGTTGAAAAAACGTGCTAGCCATTCAACCGAATTCCAGCATTGTGACTTCCACACCTCTGCTGCCAGGTTGTCTGGTCCAGTTGCTTTACCTGGCTTCATTTTCTTTACCGCTTCGACAACTTCATCGGCTGTGACCGGCAGCACTGGGCCAAGAACAGGAGGAGTGTGCACAGTCGGCGAATGGAGGAACTCTTGTGTCAAGATCTTCTTGAAGTAGTCTTGCCAGCATTTGGCTTACAGATGACCGGATGATGATGACTGACATATACAGTGCTCAGCATAAATGAGTACACCCCCTTTAAAAAATAGTAACATTTTAAACAATATCTCAATGGACACAAAAACTATTTCCAAAATGTTGACAAGACTAAGTTTAATATAACATCTGTTTTACTTATAACATGAAAGTAAGGTTAATAATATAACTTAGATTACACATTTTTCAGTTTTACTCAAATTAGGGGGATGCAAAAATGAGTACACCCCACAACAAAAACTACTACATCTAGTACTTTGTATGGCCTCCATGAATTTTAATGACAGCACCAAGTTTTCTAGGCATGGAATGAACAAGTTGGTGACATTTTGCAACATCTATCTTTTTCCATTCTTCAAGAATGACCTCTTTTAGAGACTGGATGCTGGATGGGGAGTGATGCTCAACTTGTCTCTCCAGAATTCCCCATATCTGTTCGATTGAGTTCAGATCAAGAGCCAATGAATCACTTTCACACTGTTCTTCTTCAGAAATCCAACAGTGGCCTTAGATGTGTGTTTAGGATCATTATCATGTTGGAAAAGCGCACAACGACCAAGGGCATAGAGTGATGGTAGAATCTTCTCTTTCAGTATAGAGCAGTACATCTGTGAATTCATGATGCCATAAATGAAATGCAGCTTCCAGACACCAGCAGCACTCATGCAGCCCCACATAAGGACACCGCCACTGTAGCTCCCTGACTTAATAAAGGATAGACACTCCGACTGATGATTTCCACACTTTATTTGAATATCCGTCACAGATAAGATCACCGTTGGATGCAATAAGACATAGTACATTGAGAATCAATGTAAGAGCTTTATACAAAGAGAAAACAAAACACCAAATGAATATACCTTGAAACAAACAGATCAAAACCAAATACAAATAAGTAAACCTATCAATGATTTAACCGTACCTAAACATCATGTAAAACAACAAGTAATCTTCGTACAAAGAAACAAATCGAAATAGCATAAACATAACATAACAAGAAGTCTATAATTGTGCCTTGTTCTCCATTTAAACCAGGAACTAAATCCTTTTAAATCTCCTTGTAAACCTGAACCTTTAACACCATGACCATGTGCACTTGAATTTCGTTCCGTACTGAAACGTTTGGAGCACAATTGCAATATATCCGTTCAAGCAAATGAATGTCAAAATAAAAGACCTCCGTTATTATAACACAAATTAAACCAAAAAACAGAAAAATTAAATACCATACAATAACATAAAAAATAAACAATAAATAAATCGTTTAAGGACTATGAAAAATGAAAATAATAAAATAACAACCAAATCATTAACACTCTCACCAAATTATGTGTGCAAATCTCACACCAAATGTATAAGCACAAATAATTTCCCTTTGTCATTTTTTTCCCTTTTCTTCCTTTTAAATTGTTTTCTATTTTTATCTTTTCTTTTTCTTTTTTTCTTTTTTACATTTTGACTTAATATGAACCAAATTAAAAATTCAAAAGACATGATACGAAATATTAAAATGATGCTCATTGACCTTACAATCTCATTGAGAAACTTTCCAATGAAAAACACTAATATCCCTTGTGGTAGACCCCTACGCCCCTGACCTAAATTAACCTGGTGTCCCTGACACCTACAAGAATCATGAATCCCACTCTGCCCACAAAGGTTGACACCTAAGTGTAACTGCTCTGACAACATATGATGCCAAAGAGTTATAGTTACCTGACCGCAATCAGCCCCGCCTAAGAGTCTCACTCTGAGTTGAATGACGTCTCGTCCCCTACGACACTAAACCTGGGAAATAGATTTCTAGTGTCTAAGTAGCAGCGCTGCACAATAATCAGAGACTCCAGTTGTTGTCCTAGAATATGCTTTAATCATGGCTGGAGGACCTCATATCAATCACAGAGAATCCCACCAGCAAAAAAAAAGTTTCCTGGTGGAGGCAAAGCAGTGGTCGATTTTAATGTAAGCAGATGATTTGGAGTGATTGGTGCTAGACTTTGAGGATCAGTCAGACAACCGTCAGTAAGCGGCCTATTATTCACATTAGCCATTGCTTCATACAAGAAAGCTTGTAAAGAAGAGTCATTTAGCCTTCCTGGATGAAGTTGAAGGGGTGGATTCTGGAATCCACTGCCGCTTCAATATACATCTTTTAAGTAATTAATTAACATTTATATTTCTGTTAAAATATTTGAATGACTTCTTCAATGTATGTTAAAGCATATTGAATAAATATTCATATTGAAGTCACACTGCTTCTCTGATAGGAAGGTTATCAATCTTTCCACATCCATTTCCTTAAGTACATCTTTTAACTCATTTTTTGTTCCCACAAAGTTGTTTCCTTGATCTGACCTTATCTTTCTCCCAGTGCCGTTTATTGCAATGAAACAATGCAGAGCATAAATGAAAGAATCTGCTGTCATATCAGTACATTTACTAATACTAATTGTAAAAACTGTAAAATATTAAAACTATTACTTTTGCTTTTGGTTTTGACCACTAGGCATCAGTTTTTAGTCAGAGACGTACAATGGCTCTAGCTAGCAGATAAAGAGAATTATTAAAATGTAAATGTATTTAGACAAATACAATACAGATATTCACAGAAAATGTAACATTCTTAAACAATGGTTAAACATACATTATATTAAACATAAACAAAGTGCAATATGAAATACACAGCAACAGTGACTTGTAATAATCAATTAGACACTAGAAACAACTAGAGCTAACATTACAGCAAAGGATGCTCTCTCTCTCTCTCTCTCTCTCTCTCTCTCTCTCTCTCTCTCTCTCTCTGCCCTCGTAACCTCTCTTTTCATTTTTGACAACCTTTGTCGAACTCGAAGACATCTCTAATTTGACAGTTTACCATCTTATCTCACAAGTAACTCTATTCCAGTGTTTCCCAACACCACTATTAAAATAAAACAAAACTGCACAAACATGCATTGCTGCAAAATGCATATAAAACTATTATATTAAAAGTAGTACTCACATTTAATGCTAAACTTGAGCTTAAGTCAAATAAGAACACAAAAATTATGTTAGTGATAAATGAAAAATTTAAATATCGTTGCTTTAAATTTACACCTCATATTTAATTACACACTGTCATTGAAGTTGGTATTGTGGCTTTATATAGCTATTATATAGCAGATTTGCACGTCATACAATATTAACATTTTATGAAAATCAAGCTGAAATTGAGTTACAAGGTTTTTGACCAGATATTTTGTCTCTCACTGAAATAGTCGATTCAGAGATAGTAAGTGAATCGCATTATGTTTTCATCATCGTACAGTATATAAAGTTTATTGTGGCGCTAATCTTGTTGAAATCTCATGATTAAAATCTCATGATATGATAAAGCGCTATGCACAGGACATTCAAAACGGTATGGTTCAACTAGATGACAAAGACATACAAAATAGAAAAAAAAAACGTTATCCTTTACGTTTCTTGAGTAAAGAAAACACTGTACTTACGTAAACATCAGTTCTTTACCTTCACACTGCAAAGAAGCAGAGTTCCCATTCAGTCGGTCACGTTCGACGTACGTCGGACAGACCGACGAATAGGAATCTCGCTAGAGAGGCCAATCTACTTCGAGTGTAACTAAACGAGCCAATGCACATTGGCATGCAATCATATGCATCAGCTGCTCGCCTCGCAGCGCGGGTATATAATGAGCAGCAGGTGCGTTGCATCTTCAGCTTTTCGCTTCGGAGCCGAACGGTGTTTGTTCCTGTTCTCTGCAAGCGAGTGTCTGCTAGAAGACGAGTCAAGCTTTTGGTTGAACTTCTCTTTTTTTCCGAGTGCGGGCGAACAGCACAGCAGCGGGGTCGACGTCCTCTCTTTTTCTGTTTCGTTTGCCGTTTTTGAGCAAATAGCTGTTTGACAGCGTCAGAAGGCTGTTCTCACGGCCGGTACGGTGCGCTTTTGAGCGCTGAAAAGCCGTTTTTACGGCTGGTAAGAGTGAGCGCCTTCAAAGAGAGAGAAAGCACATGACAGGCTGCACACAATCCCTGTCTGTGTTGCGGTGGCCGTTCCCCTGCGTGCTTCAGCACTTCTAAAAGAGTAAAGTCCCTGAAAGAGCTTACACAAGTAGATTCGCGTCTTTTTAAAGACGACATCTTACTTGTGTTTCTGGATGCGATCGTTCCTGTCCTCACTGACGGCCACGATCACAGTTTCGCATGTCTGGGCGCGTGCTGAAATTATGTTCGTGGGTGTTCATGTTTTCATATGAGAACATGATCACGTCGACACGCCGGTCGTGACTCTTCTTTCTCCGGGAAGCTTGAGTCCCCTCTGTTGTTGGCCAGCTGCCGCTTGTGTGTAAAAGCACAGCCGCGGCTCTGCCCGACACTCTGGGAGACCGCGGAGATCAGCGAGAGCAAACCTCTCGCTCCTCTGCGTGTCGTGTGCCGTCGAGCTGCCGGGCTGCAGCGCGGGTTGTCACGGCAACCCAGCGCTCGCTCGGCGCTCTAGATGCGCGGTTCCCTTGCGTAATCTCCATTGTAGCGCCCTCTCTGGTGCACCAGAAGAGGTCTACTTTGCTGATATGGCTTGGGTGACATGAGGTTGAGGGGTTCCTTCGGGGAACCAACCCCCTAGGGCCCCTCCCTCTCTAGCGCATTGCAAGCTGTGCAGTTTCTGGATTGGATTGCTGGTCCTTTTCATAGGGGAACCTAGCATTTCATTCAGAGCTCCAGCTGAGGGACAGACGTCGATTGCAGCATCGGAGAGAGTGCTGTTATGCTCTGGAAATGAGGGTGACGCTGCCCACTGTAATGGTGTGTGCTTATGCTGACTCAGATTCAGAGTTTACAGCCATGCTTTCCTGGGTCTTCCAGATGTGCATGGAAAACTTGGCAGTATGGGGGTATATTGGTGCCATAAATATGGAATGCCAAAGGTGCCAATCTGCATAAGTTTTTCCTCTCTCACTACCCTCTTGGATGGGGTGGCTGTACACAGACCACACCCACCCTGCATGTGAGGCCAAGGCACTCTTTTTGCAGGAGGGTAGTTCTGTGCTGGGGTTGAGCTGCGCTTGTTGACTAACCGTGATCAAAGTCACGGCGCAGGCCCTCAGCCAGACGATGTCCACCTCCGTGGTCCAGAAGTGCCCCCTGGCTTACCTTGTGAGGTGTGAGAGGTTGTCAAGCTAAATGCTTTCTCAATGCTCCCATCTTACGAGGTGGCCTTTCGGTGACACTGTCGAGGACTGAGCCCAGCGGTTCTCCTCAGTTAGTAGCGGATAGGGGAGCTTCCCATGACAAACCATTGAGTTCCTCTTGGGCCGCCCCTCAGTCTGCTCGTCGCCAAGGGTGTCGTCCCCTGCAAGAAACTCCGGCCCAGCAGGCTCTGCTGTATCCATTGCGGGGAGATGACGCCTCCCGTCTCTGCAGCTGTTTAACTGGTTGGTGAGAATCACCCCTGAGACGGGCGACCCAGAGATGGGTGGGGCTGCTCTTCCACCCCTGGAGGAGGGCCAGGTGGTAAATCCTTTATTGGGTTTGTTTCTGTTCCGCCACTGACCCAAGAGGCAGCGGTACCCAAATTTTAAAGAGCAGTTCCTCCATTTCCAGGTCTGAAGAGGGTTTGGAGAGCAGTGGGAGGAGAAAAACCTCACCACTCTCATCCCCCTCTTCTGTCGCCAGCGGACAGCAGCGAGCAGCGGGCAGCCAAAGCCTCGACTGCTCCCTCTGTCCATCCGTGGAGCCAGGTAAGTGTTGCCTAGCACACTGTGACGCCGCTTCGGGCCGCCTCACAAAGAGAGCCCCCCGAGCCGTGTCCCTGTGTTCCACCACGCTGCCCTGCTGCGGGTACACCAGTGGTCCCTTTGGTCCTGCTTGTACGGTCTCTGCGAGCCGGGTTAGCGCTCCCCAGTCCGTCTCGCTGGCTCCTTCGGACCATCAGGGTCGGCTTTGCGATTCAGTTCGCCCGGCTCCCCCCCCAAGTTCAGGGACGTCCTCTTCACTACAGTGAAAGATGCCGATGCCCCTGTCCTGCGTGCGGAGATCGCAGTCCTACTGGCGAAGGACGCGATAGAGCCGGTCCCTCCAGCCGATTTGAGGTCGGGGTTCTACAGCCCCTACTTCATTGTACCCAGGAAAAGCGGCGGGTTACGACCGATCTTGGACCTGCGAGTTTTGAATCGGAGCCTCCACAAGCTACCATTCAAAATGCTCACGCAGAAACGCATTTTCGAGTGCATCCGTCCCCGAGATTGGTTTGCAGCGATTGACCTGAAGGACGCGTACTTCCATGTTTCAATTCTTCCGCGACACAGGCCATTCCTGAGATTCGCGTTCGAAGGTCGAGCATATCAGTACAGAGTCCTACCCTTCGGGCTGGCCCTGTCTCCCCGCGTCTTCACGAAAGTCGTGGAGGGAGCCCTTGTTCCCATGAGAGAACGGGGTGTTCGCATTCTCAACTATCTCGACGACTGGCTCATTCTAGCACAGTCCCGGGATCAGTTGTGCAAACACAGGGATTTGGTGCTCAGACACCTCAGCCAGTTGGGGCTTCAGGTCAACTGGGAAAAGAGCAAACTCGCCCCAGTGCAGAGGATCTCTTTTCTCGGTATGGAGTTGGATTCGGTCGAGCAGATAGCACGCCTCACAGAGGAACGTGCTCGGTCAGTGTTGAACTGCCTGGATACATTCAATGGCAGGACAGCGGTCCCACTGAAGTTCTTTCAGAGGCTCCTGGGGCATATGGCGGCTGCTGCGGCTGTAACACCGCTCGGTCTGCTTCATATGAGACCGCTTCAGCACTGGCTTCACGGCCGAGTCCCGAGATGGGCGTGGCAGCGCGGCACATTCCCCAATCACTCAGGAGTGCCGCCGAACCTTCAGTCCTTGGTCGGACCCCTTGTTTCTTCGGGCAGGAGTGCCCCTAGAACAGGTGTCCCGGCATGCTGTGGTGTTCACAGATGCTTCTGCCACCGGCTGGGGTGCCACGTAATACGGGCATGCAGTCTCAGGGGTTTGGACGGGACCCCATCTGCATTGGCACATCAATTGCCTCGAGTTGCTGGCAGTACGCCTTGCTCTGAGCCGCCTCAAAGGCCTGCTTCAGGGCAAGCATGTACTGGTCCGTATGGACAACACTGCGACCGTTGCGAACATCAACCGTCAAGGTGGTCTACGCTCCCGTCGCATGTCACAACTCGCCCGCCATCTCCTCCTGTGGAGTCGGAAGCATCTGAGGTCGCTTCGCGCCATTCATGTCTCCGGTGTGCTCAACCGTGTGGCCGACGAGCTATCATGAGCTGCGCTGCCAGGAGAGTGGCGACTCCACCCCCAGGTGGTTCAGCTGATCTGGAGAGAATTCGGAAAGGCTCAGGTAGACCTGTTTGCCTCACCAGAAACCTCCCACTGCCAGTTGTTTTACTCTCTGACCGAGGGGACACTCGGGACAGATGCACTGGCTCACAGCTGGCCCCGGGGCCTGCGCAAATATGCGTTTCCCCCAGTGAGCCTACTTGCACAGACCCTGTGCAAAGTCAGGGAGGACGAGGAGCAGGTCTTGTTAGTTGCGCCTTACTGGCCCAACCGGACCTGGTTCCCAGAACTCTCACTCCTCGCGACAGCCCCTCCCTGGCCCATCCCTCTGAGGAAAGACCTTCTTTCTCAGAGACTGGGCACTCTTTGGCACCCGCGTCCAGACCTCTGGAAACTCCATGTCTGGTCCCTTGGACGGGATGCGGAGGTTCTAGGTGACTTACCCCCTGAGGTACTTAACACCATCACTTCGGCACGTGCACTGTCTACGAGACGTGCTTACGCCTCCAAAGTGGAACCTGTTCGTCGAGTGGTGCCCTTCTCACCGGGAAGACCCCCGAAGATGCTCGATCAGAGTCGTGCTTTCCTTCTTGCAGTAGGGTTGGAGTGTAGGCTGTCCCCCCTCCACCCTCAAAAGTCCATACTGCTGCTATATCCGCTTACCACGACCACTTAGATGGCAAATCTGTTGGTCAGCACGTCCTGGTCATCAGGTTCCTTAGGGGGCGAGACGGTTAAATCCTTCTCGTCCCCTCTCCATACCCTCTTGGGACCTCACTCTGGTGCTGAGAGCACTTCAGATTGCTCCCTTTGAGCCTTTGCTGTCAGCAGACTTAAAGATTCTGTCTATGAAGACTTTGCTGCTGGTGGCATTGGACTCCATCAAGAGGGTAGGGGACCTGCAGTCATTTTCGGTCGACGAATCGTGCCTGGAGTTCGGGCCGGGTGATAGCCACGTGGTACTAAGACCCCGGCCTGGCTATGTGCCCAAGGTTCCTACCACTCCCTTCAGGGACCAGGTGGTGAGCCTGCAAGCGCTGCCCTCGGAGGAGGCAGACCCAGCCCTGGCTTTACTCTGTCCAGTCCGCGCTTTGCGACTGTACATAGACAGAACCTAAAGCCTCAGGACCTCAGACCAGCTCTTGTCTGTTATGGAGGCCAGCAGAAGGGAAAGGCTGTCTCCAAGCAGAGGATGGCCCACTGGATAGTGGATGCCATCGCCCTGGCTTACCAAGCTCAGGGCGTGCCCTGCCCGCTCAGGTTGCATGCTCACTCCACGAGAGGTGTCGCATCCTCCTGGGCGCTGGCTCGTGGCGCCTCGCTGACAGACATTTGTAGAGCTGCGGGCTGGGCGACACCTAACACGTTCGCTAGATACTATAGCCTTCGTGTCGAGCCGGTCTCCTCCCATGTTCTCGCCACAGGTCAGAGGCACGGAGAGGCCCCGGCTTAGTGTCGGCTTGCTGCGCTACATGCGCTTCTTTTCTCCAGAGAGTCCCTACAAGGCAGACCCTGTCGAGTCCTCCAATATCCCTTCGGCAGCCGACGTGGCGGAGCGTCTGGCGCCAGGCCTATACTCCGTTGTATCCTTGAGAACCGGGTTTAGGCTGGGTTCCATATGTGTGACCCTACGGGGATCCCATATGGTTGGTTCCACGGTTGCTCCTAAACGAAGCCCGTGTCTTTCCCTCTGGGAGAACCTACCCTTCATCGGGTTGGAGTCACCCCAGCTCTTCCATATGTAGCACAGCCCTACAGGGTTAGTCCATATGTACTTCTCCACATAACTCCTTCGGGGAAGGATGTGGCTTCCGCAGCGTTCCTTTCCCAGCGAAGGGTACGCTTTCCCAGCGTTATCCAATAGTCTCACTGAATGGGTTTTGGGGAACAGCAGTGATCGACTCTCTCTGTGTTAGCCCTGTCCCACCATCCTCAGGCAAGGGGGTTCAGGTGGCTTGCAACAGAGCGCTGGAAGGGGGCAGCTCCTGTGGCGCTTTGGTAGGGATTCCTATTCGTCGGTCTGTCCGACGTACGTCGAAACGTGACCGACTGAATGGGAACGTCTCGGTTACAAAGGTAACCCTCGTTCCCTGAAGGAGGGAACGGAGACGTACGTCCCGTCGCCACAGTCGCTGTACCCCGCTGATGCTGCCGCCTATCCGGTTCGGCTCCTCAGCGAAAACCTGAAGATGCAACGCACCTGCTGCTCATTATATACCCGCGCTGCGAGGCGAGCAGCTGATGCATATGATTGCATGCCAATGTGCATTGGCTCGTTTAGTTACACTCGAAGTAGATTGGCCTCTCTAGCGAGATTCCTATTCGTCGGTCTGTCCGACGTACGTCTCCGTTCCCTCCTTCAGGGAACGAGGGTTACCTTTGTAACCGAGACGATCTCCGACTCCAAACTATGCGCGGACGTGACAGAGTTATATGAGATTTGACTGACAGTTTGAGAAGCCAATGGAGTTACAAGGTTTAGTCACAACCTCTTTTAAATGCTTTTTATTGGTTAAATATTTGTAAAACCCACATAGAGACATAAAGGATGAGCAATGAAGAAATATAGAGATACAAGGTTTTGTCCGGACTGCATGATGATTCTTATTTGTAGCATTTATTTTTTAAGAATTTTATCACTTACCACGGCACAGTTGACAAGCTGTCACGGCACATTAGTGCACGGTGCAATGGATGGGTTGGGTAACACTGCTCTAGACTACGTAGGACGAAACCTTGCCGAAAAATGCAAAAATAAGCCGTAATTTTGTTTTATTTGTAATTATCTGGTAGATTATACATTTATGTATCTATATATAATATGTATATATATATATATATATATATATATATATATATATATATATATATATATATTTATTAAATTACTAATAGTACTATTACTACTAAAACCAATCTCTGGGGGCCCCAAAAGTGCGTGGGCCCTTAGAATCGTCCTAACTTCCCCCCCCTTGGCGGTGCCCATGAGTAAGCATCTCAATGTGTACAGCACGGGAATTGAAACATGTAAATTGACGACCATACTGTTTATGAAGACTTCTGCCCTGCTTGATAAGAAATTGGCCAAAGCAATCCATGCCAGTATATGCAAATGGTGGCGATGGAGCCACTTTCTCTGGGGGAAAATCTGCCATTCTCTGTTCTCCAACATGTCCTCTGTGCTTTCTGCAAACAACACCACTCCTAATATAAGATGACACAATTCTGTTTATTCCTGGTATCCAAAAGCCATTAGATCTTATCTCATTTATAGTGAATGCTTTCCCTTGGTGTGCAACTTTGTTGTGAAAGTGAGCAACAATTAATCCAGTAATCTGATGATTCTTTGGAATTATTATGGGATGTTTCACAGAGTCTGTAGTGGTTGAATGGCAAAGTCCTCCCACCCTGAGCACACCGCCTTTATCCATAAAAGGGTCAAGAGAGTACAATGCACTGCGAGATGAGACACTTCTCCAACTCTTTATCTCCATTTCTCTTTTCTCTGAGCTCATCTTTGAATGAACTACCTTGCAGACATTTGATTATGCAAAGTTCTGCTTTTTGTCGCTCTGATACAGTGCTGAGATGATTCGATTTGACTTTGTTAGCTCTTCTCAAAAGACGAGCTACAACTCTGATTGCCTTTGACCAAGAAGAAAATTTTGAGAGATCATCTATCAAACTCAGATTTGTGCACTCAGTATTCAAAGTACAAAAGGTTTTTACCTCTGGATCTAAAAACAGAAATTCAGGAATATGTTCTTTTGGTACAGACATTTCTTTGTCCCACAGGAACTTAGGGCTAGTGAACCAGTTTGAGGCAAGTATCTCTTTCACTCCCAAACCCCTGGATACGTGATTGGCAGGGTTTTCCTCTGTTTGAATATACTTCCACTGTTGGGGAGTTGTGCCGAGGTGTATTCTTTGTACTTAATTTGCGACAAATGTGTGAAATCTGCATGCCTCGTTACTTATACATCCCAATACTAAGTTGGAGCCTGTCCAGAATGTCTCCTTGATAACCAATTCTTTCTTAAGCATGCTACTTACTTTGACGGAAACAACGGCAGCGGCTAACTCTAATCTGGGGATCATTGTAACTTCATTGTAACTTTCACCATCACCAGTGCACAGTGTCTGTCCTTATTTTTGAGCCTCAAATATGAACATTGATCATATCCATAGATGCTAGCATCAGAAAAATTATGCAATTCAGCTTAAATAGCTCTTCCAAAATCTAGATGGTGCATATGTTCGTGGGATATCTATTTTCTGAAGATCATTCAAGTCTTGTTTCCATTGCTCCCACCTTAGATTAAAGGGTTAGTTCACCCAAAAATGAAAATAATGTCATTAATTACTCACCCTCATGTCGTTCTACACCCGTAAGACCTTTGATCATCTTTGGAACACAAATTAAGATATTTTGATTAAATCCGATGGCTCAGTGAGGCCTCTATAAACAGCAATGCCATTGTAACTCTCAAGATCCATAAAGGTAATAAAAACACATTTAAAAGTGAATTTTAACTGTTTTAAATATGTTTTTAGTACCTTTATGGTACTCTCAAATGAGTTCAGTGTTTCTACCTTAATATTACAAAGTGACAAGAATACTTTTTGTGCGCCAAAAAAAACCCCAAAATAACGACTTCAACAATATAGTGATGGGCCGCTTTCAAAACACTGCTGCTGTCACGGGAAATCACAGAAACAGGCAAGGAGATCCAAGTGCAGCTTTTTATTGAGGGTAATCCATAAACAGTGTCGTCCAAGCAAAGATCAAGTCCATCAAACAGTCCAGAACAAAAATAGGGAACACAAACAAACTCTGTGACTGTAAATTAAACCACCATAACCAGAACAGAACAAACACAGACTAAATAGACAGACACTGATTACAGAACTCAAAACAGCTGAGTGTAATGACAGGGATAATGAGTCCAGGAGTGAGTTATGGGAAATGTAGTCTGTAACAGTGAAACAAGGTCCGGGGTGGAGTGCCCTCTGGTGGTCAGACAGGGCACTCCAACTGGCAGGCAGGTTCCCACAGGTCTAGAGTCCTGGCTGATCGCCAGGGCGGCACTGGGGGAACTGACCAGGCAGGTTTCCAAGGTTCAACCGGCCTGGGCAGTGGCAGCAGGGCAGAAGGCTCGAATGGCGACGACAAGACAGAAGGCTTGGATGGCAGCGGCGATGGAGCTGATGGCCTGGGCGGCGGCAGGATGGACCAAGGGTGCTCCATGACCGTATCAGGGAAAGCGGACAGCTCTGTGATGACCTCCGTGGCCGTATCAGGGAGCTCGGGCTGCTCTGTGATAGCAGCAGGCTCGGGCTGCTCTGGGACGGCAGCGGGCTCGGGCTGCTCTGGACCGTGGTCACCAGACCTTACATGCGTTCCCCAAGCATGTAAAACTGCCAAGACATAAAAGACAAAGACCGCTTTCTTGGCAATATCAGGACTCACCGGAGAGGCGTTTAACACTAAAACCTCTGGGGTGGCCTCCGGGCCAAAAGCGGGCTCTGGAACGGACTCACTGACTGGAGTGGACTCGCTGGCTGGAGCGGGGACTGGAGCGGACTCGCTGGCTGGAGCAGGCCCTGGAGCGAAACCACTGGCTGGAGCGGGCCTGGACTGTTCTGGACCGTGGTCACCAGACCCCATTTGTTGTCATGGTTTCTGATTAGTTTACACCTGTTCCCTATTTCTTTAATGATAATTCGCAGGGTATTTAAGCCCTCAGTTTTCCTCTTCATTGTTCTGCGTCAAACATTTAATGTGTAATTGTGGTAAAAGAACAAAGTTTGTAGGGAAGGAAGATGACAAGGGTCAGCTTTGACTGCTGACTGAGTCTTTGAGCTTCAATAACATAAAGAACAGTGCACACGCACAACAGAGACAAAACTTTAAATCAGGCTTCACTCCAGAAATTCCTTTCCAGGACCCAGTGTCTCGGTCAGCAGTCCCTCTCTCTCTCACACACTCCTGCTTCTCCTGGCGTTTTATCCTGTCTCCACGCCAATCACTGTAATCAAAGACAGGTGTTCGTTATTTGTGTTTAACCCGCTCATTCACCATGCGTCTCCTGATGCTCTCCCCCGCTGCAGCGTTCGCTAAACCACGCCCCCCTCACCAGGGGCGTAGCACCAAATTTTGGGCCCTGGGTACAAACCATCTTGCTGGGCCCCTGTACCAAATACCATAGTGATACCAATGGGTGGGGTATTGCATTTTTATCATAAAAACACTTAAAATGTAAACAAAATAAGCCACACTCTGATTAATATATTTTTGTTTCATTGTCAAAAGTACTACTAACTTGCTAAAATATCCTTTATTGTCACAATACCCTTTTTAAAGTGTAGGCTAAGTACAAGTTAATTGCTGATTATTTGTCTGTTTAAAATAAATGCAGACTATAGAATCACAGGGTACACTAACCGCCAAACTAGACATTCAGTCTTTGAATTACGTTTTAAAATAAGTCATTTTCAATCATTAAGATGTGCATTAAACTGAGAACAATCCTGTACTTAATGTAAGAGCGTGCGCGAGCTAATTTGCATAACAATGCGGTAAAATAGGCGCTAACGATCTGTGTTTTCGCGGGTGTTAGATTTTGATAATGGAGGGAAATATACAGTGTTTTCATGTAAAGTTCTGACTCTGGGGAGAACTGCAGCAGAAAAGGAGACAAGCTGCGCAGGCTCCGCCTTCGTCTGCTTCTCACTCCGTTATTTACTCAGAAAGATTGTTTGCTCGCTATGTAGGGTGTGATACTATAAAGTATTGGTATATTATTCAAATAGAGTACGAACATAAATGTATGCTATTCTACCTGGAGTAGATATTTATGTTAAAACAATGTCAATGCTCGATGATGCATTTGTAGCTCACCTCTCTTTTTAAAAACCTGAGTGAGCAACTGCTTGCCCTCATTTGCCTTTCTCTCTTTAATCTTCTTTTCTTTTCGTTTTTGAGCCCCTGATTTTCCTTTCTTAAGGAAAGACATTACTCTTCCCCTGTCTTCCTAGTTCATATCACGGCTAACTCCAGCTCCTGTCTCATTAACTGATTCACGAATCACCGCAGGTCCGCAGAAGCACCTGACCTGCGGGTCGTACCATTTACATTGATTCGAGAGGGGTGGTGGGGCCCTGCACAGCATGAAAATGACTTTTTTTTTTATACCAAACCAGTGCCAAACTACAAGTTTAGTTTTGCACAGCAACTGTTTTATTTGTAAATAAATGCTATACAAATGTTAGTGCATGTATATGTATGTATAGAAAACTGACTTCTAAGGGCCCCCCCCTGCCTCGGGCCCTGGGTACTCGGTACCCTTTACCCCCACAGTCCGACGCCCCTGCCCCTCACCACAGTAGTGTTCATGTTCTTTGTGTTCTATTAAAAGTATATGTATTCATCATTCTGTCACACATCTCTCTTTTGGATTATACACACAGCACCTGTGAAGTCAGCTGTGGTGTGCTTGTGTTTCCAGCTATGTATGCAGTTCTTATGCCTCTGTTGATCAAGTACTATTTATTTCAGTAAAAAATAAACACATTCTGTTTCTACATCTTGGGTTGTTTTGCTAATGGGCTTGTGTGCAGTAGCAGCTTAAAATTTGCTGAGCACATTTTCACATTTTTTATAGGTTGCTATATATAAAAGTCATAGTGACTGTGATGTCCAATATCTGACCTGATAGCACAAATTATAAATAAGTCATTATAAGCACCTTTGAGAATTGGGGTAAGGAGACAGAACACTGATAATTTATTTTTGTCTATTTTTAAACAAAAATCCTCTATATTGCAGATTAAACAACTCATCTGTTGCGGTCTTAATATTGAAAATTATGATAAAATCAATTGTACAAATAATTGAACATTTGATTTTCAGATTTATTGTTACTGCTTTAAGCAGTTGGAGTGTCAAGGTGAATTACATGTTCAATTAGCATTGCAAGCATTCCTCTAGCATCTACACTCCTGTGTTGACCTCTGCTCTCCTGTCCATATCATTATTCATTACTGCTAACGTTAAATGCTTAAATGATCTTTCCAGCCTAATAAAGGCAAAATGATATGTCCCTTGGCTAAACACAGTGCAGTAATTTGAAGGAACATGTAATTGTGTGTTGTATTTTGTGTGTAGTGAATTAATGGTGTGAATGACTTTTGGCCCATTCACAGGAAACTGCCATTTATGCCTAAAAATTACAGGATTACTGATGTTATTAATTTCACTTTAAGGGATCAGTGCTAAACTTCAAGTGAAATCATATTTTCCCTCCTGTCTGTGTGTGTGTGTATGTATGTGTTTCAGTTGAAGGCCAGTTGAAGGGACATTATTTACAATCAATATTAAACTATTGTTTGAAGTATGTTCACGTGTGTTCATTACGTGTGTGAGAGAGCATGTTAAATCTGAGAACAAACCTGCTTTGGCCCAGTATTCTTTTCACTTGACCTTCATTTAAACCAGTGTGTTTAGTTATTCGAGTTCCCTACACGTGTACTCCAAACCACATGACCAGCCCTGTGTCTCCAAAATACACTAACCTCTTGCTGCAGGATGGAAACTAGTTTAATGGAGGAGTAGAGAGAAAGAGAGAAAGAGAGAAAGAGAAAATTTAATGGGGGAAAGAAAGACTGGCATAACAGTCTCTTTCTTCTTGACCCCATGAACAGTGTGAAATTGGATTAGGAGGTGTGAAATGAAGCTGTATTTACCCTGCAGCAAGACAACCAGCAAAGCAAATCATGGTTACACATATCAAATTAAGGAGAAAAAGAGGAAGTAAAAAAATGTAGAGTCAAAACATTCTACACGGGTGCATTCAGTTAAAGGTGCAGTAAGCGATTTCTTAGAAATGCCCAAACAAACAATTTTGTCAGTATTTGCTGGATATTTGCTGTGTGTGTGTGTGTGGGCTGACAAAAAATATTGTGTTTGTACATAAGTCCTGGCTGTGTAAATAGCAGAAAAACAAAGTGGATTGGACCGAACAGATGGAGTACCAAAACACACTTGCAGCCAATAGGGGGCATAAAAATGAAAAGTCTGAAAAAAATTGTGATTACAGTGGATACAAACAGCTTTTAAAATAACTTGTTTTTGTGATGTAAAAAACTGAATCAAGATAAATCATAACCTAACATTTGCAAGTTTAATGTAAAATTACAACCTAGGAAATGCCAAAAACCAAAGTGACACATTTCAGTAAGAAAATAAATATCTAAAAACTAAAAAAAGAATAACTAACTACATAAGTGTGGACACCCCTGAACTAATACTTAGTTACAAACATACTTTTTACAATTTTGGCCAAAAAGTTCAATATTGGTCTCATCAGATAACAACACATTTTTCCCATATGGTTTTAGATATGTGTTTTTGCAAATTTTGCAAAAAATAATACAGGAGATAGCACTGTGTTCAATGGTATTTCTGTTGCCTTGGTAATTTGTTTAGCCCTCACCTAAACAATATAGCCTTTGAGATCCTGTTGATGCTTCATAAGCTCTTTGTAGTAGCATACAACAAGATGTCAGAAAATTTGGACAAGAACAGCTGAGATTTATTTGTTAATCAGAGACAATTCAGGCGAAGACAGGTGTGTACTATTGCACATGTGTAACCGGGTGGAAGAAAAGAGACACACACCGGAAGCAAAATTATGCTTTTCAAAACTTGGGGTTTGTTTAATCTGACTGCAGTTCAAATAATGACAGCAGTCGATGGGAGCAAGACTTGAATAAGCAAGCTTACAAAAGGAGATTTTGAATAATTAAAGATTTCACTTATTATCATACAAAAAGGAAAAACTCTTATCCACAATTGAAGCAATCAAATTCTGAGAAATGACGATCAATTTTTGCAAAGATAAGTTTACGACAATAATAAGTGTCACATCAAATCGACTAGATGTAGTTCAGAGGAGGACATGCAACCACTGAGATACAGTAAGATGCAAGGTGAAAGACCAAAATTACTTAAAAAAAAACTTAAATGGTAATATAGACTGGAATACGGCAGTGGCTGAGGTACAGAAGAAAAATAAGAGCACATTAGTAAAGCCACATTCCCTTTGTTTCACATATTAACCATGAACCATAAGAAAAATAAATCAGAATCAATCATAAAATAGCTCTTAACACATCTATAACAGATATATATATATTATATATATATATATATATATATATATATATATATATATATATATATATATATACACACAAGCATAATCAAATAAACATTGCTTTGAAATACTTATCAAATTGTGAAATTTACATACCCAATAATCCTTTACTATTTGCCACGAGTTTCACTCGTCAGACACGCGATCCAAAAGCATTGACTGAAATATAAACATCAAATACTCTTTCGAACTCCATTTCAACGCAAATTTGTACATATTAAACATATTGGAGTAATATTTACCCGAAAAGATGATGAAACTACATTAGATTAGACGAAATGCATGCACTACCACATGGAGCTCTCACGTACAGTGAGAATGGCTTCTCTGGTCGCGTGCACGCATCCAAATCGCGCAAACAGTATCGCGAGGAGAGAGAGAGAAGATTTCTTAAAGGGGCCATTACATTTTTTAACAAAATAGAAACATTGTATATTTAGACCACTTGGCCACACTCTCCCCTGCTAAGAAGTCATTGTCCTCAATGACATCAATACATATTCTTAACTTCTTTCACAGCCTCTCTGAAGAATACACTACCAAGACTTGTCAAAACCTGGGAGAAAACTTCAGGACTGAGAGAGACAGCATTACAGGCCGATCTTGGCTCATTAAATGGGTTTGAATGCATACCAGCATTGGGCCGACTGGTTCTTCTGGGAGCGGGAACAGGCCTCCTAGAGTCAGGTTTGGTTACTGAAAGGACAGGGTCAGGTTCATGTTCCATAGATGGTTCTGACTCCACTGGCTGTTCTACATTATCCAGAACAGAAACAGGTCCAGCATCTAAAGCTTCGTCAGCTGAGCCGGAGACTCCAACATGAACATTCCTTGTCTCTTCAAGATGAGGTAATGTAACCTCTTCAAACACCACAAACTCTGTGTCAGTATTTCCAACTTCCACAGGCTCAACCAGATCTGTATATGGTGATGATGACAAACTACTCCCTGTTACCACTGGTTCCACAACAGGATTCACACAAGGGCGTAAGTCAACTCTGTGGACTCTCTTACTGGGACCACCCTCCACAGGTTCAACCGTATACGTGGTGCCCTGTACCTGTATGACCCGATACACAGTAGGAGCCCAAGCATCCTGTATCTTGTTTCTACCAGCAGGTCGGTGACGTAAATACACCGTCTGGCCAACACCAACGGTAGGACAGTAGACTTTGTCATTTAATGGAGCAAGTCTCTCAGCAGCCTTGCGCTCTGCGTATTCTCTCGTTTTTTCGTGAGCTTCTCTGAGGCGATTCTGGTGAATTGCTAACCAATCCTGTTTTCTATCCACAGCTTGTTCCTGGCCTAAAAGAGCATCGACGGGAAGACGTGGTTCTATGCCGAACAGCAAGAAATAAGGTGAGTATCCTGTTGTTGCATGTGGTGTTACATTGTATGCATAGATTAACTCAGGAAGGTGTTCTGGCCATCGCCTTTTCTTCTCAGGAGGTAGTGTTCTTAACAACTCGTGGAGCGTCCTGTTAAATCGCTCACACTGAGCATTACCTTGCGGACGGTAGGGAGTTGTGCGTGTTTTCCTTACTCCATACAGTCGACACAACTCAGCGATCACCTCGCTTTCGAAGTTCCTCCCCTGATTCGAATGTAACCTCTCTGGCACTCCATACTTCATGAACCACTCTTTCAGTAAAATCTTGGCTGTGGTTTCAGCTCGCTGGTCCCTGGTTGGGAATGCCTGTGTAAATTTAGTAAACATATCGGTTACGACCAACACATTCTCACGACCATCTGAGGCAGGTTCGAGCACTGTATAATCCACTACCACTACTTCCAAAGGCCTTGAAGCTAAGAACGGCTTCATAGGAGGACGGATTCTCGACTGCGGCATTTTGGTTAGAATACACCGTTGACACTTTTTGACCCACCTTTCGACATCTTCATACATGCCAACCCAGAAGCACCTTTGCCTTAACAGGTTGAGGGTACGTTCAATTCCCTGATGTCCCATCTTATCATGAACACTTTCAAGGACTTGATCTTTTAAACAGGCTGGCAAGAGCAACTGCTGGCACTCACCAAGATGAATATCATCCACCACACGATAGAGCAATCCATCTGATTCTCTAATATATTTCCACTGCTTTAACAGTGACAATACAGGTTTAGGTAGGCTGTGTCGTTCCTGACTGGTGGGCTTTCGCTTCTGATCCCAAAACTCTCTAAAAGATCAGAGAATCAAATCCTTCAGCTGGAAATCCTTTAACTGAGACTTGGTATAGCCTGGAAGAGCACATGTACCTCCCTGAGTGTCAGTCCCTTCCACCCTGGCTCCACACCCCAAAGCACGGATCTGGCTCACTTTACAGCACTGATCACCCGCTGTCAGCAATTCCACATCTAAGGGTGTACCCTTGTTGATCACATTACAAATGGCAACACAATCATCATATTCCATGTCCTCAGAACTAGCAGGCTCCCCTGCTAATGGCTGCCTAGAGAGGGCGTCAGCAGCAGCATTGTGCCGTCCAGGTCGGTACTTAACCTCAAACTCGAAAACTGCTAATTGGGCCATCCATCTTTGCTCGATAGCACCCAATTTCGCTGTTTGCAGGTGACCTAAAGGATTGTTGTCTGTGACGACCACAAATTTTGAGCCTAACAAATACCCCCGGAATTTTTCGGAAACAGCCCATTTGAGAGCTAGTAGTTCGAGCTTCATACTACTATAGTTCCGGTCATTCTTCTCTGCACTACGTAGTCTTCTACTAGCGTAGGCGATCACTCTCTTACAGTCACCTTGTTGTTGGTAGAGGACTGCACCTAGACCTTCACTACTAGCATCAGTCTCCACTATAAATGGAAGAGAAAAGTCTGCGTAGCCTAATATAGGAGCAGATGTAAGCTTATCCTTTAACAACTCAAAGGCTGCCTGACACTCGGCTGACCACAGTGAACAAAACTCAGACTTTCTCACAATTCCGTGTTGTTTCAGACACAAGTTCACCAAATCATGAAGAGGGCCAGCGATTTTGGAAAAACCTTCTATAAATTTTCTGTAATAACTACAAAAACCTAGGAATGATCTTAAGTCCTTTACTGTCCAGGTGTTTTCCAATTTCTCACCGCCTCAACTTTCCCAGGGTCAGTACCAATGCCTTGAGCGGAAATTTGATGACCCAAGAACTTTACCTCTTCCTGGAGAAAATGGCATTTTTCAAGCTTCACCTTGAGCCCCATTTCCTTCAATCTACTGAAAACGACCTCTAGTCTCTGGAGATGTTCATGGAAAGTAGATGAATATACAAGAATATCATCCAGATAAACCAGCATAATCTGGAAGATCAAATCTCCCATAGTAGATTGCATAAGACGCTGGAATGTAGAAGGCCCATTACAAACTCCGAAAGGCATACGTGAGTATTCAAATATTCCAAACGGGGTAGTAAATGCGGTCTTCGGCTGGTCTTGCTCACGCACAGCCACCTGATGATACCCGCTAGCCAAATCAATAGTTGAGAAGAACTTTGCACCTTGTAATGCATCAAAACTCTCATCAAAGCGGGGCAAAGGGAAGGCATCTCGTTTTGTCTTGGAGTTCAATTTTCTGTAGTCAACACATAGTCTAAGACTACCATCCGCCTTCCTTACAAGTACTATGGGCGATGCATAAGCACTATTACTAGTTTTGATAATCCCCTTCTTAAGAAGCTTGGTGATATGTTCCCTGGCTTCACCATACTGGGTTGGTGGAATGCGCCGATAGGGTTGAGAAACTGGAACATCATCTACCAGACTGATCTCGTGCTGTACTTTATCAGAAAACCCCAGTTCTTCATCGTCCAGCGCAAATGCATCCACATACCTCAATAGCAAAGCGTTAAGCTCAGCCTGTTGCTCAGCGGTACCACCTAACCATAGCTTGTTAAGAAAGTCGGTTATGGTATTCGCCAATACCAGTCTCTCTTCTGTGTTTACAGTTATCTCTTCCACTCCAGCTGCGATTCTTTGGAACTTCACTTCACAACCCTCCGTTGGACTTAAGGATTCAACAGGACAGAGAGTACCCAGCCGGGTGCGGGGCTGCAACCATACATCCTCTGTGGAGAGATTCACAACTTGCACTGGAAACAAGGGTTTTACAGTGGACACAAGGGATGGTACCACGATCAAGCCGCCAGGTAAAGGTAAATTTCCAGGCTCCAACAACAGTTTTGAACCCTCAGGTAATGAACTTTTTATCCCCCGGACCATTAAAGTTGCAATAGATGAAGCAGGTATGTACACCATCTCTTTTCCAGCTACTCGTGCAACAAAACGTTTCTCACGTGGACTGACACTTTGCATTTGCTGGAAAACCTCTCTCCGGTCGGACTGTAGCTCCCCTCCTAAGGTGGTATCGAACTCAGCATGAACTAACTCTCTGCAACTGCCTATAATATTCATGCCGATGAGAGCTGGAACGGCTGAAGAGCTTTGTGCATCTCGGACTACTAGAAAACCACACTCTGGCAGAGTGATACCCATGGTTTCAACTGTAAGCTCAAGATAACCAAGATACGGGATGTCTAATCCATTAGCAGCGGTAATTTTGAGCCAACCGGATGTGGAAAGCATGTTGTCTACTTCACCTGCTAAGTACTCTTTAAAGAAATGTTCTGTAATTGTACTCACTTGACTTCCTGTGTCAAGTAAACATGAAACACTCACTCCCCCGATTTTCAAGTCAACTACAGGACATCTCCCCACAGCATGTTGGAGTAGTCGATCATGATCTGAGTCCCTGGGAGTCGAGCCAACAGATTGCCCTCGCATCGCTTGGCTCACAGCGACCGAGGGTGTGCATTTCCCTGTGGCACGGCTGATGATGCATCCTCATTTACTGCTTGTTTGTTTCTTCTCACACAGTTTTTGGCTATGTGCCCCACCCCATTACACTTAAAACAGATAGGCTGGCCGTCATCAGTAAACCTAGGCTGCACCTTAGATTTACTACGATTCACAGATTCAGGCTTAGTGCAATGTAAAGTAAATTTCTGAACAGATTGAGTCAACTCCTCTATGGCTTTGCCTTGTTCCGCCACTAATTTTAGAACTTCATCAAGCGTAACAGAGCTCTTCGCTGGCATCACCACAGACGCACACTGGACTTCTGTAGCTTCAGAGCTTACTTTACGGTTAAGGGCTACTTTACCAGCACGCAGCTTGGGATCTTCAAGAGACCACATTAAAGCTTCATCTCTTACTTCAATCAAAGTCGACTGTGGCTTGTCCCTCACCAATTTACGAAGTTCCCTTCGAAGCGCTGCATCTCTTGTTCCCTCAATGAACTGGTCTCGTAAAGCGACATTCGCATTTGCAACAGCATCAGGTGACTGCTTCAAGAGAGAGTTCAATATTTGTGACAAGGCATGAGAGTATGCACGCAGGTCTTCACCTTCTAACTGCTTGCGAGTGTAGAAAGTCTGCAGTAACTGGGCAAGACTACGCTTTTCCCTAAAGGCCTCCCTAAGGTAGAAAAATATGTCTTCCGCACACTGGGGTTGATCCCCCCGCCTTAATCTAACCTCTTCCAAAGCGGCACCTTTCAATAGGGAAAGAACAAAGTCAGTTTGGTCTTCGGAAGTCTGGTTTCTTACAAGCAATACCCTTTCCACTTCTTCAATGAATTCATCCACATTTCTACCATCTTTGCTAAAATCACCACTGAAAGACTGAATGTGGCGTTCCCTTGGTACATATATGTAAGACCTAGTTGGCTCTCCACTTAGGCTGGCAATAGCTGCCATAGCTTCAGCATGTTTTCTGCTAAGCTCTTGGATTTGTCTCTGCACATCGTCCATATCATGACTTAACCCCTGTCTGTGTAACACTGCTTCCTCTTCTTGCAGAACACACCAAACAGTCATAGAAGTTTACAGCACACTCCTGAGCTTCAGCCACAGATGGCGACGTCCCCTCCTCGTCCAGCGATCCAGTCCCTTGGCCACGAACCCTCAGCCGACGTCGTCACACTGGACACTTAAAGCACGGTTGACCGCCTCCACTCCGGGTCCCTGCAGCTCACGTACCCACCACTACCGTATTCCAGAAAAAAAACGCACTAAACACCTAAGAGCTCCCAACTGTCAGATACCCCACTCCTGGTACCAAAAATGTAACCGGGTGGAAGAAAAGAGACACACACCGGAAGCAAAATTATGCTTTTCAAAACTTGGGGTTTGTTTAATCTGACTGCTGTTCAAATAATGACAGCGGTCGATGGGAGCAAGACTTGAATAAGCAAGCTTACAAAATTATATTTTGAATAATTAAAGATTTCACTTATTATCATACAAAAAGGAAAAACTCTTATCCACAATTGAAGCAATCAAATTCTGAGAAATGACGATCAATTTTTGCAAAGATAAGTTTACGACAATAATAAGTGTCACATCAAATCGACTAGATGTAGTTCAGAGGAGGACATGCAACCACTGAGATACAGTAAGATGCAAGGTGAAAGACTAACAAAAAAAAAACACACCAGAGTCCACCGGAAATAACCAAATTACTTGAAAAAAAACTTAAATGGTAATATAGACTGGAATACAGCAGTGGCTGAGGTACAGAAGACAAATAAGAGCACATTAGTAAAGCCACATTCCCTTTGTTTCACATATTAACCATGAACCATAAGAAAAATAAATCAGAATCAATCATAAAATAGCTCTTAACACATCCATACCAGATATATATATATACACAAGCATAATCAAATAAACATTGCTTTGAAATACTTATCAAATTGTGAAATTTACATACCCAATAATCCTTTACTATTTGCCACGAGGTTCACTCGTCAGACACGCGATCCAAAAGCATTGACTGAAATATAAACATCAAATGCTCTTTCGAACTCCATTTCAACGCAAATTTGTACATATTAAACATATTGGAGTAATATTTACCCGAAAAGATGATGAAACTACATTAGATTAGAAGAAATGCATGCACTACCACATGGAGCTCTCATGTACAGTGAGAATGGCTTCTCTGGTCGCGTGCACACATCCAAATCGCGCAAACAGTATCGCGAGAACAGAGAGAGAGAGAGAGAGAGAGAGAGAGAGAAGATTTCTTAAAGGGGCCATTACATTTTTTAACAAAATAGAAACATTGTATATTTAGACCACTTGGCCACACATGAGCTTGATGATTAGTTAAATCTGAACCATTTCAATTTTAAAAGTAACAGTATCTGCTGTTTAAGTACTACAGTGCATCTTCTCCTCATGGACTGCAGCAGATTTGACAGTTTCTGCCGTCAGACTCCACTCAGACTTCCGTCCGTTACTCCACTCTTATACCAAGACATTTGTAAGTTCTCTAACATGTCTGGGGGGACATATGGTTACACTTGGTGAGGCACTGCAAGGATTATCAAGGATTATTAGGCATACATGAGACTAGATAATGATAGGTGCATTCACACCGGGAATAGGAACTCTGAAGCGGCTGACAGTGGTGTCTTTAAGCGCGGCATTTACAAACATTAAAAACCGGTGGATGGAGGATGCCGTGATCCGAGCTGTGTTTGTTGTGTGTCGTGGGTTTTGTGATAACAGAGATGGGATGTAAATGCATACATAATTTACGTGACTGAAAGAGCAAAAAAGTGGGCCTAAGAGATGAAATCTCCTATGACAAATTTCAATATTACATATCCTCGAGGCGGAGAAAATAACACAACCCAGCATACAACAGGTAAATGCCATTATTGCTGTTATACATGTTCATGAAGTAAATATGTTTACACTGCTTTTTAAAAATGCCAGGTGCCGGTGTTTGAAATGCATTTGACCAATCAATGTTGTTAGTCCTATAGACCCTACTCTGAAGTAGGAGCTAATTTAGTTCCGCCAAAAGGAATTCGTAGAACTAAAATTGTTCCTAGTTCCTGCGGTGCGAACATGACAAAATCCGGGTACTTCAGCCAATAGTTCTAGGAACTATGAAAAGGTTCCTCTGGTGCGAAAGCCCCTGATCTGAGATGTCAGTGCTCTGCTGCAGTATTTGAATGGCATCAATATCAATTACATGTGACAATATTGAATCTAAAGTATCAAAAATCAGCTATTTATTTTTAGATATAGATCAGTGCATTTGAAATTGTAGTAGTAATACAGATTTGCAAATAAAGACTAATGAATCAATGCACATGGGCCTTAATCAGAGTCAGGAGTCTTACAGCATGCTACAACAATGAAATGTGAAATTTATTGAAAGATGATAGACTTTGACTGTATTCAGACTACATGAGAACTTTAAATTGTTCCATACCAGCTGCTGCAAGTCTTTAGATCCTAAGTATTGTGCTTAAGCTCAACTGCCCCAATAAATCTACAGCTGTGTCAATATGTTGAATGTGAAACAGCACCAAACATTTACTGTTGCTCTGGGTGTGCAGTTCCTGTCTGACTGATGTTCAAGTGAAAATTCAATCAGAGAGAAAGAACAGGATTGATTGAAAAGCTAATAATGTACTTTATGAAGCTGTATTTCTCTTTGCCTGCTTTAGCTAAATATGCACACACAGAGACACACACACATTCCAGACATTGCAACTGGGTTGTGCCTGCAGTAAATTTACTGTGAATGGGTTTGTTTAAAGGCATTATTCCACACTGTGAGTCTCTGGATACCCATCACTCCCCTTTGCTTCTCTTTGACAAGCTCAAGAGAATTCTCCATCTTTGAAGATTAGTTCCCTCAAAAATGAAAATTCTGTCATTATTTGCTCACCCTCAAGTTCTTCCAACCTGAATGCTGTTTTTTTTCCATGGAACACAAAAGGAGAAATAGTGAATATTTTTTAATGCACCTCTTATCAATACAACAGTTTATATTAGCCATGACTGTCAAGCTCCAAAAAGGACAATAAAAGGTCATAATGTGTATACCTGGGGTCTCCAGCCATGCACCTTGATCCAGAATAATTGGACAGAGAATTGCAGTGCATCGATGCATTGAATTTTTTTTTTCTTCTTTTTTTCTGTCCCACCCCTATTCTGTTCTGTTTACCCTAAGGAGGTTATTGCTGCTTTCCCTGCTAGGCTGCATGGATAGGCAGGGAGTTCTTATCCAGAACAGAACCATACCGCCAAACCAAACTGCATGCTATACTTGTCAATCATCTTTGACGATAGTGGTCCTGACAGAACTGTTGTTATACCTACAGCCTAACCCTAACCTTACCCGTACTTCTGCTAATTGATCAGTTCAAGATTGACTTAATGTCAGATATTGCTGTATAATGAACATGGCATCTGAGGACTACTTTGCTATTTTGTTCTCTGTTGTTTTACTTTATTTACATGCTTGATTCAGTTGTGGGTTCTTTTTCATGTCATGCTCTACACTTACGCACATGTGCCTACTTCAGAAATGCTGTTTTCCTTCTCTTGACAAACTAAAGAAAACTTTTTGTACAATGACAAATATAGATTGTGCTGCCTATTAGCTTGCTCATTTTTTTCTGAATAGCATGATATGTTCATTTTTTACATTACAACTGTAAAATTACAATACTAATATTTATAACTATCTTAATTTCTTCTTTTTCAAACGTTAAACCACCAAATTTTTATTTACATGGAAAGCCACAGGAAGCCCTTAAAGCTTCTCTTTTGCTGAAAAGAGCTTCTCGTTACAAGTCTGGGAAGATGGATGCCACTTGTTTATAATCGCACCATAATGCGATTTTAGCTTTATTTTGAATAATTGTTCAACCATACTTAAGGTTGAGAGCTGTAATTGCAAATTTAGCTGTATTGTACAAAAACAGGCGGATTACGCAGCTGGTCTCTTTCATTCACCTCCTTTTCTACTTGCTCATAAACCACGTAACATGGGTTAATTCTATAATTTTTTTGTACCATACTCAAAAGTGATGTAAAGTGTGACGAAAGATAAGGAGAGGGTGATGAAACCCGAACACAAGTGGTCACAAGAGACACATTTGAAATGTGGTAACAGTAATGCGTCTTGGCTGACCACTTGTGATTGTATCACTGAAAATGCATTCTTCTATCAGATGTAAATGGGGTCATTCCACCTTCTCCCTCTCTGTTTCTCTCTTTAGTAGATCCACTTCAGGAAACCTAATCCCTGGCTGAACTGAGAAGGTCAGAAAGTAGAAGCTAAACAGATGCTTACATTAGCAGTCCCCAGAGAAGTCAGAGGTTAGTGTCTTTTTTATGGGCTTTTGTGCCTTTACTTATATAACAATGTCTAGTAGCAGGAATGTGGAGGAAGAGAGTTGGGAAATGGGATCAGAATATGACACAGTCAATGGCTCTTACACCACAAGCATATTCACTATCCACAGGGGTGTGTAGTACTTCAGTAGGACTATAATTCATTTTCATTTTGGAGAATTGTTAATGTTACTGTTTCTTTATATACATATATATATATATATATATATATATATATATATATATATATATATATATATATATATATATTACAATTTCATTAAGATCACCAAAAAACAGTTATCTTCCAGGTGAAAAAACATAATCATTCACTCTAACAAACTGCCTGATTTAAGGTTTATACCACAAAAATGTGCTGGTGGTTACATTTATGCAGTGATATTACATTGCTTCTTGCTTCTTTTCCAACACTTTATAGGTGAAATTTACAGTGAGTGCCACTAAAACTGTGTTCTGTTTAATCTGAAATAGATCAAAGTGAGTCTGGCAACGTTTTATTACTTTGGTTGTTGTGCGTATCATGGAAATTTGGAAATGAAATGTCCAGTGAGTGCCGCTAAAAGGTTAATGCTCCATCATGTTTAAAAATAATGTACCACCATACAGTGGATATAAAAAGTTGACACACCTCTTTTAAAACAGCTGTTTTTGTGATGTAAAAAATTAAACAAAGACAAATTGCATCAGAACTTTTGCACCTTTAATGTAAAAATTACAACCTATGTAGTGCCGCTGATGGAACACAAAGTGAAGACATTATGCATCAGTTCAAAAGTTAAAGATCCAATGTTGCAACAACTGTAACACATCTGTAACACAAACCAAGTGTACTGTAATATTTTGGTTCAGGGGTTTATTAAAATTTCTAATTCTCTGTGTGAGCAGTAATACCCAATAAAATCTCTTTCTGCTTAACCATGCACATTTTTCCCATGTTGTAAGACTATACTCTAAAGAAACTATTATTCTTTATTACCCTCTTTTTGTATTGTCTTAGAAGAATGCATTCATATGTGCTTTCCATTTAGACCACATTACTAAGGAGACATATTAACATTAATAAATAAATAAATTAATAAATTAATTAATATTAACTCTTTTTTGTCATTGAAAACATTAGTCAATAGCATAAATTCCCTCTGAAAAGTCAGGTCAGTAGCCCTGCAGTACTTGAGCCCTGCAGCGGCACCCTAAAACCAGCTCTTAATACACCTGCATAGAATGACGTCACACAACCTCACCATTTCACCAGCTGACTGAAAACTAGTTAGATCACAAAATGAGCGTGACAGAAGCAAATATTTGATGTTTACTTATAGACTTAAGATTCCAGCATTGATATTTGACCAATGTTTTATATTAAAACATTTTACAGTGAGAGTAATTTATTAATTTCTCAACATCAATACATCAATCATGCTGAATCAAACCGGTATGTACCATTTCATATTAAAAGAGAACACATACCTATTCGGGTGCACCTGCTTCCATTTATTTGCAATCACAGAAATGCCCAATACTCCATTAAGGCTTTTAAGTCCAAAGGTTTTACACATTTACTTAGAAAGAATGATGATTTCTATTAATTTTCCATGAAATTATGTAATTTGAGGAGGCTTGAGCGATCTCTCCCATCTCACTATACTATTATCCTTTCAGTCAGAACAACAGAGGGAGCTCACAAAAAGAAAACAGGAGTTATGAGTTATACAAGTTAACTGGAGTGCATGTAATTTATTAAATATATCATTAGCATTAGTCCGGTATCATGAAGGCACAGGGAAGAGACAGGTAAAACATGAAACCAAATAAATATCCATTGGATCGCAACAATGTTATTTTAAACACTCGTTAATTTTTTTCTTTTTATTGTTTTTTAAACAAAATTGTTTAAAGTGTGTTAAATGTTGAAGTTAGCTGGTAGCCAGATATAATAACATGGGAAATGAACAGCACTGTTGACCACAAATCTCGCCTTTGTTCATGACCACTCCTCAAGGCCCAGTTGGCCTGCTTTGGATCAAGGTGTGCAGCAGGCCAAAACCCCCTGGCCGTTGGCCCCAAGGAGGCCCCAAGGAAGCCCCGATGAGGCCCGATTAATCCCCAGAAGTGACAGTAGAAATGAGACTGGCCCTGGCATGCACTAGCTAAACACTGCTAATGACCTGTAAAGTTTAGTTCCAGCTTCAGCTAATCAAAGTCTTACTAGGCATACTAGAAACTTCCAGGCAGGTGGGTTGGAGCTAAACAGCAGTGGCCCTCCAGGACAGAGTTTGGACACCTTTGCTTTATGTGTATTAGAAACTTGGCTAACACACACCACTGATTACAGTTCTCATACAAGTACTCTAATAAGTACAAACCCGATTCCAAAAAAGTTGGGACACTGTACAAATTGTGAATAAAAAAGGAATGCAATAATTTACAAATGTCATAAACTTATATTTAAGTTAATATAATATAGATAACATATCAAATGTTGAAAGTGAGACATTTTGAAATATTAAATGAATATTGGCTCATTTTGGATTTCATTAGAGCTACACATTCCAAAAAAGTTGGGACAGGTAGAAATAAGAGGCCGGAAAAGTTAAATGTTCATATAAGGAACAGCTGGAGGACCAGTTTGCAACTTATTAGGTCAATTGGCAACATGACTGGCTATAAAAAGAGCCTCTCAGAGTGGCAGTGTCTCTCAGAAGTCAAGATGGGCAGAGGATCACCAATTCCCCCAATGCTGTGGCGAAAAATATTGGAGCAATATCAGAAAGGAGTTTCTCAGAGGAAAAACTGCAGTTTGAAGTTATCATCATCTACACTGCATAATATCATCCAAAGTTTCAGAGAATCTGGAACAATCTCTGTGCGTAAGGGTCAAGGCCAGAAAACCATACTGGATGCCTGTGATCTTCGGGCCCTTAGACGGCACTGCATCACATACAGGAATGCTACTGTAATGGAAATCACAATATGGGCTCAGGAATACTTCCAGAAAATACATTGTGTCGTGAACACAATCCACCTTGTCATTCGCCGTTGCCAGCTAAAACTCTATAGATCAAAAAAGGAGCTATGTCTAAACATGATCCAGAAGTGCAGGCGTTTTCTCTGGGCCAAGGCTGATGGTATGGGGTTGCATGAGTGTGTGTGGCATGGGCAGATTACACATCTGGAAAGGCACCAACAATGCTGAAAGGTATATCCAAGTTCTAGAACAACATATGCTCCCATCCAGACGTCGTCTCTTTCAGGGAAAACCTTGCATTTTCCAACATGACAATGCCAGACCACATACTGCATCAATTACAACATCATGGCTGCGTAGAAGGAGGATCCGGGTACTGAAATGGCAAGCCTGCAGTCCAGATCTTTCATAGAAAACATTTGGCGCACCATAAAGAGGAAGATGCAACAAAGTAGACCTAAGACAGTTGAGCAACTAGAAGCCTGTATTAGACAAAAATGGGACAACATTCCTATTTCTAAACTTGAGCAACTTGTCTCCTCTGTCCCCAGACGTTTGCAGACTGTTATAAAAAGAAGAAGGGATAACACACAGTGGTAAACATGGTCTTGTCCCAACTTTTTTGAGATGTGTTGATGCCATGAAATTTAAAATCAACTTATTTTTTCCCTTAAAATGATACATTTTCTCAGTTTAAACATTTGATATGTCATCTATGTTGTATTTTGAATAAAATATTGAAATTTGAAACTTCCACATTATTGCATTCTGTTTTTATTCAGAATTTGTACAGTGTCCCAACTTTTTTGGAATCGGGTTTGTACATAACATACATAGCATACTCAAGTTTGGCAAAAAAAAAAAAAAAAAAAAAAAAAAAAAATTTTCTTTAGATTGAGTTTTTAATACATTTCAGTACTGAGTGAAATATATCAATAACTCACATTTTAATTCATTTATGCTTTAATTTGCAGTATGGGCACTTACGCTGTAATTACAGTGTTCTTACAAAGAAAGTACTGAGTATTATAAGGTAGCTACTTGGACTAAATATTGGTTAGGTTAGGTTCTGGGTTACCCCATTGTATTTTACAGTACTTAGCCAAAAAAGTACTGGTAATATAAGATAACTACATGGGTTAAGATTAGGGTTAAGGGGTAGGTTCAGTGTTAATACCTAGTTATAACCCAGTTATTGTAATTGATACAATAAGTATGTGGAACAGGACTGTAAAATAAAGTACTACCCTAGTTTTTATAGTAAGTACACATTGTAAAAAATTAAAACAACAATTCAGGTTTTGTACTTTAATTTAAAGTACTAAATTATGTGTTGAATCTGTATAATATATTGATCATCAACGCAATACACAAGCTGAGGTCATTTTTTTTTTTTCTTCATGGAACTTTCTGGGATTGTCTTGTTCATGAATGATACATGCAATGCTGCCTTAGAATTAAGCCAAAATGAGGCACCGTTGAAAACCTTGTGGAACAGCCGTCACACTGCAGTTAGCAAACCATCTTGTAGCTTAAAATGCTTTCAGACATATCTGCTAATAAAGAGCTCATCCAGACCTTTCACCTTCCAATATTTCTCACAGACACATGCATAATGTCTGTATAATATCACAAGCATGGCTAAAATATTTATGACCCCAGAGACTTTGAGAATTTCCAGCAACAAACAGAGTTGTATTGTCTCTGTCTCTGTGCATGAGATTTCTGAGAGATTTTAGTGCCGTTAGCTTAAAGTGAGACATTGCAGAATCATGGGAAAGTGGCAAGACTGGAGTGCTGGAAACATCAAACAGTCTTCATTCATGACAACTCATTTTACCACCCAGGCATTTTCAGAAATGTCGAAATATCCTTTTGATGTTGCATTTGAAATAGTTTTGTTTACCAGTGCAGTCAATTGAGCCTCTGCCCCTTTGATCACGAAAGCGCTCTTTGCGGTCGCATCGCATTCCCATTTCTCATTTCTCCTTCCCCGGAACGCGATTTGACCTGTTGTCCACACCAGACGCCAAAACTTAATTCCAAGTGGCCATGAAGAAGGCACAATTTTTTATTTGTGTGTACATTACGCATCTTCTTGGAACACATTCACACGCTGCTTAGCCAATGCTGGCATAATCGCTCAGAGCTTTCCTGATGTCCTGATGGCACTGGCATGCTTTGCTTTTGCTTTTCCAAAGCTACACACCAACATCAAGATGCTCAAAGGTCTGTCTAATAATGTCTGGCATGCTGGCTTGATCCAGCTTGGCTGATGTGCAGTTTTTATGCATTCCAGCCGCTAGATTGTATGGACTCAGAAGCTTCCCAGATGTGCTGGCTTGCAGTGTTGTGGAGCCACAGCTGTACTAGAGAAGAAAGTTCACACCAATGATTTGGGTGGGTCTGACATTTAGCACTCAAGGGTTCGTTTAGCATGAGGTTTTTTAGACAGCGGTCTTCTTCAAAAGACCGAAGGACCTCTTCAAATAGACTTACAGGTTCAAGTTTTGGATTTAACTGACATCTGTGTGTAAAATGAATGATTAGTATGAACAGGCTCCTGTTGAATCATTTGTATGTAACAACATGCTTCTTGAACGTGCATTGAATTAGATATTTAATGCAACATAAAATGCAGAACTCACTTGCTTCAAAACTACTTAAAATTATAGATTATAAGGCTATTTATTGAAAGTGTTATTTGGATTGTTGCAATGTGAAAATGATGGTTTAGTTTAAATCACATCACTGAAACAGATGTTGTGTTATAATTCTGACTTTTTACTTTCAGTTTCTAGTGTGATGGATAGTCTCAACAGAATATCCACATAGTCAGTGCTGAATTTATTGTACATCTCTGAAGACCGAATACTTCCAGTGAAACTTGCCTTGGTTTTCCATCTGTCAGTTCAACAACACAAGCCACTTCTCACTTTCCAAAGTATCCCAAATTCAGACAAACAAGCAGCAAAAACAGAACAAGGAGACTTATTTAGGCAAAGTTACATCAATGTATTATGTAACTATTGTATATTACACTATTATGTAACTGAATTGGGATATTTATTATTGAAATATCCATAAAATATAAAGTTTGATATAATTTGTTTTGTTCGTTATTGATTATATACTATTATATTTAGGCAATAGTTATTGTTCATCATAATCATATTTACTAATTCACTATATATCATTTTTTGGTAACACTTTACATTAAAGTTCCCTTTGTAAAGTGTTTATAAAGGTGTTTGTTAATGAGAAATAAGTCAAGTGAACACATGTGAACCATTTTATTCACGAGTTATAAACATTAATAACCTGTGAAAGTGAACCTTAATGTAAAGTGAACACATGTGAACCATTTATTAATAAATTATAAACATTAATTACCTGTGAAAGTGAACCTTAATGTAAAGTGGAAACATGTGAACCATTTATTCATGAGTTATAAACATTAATAACCTGTGAAAGTGAACCTTAATGTAAAGTGAACACATGTGAACCATTTATTCATGAGTTATAAACATTAATAACCTGTGAAAGTGCACCTTAATGTAATGTGGAAACATGTGAACCATTTATTAATGAGTTATGAACATTAATAACCTGTGAATGTGAACCTTAATGTAAAGTGGAAACATGTAAACCATTTATTCATGAGTTATAAACATTAATAACCTGTGAAAGTGAACCTTAATGTAAAGTGAACACATGTGAACCATTTATTCATGAGTTATAAACATTAATAACCTGTGAAAGTGCACCTTAATGTAATGTGGAAACATGTGAACCATTTATTAATGAGTTATGAACATTAATAACCTGTGAAAGTGAACCTTAATGTAAAGTGGAAACCTGTGAACCATTTATTAATGAGTTATAAACATTAATAACCTGTGAAAGTGAACCTTAATGTAAAGTGAACACATGTGAACCATTTATTCATGAGTTATAAACATTGATAACCTGTGAATGTGCACCTTAATGTAAGGTGAACACATGTGAACCATTTATTCATGAGTTATAAACATGACATATCATAATTAGTTTGCTGCATCATGAAATAAACCAGGAATCTGAATAAAGGAGGATTGGGATGAGATGTGTAAGAAGTTAGTTCTACATACAATTGTGATTTAAGGATGAAAACTGTAGAAAACACATTACCACTTTGGGTGTACATTATTTTTCAGTAATTCAACATCAATTGTTCCTTACATAACAATATTTTGCTCAATTCATTTCCTTCAAGTGAGTATTAAAGGCACAATATGTACGATTTTTGGGATTAAAATATCCAACAACAATAAAAAAACAAAACAACTAAAGCATTTTTATATATTTTGTTGACTTGTTTCCAACAATGGTTAGATCAAGAGAAATCAGCTATTTTAACCAGTGTAATGGCCCTTGACATCACATCTGTTACATGTACTGTGTCCTGTGACCTAGTTTTTCCCCAGTCTGTCTGATTAGTTCATTTGATCCACCTGTGTCTCGTTCATTATCCCATCACCTTGTTTAGTTCCTTTGTTTAGTCTCTTGTATTTATATCCTGTGTTTGCCCTTACTCTTGGTCCGTTCTCGTTTGTATCAACACGTGTGTATGCTGTCTCTCTCTGTTTGGAATTAAAGTATTGTTATATTCGTCATCTTCATCGTCGTTGTGCTTGTCCCTACAACCACACGTAACAGAAGAATGGACCCAAAACAGTTTTTTCTTTGGCGGCGTTTTACTTCAGTTTTTATTTTTTGTTTTTCCTTCATGGCTCTACCCGCAGTCCAGCTCCTCTGCCTGGAGCAGGGAGACCGCTCGCTGGAACAGCACACCAGTGACTTTCTCCAGCTTGCGTGCCTGACTCACATCCCGGACCGCTCGCTCTGTATTTACTATCATACCGGCCTGAGCGAGCGGTCCAAGGCACGCATTCCAGCGGGCGGTCCAACTGAGGATTTTGCCGCATACGTGGAGTGGGTGCTGATAAACAACAACTCTCCGTTCACCATCGGCCCTGCTGAGGACGACACCAGCACCACTCCACATCCAGAGACCAACCATCCGCCATCGACTACGTGCACGATGGAGAAACGAGAGCCCACCGCAGACCGCGGAGATCAACCTGCCGGGACGATTGAGACCGAACCTGAAGAGAGGACGGAAGGAGTCGTCACCCCGGGATGTGAACCGCTAGGTGTGTCTGACCAGGTGCGTGAGTCCGCTACATCGTGTGCTGTCGAGGGAGTGTTAGTGGAGTTCGAGGGCTGGGAAGAGAGCCCCGACCACAACATCAACACGGCGGATGGCATCGTCATGTCTACAGGAACGTTTCTGGATTTATTGGATGTGTTTGAGGAGGTAAATTCCCCTTGTCTTGTTTCCCCGCTGGTCCCGTCCAGCTCAGAACTGTCTGTCTCCCCGCTGGTCCCGTCCAGCTCAGAACTGTCTGTCTCCCCGCTGGTCCCGTCCAGCTCAGAACTGTTTGTGTCCCCGCTGGTCCCGTCCAGCTCAGAACTGTCTGTCTCCCCGCTGGTCCCGTCCAGCTCAGAACTGTTTGTGTCCCCGCTGGTCCCGTCCAGCTCAGAACTGTCCGTGCCCCTGCTGGTTCTGTCCAGCCCTGTGTTCCCTCCCAACCTCCCTCTCCCGCCTCCTCAAACCATCTCATCTCTGCTTCCCCTGGTACCCTTCAGCCTCTCATCAACTCCATCACGTAAACGCATGGATCCGACTCGACGCTTCAGGCCACCAGTGTCACCGTGGACTGAGGTTCTCCTGGCTCCGCCTCCAGCCTTCAAGTCCAACACTCCACCGCGGCCTGTCGACGCTTCGCCTTCGCCGTGGCTCCTCCCTCCCTCGGCTCCACCGGATACCTTCAGCCTCAAGACTCCACCGGGCTCCCTCGTCCCACAGGCTCCGACTTGGTCAGACGTCGTCCAGCCTGCACCTACGGTTTCGCCTGGCTCCTCCTTCCCCCCGTCTCCTCCTTCGTCCTCGGTCGCACCACCTCCATCTCAGTCTTCAGGTTCCCGGATTCCACCTCGGATGCTTGTCGTCCCGGCTCCAGCTCGGTCTCCAGATCCAGCAGTGTCGGTTGGGCTCTCCGACATTCCAACTCCACCTGGATCACCATCATCGGTGGCTTCTCCATCGGCCGTCCCCAGGGTGGCGCCTCTCATCTCCCCACGATGGTTCTTCCTGTCCTCGACTCCACCCTGGGGCCTCATCATGGTTGGTCTCTGGACCAACATCTGGCTCCTCCTGCTCCAGGCTTCCCCTTGGCTCCTCCCACCCTCCACTCCCCCCTGGACTATTTTTGTTTTCTATGGACTCTTGTTTGTTTTTTCCTTTGCCCTTCGCCCTCCTCCAGAGCCCCCCCCCCCTCTGTTGGACTCCATACGGCGCGAGGCCGCGCCTACCCGGAGGGGGGCGATATGTTACATGTACTGTGTCCTGTGACCTAGTTTTTCCCCAGTCTGTCTGATTAGTTCATTTGATCCACCTGTGTCTCGTTCATTATCCCATCACCTTGTTTAGTTCCTTTGTTTAGTCTCTTGTATTTATATCCTGTGTTTGCCCTTACTCTTGGTCCGTTCTCGTTTGTATCAACACGTGTGTATGCTGTCTCTCTCTGTTTGGAATTAAAGTATTGTTATATTCGTCATCTTCATCGTCGTTGTGCTTGTCCCTACAACCACACGTAACAACATCACCTGTCAATGACGTCATATTGCATTACCCTCGATTTCCAGTTTTACTTCTGTAGAAACCATGGAAACACCAAAGATGCTTTAATATTTTATGTTTTATTAGACAGGTGAGCAACTGTTTGGATAACAGATGAACAAATCATTGTTATATAGCTCAACACGTTTAGTCTTATTGTTTGAATCTCTTGTTTTCTTGATTTACTGTGAGTCACATGTTAGTACCATCCCTCAGAGAATGCTGTCAAGTGGCTAACAAACTGTAGCATAATCAGAAAGAGCTTTATTTGTAGTAAGAGTAATACAGGATTTTCTCCACCATTGAATACATTTTAAAATTAATTGTATGCCATTTAGGAACACAAGTCATACAGCTTTTATTAATATGATATTTTAATATCGATCAGCTTACTGCAGTGTGCAACATGTCTCATACCAGCCACTGAGCACAGAGTAAAGTTCTAATAACTTTCAACACACTCAGATGATTGTTTTGACCAAGTAAAACAGGGCTGCGTTACACCATAATTATAATTCAGTAAAGTGACCTAATACATTTAATACATTTACTCACTCATGAACATGATTTCTGCCTGATTTTTGCCCGTCAGATTGATTTCCATCAGCTGTGGAGGTGAAGACGACAACTCCCATGATTCCACACTCATTCACGGCGTCATCAAGCCACGCCTTTTTTTTTTTTTTATTATTGTTTTGAATAAGCGACCTCTAGGGGCAAAACTTACATACTGTGTCATTAAAATCCTTGATGCAGTTCAGAATACTCTGTCTCCAAGAAGTAAAGATCAGTGTATCAAAACATAGGAAGCTAATTGCATGTTTCCTATAATATCACCTAAAGGGAGCATGTACAAGGAGAACATCAAAGGGCCAAAGACTGAGCCTTGTTGCACATAATAGTTTATAATTGTTAGGTCGGACAGGTGCACAAGCAGAGAGGTAATGACCTGCCAGATACAGGAGTTAGACTCATTAGTTTCTAAAAATGTCAATGTGATTTTTAATCATTAAAAGAATGATCTATGTCAAGTAAAAAACAACTCTGAATGTAGGCCAAAAGTTTTTATAGTTTGTATAGTTTAGTTTTCTGCTTAGCTGAATTTCTAGGTACTTATAGGACTATACCATCTCCATGGTCTCTCCCAGTATGTAATAGATGAATGGAGTGATTGATGTTGCAGTCAACTGATAGTCTAACGGTTCATGATTATCTTCCCAACATCCACATGCTGATTACTCACTGCTGTCATCATAACATCATATCATCATAACAAGCATCATAAGTACTTGTTAATTTACACAAGCTTTAAACTGTAAGTCAAATTTAATTGGAATTTTTCAAAATATTAGAATAACTAATTTTTGGCAAGAAAAACTGAATGTAATAACATACAATATAAAAATTCCTGGGATCTATGGTGTTTAACGCTGAAAGGAACTTTGAAAGGGCTCTTTGTGTTTTGCATAGATTACCGCTTTCAGCTAATCAGATGGATTAGTGGGGCTTTCAAAATCCTCAAATTTAAAATAACCATCTATGCAAAATAAAAAACCTTCCACCATCCAGTGATGTGTGTGCATTTGTGTGAGTGGACTCATGCTGAAAAAGAGTTTTGTTCAGTTTTATTGGATGAAAAGAAAAATACAGATGAATAAGAGATTTTATATACAGTCAGTAATTATAAAAATGATTAATCGGCTTATTCAGATTAAATAGTTTGAATTAGGGATGCTCCGCTCGATGGGTATCGGCCCATAATCACATTAAATGACTTGATCGGTAGTCACTAAGGCTGCGTCCAAAATTGCATACTCTCTTATAGGTACTTATTCTGAATAAGTAATTACTTTGCTAAAAATATATATGTTCTATATAGTAAGAATGTGTATAGTATGAATGTAATCTGGATGTACTACATTCGCCACGTTGCCCTTATCACATGACTTGTGTCACTGCCATTTACAAATCCTCTCCAGTGGGCTCATGAGATAGTAAAGTGTCCATTGTATGCAATGCATTTTAGTGATAACATCAGTCAGCCTTCCTGAAGTGATAGAGAACAAATCTGTCCCAACAGGCACTATCTTTATAGATGCAGGAGTTGAATGGGGGGCTTTCTTTGTTGTAACTGGGAAAGTAGTTCTTGTATGTAAGAGAGCTTTTAACAGTTTCCTTTACAAATGGATCTTTCCATACTGTCTAGGATTCCTTTTCCTGATTTTTAAGGGGTCAAAATGTGTACTGTATCTTTGTTTCTAATTCCTGCAGAATTTTTGGCATATTGGCATGACTTACACAGTATTGCGAAAGCAGTGGCTATTACAATGAACAAATAATGATAATATAATGCATAAACATATAAATATAGATATACAAGAAATAACAACAAAAAAATAAGACAATGTAAAAAAAAAAAAAAGAAAAAATATTTCTGAATATTTCTGATTCTAGTTTTGTCCATTGGTTGCTGTCTCTCTTAGATTGTGGCAAGCTGTTATGCATTTTGCTGCTGTTGCAATCAATTTGCTGTTTTCTCCTGTAACGGGTGCGTGTGTTGGAGAGATGAGGTGAATACGGAGATCCACAAACAATAGGCTTTAATAGTAATACTGGAATATAGAACAACGTAACAAGTCAAGTCAAGTCACCTTTATTTATATAGCAATTTTTACAATGCAGATTGTGTCAAAGCAGCTTTACATTGAAAATTGGTATATCATTTTTCTTTTTAAAGAATAGTGTCAATGCAGGCAGATCAAAAGCACTGTTGAATAAATGTCAAGGATACTGTTGAATATCAAATGTCAAGTCAAATTAAATTAAATTAGGGCTGCACGATTAATCATATTTTATCACGATAACGATATCTATGTCACAGACACGTCAGGTTCCACCTCACTCCCTTACCCACGCACTCAATCACCAGCCTACTGATCACTGCCACCTGTGACTCATCAGCACTGCAATCACCACCACTACAAAACCACCACACTCACACACACTCACTGTCCGGTCTCTACAATCCGTGTATGCTTACCTTAATGACTCCAAACGCCATACTTACCTGTTCCAGTCGTCTCCTCCATCTCCTTCGTCTCCTGTTCTCCTCGTGTGCCTACCTGCCTGTGTGTGTGAGTGTCTCCACCATCATCCTCCAACGCCGAACTCCATCCCCATCTGCAACACAATACCATGACAGTATTACACTCTCTTCATCTTCCAAGAACTGTTTATTCACCCAGTCACGTAACTCTGCTGTTTGACAATAAACCTGCTTACATTGCTTTTACGTCTGCCTCCATGTCTCTGTTGTAACAGAAGACCGGACCATATGAACAGTCAACAGCATGAGCACCAACGACCCGTTCCAAGAGCTTGTGGACGTCTTACGCCGAGCACCCACTCCACACACGTCTCCACCATCTTCCACCAATGCGGCTGCTTCCGCACCCACCATCACCGCTTCTTCACCAGCATTCACCGCCAGTCCCAAACCGGCGCCCTACTCAGGATCGGCGGAGGAATGCAGCGGATTTCTTCTCCAATGCGAACTGGTCCTGGAGATGCAGCCACACCTCTACCCCACCGACACGGCTAAAATCGCGTTCATTATCTCACAACTGCAAGGTAAGGCCCTCCAATGGGCTGATTCGCTGTGGACTCAGAAAGGCTCTGTGGTGAAAACCTATCCGGCGTTCGTCTCTCACTTCCGTGAGGTCTTCGGAAAACCTCTCTCTGATTCTTCAACTGGTAAGAAACTTTATAATTTAAAACAAGGAAATAACTCTGTCAACGAATATGCCTTGCAGTTTAGAACGCTAGCCGCCAACAGCGGATGGAATGAACAAGCCCTCATCACCACCTTTCGTCAAGGACTGGAGCCTAATGTGCGGCTGCATATCGCTGCATACGAGGACTCTATAGGACTTGAACGCTTCATCCAACTTGCCATCCGCGTGGGTTCTCTTATGCAGTCGTGTCTCCTCGAGCACCAGGGCCAGTCTCTCTCTAACATCCTCCTCCGTCGGTCCGAACCCGTCAGCTCTCCAGAACCAGCCAGCGAACCTATGCAAGTTGACCATTCGCGTCTCACAACAACGGAAAGACAGAGAAGGCTGACCCTGAACTTATGCCTATATTGTGGATCTCCAGGGCATGTCATCTCCGCATGCCCAACCCGTCCTCCTCGGCCCGTGGTGAGTGCGATAATTCCCTCCATTCCAAGAATGAAACCACTCACAACTGTTGTAAACCTTACTGCTGTTAATACTTCTGTTCCAGTGGTGGTGCTCCTCTACTCAGGGTCAGCAGGAAACTTCATCTCTGGCACCCTCTGTCGACAACTCAAACTCAAGGTCTCCCCGTCTCCGACTCACTATAAAATCCACTCCATCACGGGCAAACCCCTGAGCCACAAGACCATCCGTCACTGTGTAGGACCACTTCAACTTTGTGTGGGAGTTCTTCATACCGAAAAATTCATCTGCTGGTTCTGGAGGAGTCCACCGCTGACGTGGTTCTAGGGCGCCCCTGGCTTGAGCTTCACAATCCCACCATCTCCTGGCGCACGGGCGAAGTCCTGAAGTGGGGCGACCACTGCTTCCTCGACTGCTTTCCTGAGCTTCCTGTTCTGAAATCTCCTCACTCCAAAACTCTCTCCACTAATGCCACGTCCATCGAAAGCCCCGTAGAGAAACGCTCTGTGGATGTACCTCCGGACTACGCCCCCTTCAGTGACGTCTTCTGCCCGCAACGCGCCTCCAAGCTACCTCCACACCGGCCATGGGACTGCGCCATCGCTCTGTTACCGGGTGAGCCAGTGCCCAGGGGACGTATCTACCCCCTGTCTCTACTGGAGGAGAAGGCCATGGAGGAATAGTTTGGACCGACGCTCCAGTCTACCAACCGGGGCAGAAGGTCTGGCTGTCCACCAGGGACAGTATACAGTATAGTAGAAGTTATCCTACATTCCACGTATCACTGCTCAAGCCTCACCACCCTTCTGTTGTTCCCTCCACAGAACCTGACGTGGCAGCCGCCGAGCCCCTCCTTCCACTCATTCTGGATGATGGCACTGCATACGTGGTTCACGAGATTCTGGATTCCCGGCGCCGTGGTGGTCAACTGGAATACCTGGTCGACTTTGAAGGCTATGGCCCCGAGGAACGCTCATGGGTCCCCAAGAATGATATCCTTGATCCTTATCTGTTACAGACCTTCCATGCCAGCCACCCGGACAGACCTGCCCCACGCCCTAGAGGACGACCACCACGACATCGGGGTCCTCGGCCCTCAGGAGCGGGCCGTGGGAGGGGGGGGTACTGTCACAGACACGTCAGGTTCCACCTCACTCCCTTACCCACGCACTCAATCACCAGCCTACTGATCACCGCCACCTGTGACTCATCAGCACTGCAATCACCACCACTACAAAACCACCACACTCACACACTCACTGTCCGGTCTCGTTTGCACTACAATCCGTGTATGCTTACCTTAAGGACTCCAAACGCCATACTTACCTGTTCCAGTCGTCTCCTCCATCTCCTTCGTCTCCTGTTCTCCTCGTGTGCCTACCTGCCTGTGTGTGTGAGTGTCTCCGCCATCATCCTCCAACGCCGAACTCCATCCGCATCTGCAACACATTACCAGGACAGTATTACGCTCTCTTCATCTTCCAAGAACTTTTTATTCACCCAGTCATACCCCATAACTCTGCTGTTTGACAATAAACCTGCTTACATTGCTTTTACGTCTGCTTCCGTGTCTCTGTTGTAACAATCTGCTTCTCTCGATTTGATTTTAAATAATCGTCACGATATTAGCCCGCTCTATGAAAATGAACATAATTTGGAAATATTGGAAGTAATATTAGGAATTTCGCTGTTTTATCTTTTGAAGTTCCTAAAGGTTTTACCAGTTTTCATAATGTTGATCAGCTAGAAAATTATTTTTCTTTGCTTTATGAATTTGCCGGGCAATTTGAATCTGGTTTGTCTTATTGCAAACGAATTGTGTTGCTTTAAAATCTAATGTGAATACATATTACAAAGCGCTCACCAAAACCATGTTTTGTATTGATTTACCATCTAACGAAGTTATCATAGTTGGTTAAATTTAAGTCTTTGTGCCACCTACAGGCCTTTTGGGTGAAGTGTAGGTTGGTAAAGAACTTGCAAAATAGCCATAGTTACATTACTCTTTTGATAGAATAAACATGATTAATAATTGTGATTATAATTTTGAGGAAACTGTGGCACTGGCTGTCGTGTTGATGATGTCTTCATAATGGATGATCTAGTCGACTCGATCTCTGCTGATACAGGGCTGCGTTGTGGTCATGTCAAGGCACCGGTCCTCGGTCTCATCTGGAAATGGCCCCGAATCCGGTTGACTACGGTAAACCTTGGGATAAACAGAAAGACTAATATTAGCGTTGATGCCATTCTTTTTCTGATGTAACAAGTACATCTGGTGTTATCGGAAGTCTTCCCGTTTCTGGCTGAACTAATTTATGCAGCCTAATAATCCTTTAACGGATTTGAAAATATAAATATATAATGTGTTATGTGAATGCCAGGTTAAAGAGATGCGTTTTTAGTCTAGATTTAAACTGACAGAGTGTGTCTGCATCCCGAACAATGCTAGGAAGGTTGTTCCACAGTTTAGGTGCCAAATAGGAGAAGGATCTACCACCTGCGGTTGATTTCGATATTCTAGGTATTATCAGCTGGCCTGAATTCTTAGATCGCAATAAACGTGAAGGACTATAATGCATTAAGAGCTTGCTTAGGTACTGGGGAGCTAAACCATTTAGTGCTTTGTAAGTAATTAACAAGATTTTAAAATCTATACAATGTTTAACAGGAAGCCAGTGCAATGACGACAGAACTAGCTGCTGCATTTTGTACGAGCTGTAGTTTATTTATCAAGCGGGAGGAGCAACCACCCAGTAGAGCGTTACAGTAATCTAACCTTGAGGTCATGAACGCATGAACTAACTGTTCTGCATTCTTCATTGAGAGCATATGTTGTAGTTTAGATATATTTTTAAGATGGAAGAAAGCGTTTTACAGATGCTAGTAACGGCCTTCAAATGAAAGATTGGTATCAAAGAGCACACCCAGGTTCCTAGCTGACGACGAAGACTTAAATAAGCAACCATCAAGTGTTAGACAATATTCTAGTTTATTACGTGAAGAAGTTTTTGGTCCAAAAATTAGAACCTCTGTTTTTTTCTGAATTTACTAGTAGGAAATTACTGGTCATCCAGTTTTTTATATCAGCTATGCATTCTGTTAATTTTGTGAATTGGTAAGTTTCGTCAGGGCGTGAAGAAATATAGAGCTGAGTATCATCAGCGTAACAATGAAAACTAACGCCATGCTTCCTAATGATATCTCCCAAGGGTAGCATGTACAGAGTGAAAAGCAATGGTCCTAGTACTGAGCCTTGCGGTACTCCATATTTAACTTGTGATCGATATGATATCTCATCATTTACTACTACAAACTGATAACGGTCAGATAAGTATGATTTGAACCATGCCAATGCAATTCCACTAATGCCAACATAATTTTCAAGTCTATTTAAGAGAATATTGTGATCGATAGTATCAAATGCAGCACTAAGATCCAGTAACACTAATAGAGAGATACAACCACGATCTGATGATAAGAGCAAATCATTAGTAACTCTAATGAGAGCAGTCTCAGTACTACGGTATGGTCTAAATCCTGACTGGAAATCCTCACAGATATTATTTCTTTCTAAAAAGGAACATAGTTGCGATGAAACTACCTTTTCTAGTATTTTTGACAGAAAAGTAAGATTTGAGATCGGCCTGTAATTGACTAATTCTTTAGGATCTAGTTGTGGTTTTTTAATAAGAGGTTTAATAATAGCCAGCTTAAAAGTTTTTGGTACGTATCCTAATGACAAAGATGAATTAACAATATTAAGAAGGGGATCTATGACTTCTGGAAGCATCTCTTTCAATAGCTTAGTTGGTATAGGGTCTAACATACATGTTGTTGATTTTGATGATTTAACAAGTTTAGACAATTCTTCGTCTCCTAAAGCAGTAAATGAAATGAATTTTTCCTCAGGGACACTACAATGCAATGTCTGACACAATACTGTAGTAGACGGTTGCATGGTTATAATTTTCTCTCTAATATTATCAATCTTGCAAGTAAAGAAGTCCATAAAGTCGTCACTGCTGTGCTCTTTGAAAATATCAGAAGTTGAAGCTTTATTTCTTGTTAATTTAGCCACTGTATCAAATAAATACCTAGGGTTGTGTTTATTTTCTTCTAAGAGTTTTGAAAAATAGGCAGAACTAGCAGTTAAGGCCTTTCTGTACTCAATCATCAATTGAGTACAGAAAAAGAACACACAAACACACCATAAACACAACAGAGAACGGACAGGGAGTGAAGGGAGTGAGTCCATTATAAAGGCAGTGCTGATGAGGAAGTCCAGGTGCAGGTGATCCGTGATGATGGGGAGAAGACGAGGGAAGTGAGTGCAGGTGTGGAGACAAAAGGATCATCGGAAATGAAGTCCGGGAGACAAGGGATCTGTGACATTAACCCCCATAATGGCCATAGAGGGTTAGGAGCCCTGGCAGGCCATGGAGGGTCAGGAGCCTTGGACGGCCACGGCGGGTCAGGAGCCTTGGAAGGCCATGTAGGGTCAGGGGCCTTGGGCAGCCATGGTGGGTCTGAAGACGTGGGCTGCCATGACAGGTCTGGAGACGTGGGCGACCACTGTGGGTCAGTGTCCGTGGGCGGCCACTGCAAGTCAATGTTCGTGGGCGGCCATTGCGGGTCATTGGAGATACTGGCTCTACTGAAACTGGAGATACTGGCTCTGAGATACTGGCTCGGCTGAGACTGGAGATACTGGCTCTGCGAAGACTGGAGATACTGGCTCTGCGGAGACTGGAGATACTGGCTCTGCGGAGACTGGAGATACTGGCTCTGCAGAGACTGGAGATACTGGCTCGGCGGCGGCTTGAAGAGGGGTCCAGTCCATCCCCTCATACACAATTAAAATCCCCACAGGAACTGGAGCGGGCTCTGCAGAGACTGGAGAGGGCTTGGTCTTCTTCCTCTTCCTCCTCTTAGAATGCCCGGACTCAGAGGGTTGTGAGTCCAGCAGGATACAGGTGAAAAAGTTCACTGGAGGGGTATGTGGAGGAAGATGGAGACTGACGAACTGGCCAGGCCGCCTGTGTTTCTGGGGGAACTGGACGAGGTAAGCACGGAATATCCGGAACCTCTTCAACAACTAACTCAGAACCATTTAAATACAAAATCAGATTAATAGTATCGTTTAAGGAAACATAATCGTCAGGTTCATCAAAACGGATTGTGCTCTCGTCCAGTCCGTCTAGAAAAAGGGCGTTTAACACTCTGAGGTCTGAAAACGAGACGGCGCGTTTTGCAGGTTTTTTTTCACATTGCAGCAAAACAGACTTAAAATACTCCGTCATTTTTTGTCATAGAGACATAAGTAATATATCAATTGAAACTATAGAATATCTTGTTTTATTTGTATACACTCAGAGTAAAAACACAATGTTGTGCTTTTTGTAAAATAAAGAAAACTAACATGATGCGTGATTTCTCCTCTCCCTCTGAACGAAGTCCAATCTGATAGTTCTCAGAAAATGAACTAACTTAGTGAATACTAATCACAGAAAAATTAAACTTATGTCTAAAAAAACGTTAAGATGTCAGGTTTTAAATCATGTAAGTCAAATCGAAAACAAACCTTCTGTGTTTATGTAATCTGTATGAAAAGAGAGCCATGTCAGAATTCCGTGATTCAGCTCATTATCCGCTAATGCGGCCACGCCCACGCCCACGGAGCCAGCGCTATTCAGACGCAAATTCAGAGGAAATACATGCATTCATCGTCTCCGTGTATTTATTGTCTTGAAAAGTGTTTATCTGGATGTAAAAGTCATGGTTAGCGAGCTCTAGAAGACATGCAGTTAGTTCCCGTTTTCTTTTCTTGTATAGATGAATTTTAGATAAGCCCTCCGGCCCTCCGGCTGCAGTATGAATTGGAAACTCCATTCATGGAATAGCCTCTTCTTCTTTTAGATGAATTTGTGGACTAAAAATGCACAGAGAGCGCCCTCCGACTTCAAGGATGAATTGAAAACACCAGCGCTCATAGTAATGACAATGAATATTAAATAAATATAACTCCTCTGTATAGAAAATTGACATAAGCATATGAGATTTCAATATTTCTCCAAATGTGCATGCTTTTAAACTAAAAGCCTATATTCAGACTCTTTGCATCACAGAAATACATGACATTTTAAAGTATAATATAAAACCATTACTTTATATTGTAATAATATTTTTCTGTATGTTTCATATATCATGATGAGCTTGAGACATCACAGAAGGTTTTTTTCACAGCCTACCTGACTGAAATGCCTCATTAATATGCAAGTCATTTCAGCTCATTACTATCCAATTCTTTTGTCTTCTCAGGTGAGAATGGCCCATTATTCAGTGGTGATTCACACCTCCATGCATACTGTGTTTCTTGGCAAAAAGTGTCTTACAAAAATTGAAATCAATATATTGTTTTATATGGTAGGCAGCATAATTTTTACATAATTTTGAAGCAAAAACTCTAGTTTACAACCTCCAATACCCTAAAGTATTGTAAACACAGATTTACTATACTTTTTTTGGCCTTATTTCAGTGACTTAAGTTTGTTTTTTCAATAACCACGCATAAATGTTATTCCTTCTAAAACACAAACATGTACATACATGTTCCTCACATATTATTGTAGCCTAGTTTGTGCTGAATACAGTGTAATGACACTTTTTCCATTAATATGTTTATGAACAACTGAAAAAAGCACAAATGTCAGGGCATGTCAAAACTTCTCCAGGCCCCAAATCAGCCTCAGACTCCAGAGGGTTAAATAAGCGTCTGACCAATTCGTCAGGAAAGCTGACTCGACCAACTCCTCCACATACCTCTCCAGCGAACATCCATACTGTAAGAGTCCAATTAGGCGGTCTGCAGCTGACAAAGGTGTGGGAGGCATGGGAGAAGCTGGAGCTTGGGAGACGACGAATAGGCCCATCTTGTTAGGTGGATCTCCAGCGGTTGGGTTCGTTCTTCTGTTACGGGTGCGTGTGCTGGAGAGATGAGGTGAATACGGAGATCCACAAACAACAGGCTTTAATAGTAATACTGGAATATAGAACAACGTAACACACATAAACACACCATAAATACAACAGAGAATGGACAGGGAGTGAATGGAGTGAGTCCATTATAAAGACAGTGCTGATGAGGAAGTCCAGTTGCAGGTGATCCATGATGATGGGGAGAAGACGAGGGAAGTGAGTGCAGTTGTGGAGACAAGAGGATCATGGGAAATGAAGTCCAGGAGACAAGGGATCTGTGACATCTCCCAGAATATGATTTATTTTTTCTGTATTTGAAGCTGCCATAAATTTTGGTTCTAGTAGCCGGAATTTAGTGAAATAGTCCGATTGAATGTTGAGATAGTGGTCACAGTGAAGCAGGAAGTGTTCCTCCGTCTCCACCTCTCTCTGAGAGCACAGTGAACATAGTCTCTGCTCTTGCGGTTGCCATCTCTGCCTGTGTCAGCCTCTCTCTAAAGCTAGGCTATGATCACTCTTTCTAACTTTATGTTCTTTAACACAGCTCAGATATTCTGCTGGTTTGTAATCTCTTTTTAGTTGTAAATAGAGTTCCATCTTTTTTTGTAATTTAGTGGCATCTTTCCAATAGTTGATGTAATTTTGTTTTTGTAATTGAACAATTTGTTTGGGCCGGATTGTGCTGTGTAGGTTTGGCTGTAGTTTCAGCACCAGCTGTGATAGGGCACTCCTGATCAGGTTCTGCTCCTGACACTGTAGAGCAGTGGTCGCCAACCCGTCGGTAACCAAGGAAACGGTGTATCACTGCTGCTCCATAAGCACCACCTGCTGTCAGAGAGTGCATTTGCATCTCATTCAGCCTGCTGTTTTTGTTTCATGCTTTTTTTGTGTGTGTAGCATTTATAATTTCACAAAGATAAAGTCAGACCTCTAATTTGAAAAAAAAAAAAAAAAAAATATATATATATATATATATATATATATTTTTTTTTTTTTTAAATTATAATAATATTAATAATACATATCTGCAACCAGTATCAGAATCGGCCAATTTGCTTGTAAAAATAAATAAATCAGAATCTACATTGACCACGAAAAAAATACTAAATAAAATCTGGGCTGTCTTTCTATCAAGTAGATCTTGTCTTTTGAAAAGGTCGAGGTCAGGGATCTTGGGCTTAAAAAGGTTGGTGACCACTGCTGTAGAGCTTCTGCCTGGTATGAGTTCACTGTATTTAAGGTGTTGGTAGAATTTCAGAGCTCTTTCAATAAAGGGTATTGTCCTAATTCAGCTCTGCATGAGTTGTTTGGTGGTGCTCTGTTTACTTTTAATATGCTTTTACAAATTTGAGTAGTTTCAATTTCTTCTTTTTCCCATTTTGAGAAATTTTGGGTTTGTAGGGGTCTCCTAACCTCACTGCCATATAGAGCAATTGGTTCAATTATTGCATTTAGGATTTTCAGCCAGGTTTGGATTGGAATTTCATGTCGAACTGTAATTTTAATCATGTAGAAGACCCTCATTGCTTTTGCTCTCAGCTCTTTCACAGCCAGATTGAAATTCCCTGTTGAACTCAGTTTTAGACCCAGGTGTATTCGTAGGTGTGTTGGAGGACTGGGTTTTCTTGCTCTAAAGGTGTATCTATTTTCCCTACACCTGAATCTGTTTTGAAAAAATATTATTTTTGTCTTTACTGGGTTAATTTAAAGAACCCATGTTTGACTGAATGACTCTATGATGTCGAGGAGGTGTTGTAGTCCCTCTTTTGTTTTTGACAGAATGACTAAATCATCTGCAAAGAGGAGACATTTAATTTCTGATTCAGTCAGGGTTGGGCTGGGGGCAGTCGAATTATTTAATTCTTTGGCTAATTCATTTATATAAATGTTAAATAGTGTGGGGCTCAATGGGCAACCTTGACGGACTCCTCGTTGTTGGGAGAAAAATTCTGTCCATTTGTTCCCTATTTTTACAGCACATGTATTGTTTTTATACATGGTGCTGATCAAATCAAATGTTTATCCTCCCATCCCATTTTCCAGTTTTAGGAAGAGTCCTTCATGCCAGATTGAATCAAAAGCCTTTTCAAAGACAACAAAGTAAGCAAAGGTGTAAATATGGTCAGATGTTCTGTGCTTGGGCAGAAATCCAATTTGACTTTTATCCAGGATTATGTGGGTTTTGAGAAAGTTCTGCAATCTCATATTAATAATCGAACAGAATATTTTCCCTAGGTTGCTATTGACACATATGCCTCTGTAATTGTTTGGCTCAAATTTGTCTCCTTGTTTAAGGATTAGAGTAATCAGGCCTTGATTCCAGGTGTCGGGGAAATATCCTACACTCAAAACAATGTTGAAAAATTTGATCATTGCAGTCTTAAATTTGTCATTGGTGTATTTGATCATTTCATTTTAAATTCCATCAATGCCACATGCCTTGTTGGGTTTTAATTAGAGATACCGATACCCCTTTTCCATTCCCGATACCGATTCCGATACCTGAGCTCAGGGTATCGGCCAATACCGACTACTGATACAGTACAGGGTACAGGGCTCTGAACCGGATCAAGGAACGAAAACGAAAACCGGAAACGAACGAGATTTTGACCGGAACATAACCAGAAATGGAAACTGAATCAGATTTAATTGTTTTGAACAGAAACGCTCATTTGACATGGCCATTAACTGGTTAATAACATTATTTTTTTGTTCTATTTAATATTTTGATTTGGCAGTCAACGAATTTACGCGGACGAATTCACGCTGACGCGCTCAGGCTCAGCTGTCAGGCTCAGCTGTCATGTCATCATAGGTTAGGTAAGTTACAATGGCAATGCCCTGGCATTAGTTTTTCCGATGATATGTGTCACCATTAAGGCCTAAATTTAAGTGAAAATGAATGTCAAGTAGGCTAATATGCAGCTTGTTGTGCGTTTTGAAACCAGCAAAAATTACAGGATATGTAGAACACGAGTTCACACAGCCACATCACGCACATGCAGCGACAGAATAAAACTATAGGCTTACATAACACATATACAATAAAAGGGAATATTTAGGCCTATAGGCTACGCAAAATATTTCACCATATAATTAGGTCTACATATTAACAAATCGAAAGTGGTTCATTGTGGCGCACTCCAATGATCTAGGAAAGGAAAAAGACATTCTGCTTGTTTTCGTTATTTAAATGTCTTTTGTAAATGTATGAATTATGTCTTGCTTTTAAATTAGGACCATAAACCATATATTACGGAGTACAGTTTAGGAAAAAAATGTTCCAGTGGTCGCGCCAGCACCTCATGTGCGCGCACACAAATTCTTGCAATGCTTACTTGATATCGCAGCTGTTAAATATTGAAATAAAATACAATCAACCAAACATATAAAACTTTACACTGCTCAATTCAATTCTGTAATACAATCTGCCGTCCTGTGACCACCGCCTGACTGTGCTGTTATGTGAAGGATGTTGTCGATAATGCGAGTGAAGTACAAAGCTTACATAATAAATAGCCTAATAGTTTAGCATTCGTCTCGAAAATGGAAACAGTGCTGAATGAGAAAGGTAGTCTTCAGATTCACTTTAAATTAATTTGTTTAGCATCTTATTTAGTTTTATTTCTAATAAATCTATTTCACTAATAAATTTATTTCACTTCTTCGCTGCTCTAAACAGTGGTTGCTAATGGCAACACAGCACAACTTCCTGTGTTTGCATTCTGAGCCGTGAAGAAGAATTGATTTCCAATTTGCTGCGTTAAGCAAAGATAGCAGGCACAACTAGATATTGTTTAAGAAAATGGTATCGGATCGGTACATGAGTTTAATTACTCGCCGATACCGATGCTAGAATTTTTTTCTGGTATCGGTGGTATTTCCGATACTAGTATCGGAATCAGAACAACCCTAGTTTTAATGCATGCAGTCTATCTGTTAGCTCGTTTATTGTAATTGGGAAGTCCAGGGGGTTCTGATTGTCTTTTATTTTCGGTTTTATTTTTGTCTTATTTTGTTTTGGTTGTTTTGTATAGATTTTCAAAGTGTGTCCTCCATATGTTCCCGTTTTGAATGGCCAATTCTTCCTGTTGTGGTCTATAGAGAGTGTTCCAATTGTTCCAGTAGTTACTGGTATTTACTGACTCCTCCATTTCTTGAAATAATTGTTCTGTATGCTCTTTTTTTTTTTTTTTTTTGCTCTTAGAGTTTGTTTGTAGACTTTAAGAGCTTCATGATATTGATGGCGGAGTTTTTGATTATCTGGGTCTCTGTGTTTTTGATTGGAAAGATTTCATACTGTTGTTCTAATACTTTTACACTCATTGTCAAACCACTTTTCATTGGTGTTTTTTGGTTTAATTTTTGATGATTTTTTTTTTTCAAATTGCACATGGATGCTGATTGGTGGAATATGTTGGTGATGTCATGTAGTGCCAGATTTATGTCTATTTTATTTTGTGGATATGTGTTAATCATAAATTTGTCCAATAATAACTTGATAGTTTGACTTTCTATTGCATTATGATAATTTTCTGTGCTGTTTTTTGTCCACTTGTATGATTGTTTCAGCTTTAGTAAATGAGAGGGCTGTCTGTGTGATTCATTAGTTTGAGTTCGTTTTAGATATAATGTAATTTTACAGTGGTCTGACAGATGTGTTTGAGGGCTGACTGTGAATGCTCTGAGATGCACTGGGTCAATGTCTGTAATAAAATAGCCTACAGTACTGTTGCCCAGAAATGAATTAAAGGTATAACAGCCAAAAGAGTCTCCCCAAATGCGACCATTTATTATATATAGACCCAGTGACTGACAGAGTTCTAGTAGGCTTTTTCCACTTTTGTTTTTGAATTTGTCATAATTTTTTCTGAGGTGGTATGAGGGCAGAGGGTGGTTGGAATTTGTAATATATTTGTCTCCCTGTGTGTTGACAAAGTCTGGTTCAATTCCAGTTCTAGCATTTAAATCGCCACATATTAACACATTTCCTTTTGTCTGGAAATGTCAGATCTCATCTTGTAGGTTGGAGAAGGTTTTTTCATTGTAATTCAGCCAGGGGTAAATATGTAGCATACAAGAATATGTGACAGTCTGTGGAGACAGTGTCTTTTTGGATTTTTAACCAAATGTAAAATTGTCTGTTTTTTTATAGATTTGATTGAGTCTATGAGTTCTGTTTGGTACCATATCAGCATTCCCCCCGAGTCTCTGCCCTGAGTCACCCCTCTTAGTATGGTTGATGGTAGGACTATTTCTCTAATTCCAGTTGGGCAGCCAGTGGACAAATCTTTTATATTCCATGTTTCTTGTAGTATTATAATGTCAGAGTTCTGGATTTCTTTTTTGAAGTCTGAATGTTGGCTCTTAATACCAAAAAAGGAGGACCTTAGTCCTTGAATATTCCAAAATGTGATTTTTAAGGAATACGAGTCCATTATTTAACTGTTTTTGTTATTTCAAAACAAGACAAACATCAGTATATTGTTGAATTGACATATCAAGAAGAATATATTAAATATTATGATGCATCTAAGAATATATTTTAAAATAAATTGAGAATTTAAGTAAAATACATAAAATAAAAATCATATTCCTATTATATTTTTCCCAAGAATGTATTAAATAAAATGAGATTTCTAAGAATCCCTTTTAAAATAAATATATAAATAAAATAAATATAATTCACACACACACACACACACACACACACACACACACACACACACACACACACACACACACACACACACACACACACACACACACACACACACACACACACACACACACACACACACACACGTTTTTTTTTGTGAATTGTGGGGACTTTCCATAGGCCGCAATGCATTTTATACTGTACAAACCGTACTTTCTATCCCCCTACCCTACCCTACCCTGCCCCTACCCTAACCCTAAACCTAACCATCACAGGAAACTGTGCACACCTTTATTTTCTCACAAAAACATAATTTAGTATTTTTATTAATTAATTTACATTGTGGGGACCGGTGGCTGGTGATGATTTGAAGGGTGTCCCTGTAGTGGCTCTATGGGGTCTCCATGTGATCGCTGTTGTGTGTTGGAGTTGCGGTTCAGTGTGATGTCCTTCAGGGTCTTTGTAAAGATGGGGACTGCCCTTCTGTGGAGATGGACATGGTCTTAAAGACTGCTGAGATTCAGAGTGGGGTGCTGAGCCAGGTATACGTTGGGCTTTAGGACACAGTCTCTGGATACTCTTGCTTTTATATGCCTGATGGTGTCTGGGTGGAAATTAGAGCGCAGTAGCAGGGTGGAGAGGATAATTTTGGAGTTGGGGAAGGTGGAGGATGTCTCTCTTACATTTATGAGAGCTGTAGCTACTCTCTCTTGTTGAGTCAGGTCATTGGTGCCAGTGTGGATGATAATATGGCTGGGGGAACCCAGCTGTTCTTCACACAAGAGCTCCAAGGCCTTCTGTGTGTTTGGGCACCATATTTTCTTGACATTTCTTCTCGGGAACAGTTTATTTTCATCGACAAACTTGCCATTTGAGTCCATGAGAAGTATGATCTGAGGCTGTGTTTGACTGTAGGAGTCAGATGTAGGAGGGCTGCTGGGGTTGATGGCTGTGCTGGGAGGAGAAGGAAAAGGGGTCTCTTCTAAGTTCTGCTGTTCTCTTCTCTGTGTCAGCTGCTTCTCCAAAGCTGGCAGTTGTTTTCTGTAGGACTCTCTGTCCTCTCTCAGTCCTCTCATCTCTTCCCTCATTACAGACACTTGTTTGTTGTATTCTTTCTCTGATTTTTCAGTTCTTGAATTTTTTTCTTTAGCATTGCTATTTCTTTCATGTAATCCTCTTTTTTTTCTGTTCGATCAGTCTCCTGCGCTACTCCATGCACCTCCTCTCGTAGCTGTACCAATTCCAGTTCCATCTCTCTGAACTTCTCTTTCATGTCATTGATGATGCTGTGTAGATTTCCTCACTGTCATCCCTGGACTGTTGTTTTGTGGATTGATGGGTGGAGGTGGATGTGTCTTCTGCCTGTTTCAGTGTATTAGGGCTGATCTTGTTCAGCTGAGCTTTTCCTTTAATTTGGAGGAAGTCCTTTTCAAATTGTTTCAGATTGCCCTGAATCATTACAGTCCCAATTTTGTATAAATTAACTTCACAGGTTAATGTTTCAAATTAACATATACACCCAAATTTTTGTGGTCAGTGGCAGACTGTTACAGTTCCTGTCAGCTCTGGACTCAATCTCCCATCATCCTCCCTGGCCCACACCTGCACTCACTTCCTCATCACCTCTCCTGATCAGTAATCACCCACACCTGCTATTCATCCACTCATCACCACAGTACTTCTTAATGTAACCCAGGTCATTAATCTAGGTCACTAGCATTTATTTGCAATTTTATAACTATTATTGTTATAAAATATATAAATATATAAAAATAAGAAAAATGAAGTAAAATTGCTTTATAAATTAAATTTAGAAATGCTCTTGAGCCGATTGCTCATTGGTGAGGTGAAAAGTTAGTCCCGCCCCTTGCCGAAAGTTAGCGGACAAGCAGGCAGAACGAGAGTGAACTTGAACGAGAGAAGACGCAGTTGCACAAATTTTGATTAAAATCCTTTGTTTAATAATCCAGCGATAGATTAACAAGTTGAATGTATACCTGTGATTATATAACTTTTAGAAATTTGACTGTTTGAGAATAGTATTGTGTGACGACGTTTGAACCGGACATGACGAGACTGACGCAATAAGATATAATATACATCTTTTCTGGGGAGAAACAACTTTATTTTTGTTTTCTGATTTATACTTCTCCTTGGTGAGTACAAACTTCGTTATAAAAAGTGTATTTAGTTATTTTGATTGTGAATACTGTGAATTGTAATGTGAAAAAGGAATTTTAACGGGTAAAAAGTGATGTAAAAGTTTTCAAAAATGCTTTAAAAGTGTATCAGTATGATATACGATTGTATATAGTCGTGTTTAAAGGTTTATAAGATGTTTTACGTGTTAGACGGAAGGAATTTCTTAATGTGAAATGCGCGCCATGCGGTGCTAGTTTGCTAACACTGTGCATAGGCCCTAGTGTTGGATTGAGCACATGGTGAATTAGCATGTATGTTCTCATGTATGTGCAAATGATTTATACAGAGAGTTTGATTTAATTTGAAATGATTTATTTGGACAATGACATTAATGTTTCATTTTGGCTTTGTTGTTACAAGGCTGGGTTTTTTTTTTCTTTGTGAGAATTGTGTTCCTGAATCCTGTCCTTGCTGAATATTCGCATTCCGGTCGGGACTGGCGAGCCAAACCATCCTCTCGTACCTGGAAACAGAGAAAAGAGCGTGAAGTCTGCCGAACTGGTAGGATCAAACAAAAGGGCGTGAAGTCTGCCGAACTGGTAGAATCAAACAAAAGAGCGTGAAGTCTGCCGAACTGGTAGGATCAAATTATTTTTGCTTTGAATTTTTTTTTTTTTTTTTTCCCCGAGTTTTTTTCTACCTGGATCTTCAGTGGATAAAAACATTGTTTTTTCTCTCTCCTGGATTTAATTTTTTTTTTTCTTCCACTTTTTGATGAACATTGCTTTATACTCTTGAAATTGAGACACTGAACTTAAACTCAACTGGACATTTAGACTGAGTTGAATGCAAAAACTGAAGCTCATTGTGAAACAGATTTTAAAAGTATTTAAAATCTGAATGTATTTGAGGAACTGATTTCAAAACTGAGACACTGATTTTGAAATTCAGTGTGTGAAATTTATTATTATTTTACTGTTTTGCTTGTTTGTATTCTGAATCTGAACCTTGATTTGGGTTTTAAATTTGTATACCCTTTTGTTATTTTGGGTTTTATTATTCAATTCACTTGTTATTTCATTGCAACTTAAAAGAGAAGGATTGAAGACTAAAAATAATCAATCAAAACAATATACTACATTCTTTTCCATATTGATTGACTTTGTTCTTTATTCTACTTTATTCTGTGTGATTAATTGATTACAGACTATTACTAGATTATACTATTATACTTATTACTTACCTTTGCTCCTGTGAGACGATCCTTATCTTCTGATTCTGGTCCAAAGGAATCCCCAGTGGTTAATGTGGTTCCACAAGTGTTTTATGCAGTGACCTAGAGTTTGTTAGAAGAGTGCTACACGCTAGTAGGACCGCGTTACATTAAGCACACCACTCACCTCAGTATGTTGTTCGTTCTTGTTTGCTAAAGGACTCTCTTTATGCTTACCACAAGGACCCTAGTTATACTCACTACTTCCACTCCAGCGTCTTCCCTGTATCCTCCTGTGGCTTCATCTGTGTGTTTGTCTCCTGGTCACCGTCATCCCTCCATACCAATCTCCAGTGAGCAACCTTCCACGATCATCATTCCTGCAAAGCACAAAAGACAATATCTATATTCATCTTACCATTCACCAAAGTCAATATTTGCTGTTCACTTACCTGCATCCTTGTTAATACCTGCTGTCGATCCAATGAATACCACTCTATTGTATTCCTGTTGTCTCCGACTCCTCTGTCCATAACATGGATGTTCACAACCGTTTCCCAGGAGGTCCCACTATGGTCCCACTGGAAATTTCATCAATAACAACAGCAAATACAACATTGGAGAGATCACGGTTTTGTATCCATAGCTATTATTAACAGTGTTGGGAATAGTTACTTGTAAAAGTAACGCATTACAATATTGTGTTACTCCCTAAAAAAGTAACTAATTGCTTAGTTACTTTTTATGAAAAGTAATGCTTTACATTAATTTGCGTTATTTTTTCTCACCTGGGCTTGTTGGTTTTTTAATGACGACAATTTATTTAACAATTCATTTTAAATCTATTTTTGGCAAATGTTAAGGCCCTTTCACATCAAAGTGAAATGAATTAAGAGTCAGGCTAAAGGAAATGCATATTTACGCCTGTACAGTAGAGGGCGCAGCTCAAACAAATCTTTTAAATGTGCTGTCATTCTGGATTAAAGAAGAATTATACAGGAGAAGGAAGTTCAACACTTATTTCTAAAGTCATTTTTGCCTATTAGTGAATTGGATCATTGAAGGTCCGCAGCATTGAAGGTTAATAAAGTGAGATTAAATACAAAAAGTATACTTGTGTAATTTAATATAGTTAATTATTACAGGTTTGTGCAAAATTCTGAGATTTCATTTCACTGTTTTTATTCATTTTGAGGAATACTGAATGTTTTCGTGCAAGTGAGAAGAGTAAATGCATGTTCATATTTAGTCAAGAACTACAATTAGCATCATGTTTACACACAACACCTCTGCACTTTTATTTCTATCAACATGGAGACAGGAGAGCTCAAATGTGATGTCAGTCAATAAATGTGAAAAAGTAACTTGTTACTTATTTGAAAAAAGTAGCTTAGATATTTTGATGTAAATTGAAAAAATAATGGGTTACCTTACTGGTTACTTGAAAAAGTAATCTGAATACGTAACTCGAGTTACTTGTAATGTGTTACCCCCAACACTGATTATTAATGCCCAGTCACATTAGCAAAATTTTGTGGACCAAAAAAGCCATTGTCAGTAGTGTTGCACAGCTTCATAAATTGCTACAACCAAGCATTTTTCTATTGGTGAACATGGCAAATCTGTGTGACCAATTTTGAACCCGTTGTGGGGGGAAATATTTTGTCCTCAAGCGAAAATCCTGATCATGTGGATTCCTATTTAAATTATTGTATTTCACCAGTCTAAATTCACAGAAAAAAATGGTAAATTTGATTGCACCTTTTGGCTGTTTTAACAAGTGTTTTGATTGCTTGAACCTGAGATCGATTTCTACCTCCTCTGCCCCACGGCTGTGATGTTTGCTGTAACTTGGCAATAAAGATGGAGTAGACATCAGTTTCACTGTGTTATTGAAGTATTTGCCCCTTTGAATTTACCACCAAAACTTTATATGTACACAACAACACTTAAGTTTGTCTGTTTATAAGACAAACAGCTGTGACCAGAAGCATTCAAAGATAAAATTATATGTCGTAAATATCTGTTGACTTCTAGAGTTAGAACAGATTCCTTTCAGACTCTGCAAATCTGTATCTGTAGAAAATAAAGATGCTTTATGGCAAAAAGGTTCTACATGAAAAAGGTCCATATTTACAGATATTTTTTTCAGTTTTCAGTTATGCTGTAAATACGTAATTTTTTTAGTTTGCTTTATTGAGCACAGTTTAGTATGATTTAAACAATATCTCAATGAACACAAAAACAATTTCCAAAATGCTGACATGAGTACGTTTTATATAACATCTGTTTAACTTATAACATGAAAGTAAGGTTAATAATATAACTTGGAGAACAAAATCTTCAGTTTTACTCAAATTAGGGTGATGCAAAAATGAGTACACCCCACTGAAAGTCTCTGGAGCAAAGTTAAATTTTAGACTACAAATGTCTAATGTATCCAGCAGACAGTTGACTATAAAAGGGTATTAAAACCCCTTCCCATTTCATGCTGTCTGCAATGGCACCACATGGAAGAGAAATGTCACAAGATCTGAGAACGAAAATAATTTCTTTACTCCAGAATAGTGAAGGCTACAAGAAGATCAGCAAAGCTTTACTTATCAGTCAGAATAATGTAGTAAAAAAGATGGAACTGCAACCATCTCACAGAGATCAGCGTCTTCTGATGAGAAGGGTTGAAGAAAATCAGCATGCAAAGTTCACTGCAGTCATTTAAAGTAGAAGAAAGTCAAACTGGGGTGACTGTTTCCCGTGACACAATACAGCGCACACTGCAGAGGAATGGCATGCATGGGTGCCTTCCACGAATTAAGCCTTTCCTAAAGCCCAGGCAGAAAAAAAAAAAAACCGCCTAGTGTTTGCCAGGGCCCATGCTGACAAAGATGAAGACTACTCTATACTCTGGAATGATGAGACCAAAATAAATGTTTTTGGAACTGATGGCTTCAAAACTGTATGGCGTCGCACAGTAAAATGCATGGTGCCTACAGTGAAACATGGTGGTGGCAGTGTCCTTATGTGGGGCTGCATGAGTGCTGCTGGTGTCGGGGAGCTGCATTTCATTGATGGCATCATGAATTCACAGATGTACTGCTCTTTACTGAAAGAGAAGATACTACCATCACTCCGTGCCCTTGGTCATCATGCACTTTTCCAACATGACAATGATCCTAAACACAAATCTAAGACCACTGTTGGATTTCTGAAGAAGAACAGGGTGAATGTGATTCAGTGGCTCCTGATCTAAACCCAATCGAACACCTATGGGGAATTCTGAAGAGACAAGTTGAGCCTCACTCTCCATCCAGCATTTCTTGAAGAATGGAAAAAGATAGATGTTGAAAAATGTCGCCAACTTGTTCAATCCATGCCTAAAAGACTTGGTGCTGTCATTAAAAATCATGGAGGCCATACAAAGTAGATGTAGTATTTTTTGATGTGGGGTGTACTCATTTTTGCATCATCCTATTTTTTTTATTTTTTTATTTTTTTTTATAAATACTATTTGTACATGAGTTTTTAACCATTAGTTATGTATTCATTTTTAAGTTATGGTTAAATGTTTTAAACTTGCGAATAATTTAGATTTTCAACCTTCATTCTGACCCTTTGTTTGAAATTATTCATTTTTAAGGAGCGGCTCCTTTAAGGCTTGTCAGTAAATTGCCACTTTTTTGATTGGCTAACGTCACTGCATAGGAAACAGTATCAACTCCCACTGGCTATTGCATGTGTGAGTAAGTTTTTTTTTTTCGAAACATTATCCATAAAAAACGTAATTTACAGACAAAGCATTATGCAATTTACTTGAGGTCTGTGATGCAGCTGCTGTCAAATCCAATACAGTTTTCAACTTCATCTGTCAACAAAAGTTTCTTTGCGAACTGTTCCTCATTTACAAAATAATATGTGGTCAAATTCTCTCATTTTCAGAAATTGCTTCAGCTTTCCCGCACAATCTTCCACTTCTTGTATAGTGACCATAAATGTAAAAAAAAATCCTGATATTTGTGTACTGCATGTGCTTTTCCCTTGTTTTTGGATTGTGTAGAGCTGAACAAATGTCAGATGGAACTATTATTTTCTCAGACTTCCATTAGTAAATCTAATCTAAAAAGACTAAGCTGAACTTGTATAAACCTACCGATAATCGTCACAGCTCTTTGCTCAGCTGTTTTCGCATTGTGTGCTGCCCTCTGGCGCAGATCTCCAACTAAATGGCTCACTCTTTTGTGAAGGGGGAGAGATATGAGGGTATTTAATCTGGAAAATGTTTTTCATTCCCACCAGATGGTTTTAATGACTGCGGCAGAAGCCGATCCAGAATCCCAGTGAATGGAGTTGGCGTCTCTGGGCCTGGGCTTATTCCATTGGGCCTCTCTGATGGCATTTTGCTTTCCGCTAAGAATAAAACTCCTTCATAAGTCCTCCACTCCTGCTATGACCTCTGCATGTCCCAATGTGCCCACAGAAATGTTAATTGCAAAGGGTGAAGAGTGTAGCTATGACGTATGTGCGGACAGGCGACATTCATATGGTCTGCAGTTGATGCTCTGACTGCGCTCACACTAATAAAGTGATTCACACACTCAAATAGAGTTAATCACACTGACACACATGTGCTTTCTGAAGTACATGCTATATTACATGAGGTACAGTTCCTCCTGCTCTGGATCTTTATGACTTTGAAACATGTACAGCATGCTGCTTTACTGCGGACACATAGTTTAGTAAGTATTTACTAAACCAAATTACCATTTAATTAAAGAGTTACATTTATTCAGTTTTCTCAGTGATATTGTTGGAGAGTGTGGATTTTTTTTTCCTTTTTCATCACTTTTGAAGCTACTAAAAGCAGTATTTTAAAATATCATGTGAAAATTATTTATTATTATTAAGCAGGGAATTAAAGGCACAATATGTACAATTTTTGGATTAAAATATCCAAAAAACACTAGAACAGGGTTATATATTTTGTTGACTTGTGTACTTGCATTTTCGCAAATGTTTCCAAGAATGTTTAAATCCAGAGTAGTAAGTCATTTTACATAGGACATGGACCGTGTTCATGCGTTGCCTGTCAATGACATCATACCTGCGTTACCCTTGATTTCCCTTGAACACCAAAGACGCTTTAATATATTATGTGTTTTATTAGACAAGGGAACAACTGTTTGGATACATTTATAGACAGAAAACATTATCAATCATTCTTATTGTTTGAATTTTGTTTTCTTGATTTATTGTGAGTACCATGTTTTACCATGAATAATATTGATCTAGCTTACTGCAATGTGCAACAAGTGTCTCATAACAGCCGCCAAGTGAATGCACAGAGTAATAACATCATTCTAACATCATTCTAACATCATTCTAACATCATTCTAACATCATTCTAACATCATTTTCAACACACTCAAATGTATGTAATATGATAAAGAGCACTGCGTTACCCCACATACGCTTGGCTGGAAAAAGCGGAATAGTGGAATAATCTCATCCATTAACATAATTTCTGCCTGAGTCCCGTCCCGATTCTTTTCCACTGGTTGTGAAGTGAAGACGACATCTTCCAAGAATCCACGCTCAATCTCAGCGTCATCAAGCCACACTTTTGTTTTAAATAGGTGACCTCGGCGAAAAACTACATCGTGTGCCTTTAACTGATTTTTAAAAATGTTTCATGAGGTGCACTTATAATGTCAGTAGGATGTTTACATCAAAACTATCAGAAATATAATGCCATTTAAGGTGCCATTTAAAAGTACATGTCTTCTTTAAGACTTTATTGCTATGATTAGGTAACATCTTTGCATATGAAATTACATGTGGAACTCTTCTGAAAAACTCTTTTGAGAAACTCTTAACATATTAAAAAAAATTTTTTTACTATTACAGCTGCTGACAACTAATCATGAAAAGTGTTGATTATAGCATTATTTTTTTTTTAGATCTATTGCTAAAATTGCTAAAAGGTTGCTGCTCTGAGCATTGTAGCTGATCACAAATGCAATGACCTTGCCACTGTATCTCAATTTCTGGACTCATCAACGAACACAGTGCAAACACGATGTAAATAAGAGATTCATTAGGCAGTGTAGACAGTGTCATTTACAATAATGGGAGTTTTGCTGAAAATCACTCATTCTGAACTGAAGTGATTGTTCAGAAACCTAGCAAAGATGCTCCCTTTAAAATCATTAAAGCAGAGATATAAAACACTCCTGATAAAACTGTTTTGAAAATAACATTTTATAATTATTATATATATATATATATATATATATATATATATATATATATATATATATATATATATATATATATATATATATATATATATATATATATATATATATATATATATATATACAGTGCCACTGATATAATAACTATAAAACATAATTATTTTAATTACCACACACATTAAGGAGAGAGAGAGAAAAAAACACACACCCCTTGAACTTATTCTCAGCACCCTTCGATTTGTATCAGCACTCAGTCTGTTTGATCTGGATTAAGTCCTTCTGTCTATTGCTATACTCCTGTCTATTAGCTTAGTACAATTTGACTTGGGGAATATTTTCCCACTCTTCTTTGCAGAATCATTTCAGATCTGTTAAATTGTAAGGGCATCTCCTGCGAACAGCCCTCTTCATGTCCCACCACAGATTTTCTATAGGATTCAGGTCTGGGCTCTGGCTGGGTCATTCCAAAACATTAATCCGGTCATCCACCCTGCTCCAGGGGACTCACTGTCCTGCAAAGTTTATCTCAAACTTGCTTCATAACACCTGTCTGTGATTTTTTTTATGTGATCCTAGAGACACAGTATGTAAGTTTCGCCCCTAGAGGTCGCTTTTTCAAAACAATAAAATAAAAAATAAAAAAAGGCGTAGTTTGACGATGCCGTGAATGAGCGTGGAATCATGGGAGTTGTTGTCTTCACCTCCACAGCTGATGGAAAGCAATCCAACAAGACTCAAGCAGAAATTATGTTCATGGGTGAGCTAATGTAATAACATTTTATTAACTTTAATGTGGTATGAAGCAGGACAGGGCCAAGAGCCTGGAACTTTTACTGTTGCTGTTTTGATTATGCTTATATGTGTCTGTTGCCGCTCCTTGTTATTTATTTTACAATTAAAGTTACATTAAATGTCTGCCTTCTTCCATAAACTTGAACTTTATTACAGTTACATTTGATCACTTAAATTCACATTATTTTATTTAATTCTAATGAAACAGCCGCAAGTGCTGAATTACTACTCATACAGGTCACTTTATCCGATGAATTAAAATTGTGGGGTAATGCAGCACTGTTTTACAAGGTCAAAACAATCATACTAAATAGATTTGAGTGTGTTGAAAGTTATTATAACGTTGCTCTTTGCGTTTTCTCGGTGGCTTGTATGAGACGTTGCACACTGCAGTAAGCTAATCGATATTAGAATATCATATAAAAGCTGGATGACTTGTGTTGCTAAATGGCATGTAATTCATTCTAAAAATCAGGTAACGCTTTAGATTACAGCCCGGAAAGTACTGCGTAATTACAACGAATTTACAGCATAACTTTCAATAATTATAGTGTAAATATACAGTAAGTATGTGTAAGTATAGGGGAACAATTTGTAAAGTATTGGGAATAAAGGGGTAACAACCAGGAAAATAATAAATTATTTATACTGTAAATATTTTATATCTAAGGGGTACTTATGACATATAACTAAGGGGTAAGTATGACATTACGGGCCGTAAATTAAAGTGGTGCTTGTTACCCTCTTATTTCATGTAGTTACAGGGTAAGTATGACATTACGGGCCGTAAATTAAAGTGGAGCTTGTTACCCTCTTATTTCATGTAGTTACAGGGTAAGTTATTAATAAAATGCAAACAATCTCATATCACTGACTCTGAAACCTTTATTTGAAAAACAACTTTATTAAAAACAGGTCTACAACACAACAGCAAATATATTGTATGGTGGAAAAAATGCTGTATTACTGTAACTACAAATAAAGCTAGTTCTGATTATGCTACAGTATGTCAGCCACTTTCTTTGACAGCATTCTCTGACGCATAGTAAAAACATATTACTCGCAGTAAATCAAGAAAACAAGAAATTCAAACAATAAGATTAAGCGTGTTGAGCTATATAAGAATAGTTAGTTTATCTGTCGATAAAAGTATCCAAACAGTAGCTCAGCTGTCTAATAAAACACATAGTATATTCAAGTGTATTTGGTGTTTCCATGGTTTCTACGGAAGTAAAATCAGAAATCAAGGTTGGCACAGATGTCATTGACAGGCGACAAAATAAAATAGCTGTTTATTTTTTTTTTTATACTACACTCGTACTGCGTCGCTAGATGCATATGGGGAAAATTTCCTTTTCCTCCGATTACTGAAGCCTTTTTCAATAACGCAGTGAAACTGCACGGCCATTGGTTCGGAGAAATAAACGAACCAATGACGGCGCGGCCTATAGCGAGAAAGCCGCCTGAGCCTGCCAAAAGGGGCGGGGCATCTGGCTATATAAGCAGGCATTCTGGCATAGGATCCTCAGATAATTCTCCTTCAGCGACGACTATCATCTCTTCACTGTTACTGAGACAACTGAATGCCTTCTTGCCATTGACGCGCTTCGCAGCGGATTTGGCTGATCCTCGCCTGCCTGCTTCAGCTTCAGCGCTCATGCAGCCAGCTCGCGAGCAGCTTTGTCGCCTGCAAACAGCCAAACAGTGCTTCCCCTACCGCCATCCGGCAAGTATCTAAAAGAGCAGTTTCAGGGTCGTTGTTTCAAATGTCACTCCACAACTGTGGCAGCAGATAAAGCGTCACAGCACTCTGCTCTAGCTGATTGCCTCTCTCAAGCAGCTTTCAGAGAGCACCTATATTTCCAGTTTCTGTGCAAGGGCGCCCTCTGGCTTTCAGATGGAGAAGCATTTACTACTGATCACGGAGCCGTACAGCTCTGAAAAGCTGCACAAAAAATAATCTCGGCCTTTGCCAAATTGCGTGCGGTTAAATCGTGATAAATCGTGCAGCCATATAAGCCATTAGTCGACTAATCGCGCATTTATATTAATAAGCCACAAATCATAATGAGCCTTTAATCTTCTATATACATAGCCTAATCAGCGCTCAAATGCACACATAAAGCTTGCCTCAGCACACCCACAAATGTAACTATTATGAATGTGTCGTGAAAAAAACATCAAGGAGACTGTCTAAACATTTCGAAAATTTATTGATAATGTTTTCTGTGTTTTCGGCTGCAGAGATTAAGTCAACGATGCTGACTCGTCATCTTCCACAGTAGTGGACGCGCATACAGTATGTGCAAGTTTCATATGGATTACATAATTGGAGAAAATTTATTTTCCATTTAAAAGTAGACATCCCAAGCTTTGTATAGATATATTTCTCGTGTTTATGAGGCAAGTATACAATGAGTTTCGGTTTATGTTTGTTGTAAGTCAATTTCACTGATACCGAGAGCAGAAAACACATCTTGATTGCTTTCATTGATTTACAAAAGCACGTTTTTCTGTTATTGTGAGTTTGCAGAAATAAAAGTAGACCCTTTACATTTTGCATTACTCTTATCTATGACCAAAAAGTGACAGAGTATTTTAAGTTAAATGCAGTGATCGCACCGGTCCCTCCATGTCATGCAGTAAGTGTGCTCTTCACTTAAGCACTCCTGGACGAGGGAGGAAATTCGGCTACAAATAAACTGGTCCCCCCCAGACGGTCCAAGAAATTTGGGAGATCTTCGGGAAGGCAGAGGTCGATCTCTTCACCTCAGAAGACAACTCTCACTGCCCAACGTATTTTTCGAAGAACATGGATGCGCTGGTCCACGAATGTCCCAGCCTCCTCCTTTACTCTTTTCCCCCGATCGTACTGATCCCTCAGGTCATCAGACGCATCAGGCAACACAAGCACAAAGGTGGCCCAGCTCTGGAAGAACCAACCTTGGCTCTCAGAGCTCTTTCAGCTGCTTGTAGCAGCCCCGTGGCCCATTCCCCTGAGGCGGGACCTCCTCTCTCAGGTGAAATGAACAATATGTATGGCACCCCCAGCCTGAGCTGTGGGCACTGCATCTTTGGCCTCTCAACAGGAGCCTGTGGTCCTCCTTGAGAGCGTACTAAATACTATTTCTCAGGCTAGAGCCCCATCTACAAGATGCCTCTATGCCCAAAAATGGTTGGTCTTCTCTGCCTGCTGCACAGCTCGGAATGATGACCCGACCTCCTGTGACGTATCCTCAATACTGTCTTCCCTCCAGGAGTGTTTGGATGAGGGCCTCAGCCCTTCCACATTCAAGGAGTACGTGGCAGCTATAGCAGCGTTCCATGCCCCCATTGACTGCCAGTCAGTAGGGAGGAACAACCTCACCTGGAATCTCTCGATTTCTAAGAGGTTCCAGAAGGCTCAACCCCTCAACCTCTTACTATTCCTACTTGGGACCTCTCCACAGTCCTTGGGGCTCTCCGTTTATGCTTTATAAACAAAGTATCGCCTTGAACGTACTTTCCATTTCCGCATTCTTCAAAACGCTTATGCAAGATGTCCTACGCCTTCCCTATTCTACTTACGGAAGAAAACGAAACTGGCACCGCGTTCGTTCCTTAAGTAGAATAGGGAAGGCATAGGACATACAGCATAAGTGTTTTGAAGAATGCGGAAACGGAAAGTAAGTTCAAGGCGATACTTTGTTTATAAAGCATAAATGGTTATATTTTATTTTTTTTTCGAAAATGACCAATCGTTTCTCTAGATAAGACCCTTATTCCTCATCTGGTATCGTTTAAAGCCCTTTGAAGCTGCACTGAAACTGCAGTTTGAACCTTCAACCTGTTGGTAGCCATTGAAATCCACTACTGTATATGGAGAAAAATCCTGGAATGTTTTCCTCAAAAACCTTAAATTCTTTTCGACTGACAAAAGAAAGACATGAACATCTTGGATGACATGGAGGTGAGTAAATTAAAAGTTTATATAAGAGTGAACTAATCCTTTAAAGCTCCAGTTACAGCTGAAGATAAACAGCCCAATGCGTGGTGCTGCATCACAATGGATCATTGTGTGGATATGGTGTTCTTTTGCTGATGTGCTGTCAATCATGTTCATTCATTTGGCCAGAGGAGAGCTGACACTAACACATCTTAACATTGACAAGAACGGTCGAAGACTGAGGGAGAACACAGGGTATAAATGCATTAAGCAAACAAAGGATCTTAACAAGGTGATTAACAGGACACAGGTGTAACGACTGAGACAAATCAGACACCATTATTTGTCATATTTAACAAATAATCTTTAAAACTCACTCTGAGGCCTGCAGAACCTTCCCCCATGGACCAGCCTGTGCAAGGGCCTGAGTTACCATGCGCCATCAAATAAGGCTTAGTTTATTGCCTTGAAGTATGTGGCCACGTGGAAAAGCAGTGACAAACAGACCCATAGGAAATCTTCAAAACAGACTTTCCTGCATTCATCTATAGATGAACTGATCTATAAATGAACATGCATCCCAGGACATTGTGTTTGATTATGAGCCGATGATTATGACTGTTTTGTGCAGCGTCTTGTGTATGGTATTTTGTATAATGCATATTTTAGGATAAGATCAAATGGTTAATGTAAACTCACTTATACCAAGTTTGGTTAAATGATCGTGTATATGATATATTGATTTGAGTATTACAAGAATCTTTAATAGTTTCTTCTTTAACAACTCAGCCAGTTACATATGCAGATACCCTGCTAGAAAGGCAAAGGCTCGTAAAACCCCCTCACAGAGGAATTTCCCTCGCAGAAATTCCTCATTCCTCATTGGTCTCTTGCTGATCCAACCGAGACTGCATTGGCGGGGGTGCTGCCTGTGGGCCTACAAGGCCTGTAGGTCTTAGCCTGCACCCCAGCCCTGTGCTCATCTAGAAGAGAGAAAGAACTCTTTCTTACTAAGAGATTTAAACTAACCATGCAAGTTTGTCATCGGTCCTTCATTCAATGCAGAAGACATCGATTGCAACTTCAGCACCATTGGACTAGTGTTGTTTTTGGCGGTCTGTTTTAATTTTAGTTTTAGTCTAGTCTTTGTGTCAAGCTGTCATTTTAGTTTTTATTAGTTTTAGTCATGTTCATACTCTTTTTAGTCTAGTCAAGTTTCAGTCGACTAAAAGTCTGAGCATTTTAGTCTTATTTTAGTCAGAATTATCCATGACTATTTTCATCTAGTTTTAGTCTACGAAAACTGATGATATTTAGTCTAGTTTTAGTCTCTTTTTAGTAATGCAATTCTATTTAACCCTAAGTTTCTAAGCTTTAAGATGATACCTATTTTGTGTTATTCCACATTGGAAAATGAACATGGATGGTTCCAGGAACATTGGATACACACTTTTGGTTACATCCCGGAAAGATGAGACATGTTTTTAGCCAAGTATGTTAAATCATTCCATGAGTAATATCTTGTGATCAACGCAATATATTATGTTGATGATAAATAATGTTGTGTATTGTCTATGATCTGTGCATTTTTCATTGTTGAGCACGTGAGCACGTGAAGTCTACATATTTCCCTACATATTGGTCCCTTTCTCTGTGTCCATCTTCTAAATAATGCCGCGAGTGGGGCTTGAGGAAGTGACGTCGCCTGCATCTGCACAGTGCGACCTGATGCAGCCCCTGAAGTGAAACACAGAAAACAGAAATAACATTATAACATTTCGTCTCGTCTCAGTCAACAAAAATGAAGAGACATTTTAGCATAGTTTTTATTTTGTAAACCACATTTAGTCTCATTTTTATTAGTCAACAATATTGCATTATATATTTAATTATAGTCATCGTCACATGACCAGCATTTATGTTGCGTCTTGTCTAGTTTTCGTCAAGTGATAAAGGTTCGTTGACGACAATATTTAGTCGACGATATTTAGTATTGACAAAAGCCACACTACATCGGACTGAACCCTCAGGACTTTCTACTGCAACAGTATATTGGGGTGCTCTTCAAGCGCTGAGACCTAATGCATGTATTGTACGAAATACTAATTGCTGATAGTTAGTTAAAATTGTGAACCTCCTTTGTTAACAAAGGAGCTTTGTAATGAATACTGATGATTCTTTCCTGTTTTTTTTGTATCCAGATGAGACGAAAAACCTGCACCTAGAAACGACGAAAACGCAGCCCGGAAGTGTCAACTCAACTGAATACTGATGATTCTATCCTGGTTTTTGGCTTCTCCATAGCTCCATTTCCTGTTCCCACTTTGGTTCCACTCTATCATTCCTTATTTTACCTATGTATGTGTGACTTGTGTGTATGTGTTTGTTAGTTTAGTTATGTGTTCGTGCTTTAGTTAATAAAACTTGTGCACAATACATATTTGGTTCTGACTCCCCGCCTGTGAATTCACGAGTTCACACTTACAAATAATCAGATAGAAAAATGTATGCATATTGGTATGTGTATTTGGCTTGCTTAGGCTGAATGTGCTGCTAGGAGGGTTAGTAAAGGACCGGTAGAGTTATCATCATATGGATGAAGACATTGGACAGCGCTGAGCTCCTGCGGGAGCCGAGGCGACATAACTGCTGTGGCAGTGGAGGAATTAGCCAGAAGAACTGAGCTCCTGCGGGAGCTTAGGTGACATCATTGCTGTGGCAGTGGAGGAATTGGCCTGAAGAACTGAGCTCCTGCGGGAGCCGAGGCGACATCACTGCTGCGGCAGTGGAGAAATTAGCCAGAACTGAGCTCCTGTGGGAGCCGAGGCGACATCACTGCTGCGGCAGTGGAGAAATTGGCCTGAAGAACTGAGCTCCTGCGGGAGCCGAGGTGACATCACTACTGCGGCAGTGGAGGAATTAGCCAGAACGGAGCTCCTGCGGGAGCCGAGGCGACATCACTGCTGTGTGAGAGAATGAGCTGGAGCTAAAACTAGCTGATAGGTGTTCGTTGGGCTTTCTTTAATATGGGAGCGATTAGATTGGATGTAGTTCTTGAATGCTTCTGATGACCAGCGACAAAATGTTTGAATCTGATGCTGGGAGAGGCCTTTTTGGGTGGCTGTAGTTGCTGCTCCTATGCAGAATGGATTGTAGGGTTCTAGGGGAGACAGCTTGAAGAATGTAGTTTAGAGAAGTGTCAAGGATAGTTTTAAGTAGGTGGTTTATGGAAATATCAGCTCTGAATAATAAGGTACAGGGGTTGGGAATGGGTCCACATTTCAGGCAATTCTTGCCAACAGCTTGAATTTCTAAGAGAATCTGATGTTGTTGGCAACAGGGTTTGGTTCCAAGGCTGTAGCATTTGGTGGGAAGGGCATCAGTGTTGTAGTAGACAGGGTGAACAGCGTTTTGCTTATGGGAAAGTGCAAGGAGGAAGAAAGGCCGGGACCGAGGCCGTTAGCAGAGGCAGCCTCACGGGGAGGGATGAGGAGGTTAGAAAAGAGGGAAACTGAGAAAGGGAAATTGGGGTGTCCGGGCCTGCACCGTTAGCAGAGGCAGCATCTTGCTCGGGTTGGCCGCTGGAGCCTGGGAAGGAACAGGGTGGTTAGAAAAAGAGGGAAGCTGGGGAAAATAGGACGTCTAGGCCTACGGCGATAGCGGAGGCAGCCTCATGCTAAGGTCCGTAGTAGGGCTGGGCGATATGACTTAAAAAAAAAATCTCCGATTTTTTCACACCAAACCCGATTTTCGATTTTAATCGATTTTTTTTTTCTATTTAAAAACAAACAACAACCGACAAAGAAATTGCTCAAAACAAATGTACTCTTTATTTTGTTCAGATTTTCGCTTATGCAGTTTATGATGACCACAAACATTACTTGTTCATCCTTCTGAGATTGTCACCATTGTAAAACCGATCGTTTAAAAATATAGTAAATTCATCATTTGATAGAAAACACTTATTTAAAAATAAAAAAGACAATATTACCACTTTAACCAGCAGGTGGCGGCAAAGTAGCATGTATTTGCGCATTTGTGAGCCATTTCCTCTAATCGTTTTTCACTTTGTTTTTGACTAAATGTTAAACATTATAAAGTAACTAGGTTTACAAATATATTTTGTCAATGTGAAGTATGAAATACTTACAAAACTTAAGAAAAACAATAACTTTTATGGTGAATTAATTAAACAGGAAGTGATACTGCACTTTTACCTTGTAATCACAGCAGCTGTCAGTCAATGCAGCGCAAGATCAATGATTTCAGCACTCTTATAAAAACACACATTTTATTAAATGAATTTAACTAAAGTGTACAATAAATATTTAATTTTTGAAGCTTTTTTTTCACATAAAAGTGTGAAAACTGATGGTCGAATTGAATTTAGCCGAGGAGGAACACTGAGGTACGTCCTTATTTATTTATTTTGTATGCGTGTTATGTTTGAATAACTAAATTGATGCTATGCCTATTTAAGTGACTATAATCTGATTATAAACGAAGTATTACACTACTGATGCTCAACACACCAGCAAATGACATCTCACCGGACGTTTTCGAGCTGGCTTATATTAATGCGGAAGTTCTAAAGAACGCTCCGTGCATATAGTCCATTCCAAACAACGGATGAAACGGTGCCTTTCTTTGGAAGGAGCTCTGCGCTGTTGTCTGTGTTGTCTTACCTGCCATGTTGTCTGTGTGCGGCTGACTGTAAGGTAAGCGGGGGGAGGGCGAGCCCACTCTGAACTACGGAAGCCTAAGGGGAGAGCCGGTGGTGGAAGTTAAAGAGAAAACCGATTTTCATTAAAAACAAATCGCCCTTAACGTCAAATTCGAGTTAATCGATAAAATCGATTTATCGCCCAGCCCTAGTCCGTAGTTGACACTGTAGACCAAAGACAAAAGAGAGGTAGGGTGAGAGATGGTGGGATGAAATGGCTGAGACGGCTGAGCTTGCTCCGCTAGTAGAGGCATCCTCACGTTAGGAGGGAAGGCATTCACCAAGAGGGGCAGGCATTGTTGGATGGTGTGCGGCGCCGGTGAAAGCCGTGGTGTGTGGCCAAGCGGATGGAGGAGGAAAGTGGGGAATCTGGGGCACGACCCAGGCTTGCTGCTGCTGTGGCCTGATGCTTGTTTCTAGCACATGAATTGAAGATACAAGAGTGTATGATGATACAAGAGGATGTAAGATGAAAGACTGGCCTTGTGGAATTACTCGCATCATGAAGTTTAAGTAGCTGAGCGAAGATAGTAATTCCTGTTTAGAACAGTTTGGACTGTTTAGGAAGGTGGAAGCGAACATAAATGTCCTATTGATTCCTTATGCCTGGAAATTAACTGTATTTGAGTTAAATCCCAGAAATTCAATGGACGTGGCTGGACCCATCGCTTATCCGGGGCGATTGGAAACCTGAGCTCAGCGAAAGAGATAGATTATTAAACTTTTTACATATTCTTATTTTCTCAGAAGCAGCCTGAAATCCTTTAAACCTGCATATATTCACCTCTGACACAATGGTTTGATACTGTAAAAGTTAGGGTTAGGGTTAATCTTATTACCAACTCTAAGTGCTGTAAATGCTAAGAAACAATTATAATTGCTTTTTTCTGTTGCAGATACTGTGTACAAGTTCTGAGTCTCATCTTGATATGAAAAAAAAAAAACAGGAAAGAATCATCAATATTCATTACAAAGCTCCTTTGGTGGTGCTGTCTCTCTAACGTTCTGAGTCTGTCCTGTAAGGGTATAGACAGGAACAGATCAACAAAGTTGGCTGCTCGATTGCTCCTGTCTGTCTCGCTGCCTCTGCCTCGCTACTCAGAGTGGTTTGCGTCTCCGTATAGCTTTGTTTTCTCGTACTTTTATTGAATCTCGTACTTTTATTCGTTGTTGCTTATATTATTATTACTTTATATATACTATTGCCTACCACATTAATCTGACGTCGCTAGCTTGTAATCTTTGAATCTAAGTCGCTGTTACAAAGTGTGTGCATCTCACTAGCTTGTTAATAGCTAGTGTCATCAGTCTGTCGCACGTTCCTTTTTCAATGTGTTCATCAAACAGCTGTGGTAACTCGGATCAGTCTACAAACACGGTGAGTCATGTCATCCTCTCCCAGCATCGTCTCCTGCATAGCTCTCTCTGTCAGTGACGAGGGATTTACATGTCATAAATGTAGGGAAATAGTCAGGCTGACAGAGAGAATCTCAGAATTAGAGACACGCATCCAAACTTTAATCGAGGATAGTAAGAATGCAGGGGCTTCAGATACTGTTTTGGATGTGACTAGCTTAGTGAACTCTGTACATTGTTCGGTTCCAGCTGTAGAGCCCGCACAGCAGGGCACTTGGGTAACAGTGAGGCGGCCTAGCCGCGGAAAACACCAATCTATCGTTCCAATAAGAACATCAAACAGGTTCTCCCCACTCAGTGACACACCCACTGAGAATCTTGTTGAAAGTGCCCTAGTTATTAGCAATTCTATCACACAGAACGTGAAAATAGAGACACCAGCCACCATAGTCACATGTTTGCCGGGAGCCAGAGCACCTGACATCAAAGCAAATTTAAAAGTGCTGGCTAATGCTAACTGTAAATACTTTAAAATTATTATTCACATCGGCACAAACAATGTTCGACTTCGCCAGTCGGAGATCAGTAAAATTAACTTTAAAGAGGTGTGTGAACTTGCAAGTACAATGTCAAGAGAAGTAACTTGCTCTGGCCCTCTTCCTGTTCGTCGGAGTGATAAGATAGTTAGCAGATTATTATCACTGAATGGCTGGCTGTCTAAGTGGTGTCCGCAGAATAATATAGGTTTCATAGACAATTGGAAAAGTTTTTGGGGCAAACCTGACCTGTTGAAAAGAGATGGTATTCATCCGACCCGGGATGGTGCTGCTCTTCTCACTAGTAATATGGCACGTAGTCTTAGAGCTGAAACATGACAAACTGGGGCCCAGGACAGGAAAAAGCAGCAGACAGACTGGCTATATTGACCGTCTGCTAGCTGCCTCACGTTACAGAAGTCAGATAATTCCCAACACATAGAAACTCTCACACCTAGATATTATCACATAGAGACTGTGTCTGTACCCCGAATTAGTAAAATCAAAAAACTTCCAAACCCATTTAATGATAAAAATTTAATTGATGTTCAACAAATAAAAAATAGAGATAATAATGATAAACAAATGATAAAGCTTGGGTTGTTAAATATTAGATCACTTTCTTCAAAAGCACTTATTGTAAATGATATTATAACAGACAATAATCTAGATGTGCTATGTTTGACAGAAACCTGGCTAAAATTACATTACTTTAATTGAGTCTAGCCCTCAAGGTTATGATTATCGACACAATCCTCAACAGAAAGGCAAAAGGAGAGGTGTTGCTGTAATTTATAGTAATATTTACAGTATTAGTCAAAAGTCTTTCAAATATAATTCCTTCGAAGTGATGGTACTTTACGCAACATTATGTAAGTTGACATTTGTGCTGGCTACTGTATACAGTATCTGTATCTTGGTCGGCCCCCCGACTAAGCCATGCATTCATGACGTCAAGGTTAGATTACTGTAATTTTCTGCTGGGTGGTTGTCCTGCTCACTTGATAAACAAACTACAGCTGGTCCCAAATGCAGCAGCTAGAGTTACTAGAACCAGGAAGTAAGATCATATTAGCCAGGTTCTGTCAACACTGCATTGGCTCCCTGTTAAACACTGTATAGATTTTAAAATCTTGCTAATTACTTACAAAGTGTAATGTCTTGTTTTGGTGTTATGTTTCATGGTTTATTTTTCAAGTTCATGCCTTGTTTCCTTGCTTTGTGAAGCATTTGAGGCTTTCATCAAATTGTGCCGAAAAACGGTTCATTACTTGAAGCTTTTAACACAGTGCACATGGTGGTCAGACTTGTTTTCTCCACCATATCTAATCATTGCGGAGCAGATCTGTGGTTTGAAAAAGCATGTGACCAAAGCTTCAAGTCTGTGACATATGGAATCACTCTTGTCTTGAATCAGTTCTATCTAATCTGATGTAATCTCATCTAAATTAATTTGTGACAATGAGACCACCACTCATACACTGTCATGTGTAACCTGGTCAACGGATTCACATATTGATCAATAATATAAAATATACAATGATGTGATCATAACTGATGTGAGTAGTTAAAAAAAATATTTTGGGTGAGCTGTTTATCCCTTATATTCTGTTCAGGGTCTCTAAGACCCCAGCAATGAAACATGATTAAATGCATTTTCCTTTATGCATCAGGTGAAGTGCCAATTTTTTCAAACCAGCTGTCTTGACTTCCCGATACTGCATGACGTTTGAAGCTTCAAATGTCATTAATCATGTGGTATTGTCATTTCGATACAAGCATCAGTACAGTGTGTGATACAATAGTGCTTTGAAAACTACCACCTAAACTTTGGAATGGTCTTCCTAGCATTGTTCGGGAAGTAGACACACCCTGTCAGGTTAAATCTAGACTAAAACCACATCTCTTTAACCTGGTGTTGGAAATCTCAGAAGCATAGACCAGGAGACTTTGGGATCTCTTGAAGCAGAAGTTACTCTTTATTGAGAAACACGCTGTTCGTCACTGTGGTCATCCAAAGTCTAAACTAAAGCAGTGACTTGGTAGTTCATATACATTCAAGGGGGAGGGATACATAGAGTAGAGGTGTGGACAATCTAAACAAAGGATGCAAATGCAGTACAGGAATCAGATCATTGCTTACATTTACCAGCCATGATCTAATCAGCATAACTGTGTCATTCAAATGCATAGGTGCTAATCCAATCAGTCTGACAGTATCACCTATACCTTTACATTATCATAGAGACAAAAGCACTGCTGTATCTTGAAATTGTCCTGCCAAATGGTCAGGATGTAAGATCCGCAGATCTTAAACGGATTCTTAAATTTGTAATTCCACAGTTCCCCCTTTGAGAGTTCTAATAACTCTCACATAATACAAATTTAAACATTCTTAAATCCCTTTTATAACATATGTTCGTTAACATAAGTTCCATCTTCCAGTCATGCAACTTGTAACAGCTACAGGCACATACATCTTATTATGTGTCGTATTCAACATTTACATAAGTGTTGTTCTTTAACTTGCGTATACTGTTGACATGCATATACAACGCAGGTGTTAAGGATGCTGGTGTAGAGAGACGAGGCAGATACGGATTTCCACAATAGTAAGAGACTTTAATTAACACAGGGCAGGAACACCAAACATACATTAAACACAACAGAGAACGGACAAGGAGTGCAGGGAGTGAGTGCATTATAAAGGGAGTGCAGATGATAGAGTCCAGGTGCAGGTGATCTGTGATGATGAGGAGCTGACGAGGGAAGTGAGTGCAGGTGATGAAACAGGAGGATCATGGGATATGGAGTCCAGGAAGACAAGGGATCTGTGACAGTACCTCCCCCTCCCGGTAGGCGCGTCCTCGCGCCGTAAATAGAATAACCGGGAGGGGGGGCGGGCGCCCTGGAGACCTCATGCAGGTGCCGGGGGATGAGTGGACTGGAGTGGAGGTCTCCAGGGCGGATCCATGAGCCATGGCGGGTCAGGAGCCTTGGCAGGCCACGGCGGGTCAGGAGCCTTGGCAGGCCACGGCGGGTCAGGAGCCTTGGCAGGCCATGTCAGAGGCCCACCCACATGTGTGGCGCCCACATGTCCCCCACCCACGGGTACTTGGCCCCCCCCCAAAAAATACTTGGAGAGGTTTAGGATCATATTGCGGAGTCCGAGGAATAAAGTCAATGTGTGGGTGGAGGAGCATGGAGCTGGTTTGGCGGCGGATACTGGAGCTGGTTTGGCGGCGGAGACTGGAGAACTTTGCTCGGCGGCGGAGACTGGAGAACTTTGCTCGGCGGCGGAGACTGGAGAACTTTGCTCGGCGGCGGAGACTGGAGAACTTTGCTCGGCGGCGGAGACTGGAGAACTTTGCTCGGCGGCGGAGACTGGAGAACTTTGCTCGGCGGCGGAGACTGGAGAACTTTGCTCGGCGGCGGAGACTGGAGAACTTTGCTCGGCGGCGGAGACTGGAGAACTTTGCTCGGCGGCGGAGACTGGAGAACTTTGCTCGGCGGCGGAGACTGGAGAACTTTGCTCGGCGGCGGAGACTGGAGAACTTTGCTCGGCGGCGGAGACTGGAGAGCTTTGCTCGGCGGCGGAGACTGGAGAGCTTTGCTCGGCGGCGGAGACTGGAGAGCTTGGCTCGGCGGCGGAGACTGGAGCGCTTGGCTCGGCGGCGGCTGGAGCGGCAGGCTCGGCGGCGGCTGGAGCGGCAGGCTCGTAGGCGGCGGCTGGAGCTGAGGGCTCGTAGGCGGCGGCTGGAGCTGAGGGCTCGTAGGCGGCGGCTGGAGCTGAGGGCTCGTAGGCGGCGGCTGGAGCTGAGGGCTCGTAGGCGGCGGCTGGAGCTGAGGGCTCGTAGGGGGCGGCTGGAGCTGAGGGCTCGTAGGGGGCGGCTGGAGCTGAGGGCTCGTTCATTCCCTCAAATACAATTAAGATCCCCACAGGCACTGGAGCTGGCTCTGTGGGGACTGGAACGGGCTCTGGAGAGACTGGAGCGGGCTCTGGAGAGACTGGAGTGGACTGTTTCCTCCTCCTCCGCTTTCGGGACCCAGTTGAGGAGTGTGGGTTCCGTGTGGGACAGGAAGGACGTTCACTGGAGGGGTAAGCGGAGGAATACGGAGACTGACTAACTGGCCCGGCTGACCGTGTTTCTGGACGGACTGAAGACCAACACTCATCCACATAGAATTGGGAATTATTCAAAAACAAAATAAAATTGATAGTTTCGCTTAAGGAGAGACGATAATCAGGTTCATGGAAACGGAGAGTGTTGTCATCCAGACCGTCCAAAAACAGGGCGATTAAATTAGCTTCGGACCAGTCAGACAGATAAGCCAGCTCAACGAACTCCTCCACATACCTCTCCAGTGAACGACCAACCTGAAGAAGCCCGATGAGGCGATCGCCGGCTGACAGATGAGAGAGAGGCGTAGGAGGAGCAGGAGCCAGGGAGCCGGTGGAAGTCTCCATTATTCTGTGGAAATCCAGCATAATTGGTCCGTTCTTCTGTTAAGGATGCTGGTGTAGAGAGACGAGGCAGATACGGATTTCCACAATAGTAAGAGACTTTAATTAACACAGGGCAGGAACACCAAACATACATTAAACACAACAGAGAACGGACAAGGAGTGCAGGGAGTGAGTGCATTATAAAGGGAGTGCAGATGATAGAGTCCAGGTGCAGGTGATCTGTGATGATGAGGAGCTGACGAGGGAAGTGAGTGCAGGTGATGAAACAGGAGGATCATGGGATATGGAGTCCAGGAAGACAAGGGATCTGTGACAGCAGGGTGGTAACATGTTGTATTAACTACATGATGACACAGAAAACCATGTAGCATAAGCGTGGAAGTCCTAAAAGTCCATGGCGCCTGAATAGCTGTGGAGTCTGTTCCCTGTAGAGTCCATTTCCATGTTTGTCCCAAGATGATTTTGTCGTTGTGCAACTCCGAGTTGCTCAGATAACTCAGTCATCATGAAGGTTGTTCATGGATATCTGAGGTGATGCTTTACACCAGGTGCTGCTTGAGACATCATGGCATATACACATACCTGCACACAAGAAAACAAAGAAAAAGCAGACCAGCAGTATTCATGCATAGACTTTAGTACGTTAAACCTCTGATGATCGTATAGTTTTTCTGTCTAACTCTGATCATCATAAACTTCTAGTGATCGTATAGTGGTTTTGTTCTTCTTTTTCTTAACCTAGTCTTAATCAATTTGACACCTATAGACCAGTAAGGTGGGGATAAACTGAGAGAGGGGGAAACCTATGAGGAAGTCTTCACCACAGGGTTTAGCCCCCGATGCCTTATGCACTTCGGTTCTTCCCTGGGCTCCTCACTGGTCTGTGTGTCCTATTCTCTCCCTGTAGTTAGTTTGCAAACTTTACTGTGCTACATCTCCATCTTCCATTGAAACATCAGTCATAGCAGACATCATAACCCATAGAGGATGGATAAGTGAATGGAGTGTGCTGTAGCATAACATTTAAGGCTGTGAGTGTACTTAACCTGTGTCCCCAAAGGGTGGAAGTGATAGTCAACTTTCTTTTGTTCAGAATGAGTCTTTCAGCTTTCTTGTAAATGACTGGGGAAATTAAGCACTCACAGCCCAAATGGTTAGCATTTCAGCAAGCTGCTGCTCCAAGAGTTTGGAGAAGAGGGGAGGGGCAGTTTCAGTGTAGCAAGTAGACTGAGTAGGAGCTGAGTAAAGCTGTTCATTTCTTTTAATGTTTTTTTGTTTTTCCTACACTCTTTCATCCAATGTCCAGGTTTACCACAGTAATGACATCTGCCTTCTCTCTTAGGAGATTTACGTTTCTGTCGATTCTCTGTGTTGACCTTAAAGGATGCTGCTGCAATCTTTACTCTTGTCTTGACATCTGAGTCTCTTTCCCAAATAGCTAACCTATCCAAGTTGTTTTGCAGGGTTCCATTGGACCATGTGAGGTCTAAGAAAGGCAATGCATTTCTGTATTCTGATGAAAGCCCATCAAACCACATGCGGACCAGTGGTCCATTATCCTCTAACACCTTCTCTGGAGTGTCAACTATTCCACTGTATGCTGCCGCTGACTGACAAAATCTTTCAGTGTACTCACTTACAGTTTCATCCTTCTTCTGTACACAACTAGTGATCTTTGACCAGTCTACCTTTGGTCCAACAAGGTTCTGTAACACTCTCAGAACTCCTTCTCTCAATTCGCCTTTGCTGGAATGCTGAAACTCAGAATTATTTACAGCACTTTCAAAATCAATGAATTCTGACTCTTTCAGGATTTGTGACATTAGCTGTGTGACTTCAGCTAGGGACATATCATAGAGCTTCATTTTTCTGGACAACTCTGTCCTAAACTCAGAAAAATTTCTATGCACTGATGGCAAATTCTCAGCAATTCTTTCTATGTCTTCAGGACCTATAGAGGTACTGACTACTTGTAACTGCAGTATGGGGGTTACAGATGGAACTGTCAACCCCTTTTGCCCTACTCTGAGCCTTTTGTCTCGCTCCACACACTTCAACTGCATTTACATCTTTATCCATGAATCCAGTATTGCTATTGCCCTCTAGTCTACAGAAAGACTGTAAGTCAGGATAGCTTTCATGACTGCTGGTCTTTTGAGTCACATTTGGTTGAGGCTTTGTTAAGGCCCAACTTCTGAGTGAGACGAGACACTCTAGTGTGCAACTGTTTGTTCTGCTCTTCTAACTTAGCAATATGTTGGATTCGTTCTTGTGCAATGGATAGAGTAAATTCTTTGTGGCAGCAGATAATGCCCTTCATATTTTTCTTCCGAATACAAGCACCAAGTACCTTTTTGCATTCTTCAATGGACCAAACTTTTTCTGGATGAATCCCAAATTTCTTTGTCAAATCCAATCTGACTGACTCAGTCACTATTGAGTCCATGTGCTTTCCTAACACTAATTTGAACTCACTATCTGTCCATAAAGGAGTAGCTAGTCCGCCTTTCTCAGTTGTTGGAATAAGTCTAGCGTTCTTTCTCAACATTGTGTAATGTCTTTCTGGTACAACAATACACTTCAACACTTCCCTGACAGAGAAGAGGTTAACCTAGTTAATACACATCGTAATGTATTCAACCTTCTCTGGTGAGCAGAGTAGAACCAACTTGCTAACACACTTTAACAGTTGTAACCTTCCCTGAATTAACAGAGGATGAACCTTCTTCTCTAGCAAAGTAGAGGATTGCTATTCTGTTAACACACCACCTTCCCTGATACAACAGAGGATAACACAAATTATTAGCACTTTACACTAATTCTTCCCTGCCTGAACAGAGGATACCTAATTATTAGCATGTGATGCTAAACTTCCCTGCCTAAACAGAGGATAAACTTCATCTCTAAAAGAAAATTTTTAGAGGATAACTTAGTTAACCAAACCCTACAGCTGTCTGTTAACTCTTCTCTGACAGCGCAGAGGATAACAACTGGTCTTAATGGTTCTTTTGGATAGAGTATCACTCACCAACCCTTGGGTGTACAGGAAAATTCAGCCTGGATCTTCTTTTGGATCAGATCTCTGTTGTGCTTGAAGTTCCAATCTGGATTGAGGTGAGAAGCTCTATCCGGGTCAAGGCACCAAAACTGTTGGAAATCTCAGAAGCATAGACCAGGAGACTTTGGCATCTCTTGAAGCAGAAGTTACTCTTTATTGAGAAACACGCTGTGCGTCGCTGTGGTCATCCAAAATCTAAACTAAAGCAGTGACTTGGTAGTTCATATACATTCAAGGGGGAGGGATACATAGAGTAGAGGTGTGGACAATCTAAACAAAGGATGCAAATGCAGTACAGGAATCAGATCATTGCTTACATTTCCCAGCCATGATCTAATCAGCATAACTGTGTCATTCAAATGCATAGGTGCTAATCCAATCAGTCTGACAGTATCACCTATACCTTTACATTATCATAGAGACAAAAGCACTGCTTTATCTTGAAATTGTCCTGCCAAATGGTCAGGATGTAAGATCCGCAGATCTTAAACGGATTCTTAAATTTGTAATTCCACAGTGGCAAACACATAACACATTATCTTCTTCTATAATTCAAATCATGTAAATTGTTAGGCTGCATAAATTAGGTCAGCCGGAACCGGGAACACTTCCCATAACACCTGATGTTCACGCTACGTCATAAGAAGAATGGCGTCTACGCTAATATTAGTCTCTCTCTGTTTATCCCGAGGTCTATCATAGTCTGCCAGATCCAGGCCGTATCCAGATAAGATGAAGAACCTGCACCTAGAAACGATGAAAACGCAGCCCTGAAGTGTCAACTAAACTATCCCCTGCGAAGGCCTCCTTCCCTTTCCTATCCCTATGTATAGATAAAACGTTATCAAAATGATTCTAGTTCGCATAGACCAGCAGAAACTACTAATTTTTCTGTATGATGCGGGCCAGACAAGTAATTTGGCAATATCACTTTGTAAAAAAGACTAAGCGTCGGCGCACATACACATTCAAAAGCGCAAACCTATAGACTAAACGCATAAATGAATGGCAAGAAAGCATTAAAAGTTAATAATTATTTTTTTACAACAGAAGTGATATATCATTAAGTCACCATAATCTGATTCAACCATGTTGAACATAAATATTACTTAACCAAACCTCTTTCCAGAGACCGTGACATTGTTGTATATTATCAGTATATGATTTCCTAATTCACATTAGATGTAATGTAGCTGATGTCTGTTAAAAACAAATAATCTTTCATTTATTTGTTTGATGCACAATGAGGTTCTTCACCTTATTATTTTCAGAGAAACAACAGATTATCTTTCCATAAGATAATGTAACTCTTCCATAGCCACACCCAATTTAATCATTTGTATTTTATCTCATGCACTTCATTCATTTATCATTAAAGGTATTCATTTAGTAGTTTTATTAGATATTGTTTATCTTTTGTTAATATATATATATATATATATATATATATATATATATATATATATATATATATATATATATATATATATATATATATATATATAATAATTTATTTATTTATTTTAATTATTACACTTGTGTCTTCCTTGTGCTGATAATACGGATGAGGTTCTACAAGGTAACAATTTCACCAATCTTTCAGATAAATCAGCTGACCAACTCCATTCACTTTACATTAATTCTAAATTATTGAACAGCTTCCTGTTGGGACTGTTCTCATACTGCCAAGGTAAAGGACCTTGACTGGTGCCCTGAACTAGGAGAAGGGGGAAGGGGTCATCTGATGTACTCGTAACCACACCTTAAGTGAAGTATGTTCCAAAAATCACCACGTCAGCAGTGATGTGATTACCAATCCATATTTTTTTTTTCTTTTTCTTAGTTGGGGTTATTAAATTTTATATCAATGCACCAGTTTGGAGATGTTACTTTGCTTTTGTTGTTTGTGTCTTTGATGAGGATTCCCTTCTGTGGCTTCCTTGCTGAAAAAGAATTTTCCAGGTTTGTTGATTCATGGAGGGCTTTTCGCGTCTGGAGTGACGTCTTGGGCAGCCAATCAGATGGTGTGTTGGCAATGAATAGAAGCAAAGTCTCTGCAGTTTGAAGTTGAAGTTTGAATCAATTATAGAGTTGTGGATTGTGGCTTTGCTGCAAAAACTTAACTTGGAAAACAAGACTCTCAATGGAAAACAAAAGAACCTAAGTAAAAGAATGAAAGTTAAATGAGACAAGAGTAGTTAGATGGCTTTCATGATGTTAGGCTCTAACCCATTTTACCAGTGCTATCCACATCCTTCTCCTAATGCTTTGTTTGTATCCAGAGTTTTTAAACTCAGATGTTTGTCCAACCCTTTGAAAGAGTTCTGACCAAGTACGTCTTTGGTTCAAGGGTGTTACTGTTTCTTCTCCTCTCACATAAATTACAGTTTTTATCTTATTAGTCACATGGTCTCTTAACTTGCCTGCTGTAGCAGGGGATAATTAGGGCCCAAGCCAATAATTGGTGCATGGCCTTCTCGATCCCTTAACCCTCTGGAGTCTGAGGCTGATTTGGGGCTTGGAGAAGTTTTGACATGCCCTGACATTTGTGCTTTTTTCATTTGTTCATAAACATATAAATGACAAAAGTGTCATTACACTGTATTCAGCACAAACTAGGCTACAATAATATGTGAGGAACATGTATGTACATGTTTGTGTTTTTGAAGGAATAACATTTATGCGTGGTTATTGAAAAAACAAAAAACTTGAAATCAAGTCACTGAAATAAGGCCAAAAAAGTATAGTAAATCTGTGTTCACAAGACTTTTGGGTATTGGAGGTTGTAATGTATGCGAGGAGGCGTGAATCACCACTGAAAATGGGCCATTCTCACCTGAGAAGACAAAAGAATTGGATAGTAATGAGCTGAAATTACTTGCATATTAATGAGGCATTTCAGAAAGGTAGGCTGTGAAAAAAAACCTTCTGTGATGTCTCAAGCTTATTATGATATATGAAACAAACAGAAAAATATTATTACAATATAAAGTAATGATTTTATATTATACTTTAAAATATAATGTATTTCTGTGATGCAAAGAGTCTGAATATAGGCTTTTAGTTTAAAAGCATGCACATTTGGAGAAATATTGGATTCTCATATGCTTATGTCAATTTTCTATACAGAGGAGTTATATTAATTTAATATTCATTGTCATTACTATAAGCGCTGGTGTTTTTAATTCATCCTTGAAGTCGGAGGGCGCTCTGTGCATTTTTAGTCCACAAATTCATCTAAAAGAAGAAGAGGCTATTCCATGAATGGAGTTTCAAATACATACTGCAGCCGGAGGGCGCTAAAGAAACAAAAACTCATCTAAAATTCATCCATAGAAGAAAAGTAAACAGGAACTAACTGCATGTCCTCTAGAGATCGCTAACCATGACTTTTACATCCAGATAAACACTTTTCAAGACAATAAATACATGATTGAGACGATGAATGCATGCATTGCCTCTGAATTTGCGTCTGAATAGCGCTGGCTCCGTGGGCGTGGCCGCATTAGCAGATAATGAGCTGAATCACGGATTTCTGACATGGCTCTCTTTTCATACAGATTACATAAACACAGAAGGTTTGTTTTCGATTTGACTTACATGATTTAAAACCTGACATCTTAACGTTTTTTTAGACATTACTAATCACAGAAAAATTTAACTTTTCACTAAGTTACAGTTAATTTTCTGAGAACTATCAGATTGGACTTCGTTCAGAGGGAGAGGAGAGATCACACATCATGTTAGTTTTCTTTATTTTACAAAAAGCACAACATTTTGTTTTTACTTTGAGTGTATATAAATAAAAGAAGATATTCTATAGTTTCAATTGATATATTACTTATGTCTCTATGACAAAAAATGACGGAGTATTTTAAGTCTGATTTGCTGCAATGTGAAAAAAAACCTGCAAAACGCGCCGGCGCGTTTTCAGACCTCAGAGTGTTAAGGATTACTGACTTTTGTTTTTCTAAGGAGAATATTTTTTTTCCGTCATCCGGGGCTTTTGGGGGGCCTTAACATGCTCAAAAACTCTTGAACAGATTGGAATCTGCGGCCATTAAGATGCCGCAAAGGATGGGACCCGGGCGTGGCAGGGGGGCTCGACAGCGCCCCCTTGAATGGTGTCCGAAAACTTGGTCCATATATCAAACATGCTTGCATGTATTTGTATGAAATTCTGTACTCATATAGACCTCATCGGGCCTAACAACTTTCATACTGTCTCTGGTTACGTATGTAACCATGGTTCCCTGAGAACAGGGAACGAGACTCTGCGCTGATTGCGCTATGGGGAACCGTCACTCGTGACAGGTGTTCGAAATGTCAATAATGACAACACTCCAATCCTATTGGCCAGCGACAACCTATAACATTGAATGGCGCGAACCGTGACGTATAAAGGGAGTGCCTGAGGAAGCAGTCAACACCTTCTCGTCTTTGAGGGACTGTTCTCATCCTGAAGCATGACAAGGAAGCGCAAAGTCTCGTTCCCTGTTCTCACGGAACAACCATGATTACATACGTAACCTGAGACGTTCCCTTTCGAAAGGGAACTCAACTCTGCGCTGATTGCGCTATTGGGAACAATACACCCATGCCGCCATGCTGGAGGAGAGTACATGTCCAAAATGTCTGGACAAACGTCCGGCAGTTCCAGGGAAACTGAGGGGAGTAAGACCACTCATCCTAGGATCTACTCAGCTTCTGATAAAAGCACCTAGGAGGCTGTGCGCTAGAGAACCCTGGTACAGGGGAGCACAAACCAGCCTGGGGCCAGTCTGAACAGGAGACTTCATAGAAATCTACAACCAAAGACCAGCTTAAGGAGCTCAGCACAATTACGCAGTCAACCCAAAGGGAAGTACGAAGCTCAACCTAACAGACAGACCATACTGTAGGCACATAACCATGGAGGCTGACCAGATGGGGCCTACAACATAGCTGTGTTCTTACAATGAACTAGCATCACAACACAAGGTGGCCAAAGAACTGAAAACATAGCATGCTGAGCGCATGACCAACCATTTAGTATAAGAGCTCACCTCGAGAGGCAGGCCACTTCAGGGATGTACTCAGTAAAAGCACCTTTTACTCTCTAAGCGAGAGGAGCACAAAGCCAAACTCCAGCGTGACACACAGGCGGCCTGCGAAGGCCTACAACCCGTTACACATGCGGTGCCAGCTAGTGGCATCATGACCCATCCATGGTGATGAGTCACATAGAAACCCACACAAAGCTGTGCCAACATGCAGACAGAAAGGAGGCCCTGACGGGGGCCTACAACCTCTATGAACACATGGCATCAACCAGTGGTAGTTTCATGACTAAGGCCAGCCCGCAGGCTTGAGAAACCCCTCAGGTATGAGAAGTACACACTACACCGCAGAACTCAAGGAAAGGCCTGACCTAGGGCCTATTCCTACAGAGGTGGGTGCGGCCAAAGGCGGCGAGAGTCAAAACATGACTTAACCATGGAATGAGTCTAGATATTGACCAGCCCAGCTGGGCCAACACAGAGGGTACAAAAGGAGGCCTGGCCAGGCCTACTACTTTTACCATGGGGCTACTTTTACCATGTGGCGCCAGCCAGCGGGCATAAAAGGGACCAAGCTCAAAGGGGACCAGCTCTAGAACCTACAAGACAACTGTGGGGAACTAGCTACACAACCTGAGCTTAAGCCTACACATTCCAACGAGCAATGTACCTCAGTACACGTAGAAATGCTATCACGGTCTAAGGAAGGCCGACCAGGCCTATCACCCCAGACAACGTGAGCAAAAGCCTGAGGCAGTGCTAAAAATACATGAGCAAACTCATGATTGTAACCAACAGCGCCCAAAACGTCTCGGTTACGTATGTAACCCTCGTTCCCTGAAGGAGGGAACGGAGACGTACGTCAGTAGTGACCGACGAATTGGGATATCGCTTAGAGAGCCCTATCAGCTTCGTGTAAACTAAAACAAGCCAATGGAATTGGCGTGCGATATTTGCGATAATTTTTGCTGAGGAGACAACTGGTGTCCGCGCTACAGCGAGGGTACAGAAACTGTGGCGACGGGACGTACATCTCCATTCCCTCCTTCAGGGAATGAGGGTTACATACGTAACCGAGACGTTCCCTTTCAGGAATTGGGATCCCAACTAAAGCGCCACAGTTATGAAACCCCTTCCAGTGCCCAGCGCAGGCTCAGCCGCCCATAGTACCGGCTGGCGGTGAAGGGGGCGAGCTTACACCGAGAGAGTCTACTGCTGTCTAACCAATACCCACTAAGTAAACTAGACTACACTGGGGAAGCGAACCCGTAAGGGACGCTGCGGAGACCACTACCTACCCAATGGGGGAGGAGTTTACGTGGGAAATACACATATGGACTGGCCCGGGGGGCAGTACGCATATGGAGTCCCTGGGATGGCTCCACCTGGTAGGGGGAGACTCATCTGACAGGTGACAGCAGAGCTGGCTCTGCGAAGGGAATTTAGGTCGTTGGTGGGAAAAACCCCATTAATTTAAGTTGCCACTGTACTTCTAGGCAGTCGGAGGGAGCGCTGCAACAAATGGACGCCCGTTTCCTTCTTAAGTGAGCGGCCAAGTGTACGTTTTGCCCCTTACCCCTGGCATAGGCCGAAAGGGGACAGATAGGACGTTCATGTACGGGGCGCCAACGCTAGGGGGTGACGTCGAGTGACCACGAACTGCCGTACACGGAGTGCAAAGTAGGCCGAAAGTGGACAGATAGGACTTCCATGTACGGATTGCGGACGCCATGTACGGATCCACGAACGGCCGTCCGCGGAGTGCAAAACAGGCCGTTCCGACACCCCCAAGCCAGCGCGCTTCCCTAAGGCAGAGAAGGGAAACTAGGTCGTTGGTGGGAAAAACCCCATTCATTTAAGTTGCCACTGTACGTCTAGTCAGTCGGAGGGAGCGCTGCAACAAATGGACGCCCGTTTCCTTCTTAAGTGAGCGGCCAAGTGTACGTTTTGCCCCTTACCTATGGCATAGGACGAAAGGTGACGTTTAGGACTTTGGTGGGAAGCCTTGGCCGAATGGGGACGTTTTCGGACTTTGGTGGCGAGAGGTAGGCCGAAACTGGACGCTTAGGACTTTGGTGGAAAAAATCTAGGCCGAAAGGGGACGTTTAGGACGTCCGTGGAAAAACTTAGGCCGAAAGGGGACGTTTAGGACTTTGGTGGAAAAACTTAGGCCGAAAGGGGACGTTTAGGACTTTGGTGGAAAAAATCTAGGCCGAAAGGGGACGTTTAGGACGTCCGTGGAAAAACTTAGGCCGAAAGGGGACGCTTAGGACTTTGGTGGAAAAAATCTAGGCCGAAAGGGGACGCTTAGGACTTCCGTGGAAGCACCTAGGCCGAAAGGGGACGTTTAGGACGTCCGTGGAGAAGCGCTCCACCCCGTGGCCGCAGCCGGTACCGCGTCCGGGAGCCAGGATTTTCGGAAAATCCCTGGGGGGCGGCGCGCACCTCCCACCAACGGCCGTCCGCGGCCTGCAAAACAGGCCGTTCGCGTACGCTCCCACGGAACGCCGTGCCCTTAGGGGAGCAAGGGAACCGGCTGTTCGTGGCCCATAGCCTCTGACAGCCACTGGACGTCTAGGGGGTCGGAGGGAGCGGCGCTCGCCGTGGACGCCCGCTCCCCCATCTCCTAGCGCGCGGGGGGGAGGTTTTGGGGGGCGCCCTCGCGCCACGGGACGGGGACAGCCTAGGGCTCCCCCCGAGCGCCTAGACGTACGCCAACGGCCCAAACCTCCCGCCGACCGACTACCCCCCGCCGCCCGTCCACGAACGGCCTAAACCTACCGCCGACCGACTACCCTTCATCGCCCGTCCACGAACGGCCTAAACCTCCCCCTGACCGACCTTCCTCCACCGTAGTCTTCCTCGCGTCCACGGACCGCCCGAACCTCCCCCTGACCGCCTAAACTCCCCCGAAACGACCGCCCGGGGCGGGAGGCGGCCAGGGTGTGGGGCGGGGGGGCCCAGGCGGGTTAGGGTTAGGCGCGGGGGGGCCCGGGCGGTTAGGGTTAGGCGCTGGGGGGCCCGGGCGGTTAGGGTTAGGCGCCGGGGGGCCCGGGCGGTTAGGGTTAGGCGCTGGGGGGCCCGGGCGGTTAGGGTTAGGGGCTTAGGGTTAGGGTTAGGGGCAAGGGGGCCGAGACGGTTAGGTTTAGGGACAGGTGAAGTGGATGGCCTGTACACAAGTTGGTGTACACAGGTGGCTTACTGGGTCACCGTCAGATAGACAGCAGGTGGGAGGCCGCTTCCCTTACCCGAAAACCTCCCAGTTTAAACCTATTCTACACAGACCGTTTAGGCTGTTTGGGGATTCTGCAGTGACTTTGAGTTTCATTTTATGGGATTTTTGACTTGAAAAAGTATTGAAATTGTGCATATTTTTGTACACAGGCGGCTTATCGACTTCCCTTACACGCAAGTCTACCACTTTATATCTATTCTACACAGACTGTTTCGGCTGTTTGGGGATTCTGCAGTGACTTTGAGTTTCATTTTATGGGAGTTTTGACTTGAAAATGTTGAAATGATGCATATCTTTGTACACAGGTGGCTTATTGACTTCCCTTACACGCAAGTCTACCACTTTATATCTATTCTATACAGACTGTTTGTGGATTCTGCAGTGACTTTGAGTTTCATTTTATGGGATTTTTGACTTGAAAAATGTTGAAATGATGCATATCTTTGTACACAGGCGGCTTATCGACTTCCCTTACACGCAAGTCCACCACTTTATATCTATTCTACACAGACTGTTTCGGCTGTTTGGGGATTCTGCAGTGACTTTGAGTTTCATTTTATGGGAGTTTTGACTTGAAAATGTTGAAATGATGCATATCTTTGTACACAGGTGGCTTATTGACTTCCCTTACACGCAAGTCTACCACTTTATATCTATTCTATACAGACTGTTTGTGGATTCTGCAGTGACTTTGAGTTTCATTTTATGGGATTTTTGACTTGAAAAATGTTGAAATGATGCATATCTTTGTACACAGGCGGCTTATCGACTTCCCTTACACGCAAGTCCACCACTTTATATCTATTCTACACAGACTGTTTAGGCTGTTTGGGGTTTCTGTTCAAACGGTTAGTTTCATTTTATGGGATTTTTGACTTGAAAAATGTTGAAATGATGCATATCTTTGTACACAGGTGGCTTATCGACTTCCCTTACACGCAAGTCTACCACTTTATATCTATTCTACACAGACTGTTTAGGCTGTTTGTGGATTCTGCTGTGACTTTGAGTTTCATTTTATGGGATTTTTGAATGAAAAATATTGAAATTGTGCATATCTTTGTACACAGGCGGCTTATTGACTTCCCTTACACGCAAGTCTACCACTTTATATCTATTCTACACAGACTGTTTGGGGATTCTGCAGTGACTTTGAGTTTCATTTTATGGGATTTTTGACTTGAAAAATGTTGAAATGATGCATATCTTTGTACACAGGCGGCTTATCGACTTCCCTTACACGCAAGTTTACCACTTTATATCTATTCTACACAGACCGTTTAGGCTGTTTTGGGGATTCTGCAGTGACTTTGAGTTTCATTTTATGGGATTTTTGACTTGAACAACTGTGTGCATATATTTGTGTGCATATATTTGTACACAGGTGGCTTCCCTTACCTGCAAGTCTCCCACTTTTTATCTATTCGACACAGACCCTGTAGGATGTTTGGGGATGTCCAGGTCAAGTGGATGGCCTGTACACAGATTGCACACGTTGGATAAGTTACAGTTGTTGTGATGACCCGCCAAATAGGCTGGAAGGGGACCAAAGCGCATTCCGTGGACAACCACTGGTCACCCTCCCACTCTTAACTTATCCGACAGGGGCCCCCCTAGGCCGTCCGTGGATAGTCCGTGGCCCACGGGCCATGGTTTTGCCCCTTTTGCTTTCTGCGCATCCCACTCCCTGCCTATTCTACATAGGCTGTTGGTGTACAGCCAGGGGCCCAAACTATACGTGGGGCCCCAGGGACAGCTTGTTGAGAGGAAGGGTCTCCCGCACGCAGGGACACGTTTTTAGGCCGCTTTGTTGCAATCTCTCTCTCGGGCCTCTTGCTGTCATAGGCAGAAAGACTCTTTTCAATGGGAACCGAAAATGGAGAAGAATTTTGCAACGCGAAAAAACATGCTTGGGAACCATCCTGAACCCCGAAATCCAGGACCTGGAACCGAGGGCCCCTGGACTACCACCACGTCGAGTTTGGAGCCCCTGCGACCTTTTGACCCCTGGCTTTCCGCGCATCCCACCCCCTGCTTATTCTACGTAGGCTGTCGGTGTACATACAGGCTCCCAGGGGCCCGGAGCTTCGTGGTTCTGCTGGTCCAGGGGCCAGCGGCCCCTGGACCAAGTTTGGGGTCCCTGGGACCTTCTGACCCCTTGCTTGTTCTATCACACAGGTCAAATACAGGGAAACTTGAATATATCTGCATACAGATGGCTTACTCAAATTGGTCGCAGCTGGGAGGCGCCTTCCCTTACCCGACAGCCTCCCACCAGCTACCTATCCAATGAGGACCCCGTAGGACGTTTGGGGATGCTGCTCGCGTGACTGTGACCATGGGTTTCGTTTTATGGGGTTCGTGACTTGAGAAACTTGAATATATGCATGTGTTTGTACACCGATGGCAGCTTCCCTTACCCTGCGGCCTCCCACCTGCTATCTATTCGACGAGGAGCCCGTAGGATTGCTGTTCCTTTCCCAGTGACAGCGGGTTTTTCGTTTATGGGCTTTATGACTTGAAAAACCTATGCATATATTGCGATATACAAGTTCGGAGTCCCTGAGACCTTCTGACTCCCCTTGCTTTGTTCTATCACACAGGCCTCTTCCTCCAGACACACTTTCCAGTGAGTCGTGGCCAAATCACTTACTTCTCTTCTCCTCCAAAACCTAACCACCTCACACTGGACCTGCACCCTAAACCTAACCGTCTCGGCCCGCCTGCACCTAAACCTAACCATCTCCCGCTGGACCTGCACCCTAAACCTAACCGTCTCAGCCCTCCTGCACCTAAACCTAACCATCTCCCACTGGACCTGCACCCCTAAACCTAACCATCTCCCACTGGACCTGCACCCTAAACCTAACTGTCTCACCTGTCAGTCCCTGAGACCCTTCTGACTTACACTCTCCAGTAAGACGCAGCTAGATTCACCCGCAAATGGACCGGGCCACCCGGCCTGCAATTTCGGGTAAATACATGCATTCTTACTCGAAAATGCACAGGGGGCGGCGCTGGTGCATTTCCCAGTAACTGCGCTTCCTCGGCCTGCCCGGTATGCGAACTTACTCCGAAATGGACCCCCCTCCTCCTCCCCTGTGCGGGAAGCGCTCCCCCGCGTACACGCGCGGCCTATCCGGCAAGGGCACGTAGGCCGTTCGGGGATGCCCCCGAAACGCCCGCCCGAGGGCGCCCCGGACATCAGAATAAGCAGCAGGTGGGTGTACAAAGACACGGCGCAGCCGTTCGGCTGGTCTTCCGTGGGTCTGTCCGCGGAATTACTACAGGGGGCGCGTCGGATAAGTCGCAGGTGGGAGGCCGCGGAACAGGCCGAAAGGGGACGGAAAAGCAGCACGCGGACAACCGCTGGTCACCCTCCCACCTGTAACTTATTCCACAGGGCCCCCGTAGTCAGTCGGTGGACGCGCCCCCGATTACGCGCCCGACGCTTCGCCCGGCGCGGCCGTTCGGCTGGTCTTCCGTGGGTCCGTCCGCGGACTTACTACAGGGGTCGCGTCGGATAAGTCGCAGGTGGGAGGATGCGGAACAGGCCGAAAGGGGACGGATAGTACGTTCATGTACGGGGGTCGGGCGCCGCTAGGGGGCGACGCCGAGTGTCCTCGAACGGCCGTACACGGAGTGCAAAGTAGGCCGTTCCGACACCCCCGAGCAAGCGTGCTTCCCTAAGGCAGTGAAGGGAATTTAGGTCGTTGGTGGGAAAAACCCCATTCATTTAAGTTGCCACTGTACTTCTAGGCAGTCGGAGGGAGCGCTGCAACAAATGGGCGCCCGTTTCCTTTTTAAGTGAGCGGCCAAGTGTACGTTTTGCCCCTTACCCCTGGCGTAGGCCGAAAGGGGACAGATAGGACGTTCATGTACGGGGCGCCAACGCTAGGGGGCGACGTCGAGTGTCCACGAACGGCCGTACACGGAGTGCAAAGTAGGCCCAAAGTGGACAGATAGGACGTTCCTGTACGGATTGCGGACGCTAGGGGGCGGTGCAGAGTGTCCACGAACGGCTGTCCGCGGAGTGCGAAATAGGCCTTTCCGACACCCCCGAGTAAGGGGCGCTTCCCTAAGGCAGCTAAGGGAACGACACGGACTCAGCCCGTAGGGAGTTTTAAACCGTGGATAATTACACATTTACACTCACGTAGAGGGGTCACGACATATGGGCCCCAGCCAACAGACAGCGTCAGTGACGGATGTAGGCCTGGCATCAGACACTCCGCAATGTCCGAGCCGAAGGGGGAGGCGGAGGAACTCGACAGGGTTCGCCAGGCGGGGAACACGACTGGAGCGAAAGTATGCACGTATCCGGCCGGTTGCGGGAATGGCATTGCAAGCCGACACTTAGAGTGGGTACAACACGTCTACCGACTAGTGGATGCGAGTACACGTGAGGATACCGGCTCTACACGTAGGCTATAAAACCTAGCGAACGTGTTTGGTGTCGCCCAGCCCGCAGCTCTACAGATATCTGTCAGCGAGGCGCCATGAGCCAGCGCCCAGGAAGAGGCCACCCCTCTGGTGGAGTGGGCTCTCAACCCGAGCGGGCAAGGCATGCCCTGGGATTCGTACGCCAAGGCGATGGCATCCACTATCCAGTGGGCCATCCTCTGCTTGGAGACAGCCTTTCCCTTCTGCTGGCCTCCGTAACAGACGAAGAGCTGGTCTGAGGTCCTGAAGCTTCGCGTTCTGTCCACGTAAACGCGCAGAGCGCGGACGGGACAGAGCAAAGCTAGGGCTGGGTCTGCCCCCTCTGAGGGCAGCGCTTGCAGGTTCACTACCTGATCTCTGAAGGGAGTGGTAGGAACCTTGGGCACGTATCCAGGCCGGGGTCTCAGGATGACGTGAGAATCACCGGGCCCGAATTCTAGGCATGTTTCGTCGACCGAAAATGCATGCAGATCCCCTACCCTCTTCAGGGAAGCCAATGCAACAAGAAGAACTGTCTTAAGAGACATTAGTTTCAGGTCGACTGATTGCAAAGGCTCAAAGGGATGACCCCGGAGAGCTGTGAGAACCATGGTCAGATCCCAAGAGGGTACGGAGGAAGGGCGAGGAGGATTCAGTCTCCTGGCCCCCCTCAGGAACCTGACGATCAGATCGTGTTTCCCCAGGGACTTACCCTCAACTGCGTGGTGATGTGGGGCGATAGCGGCAACATACACCTTCAGGGTGGAGGGAGACAGCCTTCGCTCCAACCCTTCTTGCAGGAAGGAAAGCACGGATCCGACCGAACATGATCGGGGGTCCTCTCGGCAAGAGGTGCACCATTCGACGAACAGGTTCCACTTCAACGCGTAGAGCTAGGTCCGAGTGGGCCAGTACGGAGCCACTAACAGAATCTGCTCCCCGTCCTCCCTGACCTTGCACAGGAGTTGTGCGAGAAGGCTCACTGGGGGAAACGCATATTTGCGCAGACCCGGGGGCCAGCTGTGTGCCAGGGCATCCGTGCCGAGCGTGCCGCCGGTCAGGGAATAAAACCACTGGCAGTGGGCAGTTTCTGGGGAGGCAAACAGGTCTACCTGGGCCTCGCCGAAATGCTGCCAAATCAGCTGGACCGCCTGGGGGTGGAGCCGCCACTCGCCTGCAAGTGGAGGCTGCCGTGACAGCTCGTCGGCTGCACGGTTGAGCACATCTGGGACATGAATGGCCCGAAGGGACCTCAGATACTTCTGACTCCACAACAAGAGATGGCGGGCGAGTTGCGAGTTGCGACATGCGACGGGAGCATAGACCACCTTGACGGTTGATGTACGCAATGGCCGCAGTGCTGTCTGAGCGGACTAGAACGTGCTTGCCTGACAACAGCTTCTTGAAGCGGGCCAACGCAAGACGTACCGCTAGCAACTCGAGGCAATTGATATGCCAATGCAGCTGAGGCCCCGTCCAAAGACCTGCCACTGCATGCCCGTTGTACGTGGCCCCCCATCCCGTGGCAGAGGCATCTGTGGAGACCACAGCATGCCTGGACACTTGTTCGAGGGGTACTCCGGCCCGCAGGAACGAAGGGTCCGACCACCGGACAAGGGTGCGACGGCAGCTCGGTGTCACGGGGACACGGAGCGTGCCGCACTGCCACGCCCATCTCGGGACCCGGCCGCGGAGCTCATATGAAGCAATCCGAGCGGCGTGACCGCGGCTGCAGATGCCATATGCCCCAGGAGCCTCTGAAAATCTTTCAGTGGAGCCGCTGTCCTGCGCTTGAGTGAGCTCAGGCAGTTCAACACCGACTGGACGCGCGCCTCGGTGAGACGCGCAGTCCGTGCGACCGAGTCTAGCTCGAGACCGAGATAAGAGATCCTCTGCCCGGGGGCGAGTTTGCTCTTGTCCCAGTTGACCCGAAGACCCAACCGGCTGAGGTGAGCTAAAACCATGTCCCTGTGTTCGCACAACTGCTCTCGCGAGCTGGCCAGGATCAGCCAGTCGTCAAGATAGTTGAGAATACGAACGCCCTGTTCCTTGAGGGGAACAATGGCCGCCTCCGCAACCTTCGTAAAGACGCGGGGTGACAGGGCCAGCCAGAAGGGTAGGACTTTGTACTGATATGCCCGACCCTCGAACGCAAACCGGAGGAAGGGTCTGTGTCGAGGCAGAATCGAGACATGAAAGTACGCGTCCTTCAGGTCTATTGCTGCAAACCAATCCCGGGGACGGACACATTTGAAAATACGCTTCTGCGTGAGCATCTTGAACGGCATCCTGTGAAGATACCGGTTCAGGACGCGCAGATCCAGGATTGGCCATAGCCCACCGCCCTTTTTCGGTACAATGAAGTAGGGGCTGTAGAACCCCGACTTCATATCGGCTGGAGGGACTGGCTCGATTGCATCCTTCGCCAGTAGGACAGCAATCTCCGCCCGGAGAACAGGTGCACTGTCCAACGACACTTGAGTGAAGTGGACACCCCTGAAAACCGGGGGACGCCGGGCGAACTGAATCGCATAGCTGAGTCTGATGGTGCGAATGAGCCAGCGGGACGGGCTGGGAAGCGTGATCCACGCCTCCAGACTCCGAGCCAGCGGGACCAAAGGCACCACAGACGCACCGGGGGTGGGGCAGCAAGGCAGAGAGGGACCCGACTCGGACGGCATGGGAGCGGCCCGGAGTGAGGTCGGACTCTGCGAGGCAGCAGTGCGAATGGGAGACGGCGCACGGAACGCGGTCTGCGCCATCACACTGCCGCCTACTGGCGGAATGGGAGGGGGTTGCGAGCGGCGAGGCGGGGCCTGGCACACTGGCAGACGCGCCCTCTTGTGACCTGGAGTTTGAGGAAACTGCTCTTTTTGTGGCAAAGGGGGTACCGCTGGACTCCGGAGAGCCAGCGGCGGTAGATGGACAGACGCCACAAAATCCCCCCGGCCCTCCCGCTCCAGGTCCGGGGGGACCGGCACCGGCACCCTGCTGTTTGGCAGGTGTAGGCTGCTGCTTTGCCGACTTAGCAGGGGCGGAGGAAGACGCAGGCGGGCGCCCTAGGCGACGAGCGGGCTGAGGCTGAGCCACGGGCGGCTGGGTGGAGGCAACAGCGGACCACAGTGGCATGACATGTCTGATAGCCTCAGCCTGCTTCTGTGCAGCGGAGAACTGTTGGGCACAGCTCTCCACCGCGTCGCCGAAAAGGCCGACCGGAGACACGGGGGAATCCAGGAACCGATGTTTGTCGGTCTCCCTCATGTCTGCCAAGGTCAGCCAGAGGTGGCATTGCTGGACTACCAGAGTAGACATCGCCTGGCCAACAGAACGCGCTGTCACCTTCGTTGCCCGGAGGGCAAGGTCAGTGGCAGTGCGCAGCTCCCCAAGCAGCTGTTAGTCAGGACCTTCCTGAGGCAACTCCGACAGCGATTTTGCCTGGTAAACCTGCAAAAGGGCCATTGCGTGCAGGGCGGAGGCAGCCTGCCCACAGGCACTGTAAGCCTTCTCAGTCAGACCGGCTGAGAATTTACAGGCCCGGGATGGGAGACGCGGCTCACCGCGCCAGCCAGCGGCCGTTGGACACAACCGCGCCGCAACAGACCGCTCGACTGGCGGGATCCTCGCGTATCCCCTGGCTTCCCCACCGTCCAGGGAGGTGAAGGCGGACGAGGGACCAGGCCCTGTACGAGCCCTATACGGAGCTTGCCAAGACCAGGTCACTTCATCGTGTACTTCCGGGAAGAAAGGCATTGGGGCGGGACGCTGGGTTTGACCAGCGCGACCCCCCCCCCAAGTACCAATCGTCCAACCGAGATGGGCCGGGACAGGTGGAGGGTTCCACTCAAGCCCGACGCACAAAGCGGCCCGGTAGAGCACAGCCGTGAGCTCGGGATCCGACTCGGGCAACGCTACCGTCCTGGGCGGCAGCGCGTCCGGATCTTCCTCCCCCGAGGACTCAGGCTCACCTTCCGATGCAGCGATCGACATCCGATCCGCCGCCGGCACACCAAAGGTAACGGCTGGACAGTCCGTAGAGGGCCCAGCGGAAACCAACGGTGGCACGATGGGTTGTGGTGCTGATGAGGCGGCAGGGGCCCGAGGAGCGTTTCCGCTCGGCGGGGAAGCCCTGACCGTAATCCTCAGGTCACCCTTCCTATACACCGCCGAACCGTCATTCCGGCCCGGGCCGGAAAAATGGTCGAACGGGGCATAGGGGAGGGGACCCCCGCTTCCTGAGACTTCAGGAAGGAGAGTCTCGACCTCAGCACCGCGATAGTCATGTTCCCGCAATGGGAACATGAACCATCCACAAAAGCTGCTTCAGCGTGCTGAATGCCCAAACATGAGATGCAACGATTGTGCCCATCAGCAGGGACCAGGGAACGACCGCACCCATTAATGCACAGACGAAATGACATACTGTCAGGGTTCGTCTGTAAAGCTCTTTTAGAAGGGGAAAACAGTCAACTCGCTCGTGCCGAAGCACACAGGGAGTGACGCGATGTGCCAGGTACACCACTATGGCGTTTAAATAGTCAAAAGTCGCGCGCACGAAAACCACGAGCACGCGAATAAAGCCAAGCGCGCAAAACAGACCCACGAGAGGTAAATAACAACGCGAGAGCGCATCTGTGCACCCGCGAGCGCTCATTTGTACACCGCGAGCGTGCAGAACAGTATTTAGGAGCGGAAATGAATACTGGCGCAAGCCCCTGCTGCCTAGCGCGCACAACTGCACATGAGCGCTCGCGCGACTACTCAACACTCGCTCGCTCCTCGAGTTGACTTTTGACACTTTGAGGGCGGGGCAATTACTTTTGTCTTCCCACCTGTGATTGGTCATTTGTTTAATCAGTTTCACTCTTGTTTAAACATGTAGCAGGACTAGGACAAGGCACGTTTTATGGAACCATTATGTCGGACCCGGAGCAGGTAATTTAATTTTTAAAAGTCTTTGTGTTTCCAGTGCAATATATTCAGTATATGATATTGTATTGTACAATTTCGAAGGTACTTATTTTGTTTACTGCCTAATGCATATAGATAAAATGATCTTGAATAGTTTGTATAGGACCTTAACGACTAAAAAAGATAAGCTAATTTAAGATAAAGCTGGCTAACCCATAAATGTAGGATGTTAAAGGTTAGTTTTGACCTACATTGACAATATACAGTGAATAAATCATGGCTGAGTAGTGTTTCTAGCTACTAAACAAAGCTAGTATGCTAATTTACTAAACAAAGCAGCGTAAATGCAATCTTTGTGATTTATTCAAACCACAGCACCGACCCCTATTGCTCTATTGCCCTATTGCCCTATTAGTATTATCGTAATGCCGTTTATAAAATGATTAGAACACATTACAAACGGTATTAGTGAAACTTGACGTAGTTACATCACTAAAAGCATTTTTCTGCTGATAGTCTATGTGACCCTGTAAAAAGTGTAAAAAAAAAGTGATTTTTTTTGTGTTTTGATGTTTTCTATCATCCTATATGCAAACAATTAAGAAAATAATTTTGATATATTTACTACTAAGACCATGTTTGAAATGGGGAATTTAGTAAGTAAAATCAAACTTTGATGCTCACTATCTGATTTTTGATACTTTCCTGGAATCAAAGGATGAGTAGAGATAATGTAACCCTTTCAACTTTTGAAGTGTGTTTATCACAACAGTGACATGGTATCTTAACATCTCTTTAATTATTCTTTGTTCTGTTAATAGCTAAGACACCACTTTTTGGAAAATCTTTTACACAAGTTGCAACAGGCCTTCAATTTAGATTATCTGGAGTTTCTGTGTTGTCAGGAGCTGTATATTCTGGAGGCCCTGTCCAGTCACATACAAGTACCCCCTGCTATCACCCAGGCTTTGCAAGAGCTCTTTGACCTTATACGGGCACAAGGGGAACATCCAGCACCATGTGTCAGGGTGGAAGTTGCTATCACCACAGGACGACCAAAAATTTTGGTTGAGGAACAACGCTTAAAATACATGCTACAGGCTCAACTTCCTGTGAGTTGCATAGCCACATTGATGGGCGTTTCAAAAAGCACGATTTTCAGACGCATGAGAGACTATGAGCTTTCTGTCCGTGACCTGTATAGTTCCATCAGTGATGAAGAACTTGACAGTTTGGTTGCTTCTGTGAAGAACGCTTTACCAAATTCAGGCTACAGAATGGTCAGAGGAAGACTGGAGTCTATGGGCTACCGAGTTCAGTGGAGAAGAATTGCAGCCTCTATGCATAGGGTTGATTCAGTGGGCATTATCTCAAGGTTATCAAGTCTTGGCTGTGTTGTGCGCCGAGTGTACTCTGTTCCAGGGCCCTTGTCCCTGGTACATGTGGACACAAATCACAAACTAATTAGGTTTGCATTAAAGTCATGTTTAACATATGAATAGATTTGCATGTTCAATAATTATATCAATAATGTATATTACTTAATTTCTTCACAGATACAATATTGTGATATTTGGAGGAGTGGATGGGTTCTCCAGAAAGGTAACTACTGGGTAAACATTTGGTCAACATTATGTAGTCAGTAAACGCATTTAAAACCTTTGTTACTAGTCATCAATTAAAATCCACAATGACTTAACTAATGTTTGATGGGTAATTGGCACACACACAATTTTTTTTTAATGGTTTGCCATTTTAATCTGATTTATTGTATGTTTTACTTTGTAGATATTGTACTTGAATGCAGCCACAAATAACCGTGCTTCCACAGCATTTTCATTCTTTTTGGAGGCAACTCATCGGCATGGTTTACCCTCAAGGTAATGTACTTTAAATTGTTACAAAGCTGCACTTTTCTCTGTGTAAATAATATGAGAAAAATGTTAATGATTAAAAGCTGTTTGATTATAAAGCTCTTGTACACTCTAATTTATCTGTTTAACTAGTTTCCTCAAAGCAAAATGTCTTTAAAAACATTTACAAACATTGGCATTTTTTGTTGAATCTCCTTCTTTTACTGGACAACAGCATTCTATTGTTTCCTTGAGTAGTTTATTTAGTTTAGTAGTTTATTCGTGGTAAATTCTTTGCCCACTTTCCTGGTATACATTATCTTTAAAAAGTTATTTTATTACTTGAGGATAATGTTTATTTGTCAGAGCCATAATCCAATGTATGAACTGTTTCTTTTAATTTCACTATTGTTGTAATTTAAGGGTAAGAGCTGACCAGGGAGTGGAGAATGTGGATATTGCTCGGTTTATGTTCACTGTCCGTGGCAATAATCGGGGGAGCTTCATCTCAGGAAAAAGTATCCACAACCAAAGGTAATGCTTCTTATTTTATTCTCAGTTTTCCTAGTATCCTCATCACATTTTATTGTTTCATTCTGATGTATCAGTATTTATTTATACATATGACAAATGCGCCATAAATGTGCCATATGGTGTTACATTGAATCTCTCATGTTGTTTGTCACTTAAACAATTAAGATAAATCTGTCTTATGCTAATTGTATATTATTGAGTTTTTATCAAATGTCACTGTGACACCATAGGACAGTGTTCCTCCACAACATAAAAACTACTATCTAGTCATAGAAACAGTAACAGTTTGAGTTACTTTTACTAACATTAAATTTTCATGATATAACAAGTGTTAGCAGTGTAAACTTTGGATGTAACATTACAGAACACATTCTACAACATACTTGCAATATAAGGTTTTGTTCCGTTTTAAAATTATTGCATGTTTGATAAAACGTCATGTTTTCCACTCTCTTGAAGAAGATGGCCTCTTGGACATTTCATGTACGGATGACATATTCTGTGTACACTTTGCATTTCTTCCAAGACTCAAACGAGACTTGGAGGTATTTATTGAAGGCTGGAACCACCATCCTCTACGCACTGAGAGAAACCGGTCTCCAACACAGATTTGGGAGATTTCACGGATGCTTAACACTGCTGTAGATTCTGATAACCCTGAGGTAAGAGTACAAATTCATTTTTAAGAAGCAAAAGTTGATGACTATAATTTGATAAGACAATGTCATTATGATATATAATATAGATAATTTATAATAAATATTACAATGGCATTGAATTGTAAATGCAGTCAGGTCCATAAATATTGGGACATCGACACAATTCTAACATTTTTGGCTCTATACACCACCACAATAGATTTGAAATGAAATGAACAAGATGTGCTTTAACTGCAGACTGTCAGCTTTAATTTGAGCATTTATATCCAAATCAGGTGAACAGTGTAGGAATTACAACAGTTTGCATATGTGACTTCCACTTGTTAAGGGACCAAAAGTAATGGGACAATTGGCTTCTCAGCTGTTCCATGGCCAGGTGTGTGTTATTCCCTCATTATCCCAATTACAATTATTATTCTGTCCCATTACTTTTGGTCCCTTAACAAGTGGGAGTCACATATGTAAACTGTTGTAATTCCTACACTGTTCTCCTGATTTGGATGTAAATGCCCTCAAATTAAAGCTGACAGTCTGCAGTTAAAGCACATCTTGTTCTTAAAGCACATCTTGTTGTTGGTGGTGTATAGAGCCAAAAAAGTTAGAATTGTGTCGATGTCCCAATATTTATGGACCTGACTGTACATTGAATTGTCGTCTTATTGAACATTTCTAGGCCATACAAGAGCCTGACATTGACTGGGAGACTTTTGGTGACTTTGATCATCTTGAATCAGAAAGCGGTTTTGTCGTACCTGAATATGAGAGCCCTCTGACTGCAGAAATGATGAATGAACTACATAGTTTGGTTGATCCACTGGATCTGAACATTAATGATGAACAGCTCTACATAATCTGCTATGAACACATAAAACGACTACGGACATAAAGATACATTTCAGTGAATACATGGACGCTTTAAGTTTACAACTTTTTTTATTTTCTAGTACATGTAATAAGCATGTAAACATTTGAAGCTGAAGTACATGAACATTCTTTAAGAAGAAAACACTTATGCTTTGGTACTGCATACACTGTAAACATATACAGTAACAATAAAACATTTTGAATGCATACAACTTGTACTTATGTGTTGGAATTCACAAACATCACTTCATAAACTTGCACAATAACTCATCATGTGAGCTTAGATTAGATTTATGAAATCCCTATATGCTACTCAGGTGTGCAATTAGGAACGTGACTGAGCAAGAACATGAATTAAAGCGACAGTTCACTCATTAAATGATAATTCTGTGATTACTTACTCAACTTCATGTATTTTTAAATCTGCACTAGTTACTTTATTTTGTTAAACACAAAGCTAGATTTTTCAGTTAACAATGGTAACCACACAGCTGGTGGCAGCCATTGACTTCCATAGCATTCATTTTTCCTACTATGGCTGCTGCCAACTATGTGGTTACCATCATTAACAAAAACGGGTTTAAGGCTTAAAATTACATGAGGATGAGTACATAATCACATATTTTTCATTTGAAGGGTGAACTACCACTTTAACTACAGGATAACCGATACTGTGTGTACAATAATGCACACTGCAGTCATGGTCAAATTCCATGACAATTTGAACATTTTTACAGTCTGCATTTTCCTAAATGCGTCCAAATTCATAGCCATGGGTAATGGCCTGTGAGATTACATTTTTGAATTCCATGTATGTGCAACTCAGGTGTGCAATTGGGAATGTGATTGATCGGGAACATGCATTAACTACAGGATAACAGATTGTGTGTGTCCCATAGCGCACACTGCAGTCGTGGTCAAATTCAATGACAATTTTAAAGTTTTCACGGTCTGCATGACTTAAGGGAATATGAGATTGTCCTGTCAGCCATTGGCAAAACTTGCTAACATTAATGTGTGTGTTGGTATGTTTTTCTGCCTTGTCCTCTTCACCCATACTCTCCTCCTCAGGTCTGTTGTCTGTCGTCTTTGCTCTCTCCTGAGAAAGTGATTAAAAATCAGTTGAGAGCTTTTACCTTACAGTAAATTGCAGTTAAAAATATTACAATGGAATAAGTTTTAGCACTACCTTTTTGACAAATTGTCTGTAGTTAAAAAACAAATTTTTTTAAATCCAGTTTCAAGAAAAAAATCATAACCATAACAATGTAATGAGAACAGTTTTAACTGTAATGTGAAAACATTGATAATTTGCATAAATTAGTCACCTTCATCCTCCATGTCCTGTAAATAGTCTTGCAGAAAGTTGACTACTTTGGACTCCCTTGCACGCCTCATTGTACCCGTCTCACTAAATGAAGGTGATAGTGATTTCATCAGAAAATCAGCATCCACCTTAAATTTACAAAATGAAGAAAGTTAGACAATTATATTTAAAAACATTTACTGATTCAGCAAGTTATCTATTGGGTGGTATTTATATTTACCTTGCAAAAAGATCCTGGAACAAACAGCTGCCTGCAAATGTCAGTTTCTTGTTGTACCAAGCTAAGGAGGTCATACAGTTTCAATCCAGAGGCGATTTGTTGTAGCATGGGAAGTAACCTCCCTGTAGAGTGTAGAACCACAGAGCTATAATACAAAGATAATTGAAGAAAAAAAATGAGTATCTGAATTAAAAATCAAGACCAATAACCTACAATAAAATGTCATATACCGCACAATCTCTTCTTTTTTTTCAAAAGACACTGCCCCTGTATAACCACATGACAAAATTCTGTCTGTGAACTCCATGACAGTTGTGTTGTCAGCTGCCTTGATCTTTGAAACAAAACAAAAAACACAAGAAGTATTTTAATTTTTAATCCTTATAGGCAAAAAAAAATTCCACTACCATAACAATTTACCAAATAATTTAACTTTAAAAGCTATTTTCCATACTTAAATGAGCTACCTCTTTAATTAGTTCCATGACTTCAGGGTCAGTAATGTCTCTTTCAGTTATTGCTTCCTGATCCACTTCTCCAGTAGATATATACTTGTAACACCACTGCGAAAAGAAGTTTGTTGGTGGTCCTCCCTGTGCAATGCTGACAGCAAATATCTCTCCAATAGCCCTGCATAAAATGGTTTGTCATGTCAACAATAATCGTAAAAAACTAACATTGGCAAATGAGTGTGAAATTTAAATAACCTGCTTGAAGTTATGTTTGTCCAAGTCTGTAATTGAGTACTTAGGGTTTTTGCCACCATCCCCACCCTCAAAAAACCGCTTCTCTATTCCTGACATCATTTCTTTTCAGAAAAGAAAAAAGAGAACAATAAATTCATAGATATCAACCATAAATTATATTACTGTAAAACTGACCAGTTAAAAATTCTGTCTTCAGCGCCCCATTGTCAATGCCAGCCTCTCCAATAAAAGTAACTCTAAGGGCATTTTTAGGGGAAGACTTTTTCTGCCGCTGCCACTGTTTAATGCCTCTTTCAACCATCTGTTCCCTGGTAACACAAATGCTGAAGGTGCTGCTTTCGTCCACCCTTTCAGTAAGGCTTTTGATGACATTAGCAATGCTAATAATATTGGGAGCAGAGAAAAAAAGCATGAAATTGGAATGTTTCACATTATTAATGTAAAACAGTTCACTTCTGATGAACTATTTGGGGTTTGAGGTACCTTTTAATCTCTTGGTGTGTCCTTAATCGTTTTGGACATATCTCAGTTCTATCTGTGTCAAAGGCCTCTGTTTTATCAAAACCTCTGTGGGAATAAATATACAGTAATACTCTGTAAGCAGAGGTGCAGTTACTATCATAACATGTTAAAACCTTTATTGGAAATCTAGCTTAAAAAATAATAATGAAAAAATTAAATACCTTTCACCACAGTAGCTTGCGTGGAATTCTACAGTGTCACTGGGGTACAACTGCTCGCAAATGGGACAGGCAGTCTAAAGTAGTATGTAGTAATAAAACACATTATTATTATTATTTTTTATTACTATTATTAAGTGGAATGAATTAGTTATTCTTACTGTCTCAGAACCCTTGGCACATGAAGCAAGGTTTAAATTGTTGGTGTCCTTAAAATGTAAAATAAAAACATATTAAAGTATGAACTGGATGAATAACAGTACCTGTGACATGACTTCTTTTTAGGACATACAGACTTTATATTTGCTGCATCAAACAAACACATTTACCGTTACAGATGTTTCAGTAGAGGAAGTGTTATCTGGGGAATTTTGCATAGTTATGTCCATGGCAGGACTGTCATCTGTAGAAAACATAGAAGTCGTCTGCAAAAGACCCAAAAAAACTAAATAAATAAATAACTTTATTAGCCATGGGGCAACAAATATGTAATTAATTAATTGTTTTAATATGAAAGAAATATTTCTCACCTTTTCATCAGAGAGTGTCACTGTCTTACAAGATGCCACATGTGCGGCTAAAAACTGGACTGGCATGTTTTCGTAACAGTTACGACATGTTGTTTTCGGCATTTTTTCAAACTCCTTTGAAGAATAAGGAAGAGGTGACATATCAAGTGTTCCTTGCACTGGCACAATGTATAGTGCTGACTTGCCACGAGCAACCGAATTGAGGTAAGCGCCTGTATAACCTTCTGCCTCAGGGGGTACAATACACAGTTTTCTTTGTCCAGATCCACCTATAAGGAGGGACATAATATTTAAAGTCACTTTGCCATGAGATCACATAAGATAGTATGTATAGAAAGTTTCAAAGTCTTACCAACAGCCTTATACAACATCCATGCCCCATTCAAATCAGTCATTTTAGGGTATGTCTCCTCGAGTTTTCTGGAGAGCTGTACATAATTTATATAATGTAAGTACTTTGACAAAAATATGTTTTTTAAATTCTTTAATAACATGGTAAGTTATATTAGTCTAGCGATCAATAATTATATCTGCAATGCCCCCGGCATCAAAATGAACAGAGCACAGCTGCAAAGGAATTTAGGTGGTGCACTTACATAAAAAACATATTGCAAGTCATAAGTCTGACATGAACATCGAAGTGCAAGTGAAGTTTTCAACTACAACTTACCCATGAATGGTCACAATCATCTTTGACAGTAATTGTTCTCCGACCCATCCCTGCTTGTAGAAGTGTCAGCTCATCTGAAGCTTTTGGTGTCTTCTCCATGTGTTTGTTTACCAGGTAGAACTGTACTTCAAAACACTTTACAGTATGTAGTTCCCTTTCAGTCGGTCACGTTCGACGTACGTCAATAGTGACCGACGAATGGGGATATCGCTTAGAGAGCCCTATCATCTTCGTGTAAACTAAAACAAGCCAATGGAATTGGCGTGGGATATTTGCATAATGTGCACCGCCCCCGACAGGTGTATATAAATATGAAGCAGATGCAATCGCACTCTGTCTTTCGCTTCGGAGCCATTCACTGGTGTCCTGTTCAGAAGACTCCTTTCTTCGTTTGTTTTATTCTAAAACATTGCCTCAGAAGAGGATTTACAGCGAGCTATCGGTGTTGGTGAAGAGGGCACGTTCAGCGAGGTCGCGAGTGTCCGAGGAGCTGAGCTATAAGCTCTAAAACTGCTTTTTTTACAGCAACACAAAGAGTGTGTGTGTGTAGCGATTTGGGCCGGTTCCTCGGTGTGTCAGGGAGTGGTGTACCTGACACATCGCGTCGCTCCCTGGGTGCTTCAGCACGAGTGAGTTGACTTCCCCTTCTAAAAGAGCTTTACAGACGAACCCTGACAGTATGTCATTTCGTCTGTGCGTTACTGGGTGCGGTCGTTCCCTGGTCCCTGCTGATGGGCACAATCGTTGCATCTCGTGTTTGGGCATTCTGCACGCTGAAGCAGCTTTTGTGGATAGTTCATGTTCCCATTGCGGGAACATGACTATCGCGGTGCTGAGGTCGAGGCTCTCCTTCCTGAAGTCTCAGGAAGCGGGGGTCCCCTCTCCTATGCCGCGTACGACCGTTTTTTCCGGCCCCGGGAACCGGAATGACGGTACGGCGCTGTATAGGAAGGGTGACCTGAGGATTACTTTCAGGGCTTCCCCGCCGAGCGGAAACGCTCCTCGGGCCCCTGCCGCCTCATCAGCACCGCAACCCATCGTGCCACCGTTGGTTTCTGCTGGGCCCTCTACGGACTGTCCATCCGTTGCCTTTGGTGTGCCGGCGTTGGATCGGATGTCGATCGCTGCATCGGAAGGTGAGCCTGAGTCCTCGGGGGAGGAAGATTCGGACGCGCTGCTGCCCGGGACGGTAGCGTTGCCCGAGTCGGATCCCGAGCTCACAGCTGTGCTCTCCCGGGCCGGCTTGTGCGTCGGGCTTGAGTGGAACCCTCCACCCTGTCCCGGCCCATCTCGGTTGGACGATTGGTACTTGGGGGGGGGGGGGGGGTCGCGCTGGTCAAATCCAGCGTCCCGCCCCAATGCCTTTCTTCCCGGAAGTACACGATGAGGTGACCAGGTCTTGGCAAGCTCCGTATGGGGCTCGTACAGGGCCTGGTCCCTCGTCCGCCTTCACCTCCCTGGATGGCGGGGAAGCCAGGGGATACGCGAGGATCCCGCCAGTCGAGCGGTCTGTTGCGATGCAGTTGTGTCCAACGGCCGCAACTGGCGCGGTGAGCAAGCGGTCGGGGAAAGCGCTGGCTCGCTACTGTGGCAAGCGGTTGGTGAAAACTCGGCCTTGAGACGGGCGACCTGGAGCGGAAGGTTCCTGCCCTGTGGGAGAGTATTCCATCTGCTCTCCCACCCCCGGAGGAGGGCCGGGGGGATTTTGTGGCGGCTGTCCATCTACCGCCGCTGGCTCTCCGGAGTCCAGCGGTACCCACTTTGCCACAAAAAGAGCAGTTTCCTCAAACTCCAGGTCACAACTAGGTTGTGAGAGCTCCCTCTCCATTCGCCAGCAGGCGGCAGTGTGATGGCGCAGACCGCGTCCCGTGCGCCGTCTCCCATGCACACTGCTGCCTCGCAGAGTCCGACCCCACTCCGGGCCGCTCCCAAGCCGTCTGAGTCGGGTCCCTCTCTGCCTTGCTGCCCCACCCCCGGTGCGTCTGTGGTGCCTTTGGTCCCGCTGGCTCAGTGTCTGGAAGCGTGGATAGCGCTCCCCAGCCTGTCCAGTTGGCTCATTCGTACTATCAGACTCGGCTATGCGATTCAGTTCGCCCGGCGTCCCCCGGTCTTCAGGGCTGTCCACTTCACTCAGGTGTCGTTGGACAGTGCACCTGTTCTCCGGGCGGAGATTGCTGTCCTCCTGGCGAAGGATACAATCGAGCCGGTCCCTCCAGCCGATATGAAGTCGGGGTTCTACAGCCCCTACTTCATTGTACCGAAAAAGGGCGGTAGGCTACGGCCAATCCTGGACCGTCCCCAGGATTGGTTTGCAGCAATAGACCTGAAGGACGCGTACTTTCATGTCTCGATTCTGCCTCGACACAGACCCTTCCTCCGGTCTGCGTTCGAGGGTCGGGCATGTCAGTACAAAGTCCTACCCGACATGGTTGTAGCTCCCAGCCGGTTGGGTCTTCAGGTCAACTGGGACAAGAGAAAACTCGCCCCCGGGCAGAGGATCTCTTGTCTCGGTCTCGAGCTAGACTCGGTCGCACGGTCTGCGCGTCTCACCGAGGCGCGCGTCCAGTCGGTGTTGAACTGCCTGAGCTCGCTCAAGTGCAGGACAGCGGCTCCACTGAAAGATTTTCAGAGGCTCCTGGGGCATATGGTATCTGCAGCCGCGGTAACGCCGCTCGGATTGCTTCATATGAGACCGCTTCAACACTGGCTCCGCGGCCGGGTCCCGAGATGGGCGTGGCAGTGCGGCACGCTCCGTGTCCCCGTGACACCGAGCTGCCGTCGTACCCCTGTCCGGTGGTCGGACCCTTCGTTCCTGCGGGCCGGAGTACCCCTCGAACGAGTGTCCAGGCACGCTGTGGTCTCCACAGATGCCTCTGCCACGGGATAGGGGGCCACGTACAACGGGCATGCAGTGTCAGGTCTTTGGACGGGGCCTCAGCTGCATTGGCATATCAATTGCCTCGAGTTGCTAGCGGTACGTCTTGCGTTGGCCCGCTTCAAGAAGCTGTTGTCAGGCAAGCACGTTCTAGTCCGCTCACACAGCACTGCGGCCGTTGCGTACATCAACCGTCAAGGTGGTCTACGCTTCCGTCGCATGTCGCAACTCACCCGCCATCTCTTGTTGTGGAGTCAGAAGGATCTGAGGTCCCTTCGGGCCACTCGTGTCTCAGGTGTGCTCAACCGTGCAGCCGACGAGCTGTCACGGCAGCCTCCACTTGCGGGCGAGTGGCGGCTCCACCCCCAGGCGGTCCAGCTGATTTGGCAGCATTTCGGCGAGGCCCAGGTAGACCTGTTTGCCTCCCCGGGAACTGCCCACTGCCAGTGGTTTTATTCCCTGACCGGCGGCACGCTCGGCACGGATGCCCTGGCACACAGCTGGCCCCCGGGTCTGCGCAAATATGCGTTTTCCCTAGTGAGCCTTCTCGCACAACTCCTGTGCAAGGTCAGGGAGTACGGGGAGCAGGTTCTGTTAGTGGCTCCGTACTGGCCCACTCGGACCTGGTTCTCAGACCTCATTCTCCTCGCGACAGCCCCTCCCTGGCCGATTCCTCTGAGGAAGGACCCCCTGACTCAGAGACGGGGCACCCTGTGGCACCCGCGTCCCGATCTATGGAACCTCCACGTGTGGTCCCTGGACGGGATGCGGAGGTTCTGAGTGATCTCCCGCAAGCGGCCGTAGACACCATCACTTCCGCTAGAGCTCCTTCCACTAGGAGTCTCTATGCGTTGAAGTGGAACCTGTTCGTCGAATGGTGCGCCTCTCGCCGAGAGGACCCCCGATCATGTTCGGTCGGATCCGTGCTTTCCTTTGGCAAGATGGGTTGGAGCGAAGGCTGTCTCCCTCCACCCTCAAGGTGTATGTTGCCGCTATTGCCGCACATCACCACGCAGTTGAGGGTAAGTCCCTGGGGAAACACGATCTGATCGTCAGATTCCTGAGGGGGGCCAGGAGACTGAATCCTCCTCGCCCTTCCTCCGTACCCTCTTGGGATCTGACCCTGGCTCTCACAGCTCTCCGGGGTCATCCCTTTGAACCTTTGCAATCAGTTGACCTGAAACTAATGTCTCTTAAGACGGTTCTTCTGGTTGCATTGGCTTCCCTGAAGAGGGTAGGGGATCTGCATGCATTTTCGGTCGACGAAACGTGCCTAGAATTCGGGCCCGGTGATTCTCACGTTATCCTGAGACCCCGGCCTGGATACGTGCCCAAGGTTCCTACCACTCCCTTCAGAGATCAGGTAGTGAACCTGCAAGCGCTGCCCTCGGAGGAGGCAGACCCAGCCCTAGCTTTGCTCTGTCCCATCCGCGCTCTGTGCGTTTACGTGGATAGAACGCGAAGCTTCAGGACCTCAGATCAGCTCTTCATCTGTTACGGAGGCCAGCAGAAGGGAAAGGCTGTCTCCAAGCAGAGGATGGCCCACTGGATAGTGGATGCCATCGCCTTGGCGTACGAATCCCAGGGCGTGCCTTGCCCGCTCGGGTTGAGAGCCCACTCCACCAGAGGGGAGGCCTCTTCCTGGGCGCTGGCTCATGGCGCCTCGCTGACAGATATCTGTAGAGCTGCAGGCTGGGCGACACCAAACACGTTCGCTAGGTTTTATAGCCTACGTGTAGAGCCGGTATCCTCACGTGTACTCGCATCCACTAGTCGGTAGACGTGTTGTACCCACTCTAAGTGTCGGCTTGCAATGCCATTCCCGCCACTGGCCGGATACGTGCATACTTTCACTCCAGTCGTGTTCCCCGCTTGGCGAACCCTGTCGAGTTCCTCCGCCTCCCCCTTCGGCTCGGACATTGCGGAGTGTCTGATGCCAGGCCTACATCCGTCGCTGACGCTGTTTGTTGGCTGGGGCCCATATGTCGTGACCCCTCTACATGAGCGGTCCCATATGTGTATTATCCACGGTTTAAAACTCCCTGCGGGCCGAGTCCGTGTCTTTCCCTTAGCAGAGCCAGCTCTGCTGTCACCTGTCAGATGAGTCTCCCCCTACCAGGTGGAGCCATCCCAGGGACTCCATATGCGTACTGCCCCCCGGGCCAGTCCATATGTGCATTCCCACGTAAACTCCTCCCCCATTGGGTAGGTAGTGGTCTCCGCAGCGTCCCTTACGGGTTCGCTTCCCCAGTGTGTCTAGTTTACTTAGTGGGTATTGGTTAGACAGCAGTAGACTCTCTCGGTGTAAGCTCGCCCCCTTCACCGCCAGCCGGTGCTATGGGCGGCTGAGCTTGCGCTGGGCACTGGAAGGGGTTTCGTAACTGTGGCGCTTTAGTTGGGATCCCAATTCGTCTGTCACTACTGACGTACGTCGAACGTGACCGACTGAAAGGGAACGTCTCGGTTACGTATGTAACCCTCGTTCCCTGAAGGAGGGAACGGAGACGTACGTCCCGTCGCCACAGTTTCTGTACCCTCGCTGTAGTGCGGACACCAGTTGTCTCCTCAGCGAAAAACAGAGTGCGATTGCATCTGCTTCCTATTTATATACACCTGTCGGGGGCGGTGCGCATTATGCAAATATCGCACGCCAATTCCATTGGCTTGTTTTAGTTTACACGAAGATGATAGGGCTCTCTAAGCGATATCCCAATTCGTCGGTCACTACTGACGTACGTCTCCGTTCCCTCCTTCAGGGACATACGTAACCGAGACGTTTTCTTTTCATGTCAGTAAAGCTAGAGTGTGTTCCTCTTTTCCTGGTCACTTTTTCCCCAAATGTTTTTCCAAACAGTCCTGGGAAGGATCTGCAAAAAAAAAAAAAAAAAAAAAAAACATAAACAGTAAATGTATTTTACAAAACAATGTTAAACACTACATTCAACAATTTATTGTTAAAATGACCATAAAAACAATATGACAAACCTTTTCATGTTCTGCTCCAAGGTATTTTGCTGTGGAACTTCTTGTCTAGTGTGGTTTGTAGAATTTGCAGAACCTTTTTCAAACACACCAAAGCAACACATTTCTATGTGAGCCATTACCACTTTAGAAAAGAAATGTTACAAATCAGATATATCCTACTCATAAAATTACTTTTTAAATTTTTACCCCTCAGTTAATAATAATATAACACAGTATATAGATTATTTAGGCAACTCAATTTTTATATTTTTAAATCAGTTATACAATGAGTAAAATATGTACCCATGTCTACCCATGAGACTTTTAACATTATTCATTTAATATTTAATAATTTTAGATTATAAAATGCATGTCATCAAGCCATTACTACAGTATATATTAATTGAGAGGAAAACATGTTAACCTATTGTTTACCTTATGCCAATATCTCCGAAAAGCACATGTAGTTTTACACTTACACATTTACACTTAAATGTAGGTTTACACTTATCCTACTACTTTTATATTAAATTGTGATAACATTGCTGCTTTAATATCATGCATTGTATGATCAATGTGCAAAATTATGTAATTGTCAATCTTTTAGAAAAGCAGATCAGTTTAAGTATAGATAAGGATGAGAACAATCCTCACTGTCTCTTGTTGCAGGCTGGGAAAGGGCGCTTTGCAGCAGTGAGACGACCTTTCTTGCTGCCTCCTGCAATTCTTCCTAATAATAGTTTACAGATATGTGTATAATCAGTCTTTCGTAATTATGAGCTGACTATACAGAAATCAAAAAGAAGCCAAGAACATGATGGAATTGATCACTTAGAACCAAAATAGACGTATGCAGAATATTTTCATAACAATTAAATACATTTATTTTATATTACTGCTGTTGTCAAAGTAGGCCATTCCCAATTTATGGTATTAAGGACAATAATGCTTGCCATTGTGTTTTACCTCATTTTTCTCCGACATTCTTGGGGATTCTTTGACGAAAATGCTGTAAGGGGGGAGGGGAGGCTGCAGATTGTAGTTGATTGGGTTTTACAAATGACCAATCACAGGTGGGAAGACAAAAGTAATTGCCCCGCCCTCAAAGTGTCAAAAGTCAACTCGAGGAGCGAGCGAGTGTTGAGTAGTCGCGCGAGCGCTCATGTGCAGTTGTGCACGCTAGGCAGAAGGGGCTTGCGGCAGTATTCATTTCCGCTCCTAAATACTGTTCTGCGCGCTCGCGGTGTACAAATGAGCGCTGGCGGGTGCACAGATGCGCTCTCGCGTTGTTATTTTCCTCTCGTGGGTCTGTTTTGCGCGCTTGGCTTTATTCGCGTACTCGTGGTTTTCGTGCGCGCGACTTTTGACTCTATTTAAACGCCATACACCACTCCCTGGACACACCGAGGAACCGGCCCAAATCGCAACACACACTTCACTCTTAGGCGTGTGCTGTGAAAACAGCAGTTGAGAGCTATAGCTCAGATCCTCGGGAACTCGCGACCTCGCTGTAGCACCGTTACACCGGCACACACGGCTTGCTGTGAATCCTCTTCGAGGCAGTTTAGTTCACACAAAACAGTCTTCTTAAACAGGACACCACTGAATGGCTCCGAAGCGAAAGACAGAGTGCGATTGCATCTGCTTCCTATTTATATACACCTGTCGGAGGCGGTGCGCATTATGCAAATATCGCACGCCAATTCCATTGGCTTGTTTTAGTTTACACGAAGCTGATAGGGCTCTCTAAGCGATATCCCAATTCGTTGGTCACTACTGACGTACGTCGAACGTGACCGACTGAAAGGGAACAAGTTGTGATAAGAGAGAGGCTACAATAAAGAGCCAAAAATCTAACAGCAAATGCAAGACAGCTGGTTCTAAAGAGGGGCCTAGCGATACTGCATAACTTATCTTCTCAAAGATAAGGGCCTACCACCTGGGAAGAACAGCACCAGGAAGGCTAATAACAGCCTATAACCTTAGCTGTTAACCTCAGCCATAACACCTACATTTTCACATCGAAGGGGAAAAGGGCATACGGCCCGCAACTCCCTCAGGAGGAGGCCAGAACTAGGAACTATACAACCTCACAGGGATAGTAATAATAAGGGTGATGTAACAAAAACCTAAACCTAGCTCTAGCCTAGCCGCTAGCTAAGGCCTACTGAGCCAAGCAATGCTTGGGATTCATTTTGAAACCTTCAAATATGGAGGAGAAAATGAAGCACTGCAAGCAAACAGTGTCAGGCGGCCGATAAGCCGTCCTGTACACAAATAACTGAAGTGACGAGTGCTAACTCATACCAAACTAAAGTATTAGCTGAGAAGCTACTCTAACATAGGAGGCTATAGAAATAACGGCCAAAAAGTGGCCTGCATGTTTTTGAAAACTAGCCAACCTAATGCTACAGTTATTTTGCCTAAAAGAACCCCTTCTAACTTACTGACTACATGCTCAGGAAAGCTATACAGGAAAAACAAGGTCTACACTTTTTACAAACCTAAAAATATAGACCCAGTTTACCTTCCTGCGGCTCGCAGAACGAAGATTTTCCCTCCTTATTTTAATGCAGAAGGATGAAATCAAAAGTTCTTTTAAGCCTAAAAGCAAGCCAGAAGGCGGCCTTTAGAAAAAATATTATCAAAAGGCCAGCTGACAGCCCAACTGTAAAAGAAGTACCTGAGCAAGTAGAAAGAACTCAAACTCAGGAGGCGGAGGAAGAAGGGGTGAGGGCAAATGCAATGTTGCCCTTGCAACAAGAGGGAATCGATCACAGATGTGTACGTGGTTAATCACCTCCTCAAACCTGCTTCTTCCTCCTCGAGTCCAGCCGTCTCTGCGCCTGCTCTGAAAAGAGGAGGTGCCTGAGCAGCCATACTGGAGCTCTGGCCCTGTCTCAGAGCCTCAGCTCAAGATGGGCCAGCCTCCTGATAAAATACATGCTCAGAAAAACTATACAGGAAAAAAAGGTCTTATTTTAAAAACATAGAAAAGACCCATGTCATATTCCTGCGGCTAAAAGACCAAAGATCCCAAAACTCTTTTTTACATAAAAAAGGATAGAATCTAGGGTTCTTTAAAGCCTAAAAGATCCTCTCACTATCAAACCGAAAAAAATAATTACTATGGGCCCAGCCATCAGTCTGACCATAAGAAGTATCTGAGCATGATATAAAATACATATACACATGCATATAAATACATACATCCTATATATGTATATATTCACACACACATATATATATATATATAAATGGGAGGTGACAAAAAAAGACGAGGAGAGGGTAGATATAAATCGGCCTTAAATAGCTGGGGGATCGATAATAAGCGCAACGGCGTTTACAATCGATCATCCATTACTCTCGCTTCTTCCTCCTCCCGTTTGTCTGGCTCAGATCAAAATCTGAATGGCCAGGGGGTTTTCCATGCCCTCCCGATCTCAAACGCGGAGATCAGGAGAGAATGAAAAGTCTATGGGAGCTGCAACATTCATGGACAGAAAAGAAACAGTTCGTCGAGCCATCCGCGCACGGCCCCTTTCTTAACGCGCTCTCACGGCAGTTGCAGCCCGCTCAAAGCGCGTCCCAAAAACACAGCAGCTCCACATACATACCTCAGCAGCCAGAGGAGTGCTCGGTATTGGAACCCTATGATTGCAGCCGCCGTACTGCCTCAGCACACACGGGGCTACAACACCAGGCACAGATGCAGACACTTCCTCCCTCGGGAAGAGCGTCAAATGAGAACGGAGCGTCCCAACAGGAGAAACGCTCACAGTGAACCATAGATAAACACACATAGAAGGCACCCTCAAGCACCGTCCATGCGTTCGCTCTTCTCCAGACAGAAAAACGCCAGAAACGTGTAAATCAAGTGTCAAACCCCATGGACACGGATGAACACATTCTCCTGAAAGTTTCCTTACATAAAAGGAGTAATTTCCTATTGGAGTTTGTGAAATAATGGCACGAACAAAACAGTCCCTCAAACAGTGCTGACTGCTTCCTTAGGTGCTCCCTTTATACGTCGCGGTTCGTGCCATTCGACGTCATAGGCTGTCACCGGCCAATAGGATTGGAGTGTTGTGATTCTTGACGAGTGACAGTTCCCCATAGCGCAATCAGCGCAGAGTCGAGTTCCCTTTCGAAAGGGAATCTAAGTTATACGCCAGCTCAACAGGAAGTCGGCTATTATGGGTTGTTTGAAAAACGCATGCTCTGGAATTTGATATTCTCCTAGGCAATTAATCCGGTCACCACCAAACTCAGTAAGACATTGAGGATGTAAAATTGCGAGCGGATTTTTGATATCTCGAATGGTTTGGCCGTGGCGAGGCAACACATTTATGGCGAGAAAAGGGAAACAGGAAATGTGTTATAACCTCTGCATACATTGATTGATTTTTATGAAACTTCAGCTGTGTGCTCATTGTAAGAGTCCGATCACATGGATTTGACTATTGTGAGTCGAAGTTACAGTGCCATTAACTGGCAGCAGGAAGTGTGTTACTTTCAAAATGCTTTAAAGTGCATATTGCAGGTTAGTGTTATGGGTGGCTGGTAGAGAGATGAGGCAGATCACGGATTTCCACAATCATATACGACTTTAATATAAACAAGGGCAAGAATCACAGACAGACACCTTAACAAAACAGAGAACGGACAAGGAGTGCAGGGAGTGAGTGCATTATATAGGGAGTGCAGATGATAGAGTCCAGGTGCAGGTGATCCGTGATGATGAGGAGCTGACGAGGGAAGTGAGTGCTGGTGTGGAGAACAGGAGGATATTGGGAAATGGAGTCCAGGGGAACAAGGGATCCGTGACAGTACCTCCCCCTCCCGGTAGGCGCGTCCTCGCGCCGTAGATGTAACAACCGGGAGGGGGGTGGGCGCCCTGGAGACCTCAAGCCGGAGCAGGGGGAGGAGCAGACTGGAGTGGAGGTCTCCAGGGCAGGTTCAAAAGCCATGGCGGGTCAGGAGCCGTGGGCAGCCATGGCGGGTCAGGAGCCTTGGGCAGCCATGGCGGGTCAGGAGCCGTGGGCAGCCATGGCGGGTCAGGAGCCGTGGGCAGCCATGGCGGGTCAGGAGCCGTGGGCAGCCATGGCGGGTCAGGGGCCGTGGGCAGCCATGGCGGGTCAGGGGCCGAAGCCTCCACGCCGTCAAGCCCAGTCGGCGCTGAAGGACCGGCGGGAGATGGCGGAAACCAAGGCTCCGCCGACCGAAGCGCAGCCGGTGCTCCAAAAGGCTGCAGTGGAAGACAGACGGAGGAGTGCAGTCCAGATGTGAGGGCAGGCCGACGAAGGAACAAGGTGTGAACGGGGGCAGGATGGAGACTGGTGACACTAATGGACTGCTGGACAACGGTGGAGCAGAGGGAGGTTGGAGCCGGGGTGAAGGTAATCGCCCAGAGGTCCGAGGTGGAGATCTGGGCGAGGGGGCTTGAGGTGGAGGTTCAGTGCTGAGACATATGGACGGAGGCGGGAGAGGGAGGCAGGGAGGGAAAACAGTCTTAGGGCTGTATGTTTCAACAACAAAGTTCATCATAATAAAGGGCTCGGTGGCGGTAGGAGCGGCTGGCTCGGCTGGAGCAGCTGGCTCGGCGGCTGGAGCTGAGGGCTCGTAGGCGGCGGCTGGAGCTGAGGGTTCGTAGGCGGCGGCTGGAGCTGAGGGCTCGTAGGCGGCGGCTGGAGCTGAGGGCTCGTAGGCGGCGGCTGGAGCTGAGGGCTCGTAGCCGGCGGCTGGAGCTGAGGGCTGGTAGGCGGCGGCTGGAGCTGAGGGCTCGTTAAAAAAGTCAATAAGCCAGTCCACATCTGGCGGCTCGCACAGGGTTGGTGCGGGCTCTGGAGATACTGGAGCGGGCTCTGGAGAGACTGGAGCGGGCTCTGGAGAGACTGGAGCGGGCTCTGGAGAGACTGGAGCGGGCTCAGTGAAGGCTGGAGAGGGCTCTGCGGCAGGTCTTTTCCTCCTCCGCTTTCCGGACCCAGCAGGAGAGTATGGGCCCAGCGTGGGGCAGGAAGGAAGTTCACCAGAGGGGTAAGCGGAGGAATACGGAGGCTGACTAACTGGCCCAGCCGACCGTGTTTCTGGACGGACTGAAGACCAACACTCATCCACATAGAATTTGGAATTATTCAAAAACAAAATAAAATTGATAGTTTCACTTAAGGAGAGACGATAATCAGGTTCATGGAGACGGAGAGTGTTGTCATCCAGACCGTCCAAAAACAGGGCGATTAAATTAGCATCGGGCCAGTCAGTCAGATAAGCCAGCTCAACGAACTCCTCCACATACCTCTCCAGTGAACGACCAACCTGAAGAAGCCCGATGAGGCGATCGCCAGCCGATAGAGGAGTGGGAGGCATTGGAGGAGCAAGAGCCAGGGAGCAGGGATAAGTTTCCATCTCTCTGTGGAAATCCAGTTGGTAAGGTCCGTTCTTCTGTTACGGGTGGCTGGTAGAGAGATGAGGCAGATCACGGATTTCCACAATCATATACGACTTTAATATAAACAAGGGCAAGAATCACAGACAGACACCTTAACAAAACAGAGAACGGACAAGGAGTGTAGGGAGTGAGTGCATTATATAGGGAGTGCAGATGATAGAGTCCAGGTGCAGGTGATCCGTGATGATGAGGAGTCCAGGGGAACAAGGGATCCATGACAGTTAGAGCTTCAGTGATTCAATGTATAGAAAAATAATGAATGAAATAGATTTTCTTGAAAAAACATGAATAAATACGCTACATAGGCTTCTGGAGTTGTTTTTTGTGAGAAAATTTTACTTCCACATTAGAAAAATGCCAAATCGGAAGTGACGTAACTACAATTAACAATTAGCCTGCTATGTGGTCAAGAGAGCAGAGACAGGCCAGGATTAGACAGAACAACGGTCAAAAGAGACAAATTGAGCTGTGGTGTGAGGAGAACCAGTGGAGAACAGGGTAGGAGACCGGTGTTAGCTTATAGATAGCCTATACACGTTAGCAAACGATATGTAACACTGTTCTCAGATCACAATATTGTACAGATTATTATCATGAATCAGGTAAAAGCAAAATTGGAGTACATTACCAGCACATAATTCAAAACTGTTTTGTGTAAGTGTGAGACTGTATGCATTTGTGTACATAATTTGTATTCATCAGTGTTGAAAGTGATTCAAGTAAAAACGATGAAGAAGCATCGTGTGTGTAAGTTTATTCATTTAATATAATCATTTACAGTAGTATTACAATGTTGAACTCCATCATATTGCTGGGATGAAAATCCTCCGGTCTATAATAAATGTGTTTTTCAAAGCAGATGCAGAAGTGAAATCCATCTCTTCACCTGCACAAAACACACCGGCATGGAAGATAGCAGCGTTCTTTTTATTTGTGTTAGTAAACATCTAGACTTGATGTCCTGACAGGCTGGAGTTCGTGCAACCTCCACAAACACAATAATTTACCATGACAATGATAAATAGAATACAAAAACTACCGAAAACACACTGACCGCTCCTACTGAATACCAACCTAGAAAAGAAAAGATAATACGTATAAAATAAAATGCAAACAGTTCGGACATAGCACAGTGCTCAATCAGCAAATGCATAAATAAAAATATATGTTTTGAGTCTGGATTTGTGAAGTTTAGAACCATGGAATGAGTTTAGAACTTCATCTTTGTTTCCAAACACAATGACTTCAGTTTTGTCTTTGTTTAACTGAAGGAAGTTTAGGTACATGCAATCTTTAATTTCATCAATGCACTGGCACAGGGAGTCAATGGGGCTATAGTCGTTAGGTGATAGAGCTAGGTAAGTCTGGGTGTCATCTGCATAGCTGTGATATGCAATTTGGTTCTTTCTCATTATTTTGCTCAGTGGCAGCATATATAGTGTAACACGGTTCGTAAATGTGGGAAGAAGGAGGCGGGAACCGGCGAACTTTCAACAAAAGTTTAATTCAAAATATACAAAGAACAAAATGAAAGTAATGCCGGCAGACGTCCGCGAGGGTCACAAACATAATAAAACATAAAATAAAGTCCAGGCCTGGTCCTCTCTCGTCCTTCACTGTAGTCGCTCCTCCTTTTATGCTCCCGGAGCTCCTCCGTGAGGGACTCAAGGCCGGTGCGCCTCCCAGGTGAAGCTCATTGACACTCGCGCCACTGGCCTCGTGCCGTTCCCTCACAGCTCTCGCCCACTCTGGTCGCCACATATAGGTTGAACAGGAGGGGTGCAAGTATTGAACCTTGAGGGACTCCGCATGTCATGGATGTCCACTCAGACTTATGGTCACCGATACTCAAATAATAACCTCTCCCTTCTAAGTATGACCTGAACCATTTAAGGACCATCCCAGAAAGCCCAACCTAGTTTTCCAGCCTGTCAAGAAGTATGTGGGTCGAGTAGAACCAGCACTGATAATTTACCTGAATCTGTGTTTAGGCGAATATCATTTATTATCTTTATGAGTGATAATAAATTGTGCTGTGCTGTGATGTAGTCGGAAACCAGATTGAAAGTTGTCAAAGTATCCATTCAAGCTTAAGAACTTGTTGAGCTGACTGAAAACGTCTCGGGTTACAGATGTAACCCCTGTTCCCTGAGTAAGGGAACGAGACACTACGTCGAATGACGTGATGGGAACCCTCTGCATTTTGTGTTTGTGAAGCACCTCTGTATCCAACCAATGAGGAAACGTGACATCAGTGGCGGGTGATGTCACGGACCAGGAAACTATAAAGCATACCCAGAACAAAGAACGCTAGCTTCTGGAATATGTCTGAAGCAAGACACTCACAGGTATGCCGGAGGTACGGCAACGTGACGTAGCGCCTTGTTCCCTTACTCAGGGAACAGGGGTTACATCTGTAAACCAAGATGTTCCCTTTCGTGGGAACTATCGACGCTACGTTGAATGACGTGATGGGAATGCTATCCCAACTATGCTGTATCACCAAGTACCTGTCTGTTATCTTGTAGACAGAACTGAGGACCCCGGAGAGCAGCCTACGTCCAGGTTGTAAAACCAATAAATGTGTGCTAGGATGACCATCCAGCAGAACCACATATGTCATTAATGGATACTTCTGACAATAAGGCCTTTGAGGCCGCCATACCCCTAGTCGAGTGAACACGGACAGCTAATAGAGATGGCTGTCCGGCTGCCTCATAAGCAAGTGAGATAGCCTCGACCACCCACTTGCTCATTCTCTGCTTAGATGCTGGACCTCCTTTCTAATGAGACCCATAAAACACACAAACAATTGATCTGTTTTGCCCCACAGGGCAGCTCTGTTGACATATGCATCTAAACCCCTCAGTGGGCAGAGCAGATTGAGTTTCTCCTGATCCAAAGTTGTAAATGGAGGAAGATGGAAGGCCTGAAGTACGATGGAACCTGGGACGTTGGTGGGGACCTTAGGCATATAGCCTGGTCTAGTGTGCAGGAACGCTTTGACCATTCCAGGTGCGAATTCCAAACACAAAGAAGCAACTGAAAGTGCTTGAAGATCTCCTATTCTTTTAAGAGATGAAATAGCCAGTAGAAATATGGTCTTTAACAATCTGGAGTCTGAGGCTGATTTGGGGCCTGGAGAAGTTTTGACATGCCCTGACATTTGTGCTTTTTTCAGTTGTTCATAAACATATAAATGACAAAAGTGTCTTTACACTGTATTCAGCACAGACTAGGCTACCATAATATGTGAGGAACATGTATGTACATGTTTGTATTTTTGAAGGAATAATGTTTATGCGTGGTTATTGAAAAAACAAAAAACTTAAGTCACCGAAATAAGGCCAAAACAATTATATTAAATCTGTGTTCACAAGGCTTCTGGGTATTGGAGATTGTTGACTAGAGTTTTTGCTTCAAAATTATGTAAAAATGATCCTGCCTACTCCTTCATATAAGACAATAGAGAGATTTAAATTTTCTAAAACATCTTTGGTCAAGAAACACAGTATGCGTGGAGGCGTATATCATCATGAATAATGGGTGATTCTCACCTGAGAAGACAAAAGAATTGCATAAAGAGCTTTAATGACCTCTCTGATATCTCAAAGCTCATCATGGTGTAAATCAAACATACAGAAAAAACAGCAATACTGTGAAATATTATTACAATTTAAAATAATGGTATTCTTTAAAATGTAATGTATTTCTGTGATGCAAAGTGTCTGAACAATTATGTTACCTCTATGGCATTTCATATAGGCTTTTAGCTAAAAAGCATGCACATTTGGAGTTTATTCGGGATTTATTGTCATCACTATGAGCGCTGGATACTGTGTTTTCAATTCATACTCGCAGCGGGAGGGCGCTCTGTGCACCTTTAGTCCACAAATGCCTGCTAAAAAAGAATAGGCAATCCAGGAACTAACCGAACTAACAGAGGACAGAGATCGCTAACTATGGCTATTCAAAACACTTTTCAAGACAATAAATACACGATTGAGATGATGAATGCATGCATTGCCTCAGAATTTACGTCTGAATAGCACTGACTCCGTGGGTTTGGCCGCATTAGCGGATAATGAGCTGAGTCACGGATTTCTGACATGGTTCTGTTTTCATACAGATTACATAAACAGAGAATATTTGTTTTCGATTTGACTTACACGATTTAAAACCTGACATTTCAACTTTTTTTAGACATAAGTCTAATTTTTTTGTGATTAGTATTCACTAAGTTACAGTTCATTTTCTGAGAACTATCAGATTGGACTTCTTTCAGAGGGAGACTAGAGATCACGCATCATGTTAGTTTTCTTTATTTTACAAAAATCACAACATTTTGTTTTTACTCTGAGTGTACACAAATAAAACCAGATATTCCACAGATTAAAATGGTGTATAACTGTTAATTGTATGTGCAACATTAACGGAGTATTTTGAGTCTCTTTCACACTGGTAAGAAAAAAAACGTGGTGGTATCGCCGGCGATACCTCAGACCTCAGAGTGTTAAGGGTGAGGAATTTCTCTGAAACTTCCTCTAGTGGTTCGAAGGGAGCCTTGGCTAACCCTTCTAATACCACGACCAAGTCCCAGGCCGGAGTCCTTGTAAGTACTGAAGGCCTCAGCCTCAGAGTACCATGGAGGAAGCGTATAAAAAAGGGGGTCTCGACCTACCGAGGAATCCCCCAGAGGAGTATGGCTGAAATGGCCGCATACACTTCCTCGTGGAGGGTGCTCTGGAGTGGAGTATGGTCTCCACAACCTCAGTTGGGAGAGCAGCATATATGAGCCTGGCCCCCTCAGAGGCCAGGCCCACAGTCTCCATAGTTCTGGGCGTGGATGAATTATCATGCCGCCCGCTTGAGACAGGAGGTCCTGCCTGAGCCATCTAGAAGTGACACTAGGTCTGAAAACCATATTTTGGTTGGCCAGCACAGGGCTATCAATATTAGACTGACCCCTTCCTGGCATACTTTCTCCAGAACTCGCGGGAGCAGAGCAAACGGGGAAATGCATACAGACGCAGCCTCGGCCACATCTGTACCATGGCATCCAGACCCAATGGTGCTGAATGAGATAGGGAGAACCACAGTGGACACTGGGTTGATTCCCCTGAAGCAAATAGGTCGATTTCAACTCGACCAAAGTTTTCCAAAGTGAGCTCCACATTCCCCTGGCCTCGGCCCCTGCCTTGACAGGGTGTCTGCTCCCACATTTTAATGCTCTCAGGTCTGGGAGGAAGTATTTTACTGCAAGAAATACCGCCATCATTTAAGTGCCAGGAACTGATGGTCCTCCCAGAGACCCTGAACTGAGCGACCACTCATGATTGCTCCCCAGCCCGTGAGGGAAGCATCCGTCGTAAGAATTACGCGACGAGAAGTCCCCAACACAGGTTCTGGGACAGGAACCAAGGCTTTTTCCACATGACCAGAGCACGAAGGCATCGCCGCTTGACTTTTGATCTTGCGAAAAGGATTTCCCCTCTGAGAAAACCCCTTGGTCCTGAGCCACCACTGTAAGGGTCTCATGTGCAGAGGGCCAATAGTAATCACATTGGACGCAGCTGCCATCAGACCCAACAGTCTCTGAAACTGTTTTACAGTTACTGGTTATAGTTACTGGCCTAACTTCACCCCATTCACGGCTCAGAGAATGGAATTAACACGAGCAGGAAACAGCCGCGCCTGCATCGTGGTAGAATCCCAGATTACTCCTAGATAGCTTGCAATCTGACTTGGAACCAGCACACTCTTTTTGGCATTGAGCCTCAGCCCAAATGTTTCAGAGACATCTTGATGTTGAACTGCCAACTGTTCTGTTTGAACTAATATCAACCAATCGTCGATATAGTTCAGCACGTGGATGCATTGGAATGTGCGGGGTGATAATAATAGGCCGAAAGGAAGAACCATGTATTGGTAAACTTTTTCCCCGAAAGCAAACCTGAGGAACTTCCTGTGAGAAGGCTGGATGGATACATGAAAGGAAGCATCTTTCAGGTCTATCACAACAAACCAGTCCTCGGACCTGATCTTTGGGATAACCCTCCATCCTTCTTTGGAACAATGAAGTAAAACCTTGATAGCTTGCTGGGAGGAGAACCCTTTCTATAGCTCGTTTTTGCAAGAGCGTCATAACCTCCTGTTCCATTACCAGAGACTACTCGGGGGCCACCAAGTATTTTAATACCCAACCCTCTCTGGAGGGGGCTGCCCTCCAATGTCCCGCGCCACTGGCATCAGGACCTCTTCGAAGACTTCTTGGTGATAATTTCAGTCCGCAGATCGGTGTTACCCCACAAAGACTTCGGCTGTGTCACCTGTCCCTGTCTCCAAGCTTTCTGCAGGGGACCAAGGGTGGCGACACTTTCTTTGGATGAAGGGTCAGACCCGTGCCCTGAAACGGCGAACCGGCAGCGAACTTCTGAACAGACCGCTCTACAATCCTCCTCATTCTTGGAGGAAGACTGGAAACCACCGCGCCCTGAAGCACACGAGGTGGCAGGGTTGGCAGAATGGTCTCCTTTATTTTCTTTTAAATTCCTCAGAATTTAATGTATTCAATATTTCATTTAATCCTCAAATTAAATGCAGCCAGTTCTTATATAAATATATATTTTTGAACAGACTGAATATATATTTAGAATACAAAAAAGAATTATAGCTCGTAATAATTTGCAAGGTATTTTAGGGAAAGAGAGAAAGGGAACTCCCGTCTGCTCAGATCACTTAATATATGAATATATATATATATATATATATATATATATATATATATATATATATATATATATATATATACATACACACACACATGCATAATTACGGACATGTGATATATGCGCAGCCTCGGCAAACGCAAGACCTGAGCCGTATATATTCATTCTTGCAGACTTAATCTACGCGCTGCCTCGGCAACGCGAGATCCAAGCCATATATTCTTTAATGAAAACCCAATCCGAGCTTTGCATTAGACTTTCATTCCCTCGAGAATAAAGCCAACAGGAGTGGAGCTACAAAACTCCCGCTAGTGCATACTTTTCTTTGGGACATTTTTATGAATGAACACTGTCACTGTCAGTTGTGAGCTGACGTGCATGCTCCACTCCCAGCAAACGACACATAAATCGTGTGTATCCCAACTCACTTTGTAGTGTAGCACAGGGGAAAAATCAAACTGCTGTTCACGTGTGATTTGAAACACGATATGTGTGTGACTGTGAGGTGGCAATCCTCAGATCGATATCACAATATCCACCTCCTCAGAGCTGGACATGTGAATATCGGTGCCTCATCCCGGGGGAAGAAACCGCAGAGCGTGCTTCCATCTGGGAGACGGCACTGAACCTGGCAGGTGAAGGCAGAGAAAGGACGGCGCCCGTCTCTAACCCCTCTGTCAGATCTATTTGTGAACACCACGAACGGAGCCTCCACTCTGCCTCAGCAGAAGCGGGACCCGATCCGCGGGGAACACTGGAGCACAGTGTTCTGAGAGTGAGTTTTTACAGTGCACACAGACGGCTCCTTCGAGAGCTGCCTGGGCATACTCACTCCCATTTCACTGCTGTTTCTCGCCATAATACGTGTCTTTTTTTATATATAAATATATGGATTGGTGTGAAATACTCTTGTCCTCAGATGAAGAGATCGTGATTGTTTATATGTAATAAGACAAACAACACCAAATAAGACACACAAGATACAGAAGAGCGCTTGCTGAAGACAGCAGAAGCTAGCGTTCTTTGTTCTGGTATGCTTTATAGTTTCCTGGTCCGTGACGTCGCCCGACTCTGACGTCACGTTTCCTCATTGGTTGGATACAGAGGTGCTTCACGAACACAAAATTCAGAGGGTTCCTATCACGTCATTCAACATAGCGTCGATAGTTCCCATGAAAGGGAACAACTTTTTCAATGATCTTGCCTATGAAAGGAAGATTTGAGATTGGTCTGTAGTTGCTCAGTATGGTGTTATCCAGATTGCTCTTTTTCAGGAGGGTCTTAACAACTGCAGTTTTCAGGGATTTTGGAAAAGTCCCAGAGAGAAGTGAGGCATTTACCACTTCTAGGAGATCTGCTTCTAAACAGTTAAACATGCTTTTGAAAAAAGATGTGGGAAGTGTGTCAAGGGCGCAGGTTGATGTTTTAAGGCGCTGTACTGTTTCTTCCAAAATGTTACCATCAATTGCTTCGAAAACAGACATAATAGCTACTTTCTGAGGTTGTGATTTGATCTGTTTTACCCCAGTGCAGCTCAAGGATGTGCTGATCGCCTTTCTGATCTTATTAATTTTCTCAGAAAAGAAGGAAACAAACTCACAGCATTTACTGTCTGAGAGCATTTCACTGGGAATCTGACTTGGGGGGTTTGTTAGTCTCTCTACAGTAGCAAAAAGAGTACGGGTGTTGTTTAAGTTTCTGTTTATAATATTTGAGAAGAAGGTCTGTCTAGCTTTGCCTAGTTCCACATTGAAAGCGTGAAGGATATCTTTATAAATGTTATAGTGGATTTCAAGTTTTGTCTTTCGCTACATTCGCTCAGCTTTTCTGCATTGTCTTTTCATATTTTGCACTGCTGTTGAGTTTCTCCATGGTGCTTTTTGTCTGCCACTTTTCTTCCTGAATTTCACAGGAGCAATGCTATCAATAACATTCTGTACTTTTGAGTTAAAATAATCAAGGAGAAAATCAGCAGAGTCTGCAGATATGCTTGGTGTTAAAGATATAGCCTTCATAAACAGTGCACTAGTATTCTCATTTAAGCATCGCTTTTTTGACCGAGATAGATCTAACTTCAACAGTCGGAGAGATCAATATATCAAAGAAAATACAGAAATGATCAGATAGTGCTACATCATTAATAACAATGGATGAAATGTATAGACCCTTACTAATAATTAAATCTACAGTGTGTCCATGATTGTGTGCAGGTCCATGTACATGCTGAGTCAGATCAAAAGTATTCAAAACTGTTAGGATTTCTTTTGCCATATTGGATTCTGCATTTTCTATGTGGATGTTAAAATCCCCAGTAACAGCAAAACAGTCAAACTCTGAGAATTGTCCCTCTCTGTACTTGTTTTGACTATACTTGTGAGAACCTTATTTTGTGAAATACTTTCACAGCCCACTAGTGAGGACATTTGACTGGTCCTCACTATTTTAAAAGGCTTATAAATCAGCCAAAATATGTTTTTATTTAAATCTAGTGATGGTTACATGTTTCTGTGATGGGTAGGTTTAGGAGTAGGGGTTGGGTTAGGTGATAGAAAATATCATTGACCCGATTTAAAATCAATGGAAGCCTATGCAAGCCTAGGCCTAGGCTCAACAGCGCCCCCCCCCCTGAATGGTGTCCAAAACCTTGGTCCATATATCAAATACACTTGCATGTATTTGTATGAAACTCAGTACACATATAGACCTCATCGGGCCAAACAACTTTCATGCTCTAAGTTATACGCCAGCTCAACAGGAAGTCAGCTAAGTCAGGAATTTGATGTACTCCTCCTAGGCGATTAATCCGATCACCACCAAACTCAGTCAGCATGAAGTCAAGACACTGAGGATGTAAAATTGCGAGCGGATTTTTGATATCTCTAACGGTTTGGCCGTGGCGAGGCAATGAATTTATGACGAGAAAAGGGAAACAGGAAATGTGTTATAACCTCCGCATACAATTGATTGATGTTTATAAAACTTCAGCTGTGTCCTCATTGTAGGAAGCCGATCACATGGATGTGACTATTGTGAGTCAAAGTTATAGTGCCATAAACTGGCAGCAGGAAGTGTGTTACTTTCAAAATGCTTTAAGATCACCCTCAAATTTTTACCCAATTTGCTTCAAACTTCATTAGAATAATGTCAAGACATAAAGAATCAAACTTCTATATTCTCTAACTTCTCTCTCTAAGGCCCCAGTATACTTCAAACAAAATTGAAGAACGAACTGATGTGCGTCATTTCGAACAAAATCAGGCCAAAATGAAGTTCCTTTTGTATTCTATTTGGAAGTTCGAAATGGCTTGCCAAAGCGAACTTTCAGGAAAAGTTCGCTCCAGCTGCAAAACACCTTCGTACTACAATTGGTCAGTGACAATAACGTAATAGGAGGTGTGCGCTGAGGCTCTGCCTTCACTCGCGTGGGACGCGTCCTTGACTCATTTCGTGTGTTTGAGTTCGTCAAGGTAAGATCTCCGTGGGTTAAAACATAAACACACTGGATAGGCGCTTTATAGAACAAAATGAAGTTGTGCTTGTAAAAAAAATGAGGCACTAACACTGTTTTTCATGTTTGATACTGTAAAGCTGCTTGATTTTAAGCAATCTATTGAATAAAGTGCTATATGAAGACATGACGTGACTGGAGTGCTACTTTGCAGAGCTCATGCTAACATTCCCACGCTGTTATGATCAGATGCTTTTTTAATGCTTTCTATAATAAATGCTTGCTGTTTTCTCATTTTTTTTTGTTTTTATTTTGTTACTGAGAAGAAAGGGCACGGCACATATTTACATATTCATCTAAACATCAATCTCTGCAGTGTGGGCGGTGTTAGATGTTCATTTACAGTATATCGCCGGTCACGCATTTCGAACTTAATTTTACTCCTAAACGAAGAACGAAAAAGAACTTCGTTTGAAGTAGGGGTTGGGTTAGGTGATAGAAAATATCATTGACCTGATTTAAAATCAGTGGAAGTCTATGCAATGTCCTCACTAAGACAGCAATACAAACCTGTGTGTTTGTGTGTGTGTGTGTGTGTGTGTGTGTGTGTGTGTGTGTGTGTGTGTGTGTGTGTGTGTGTGTGTGTGTGTATGTGTGTGTGCATTTTTGATGAACTTATAGAAATATTGAACTGCAAATGATAACTTCAAACTCATTTGAATTTGAACCATGACATTATATCACTCTTTGGACAGGACTACTTTTCAAATGTAATGAATTACAGTTATTATTACCAACACCTGTGATTTCATGTTCTGATTCATACAAGACTTAAATCTTTGTTTTGTTTTGTTTTTACAAAGGAGAGTGTGTGTTTTCTTGACATGGGTGTTATAGAAAGTCATGTGCTGTGTTTGCAAACATCATGTAAAACGCATGTCTATAAATTAATTATTGATTAAATTTATTTATTAAAAATCACTATTTAAGTAAATTTCACTTGATTTTTATAAAAGTCACTGTTTAAAATAAACTTGCATAAGTGAGCAGAAAAATTTAGACATGTATCTTACTATTACCTGAGACTGATATTAAAATCGTCTTTGCAGGTTCTGTGATTTGGCTCTATTTATTAATTTTATCATTTTATTTTTTATACCACACATATTGAAATTTAATGAAAGCATGCTTTTGGAGCATAAGACTGTTGCACAAACAATAGTTCAGGGAGGTTTTAAATGCATATTGTGCACAGTTGCCCTGAAGACATTGGGTTGGCGGTTCAACCAGGCTTGGGCCCGCCATCGCTGCTTGCAGCTATGTTTTTTTTCTTTTCCATCTTCCGACTTTTTGGGGGACTTAACATGCTCAAAAACTCTTGAAAATTGGCACACATTGGAATCTGCAGCCATTAGGATGCCGCTGAGGCTGGGACCCGGGTGTGGCAGGGGGGCTCGACAGCACCCCCTTGAACAAAGTCAGTGCCCCCTTGAACAAAGTCAGAAAACTTGGTCCATATATCAAACACGCTTACACGCATTAGTATGAAACTCTGTACACATATAGACCTCATTGGGCCTAACAACTTTCATTCTCTATGAAACTTTCATGCTCTATGCTCAAACGCATGCTCTGGAATTTGATATACTCCTCCTAGGCGTATTTGTTATAGGAGTCTGATCACATTGATGTGACTATTGTGAGTCAAAGTGAAAGTTATAGTGCCACCAACTGGCAGCAAGCATGCTTTGAGATCACCCTCTTATTTTTTACCCAATTTTCTTCAAACTTCATTTAAATAATATAAAAACATGGCAGATGTAGACCTTTGAAAATAACCGTGATATCTCAAATACAGTTGCCTGTATTTTAAAATTTAATATTAGTTTTTGATGCTTTTGACACTCTTAGCATGCTTCAAATTGCCTGAAACTCAACACACAGGATTGTTATCCAGTTGACATGGGTAAAGCCTTAGAAATTGGTGGGGAGGAGGGGCTCTATATAATTAATTTGACATAGTCCTTTTTAATTGTAACTGTTTTAAATGCCTATTGCCCGCTGTGCACAGTTGCTCTGAAGCCACCGGGGTGGCGGTGCCACCGGGCTTGGGCCCGCCATCGCTGCTTGCAGCTATTTATTTATTTATTTATTTTTTCGTCATCCGGAGCTTTTTGGGGGCCTTAACATGCTCAAAAACTCTTGAATATTGGCACACACATTGGAATCTGCAGCCATCAGGGCCGGGCAGAAGCTGGTACCCAGGCGTGGCAGGGGGGCTATCAATTGATAAACTGATAATTGATTTCTGTTTTGTAAAAGAAGCTTATTCTATTAAAGAGTATGCTAAATGTTGGAGTTTACATTTTACAATAGGGTAAGTCACTATGGTTTTCTCATGAATCAGAATGCACAGCTGGAGTAATTAGATTAAGAAATAAATGAAGGTACAATTACACATTCTATTCTTACTATGTGAGTAGAGTTACATTGCAATAGTGGTTCATTCATCCTCCAAAAAGCAAAAAGTTGCTCTCAAATACTCAATTAATTCTCCAAAAATTCACAAATGCATGATATAAAGATTAATTATAATACTCATAGCCGTTTTAGGATTAAACTCTTTTATTTCATGAACACTGTAAAAAATTTACAGGATGACAGACATTGAACATTACTTACATGATTTATGCAGTGCTTTTAAAAAAAAAAAAAAAAATAAATAAATCATTGTTTTCTTTCAGAGAGATTCCAAAAACAACCGCATATAACATTTCTAATTTCCTTACTGTCAAAGCAATGCAAGAGGTGGATCATTAAAAAATGCTATGAATATGATACCTATGCACATCTGCCTCTCTGTACCAGGCAGAGGTGAACCTGACAGTGCAAAAAAATACGACCAGAAGCTCCTGTGAATATGAACATCCTGAAGGAGAAATGGCTTGTTCTGTCAATGCCATTCTGTAAAACTTCCACTGTTCCATCCTCAGGGTTGGGACATCTAGAAAAAGAGGAAATGAGTTGTATAAGTCTATAATGCTTCCAGTGCTCCAAAAACCACAGGATTAATCCAAAATAGCAAGCAAAATAGTCTAAGCAGGACAATTTTATTAGTTTTCTGTCAGCTGTGCATGAGAATCAATTTCCTGAAAATGTGATTTACATGGAAATGCATGTGTCATCTCAGTGCTACAATAAAAATAAACACACAATTTTGTAGTGCAGTTATTGTTTGTGTGTTGCCTTTGCATATTAAGATATATTACAAATGTGATAGCTATTTATACAACAATAAACAAGAAGTTTATAATTAGAGACTTACGTTTTACCCCATAATACCTGTTTTTGGTATATTTCTCCAAGTAGTTCCAAACAAAGACCACCACAGTTTTGCGTCTCTGAGCAACAAGCGACGGTGAATGAATCGGCTGTTTGAATGAGTTGAATGAATTGGTTGAATCTCAATGACTCCCACATTAAGGCAGGAAAAATGTTTGAATGAGTGTAATCTCAATGGTTAACTCATTAACAGTGAGTGCTGCCACCTTCTGGCATTTTTTTTTTAAATTGTTTTAGTTAAAGTGATGCTGGCCTTTGATTTTATATATATATATATATATATATATATATATATATATATATATATATATATATATATATATATATATATATATATATATAAGTTGTGATGCTGTTTTTTGAAGCCCTGGATAAAAATGCAAATTTTTAAAACTGATCATTAAATAGTGATATTAAATATCATTGTGTGCTCCACATTTTCAATTTATCATTGTTTCATTTACTGATTTATAAAGTGAAATGAGTTAAGTGTACTGGTGCAGCCCTCCACAACCACCCCATTTTCTCATGTGACCCCTTGGGAAAATTAATTGCCCACCCCTGCTTTCTCGGTAGCCCCTTCGGTTCACCCTGGAGGTAACAGTTGGACAATTGTATGTCAACTAACTTCTTAGGATATGGAAGTAAATTAATGCCAAATGTTTTTGAAATAAAAAGCTTGTTGAATTGCACTAATTGAAAAAAAATGCATTAAATTAGCTGTGCTTGCATTTAGATGTATTGCATTTTTAAGACTTGCATTTTTATGGGCTGAAATTCAACATGGTTGTATATTTAAGCTGTGAATATTTCAATTAAAAATATTTCACACACATTTTCATTATTAAAAATTCAATAATTTATATTCACCTTTCAGATTTCACTTCCAAAATATTCATTCTGTTTAAAAATACAACCTATAAAATTCGACTATCAATTTTCAGTCCATTTTATTTCACTTTACAAATTCGCTTCCACAAATTCAGTGGTTCAAATTCGGCAGAAAATTCAACATTTCACATCCGGGGACTGCAGGAAAAGCAGTAGAGTGCCGATGCATGTTCTCCATCTGCTGTTAGTCTTCTTTACCAGCAGGTGCCACTAGCGGCTGTTTAAGACCAGAGCAACGGCTAGTAAGGCATCATTCATTCATAAAAACGGATTTACAGAAATGGAGCAAGCGGTAAGTGAATGTGTGATGATTATCAAGGCCAGTATACACTCAGAAAAAGCTGATAAAGACACAAAAGCTGCATTTATGTTTAATTCAGTGTCTTTATGGTTACCTGTGTAGTCTACATAAGCAGCTTTCTCTCCAGTGAACGAGATTATAACGTTATTGCCCGATGCTGGTGTACAGATCAAATGTTTAATCTGAGGTAGACATAGCCTATATTTCTCTCTGTTGTTTAGTTTCCTCAACTTTATATCGCGGCGCTGTGTTGTAATAGGGTTTCCCTCATCCGTCACAGATTCCCCTGCCATCAGGACATATAAAACTCTTAACACAGCTTGATGGACTCGTACAGAGATATAAAAGACCAAACTCGCACCTCATTTGTGATGCAGGTTATACTATATAGGCTCCAAGAAAGCAGATACTGGTATAGAGTGCCCCAGGGATGACGCGTTTTTGTAGGCCAACCCAGAAGTTAGCAGCGCACGGGTTCCCTCGACTGAAAGCCTATTCATTTTTCCCATAGACTTTTGGAAAATCGCAGAAAATAATCTCTGTGTTTAACAAAGGGTTATGACACTTACACATTTTGTCTATCAAGATAATCTTTACAAGTTAACACAACATTTATAGATTTTGAAGCCTAAATAAAGTCGTCAGATATAAAAGGCTAACAGTAGGCTATAAACGGACTACAGCACACCATGGTCGCGGATCAACGTCGTCACCACCAAGCGTCCTCAAACTTTATTTAGAAAACAACTCTATTTAAAAACATGCTCACTGATTATGATCTGCGCTGTGTATGAATACTTATCCACTTTTTCATGAGAAATGCTGTCCAAATGTCCTGTTTGTCATGATGACGTCTAAAGTCCCCGCCAAAGGAAGTAGTCCCTTTTAGCAATTTGTTAGCAACCGCCGATTTTAAGACACAGTAAAAGTTTAAAAAATCACAAGTGGGTTATAACTGGTGTGTTTTATGTCATAGATCAAAACGTGAAAGTATTTAGAGGCTTTGTTTAACACAGACCTTATTTCAGGCGATTTAGCAAAAACCCATTCAAAAAACCCATAGACTTTACGGCGTTGGAACCGGAAGTCCTAAAATGCTAACTCGCTTCCGGGTTTTGTCTACAAAAACGCGTCATCCCTGGGGCACTCTATAAAGATGGTTTGACGCTGAACGTTTGATGTTCGCAAATTTAGGGACCGTCTCTAAAGTTACGACATTGGTATTAACGGTTCTACCTTCAGTAGCGTTTAAAGAGAATGATTTACAGTCACAAAACCAACTGTACAGTGTTCATCTAGGTCTCAGGTATGATGCAAACCTTTTAGATTTTTGATGTTTATTAATAAAAGGTAACACTTTATATTAACTAGTTAATATGAACTAACAATTGATGCGAAAACTTGTGAAAATGAGATCCAGGCTGATGATATTATTTATTCATTACAATTCAATTTAGCCTCACACGCAAACTTTAATCGATAATGAAAATACTTCATAAAACCAAAAGGTAACCTAACAACCATAAAGAAGCAGTTAATAGTTAATAATAAAATTTAGAGCATTGTAAAATTTAGGGTATTGTATAATCCAGAGTATTGTATCTAATAGATGAAGATCAAAAAGAGCAATAATTAAGACATTTGCAGATAAGAGACAAGAAGCAGAAGCCAAGGAGGGCAAAGGAGGAAAAAGCTAACATATCAATGACTCGGTCAGCTTTATACCAGAAGCATAGGGAAATTTACATCCCACTCAAACTGATGTTTTTGTTCCAAGAAAAAGTCAAATGGATTTTACCCATTATATCATAAACTGGTCAGATGCCAAAAATAGATATAAGAGTTGTTTTGACCCCCTTTGGGAATTTTGCAAATCTTACCCTATTAAATGTCAGCAGGAATAATAAAAGAAATATTTTGATCAGATTCAAATTCAAATGATTAATTCTGAAAAACATCACTTCTGCAGTACTTAGCAGGTGTCCAATATCTAACCACAAACGTGTCAGTGTGACCTGTCACATTGGAACACTTGAAGAACAATTGAACATAACATACTCTTAAATATAAAATAAGAATAACCATAAGGGTACAATAAAAAGTAAATACTTGAAAATATGATAAGAATTAATATATAACATATGAGTACATAAATATATGAAATCAAAAGTGAAACTGATAAATCATAAGCCATATACGATTGACATAAATATTAATAAAAATGCATGAATATGAATATTAACCATTTCGGATCCATCACAATGAACTGCACTTCTACAGCACTTATTAATCTTTGTTAATGTTAATTCCAGCATTTACTAATACATTACTAAAATCAAGACTTGTATTTGTTAACATTAGTTAATTCACTGTGAACTAACATGGACAATGAACTGCTGTATGTTTATTAATGTTAACAAAGATTAACAAATACAGTAACAAATGTATTGCTCATGGATAGTGCACATTAGTTAATACATTATGAACCTTACTGTAAAGTGTTTCCAAATAAACTGTTAAGTAATATGTAAATATTGCTATGTATTTCACTACTGTATGGGATCATACAAAAAATGCCATAATTTAAAGCTCAATAGCATTTGATGACAAAACCAACTGTAAAGTGTTCATAGGTGTCAGGTTGAACAGTGATGCGTCCTACACTCTCTCTCTCTCTCTCTCTCTCACACACACACACACACACACACACACACACACACACACACACACACACACACACACACATATTCAAACACACACAACTCAAAGTACATACACATTTTTTTTTTTTTTACACATTCATCACACAATTCGTTCTACTTTGTTAATTTTATTTTTTCAGCTCATATAAATGCTTTGGCGACACAATGTAAAATTTGTATAAGCAGGATAATATATGAGCAGGAAAAATAAAAATGAAAAAAGTAGAACGAATTGTGCGATGAACGTGTAAAAAAAAAAAAAAAAGAGAAATAGTATGGATGTACTTTGAGTGAGGTGTGTTTGAATATGCATGTGCGTGTACAAGAGCTTGTGTGAGTTCACCTGTTTGTTTCTTTGTGTGTGTGTGTGTGTGTGTGTGTGTGTGTGTGTGTGTGTGTGTGTGTGTGTGTGTGTGTGTGTGTGTGAGAGAGAGACAGAGATAGTAGGGCGCATCACTGTTCGACCTGAGACCTAGATGAACACTGTACAGTTGGTTTTGTGACTGTAAATCATTCTCTTTAAACGCTACTGAAGGTAGAACCGTTAATACCAATGTCGTAACTTTAAAGACGGTCCCTAAATTTGCGAACATCAAACGTTCAGCGTCAAACCAACTTTATACCAGTATCTGCTTTCTTGGAGCCTATATAGTATAACCTGCATCACAAATGAGGTGCGAGTTTGGTCTTTTATATCTCTGTACGAGTCAACAAGTCACATCAAGCTGTGTTAAGAGTTTTATATGTCCTGATGGCAGGGGAATCCTATGACGGATGAGGGAAACCATAGTAATACAACACAGCGCCGTGATATAAAGTTAAGGAAACTAAACAACAGAGAGAAATATATGTCTACCTCAGATTTAATGTTTGATCTGTACACCAGCATCGGGCAATAACGTTATAATCTCGTTCACTGGAGAGAAAGCTGCTTATGTAGACTACACAGGTAACCATAAAGACACTGAATTAAACATAAATGCAGCTTTTGTGTCTTTATCAGCTTTTCTGCGTGTATACTGGCCCTGATAATCATCACACATTCACTTACCGCTTGCTCCATTTCTGTAAATCCGTTTTTATGAATGAATGATGACTTACTAGCCGTTGCTCTGGTCTTAAACAGCCGCTAGTGGCACCTGCTGGTGAAGAAGACTAACAGCAGATGGAGAACATGCATCGGCACTCTACTGCTTTTCCTGCAGTCCCCGGATGTGAAATGTTGAATTTTCTGCCGAATTTGAACCACTGAATTTGTGGAAGCGAATTTGTAAAGTGAAATAAAATGGACTGAAAATTGATAGTCGAATTTTATAGGTTGTATTTTTAAACAGAATGAATATTTTGGAAGTGAAATCTGAAAGGTGAATATAAATTATTGAATTTTTAATAATGAAAATGTGTGTGAAATATTTTTAATTGAAATATTCACAGCTTAAATATACAACCATGTTGAATTTCAGCCCATAAAAATGCAAGTCTTAAAAATGCAATGCATCTAAATGCAAGCACAGCTAATTTAATGCATTTTTTTTTTCAATTAGTGCAATTCAACAAGCTTTTTATTTCAAAAACATTTGGCATTAATTTACTTCCATAGGGGAGTGAAAAGATTTTTGAATTTGAAGATCAAGGTGAATTCTATTTAATTTGTCTTCTGGGAAACATGCAAGTATCTTCTGTTGCTTCCGAAGGTCAGTACTAAAAAAAAAAGAAAGAAAAAAAATATATAAATAAGTTTATAATTTAATAAGATTTTCAACAAAATAAGAAAAATTTGGACATATTCATCCTGTTCAAAAGTTTTCACATGAGTTTGCATGATTAACACCAAAGGTTGGGTGATTCTCAAGACAAAATTCTTAAACTTAAAACTTCTTAAGACCTCTGAGTTACGTCTGGAACACAGGACTGAAATCTACTCTAAAATCCACAGAGACTTCCTTTACAGATCAAAATGCATCAGATGATTCCAAAACAATGCTAGACAGAATAATCAAATGTCAAATACTCAAATGTCATTTAATTGCATGATTCTACATAACAGACTTTTGAATATCATTTAATCACTCATTGTTTATGTCCTTTTGATAACTATTTATAGTTCATAGAATACCTGTGGTATGAATCAAATCTGTGTAAAATGTATCATATTCATATTATAGAAATAATGTTTAAAGTATCCCCTGCTACGGCAGGTAAGTTAAGAGACTAATAAGATAACAGCTGTAATTTATGTGAGAGGAGAAGAATCAGTCACACCCTTGAACGAACAAGACGTACTTGGTCAGAACTCTTTCAAAGGGTTGGACAAACATCTAAGTTTAAAAACTCAACACTTGGATACAAACAAAGCATTAGGAAAAGGATGTGGATAGCACTGGTAAAATGGGTTAGAGCCTAACAACATCATGCAAGCCATCTAACTATTCTCGTCTCATTTAATTTTCCTTCTTTTACTTAGGTTCTGTTCTTTTCCATTTAGAGTCTTGTACCCTTACAAAGGCTACACTCAAGCTGTCCTGAGCGCTGTGGGAACGTCTTTAGTCGTGACCAGCTGTGAATATGTGTAAAACAACGTCAATGAAACTGACCTACAGTGGGTACGGAAAGTATTCAGACCCCCTTAAATTTTTCACTCTTTGTTATATTGCAGCCATTTGATAAAATCATTTAAGTTAATTTTTTTTCATCATTAATGTACACACAGCACCCCATATTGACAGAAAAACACAGAATTGTTGACATTTTTGCAGATTTATTAAAAAAGAAAAACTGAAATATCATATGATCCTAAGTATTCCGACCCTTTGCTCAGTATTTAGTAGAAGCACCCTTTTGATCTAATACAGCCATGGGTCTTTTTGGGAAAGATGCAACAAGTTTTTTTCACACCTGGATTTGGGGATCCACTGCCATTCCTCCTTGCAGATCCTCTCCAGTTCTGTCTGGTCGGATGGTAAACGTTGGTGGATAGCCATTTTTAGGTCTCTCCAGAGATGCTCAACTGGGTTTAAGTCAGGGCTCTGGCTGGGCCATTCAAGAACAGTCACGGAGTTGTTGTAAAGCCACTCCTTCATTATTTTAGCTGTGTGCTTAGGGTCATTGTCTTGTTGGAAGGTAAACCTTCGGCCCAGTCTGAGGTCCTGAGCACTCTGGAGAAGGTTTTCATCCAGGATATCCCTGTACTTGGCCACATTCATCTTTCCCTCGATTGCAACCAGTCGCCCTGTCCCTGCAGCTGAAAAACACCCCCAGAGCATGATGCTGCCACCACCATGCTTAACTGTTGGGACTGTATTGGACAGGTGATGAGCAGTGCCTGGTTTTCTCCACACATACCGCTTAGAATTAAGGCCAAAAAGTTCTATCTTGGTCTCATCTATCTTGGTCTCCATGCGGGCTTTCATGTGTCTTGCACTGAGGAGAGACTTCCGTCGGACCACTCTGCCATAAAGCCCCAACTGGTGGAGGGCTGCAGTGATGGTTGACTTTCTACAACTTTCTCCCATCTCCCGACTGCATCTCTGTAGCTCAGCCACAGTGATCTTTGGGTTCTTCTTTACCTCTCTCACCAACGCTCTTCTCCCCCGATAGCTCAGTTTGGCCGGACGGCCAGCTCTAGGAAGGGTTCTGGTCGTCCCAAACATCTTCCATTTAAGGATTATGGAGGCCACTATGCTCTTACGAACCTTAAATGCAGTAGAATTTTTTTTTTTTTTTTACCTTAGATCTGTGCCTTGCCACGATTCTGTCTCTGAGCTCTTCAGGCAGTTCCTTTGACCTCATGATTCTCATTTGCTCTGACATGCACTGTGAGCTGTAAGGTCTTATATAGACAGGTGTGTGGCTTTCCTAATCAAGTCCAATCAGTATAATCAAACACAGCTGGACTCAAATAAAGGTGTAGATCCATCTCAAGGATGATCAGAAGAAATGGACAGCACCTGAGTTAAATATATGAGTGTCACACCAAAGGGTCTGAATACTTAGGACCATGTGATATTTCAGTTTTTCTTTTTTAATAAATCTGCAAAAATGTCAACAATTCTGTGTTTTTCTGTCAATATGGGGTGCTGTGTGCACATTAATGAGGAAAAAAATGAACTTAAATGATTTTAGCAAATGGCTGCAATATAACAAATAGTGAAAAATTTAAGGGGGTCTCAATACTTTCCGTACCCACTGTAATTATTAACTTAGGGGCCTCTTAAATGACACCTTTTTAACTGAAAACAGAAGACTTTTAATGCATTCTTGCCATTCATTTACGTATTTAGTCTATAGGTTTGCATGTTTGAATGTGTATGTGTGCAGACGCTTAGTCTTTTTTACAAAGTGACATTGCCAAATTACTTGTCTGGCCCGCATAATACAGAAAAATTTGTCGTTTCTGCGGATCTATGCGAACTGGAATCATTTTGATAACATGTTATCTATACATAGGGAAAGGAAAGGAAAGGAGACCTTTGCAGGGGATAGTTTAGTTGACACTTCAGGGCTGCGTTTTCATTGTTTCTAGGTGCAGGTTCTTCATCTCATCTGGATACGGCCTGGATCTGGCAGACTACGGCAAACCTCGGGATAAACAGAGAGAGACTAATATTAGCGTAGACGCCATTCTTCTTATGACGTAGCGAGTTCATCAGGTGTTATGGGAAGTGTTCCCGGTTCTGGCTGACCTAATTTATGCTGCCTAACAATTTACATGATTTGAATTATAGAAGAAGATAATGTATTACATGTATGCCAGGTTAAAGAGATGTGGTTTTAGTCTAGATTTAAACTGACAGAGTGTGTCTGCTTCCCGAACAACGCTAGGAAGACTGTTCCAAAGTTTAGGTGGTAAAAAGGAAAAGGATCTACCACCTGCGGTTGATTTTGATATTCTTGGTATTATCAACTGGCCTGAATTCTGAGATCGCAATAGACGTGAAGGACTATAATGCGTTAAGAGCTCGCTCAGGTAATGGGGAGCTAAACCATTTAGTGAAAGAGAGAAAAAAATTTTCACATGAGCATCATGGATTAACATCTTAGAGCATTTGTATGCCCTGGTACCATATTTATTCAGAATCTCATGGTATATTAATTCCAGTATTTTGTTTACATAAAGCCCAGCTGTTGACTTTTTGACAAACACAGGGTTTTGATCTCTGATGCCAACCAGAGTGAAATGTGATCTGCCTAAATTCCGTTTTCCCACACCGGATTAGTCCTGGGCAGATTAGTTTGATCGTACACCAGTCTGGCTGTATTCATGTTCCTGGAAACCACAATCACCCTAGAAAAGTCATAGAAGGATCTTCTTTTTATGCTTCTGGGATAAAGGGAGTATGTTTTAACAGCATGTTTTGGCACAGTTTCCCTGAACTTCTCCCTGGAGATGAGCTTAGCCTGTAATACAGGATAAATGGTTAATGCATCATGACTATTATAACAGATTTATAAGTATAAATACACAATCTGGTATATAGACAACACTTTCCTGTTTATCTGAACCACAGAGGCTTAAAATGTAATGAAAATTATATGATGCTGCCATCTTTCTAAAGTCCGTTTTTACACCCCTCTAATTTGGCTCCATATTTCAGGTGATCATTTTGACCCCCCTATACAAAATAGTGGATCACTCATTAAATATACATATGTGAAATTTAATATTTTGGCTTTCATCAATACAAAGTTCTGCCATGAAACTCTAGATGGCACAGGTTAATAGGTCCTTTAACACACCTGCTAATTATCACATCATTATCTATAGGTCACAGATGATTGGTTCCTCCTGTTTTAGTAGCCAATGAGCTGCATGCTTAATCTTTAAATACACGAGTTAGCATTGCTTAGTAGCGCAGCGCATAATTCAGATAGCTATGGAGCGGATATCAACAACATAGCATAGAACGCAGCAGACGTTGCGGTGCATGCAGGGCTAAAGTAACCTGTTGCTATTGAGTGAGATGAGTTTGTGTCGGCTAATGAGTGATCATGCAATGTGAATATCATGATTAAAATGCAAACAATGTTTTCATCTTATTTACATACTAAGTACATGAGCTTCGGATTTTATTGGGCATATACTTTTTCATACTACAGGACGAACAGCGATTTTGCAAGGTCGGTAAGTCATTTAATTAATGGATTTCACGTATAATGATATTTAACATTTCTGCTTACTCTAGAGTGTGCCAAGGCAGTTCTCCATCGAGGCAAGAGCGCCTCAGTATGCTAATGTGTATTTGTGTTATAATCTGTATAGTATAAAGGTGTTGCGCTCTGGATAACATTAGGCGTTTTCTATGCAGCGTGTTGCAGCGGCTGGAAGTGTAGCCGAATTATGGACGCGCTTTGTTGATCTGAGTGGTGGCTGCATGACTGTCAGAAATCTCTCTTTGCTTAAAATGCCGAGGTATTCATTAACAGCAGCGTAAATAAAAGACACTTTGCAGTAGGGATGTCCAGATCCGATCACGTGATCGGAAATCGGGCCCGATCATGTGGTTTCAGACTCGATCGGAATCGGACATTACCTCCCGATCAGGACTCGGATATATAGGCCTATGTATTAGGGGTGCAGCGGTTCTCGGTAAAAATTCGAACCATACGGTTCTCCACTTATGGACCGCACTTGCACCGCGGTCCATCTCGAATGACGACGCATCTATTGGTTAATATGGTTTGTTTAAAATAGCAACGGGGAAAACAGACAGAGTTCAGATAATGTATGTTTCAGTCGATGGATGCACAAAACGTTACAACAACGATAATCAGAAAGCGTGGACAAAACAGTCTTTCTTTGTATGTTAACTGCGAGTGCCGTCTGCTGTAATGTCCAGTCATTTACGCCGTCATCACCCGGGTGTTGATAGCGCGCGAGCGCAGGTGAACAGCACACGTTGCTGTCTGTGTTTAAACTAACTCATTTAAGCCTTGCTGATTTAAACCTTAAAGAACAAGATGCGAAAGAGAACTCGCACGCGCTGTGAGAAGATTTGTGTGCGCTCATCCGAAGCGCGCACACGCTTATTCCAGTCAGCGCGCAAATACTGAGTTCTCTTTCAAGTCTTGCGCTTCAGCGGCCAAATTCATACAAAAATTATGTCAACATGCCCGTCCTAGCGAGTATCCTAGCAAACATAGTCGGTTATGTCTTAAGTGAGCATATATTAGTCGAGAAAGACGGCGCATGTGAAACAGTATAGGCCTATGTACTGGATCGTGCATGTCTTAAAGGGAAAACAACTATTCCTGCTGCCTGTTTTTAATGTTAAATCAAACAACAAATAACAAAGAAATCACTCACTGCTCTTGACGGAATAGTTTTTGTAACTTCAATAATGATTAATCTTTATTTATTTTATACAGTAAAGATAATGCAGTGATATTTTATATTTGATTACTATTTGAAAACTGTTAAGATACCTGAAAAACCTGAAAAGCACTGTTCCTGGATCTGTTTTTTTGCTCTTCTTTATTCTTTTTTATGTAGGCTATTAAGTATCGGATCGGGACTCGGTATCGGCAGATGCTCAAAATCAAATGACTCGGACTCGGACTCAAGGGCAAAAAAACGTGATCGGGACATTCCGTACTTTGCAGTGTGGTGGTCAGCCATTGACGTAGCCGAACTTGAGTTCGCTACTGAGATAAGTGAACATTTTACACGCTCGCAGCCATACGTTTCATTTGTGTTTATATGTGAGGACTGACAGTCGGTTGCAGTAGCAAGTAGCAAGTAGCAAGTCCCGTACTTGCTCTGCAGCAGCAGCAGCAATAATATCTACATTGTCATATCCATTACCATACCAAACACTCAGAGAGTTGTCATGACAGAAATACAAAGTTCTGGCATGAAACTCTAGATGGCGCAGGCTAATAGGTCCTTTAACACACCTGCTAATTATCACATCATTATCTATAGGTCACAGATGATTGGTTCCTCCTGTTTTAGTAGCCAATGAGCTGTGTGCTTAATCTTTAAATACATGAGTTAGCATTGCTTAGTAGCGCAGCGTGCTTCAGAAACCCTCCACCTTCCCCAGCTCCACCTGTATAGATCTGCTACGGTTATTCATGTACGCAATATTGTACAGCAGCAGCATGTCTTACTTGCTCACAGCAGCGGGTCGTGTATGTATTGGCAGTAGCAAGTCCCGTACCTGCTCTGCAGCAGCAGCAATAATCAACAGCAGCAGCAGCAATTAAGCAGCAGCAGCAGCGTAGCAGATCTATTCCGCCAAGACCAAAATATCTACATTGTTATATCCATTACCATACCAAACACTCCGAGAGTTGTCATGACAGAACCATATATGTTTGTCTTTCTACAGAAAAAAATATTAACAAAATCAAAAATTTGAGCCAGGTGTCACAGACACGTCAGGTTCCTACGTCACCCAACGTCAACGCTCACAGTCTCCAGAGTACTAATCACCGCCACCTGCACCTCATCACCTCACCCATCAACAGCACTACAAAGCACACACGCACACAGCACTCTATGTCCGGTCTCGTTCGCATATACTCCATGTGATGCTTACCTTAAGGACTCCCCTTCGCATACTCACCTGTCTCCAGCGTCTCTCCTTCCCTTCGTGTGCCTCGTCTGCTGTGTGGGTGTGTGTCAGCCAGCTCCAGACAACTCCAGCGATTTCTAGTCTCCAACGTATCTCCATCTACAACATAAAGGACAGTAACTATTCTCCATATCATCTGCTTCTACCTATCGTTCATCAGTACACTCACCTGTCTGTTGTTGCAACTCTACTGTGGTCAATAAAACTACCAATACCTGTTACTACTGTGTTCGTCTCCTGTATCCCGTAACACCAGGGACCTGTGGTTGAGTTGCTACGGAATGATCAGGAATGACTTGACTTCATTTAAATATAATTGTAATTACACATTTGAAATGATGAAATTGCAATTTATTATATTTAAGATACATTACATTTAAATGTAATATCACATACTTTACAAGTGCTTTAGTGTGCTGGTCAACGCATCAAAATAAGTTACTTCTTTAAAGTACTGTATGTCAAAGGATTAATAAAACAGTAATATAAAATGTACTTCAGAACTTTTAATTTGATATTATTACAAAGCGCACATTTTAAAGGTGTACTCAAGTGTGTTAAAGGGGGTCATGAACTGAATCTTTTTGTTAATTTTACAATTTTATGTTATCAAGATTTTTACATCAAAAAACATCCTAATTTAGAAGTATTAAGCTATTTTCTATCCTGTTTTGATGTTTTGACGATCCATTTTGATAGGCATGTCGCATTCAAGACTTGGAAGTAAACGCCCACTGCTATGATTAGGTAACAGTTCTGCATATTAAAATAAGTAAGTACTTAGAGTTACCGCAGTTATAATTAACAAAGGATGACTTACGGTGTTTTGTGTAAACAGAATTATGAATGAATGTATCCTATAGTCCATTTGGGAGCATACGTCACAGTTACGTCACTTGCAGCTGCACGCGCATTGTGGTGGCAGAAAAACATTGGTAACAAGTGGAGGAAAATGGACAAAATTGCGGGATATAAACTTGGGATATAAACTTGCAGTTCTGTGGACAAAAGACAAAATATCGAGTTTATGTCTCACAATTCAGATTTTTCTTCTGAGAATTGTGAGATATAAACTCAGAAGTGCAAGGAAAAAAGATAAACTTAAAATTACATTTTTTATTCTTTTATTCCGTGGCTTCCTTAGACTGCTAAGCAGAACTGTCATTTTCTGCTACCAGATAGACTCTGCCCACAAAAACATCATTGTTGTTTGCACCTAAAATAGTGGGCAAACCCCCAAATGGTTTATAATCCAACACATTAACCTCATAAATGTCAAAGAAAAGGAAAGAACAGGAAATCACAACTATCACGACTATTCAGTTTAAACTGTGGTGCTACAGTTTAAAATTAATTAAGCAATAAATTAAGCACTTCTTTTTCGCAAAGGTAGTGTTTGCTTAGGAAGGCAACAATTACAATTTTGTTTGCTTACTTTTAAGACACAAAGTATGAAACTTCAGTGTGTAACTGGTCCTGTGCTGTCTGAACAAATGAAAAAATGGCTTTTGTCAAGGTGATTTACAGAGAAGGAGCAGTTAGCTGTTCAGCGTGATGATGTTTAATGTCCTCTGTATTATAAACAGTATATTCCCATTTAGCCAATGCTAGCAACTGCCTTATTCAAGACGTAAAAGCTTTAATAAAATCACAAGTGGGATATTACTGATGCATTTTATGTTATAGAATAAAATGTGAAAATATCTCAAGCTTTTGTTCACCACAGACCTTGTTTCAGGCATTTAACCAAAAGCCCATTCAAGGACTTGATGTCAAGGACAATTCAGGACGATGAAACCGGAAGTGCAAAAGTGCTAACTTGCTTCCAGGTTTTATGACTCATTCCAGCAGCACTATTACTGTCAATCCCAGAGACAAATGAATGAAACTGTTGTAACAGGGAGAATGAAAACATACTTTTTCTGTTTTTTTAATGTTATTTTTTTTTCTTTTACTGAAGACACCATGTCATTATACACATGATCTGACCTACGGTTGTTATCAATTGCTGTAGCCAAAAGATTGAGAAAATATCTGATTGAATAGATAAACATGTTCACCCTAGTGAAGAAAAAAAAAAAAATCTATACCAAAATGTATTTAAAATACATTTACTGCATATACTAAGTATAATTAAACTTTATTTGAAGAACTTCTTTATTGCACAATTTACATTTCTTAATATTAAGCCTGAATATTAGTCTGTAAATGCAAAGTATACCTAAAGTATACTTGCAATAGTTCCATTTTAGCACAATCAGATATTAAGTACACTATACTGCCAAAAGTTTTGGAATGCTGCCTTTACGTTCACATGAACTTTAATGACATCCCATTCTTAATCCGTAGGGTTTAATATGGAGTTGGCCCACCCTTTGCAGCTATAACAGACTCAAATCTTCTGGGAAGGCTTTCCACAAGGTTTAGGAGTGTGTTTATGGGAATTTTTGACCATTTTTCTAGAAGTACATTTGTGAGGTCAGGCAGTGATGTTGTTGAGAAGGCCTGGCTTCCGCTCTAATTAATGCCAAAGGTGTTCTTTCGGGTTGAGGTCAGGACACTGTGCAGGCCAGTCAAGTTCCTCCACACCAAACTTGCTCATCCATGTTTTTATGGACCTTGCTTTGTGCACTGGTGCGCAGTCATGTTGGAACAGGAAGGGGCCATCCCCAAACTTTTCCCACAAAGTTGGGAGCATGAAATTGTCCAAAATGTCTTGGTATGCTGAAGCATTAAGAGTTCCTTTCACTGAAACTAAGGGGCCAAGCCCAACCCCTGAAAGACAACCCCACAACATAATCCCCCCTCCACCAAACTTTTACTTGGCACAATGCAGTCAGGCAAGTACCGTTCTCCTGGCAACTGCAAAACCCAGATTGGTCCATCGGATTGCGCTTTGCATTGCACTTGGTGATGTAAGGCTTGGATGCAGCTGCTCGGCCATGGAAACCTATTCCATGAAGCTCTCTATGCACTGTTCTTGAGCTAATCTGAAGGCCACATGAAGTTTGGAGGTCTGTAGCTATTGACTATTGGCTATTGAAAGTTGGCAACTTCTGTGCACTGTGTGCCTCAGCATGCTCTGACCCCGCTCTGTGATTTTATGAAGCCTACCACTTTGTGGCTGAGTTCCTGTTATGATACCACTAACAGTTGACCATGGAATATTTAGTAGTGAGGATATTTCACAAATGGACTTATTGCACAGGTAGCAACCTATCACGGTGCCATGCTTGAATTCACTGAGCTCCATTCCTTCACAAATGTTTGTAGAAGCAGTCTGCATGCCTAGGTGCTTGATTTTATACACCTGTGGCCATGGAAGTGATTGGAACACCTGAATTCAATGATTTGGAGGGGTGTTCCAATACTTTTGGCAATATAGTGTTTATCTTTAATTGGACCTCAGCACTACTTCTGGATAAATAAAGTGCATTAAGTACAAAATTAGTTATTCCAATTAACCAGAATTTAAGTATATTAATTTAGTATACCAAAAGTACAATTGCAGGGTATTTATAATTTACATAAAAAATTTAAATGTATTTGTAGTATACTTTGTAGTAAAATAAATGTATTTCAAATACATTTTGGTATATTTATTTTTCACTAGGGCTCCCCTGCTTTCCTTTTAATATCACACTTAGAAAGGAGCAAAATCACATTAAAGTTTACTTTTCAATTCATTAAATCTCTCAAGTATAATCCCCTGATGTTTGGCAAAGATTCAAACATATTAGTTTATGTCCAAAACCACTTATGAGAAAAACATGCCTTTATCTCCAAAATCTGTGTCCCATTTCACAGAGCTGGCATCATTTCCACCTTCATCTCTGCAGTCTTTCTTCAATTATATTTATTTTGCACTAAGATGTGAAACCAAGTCCGCTCATTTGAACCCAAATCAAACATTGCGCTGTATATTCTGCGCTTTAGGAGGCATATTTCCCCAATGTTTCCTACCGCATCATTTCCATTTTTAACATTCAGTTACCATTACTGTCTTTATGACATCAGGCGGTAAAGTGTTTATTTTCGTGTTGAATGTTTACCCAACCGCTTTGTCTTCTTGTGAGTTGGATTTGCACTTGTCTGCCTTGCCTTTGGTTGTTGACAACTTGTTGTTTCAACATTGTCATAATAACTTAACATAAATAACCCATTTACTAACATGCATAATGATGTCATTATATTAAGAGTGCAACATTTTTGAGAGACACAAATGTCATTGATGCAAGGAGGCAACAAACAACAACAACAACAACAACAGTGAGACTTAAGATAATCAAACGCTCTTACAAGCCCAACTGTGTGTGCACCATTCAGAATATGAATGCTCACGGGTATATGTGTGTGTGTTCAGAGGGTTCAGACATCTGTTAATGATTCTGCAGATGTTGGGGGGAGGGAGGGTTTTTTTTAACAACAGGAGCTGCATTGTGTTGTCTCTCATTTCTGCTTTGCATTGGGCTCATTTCTGTGTGTGCTCAGGGTCTGACGTATTTCTCAGTGTGCATTCACCAATCACTTGCACCATGGAAGCCTATATTACAGGAAACAATGGTTTCAAAATGACATTCATTGATAAGAAGCATCATTAAGTGAATGTAAACAGTTGGGAGAAAATTGGATGTGTCACAATAGTTGTGTCCCAATTCAGAAGCTGCAGGCCATGCCTTCGAAGGCCCTGTGACGAGCAGGGCGGGCGAGAGCCGTGAGGGAACGGCGCGAGGCCGGTGACGCGAGTGATAATGAGCGTCACCTGCGAGGCGTGCCGGCCTCGAGTCTCTCACGGAGGAGCTCCGGAGGCATAAAAGGAGGAGCGACATCAGTGAAGGACGAGAGAGGACCAGGCCTGGACTTTATTTTATGGTTTATTATGTTTGTGTGGCCGGCAGACGTCCGCGAGGGTCTGCCGGCATTACTTTCGTTTTGTTTGTTTATTTTATATTAAAGTTTTGTTGAATGTTCGCCGGTTCCCGCCTCCTTCTTCCCACATCTACTAACCTTGTTACATTGGTGCCGAAACCCGGGAGGAAGGAGGGACATGCTGTCGGAGAGCCCTCGCTGCTGAGGGGGATCGCGGTGCTGCGGAGTTCGGGCAGCGCGGAAGTGAAGACCGCGAAAGGCTGCCCGAGGCGGTGGTGCTGGAGCCTAGTGAAAGGTGGGACGGAGAGCTCGAGGCCGTGCCCCTGGGACGAGGTGGGGTGGCTGCCGTCCAAGAGGGAGCGGAGGAGTCGCCGCCGTTCGCCGTGGGCCGGAGCCTGCTGCCGTCCGCCATAAAGGGGAGGAGCAGGGAACGGGGGACTCGCTGCCGGCTTCCCTCAGTCGGAGGAGCCATCGCCGGCCGCCAGGAGGCGGTCGAGGATCGGGCCGTCCACCGAGCGTCCAGTGCCACCGCATGGCACCGCGAAGAAGAGCCTCTCGGCAGGCTGAGGACCAAGCGGCAGTGTGTCGGGGAACCGGACCAAGAATTTTTTTTTTTCTTTTTCCTCTCTCCCCTCTCTTGTCCTGTCGCTCCCCTTGCTTCCGTCTCCTTTCTCTCGTCTCGTCTGTCCTTACCCCCAGGTGCTGCGGCCGCCGAGACAGGCCCCGGGGGGGAGTAAAGCGCAGTCTCGGAGGTACCCCCCGGCCTGCGAGGGGCGTTGGGGGTATGTGACGAGCAGGGCGGGCGAGAGCCGTGAGGGAACGGCGCGAGGCCGGTGACGCGAGTGATAATGAGCGTCACCTGCGAGGCGTGCCGGCCTCGAGTCTCTCACGGAGGAGCTCCGGAGGCATAAAAGGAGGAGCGACATCAGTGAAGGACGAGAGAGGACCAGGCCTGGACTTTATTTTATGGTTTATTATGTTTGTGTGGCCGGCAGACGTCCGCGAGGGTCTGCCGGCATTACTTTCGTTTTGTTTGTTTATTTTATATTAAAGTTTTGTTGAATGTTCGCCGGTTCCCGCCTCCTTCTTCCCACATCTACTAACCTTGTTACAGGCCCCAAAGGTCAGACTGAGCATTGTTAAATGGGATGGTCTGGCCTACGGAGGACTGCTCTTATCAGCATCTGTGACTGCAATGTTTTTACTAGACTTTTTTAGGGCTGCCCATGACTAAAGATTTTTCTAGTCGACTAGTAGTCATTAATTTAAGCCATTAGTCAACTAATTAGTTGACAGTTTATATCAATAAGCCATTAATCATAATAATGAACCTTTAATAAATAATAAATAATACATAGCAGCCTTAGCAGCACTCAAGAGCACACACAAAGTTTGCCACAGTGCACCAGCAAATGTAATGATTATGAGTGTGTTGTAAAAAAAACAGGAGACTGTTTAAACATTTCAATAATTCAGTGACAATTTTTTTCTGTGTTTTTGGCTGCAGAGATTAAGTCAACGATGCTGACTCGTCATCTCCGCAGTAGTGGTTGTCTATATGCATGTTTCATATGGATTACATAATCTAAGAATATGTATTTTCCATTTGAAATGGTTTGTTTAAAAGTAGACATTCCAAGCTTTCTATAGATATATTTCTCGTACTTGTGAGACAAGTATACGCTGAGTTTCGGTTCATGTTTGTTACATGCTCAAGTTCACTGACACTGAGACGGCAGAAAGCGCATCGTGATTGTTTTCATTATTTTACAAAAGCACAACATTTTGCTGTTATTGTGAGTTTACAGACGGACATTTTACAGTTTGCATTACTCTTATCTGTATGACTAAAATGACTATGGGTATTTAAGTTAAATGCAAGTGATCGCACCAGTGCCTACATGTCATGCAGTAAGTGCGCTCCAGTGGTGTATAAAGTACTCGAAAACCATACTTGAGTAAAAGTATAGTTATCTTACCAGAAAATGACTTTGGTAGAAGTCAAAGTCACTGTTTAGAATGTTACTTGAGTAAAAGTTTTAAAGTATGTGAAATTTTTTGTACTCAAGTACGAAAAGTATTTTTTTTATATATTAAACGTACTTAAGTATTGAAAGTAAAAGTACAAGTAAATGTAAAATACAAAAGGAGCAAAAAATATAATTAAAAATTGTTCTATACACAGTTTGAGCAGCAAGATTGTGTTCAGTTTTAAATCTTTCTTACATCTTTCTTTGTTTTCTTTGTTCAGTTTTAAATCTTTCTTACATCTATCTTTCTTTGAATTAAAAAATGGCAAAATGTTTATTGCAATTTTTAAATATGAAAAATACCAATATATTAATTATACATTGATCGTTCATGTTAATTCATAGTGCATTATAACTAATGTAAGAGACAACTTTAAAATGTAAAAATGTAAATGTCGAAATTAACAATGAACAATACTTTTATAAACCTTTAATTTACAAATGGACTCTTATTGTAAAGTGTTACCATTTCATAATGCTTAAAACTTACCATCTTTACACACAAAATATAGCATGGGTCTATTATATGTACACATTATTTGCTTCTATTTTAGAAAACTTGATGATGATCTAATCAAAATATGTGTTACAGTGCCAATAAAAAGAACAAATCGAATACATTTCTGATAAATACGCGCACTCTTCTCAGCCACTCCAGCAACGGATGCAACCCGTATAATGAAATCAACCGCGGTTGTGCGAGCACTTGCTTGCAGTTTGTGTTCTTCCGACTTTATTTTGTAGTAAGTAACGAAAATGCTTTGGGAAAATGTATTGGAGTAAAAGTATACATTTTATTTAGGAAATGTAGTGGAGTAAAAGTTGACAGAAATATAAATATACTCTCTCAAAAAATACTTAAGTACTGTAACGAAGTATTATTACTTCATTACATTACACCACTGGTGCGCTCTCCACACAAGCATGGATATGCACCTAATGATAGCACACATTTATCTAGGACTAGGTTAACATTTAGAGTGAGCAGACTTGTAGAGTTGCTAATACTTACAGTACATGTTGCAAGTGATAAGCCATATTTGAGGTTGATGAATGATAGGCAAATGTTTGGATTTCCTGCCGTTAATGATCTCTCCCTCATGGGCTGCGTGACTTCACCACTTTTTCTGGAGTTATTTTTTTCTGCGACTAACCGACTAATAAAATCTTTTATGAAAGTTATATTAAACTGTCTGAAAACAAAACAGGGTTCACACACTGTCTAAATATGTTCAACATGATCCATTTCTGCATATAATAAAGATAATTCTGGGATAGGCAAGGGCAACGAAGGACACATTTGGAGGAGCCTTTGAACTGGGACAGCCTTCGTCACGCTGCGGTGACACAATCGGCCTGTCATTGTGACTTTAGAAGGATGCAGCCTCTGAATTGGGACACAGCATGTCAGTATATTTGATCCATGCATTAGATCTTAAAGTGACAGCAGCCTAATGAACTTGCTGCTGTCTGCGTCCTTAATAATAATCAAAGTACAAAAGAAAAAGAGAGAATGATTCACTGCTCTTGATTTAGTAACTTTAATAATGATAATTTATATTTAATTCATAGTGTAAAGATTATGTTGTAGAGAGCGATACATAAAATGCACTATGCAGACAAGCCTTAAAGTCTTTAGACTTTAAACTTTAGACTACAAATTTCTAATTTAACAAGAATTCAACCACAGGTGAGTCTAATTATTCATTACACAGGTGTCCAGCAGACAGCTGGTTATAAAAGGGTGTTAAAACCCCTTCCCATTTCATGCTGCCAGCAATGGCACCACATGGAAGAGAAAAGTCACAAGAAAGAAAATAATTTATTTACACCAGAAAGGTGAAGGCTACAAGAAGATCAGCAAATCTTGACTTATCAGACAGAATACTGTAGCAAAAGTGGTTCAAAAATGTAAAAAAGATGGAACTGCAACCATCTCACAGAGACGTCCAGGTCATCCACAGAAGTTAACACCTTGACAGGAGCGTCGAAGAATATCGCATGAGTTACAGTACAGAAGGGACGGAGACAGGAAATCACAGTAGATGGAATTTATTGAAACCAGTACGAGATATTGGCAGTGCAGGTAAGTGAATAGTGCAGCAATGGAGATACTTGAAGTGCAGAGTGGTAACACAGTCCTTTTGTGGTTGCAGGTGGAGTGGATCTTGGAGTCGTTGGAGATCGCTGGAGACAAGGAGCACTCACACAGAGACGAGGAATCACACGAGGAAAACAGGAGATGCTGGAGACAGGTAAGTAGATCACATGAAGCCCTTAAGGTAAGAATACAGGTAAGTATAATGCAAACGAGACCGGACATTGGAGTGGTGTGTGTGAGTGCTCTTTATACTGGTGTTAATGAGGTGCTTGATGAGGTGCAGGTGTCGGTGATTAGTATTCTGGTGATTGAGTGCGCTGTGATTGGTGGATGGTGGAGCCTGACGTGTCTGTGACACGTGTTGGTGGCAGCTGGAGTCCTTGACAGAGACTTGGGCTGGTTACGGAACAGGTTGGTGAGTGGATGAGTGATGGAGCTGTAGTTCTTGATGAATCGACGGTAGAAATTACCAAAACCAAGGAAGTGTTGGAGTTCTTTGACGGATGATTGAGTTGGCTAGGTCTTGATGGCTTCCACCTTCCCTCTGTCCATCCGCATGCCACTGTGGTCGATGATGTATCTGAGGAAGTGTACAGAGGATTGGTGGAATGAACTCTTTTCTGCTTTCAGGAAGAGATGGAACTGTCGTAGATGCTGGAGGACCTCCGCAACATGGTGGCGATGTTCGGCCAGGCTCCAGGAGTAAATTAAGATGTCGTCGGTGTAGACTAGTACGAACTTCTGGAGGAACTCCCGGAGCACCTCATGGATGAAATCCTGGAATACGGAGGGGACACTGACCAGGACAAATGGCATCACAAGATATTCATAGTGGCCGGTGGGTGTGATGAAGGCGGTCTTCTACTCGTCCCCCTCGCGTATCCAGATGAGGTTGTATGCACTGCGGAAGTCCAGCTTTGTGAACACAGTGGCACCACGGAGATGTTCCAGGGCTGCTGGGACTAGAGGAAGGGGATAACGGAACTTTACTGTGATTTTGTTGAGAGCACGATAGTCAATGCAGGGCCTCAAGCCTCCGTCCTTTTTTGCCACATAGAAGAAGCTTGAAGCAGCAGGGGAAGTAGACGGGCGGATGTATCCTTGAGCAAGGGCATCTTTGATTTATTCCTCCATGGCCTTCTCCTCTGGAATAAACAGGGGGTACATCCTTCCCCTGGGCACTGACTCACCCGGAAGCAGATCGATGGCGCAGTCCCATGGCCGATGTGGAGGCAGCTTAGAAGCTCGTTGTGGGCAGAAGACGTCACTGAAGGGGGCGTAACAGGCTGGAATGTCGACGGAGCGTTTCTCAACTGGACTCTCGATGGAGGTGGTACAGATGGAGAGATCTTCAGATGGTGGAGGTCTAGGAGTTGGCAGCTCAGAGAAACAGTTGGAGAAACAAGTCTTGCCCCACTTCAGGATCTCGCCGGTTTTCCATGAGATGGTAGGGTTGTTCTGCTCCAGCCAGGGGCGCCCTAAAACCACGTCAAAGATGGATTCCTCCAGCAGGTGATTGTCCTCCAGATGTAATACTCCAACATGTAGTTGAATGGGACCAACACAGCGGCGAACGTGTCTTCGGCTGAGGGGTTTTCCAGTTATTGAGTGCCCAGCACAGTAGAGACAGAGATTCAGGGTCAGCCAACGTTGACGCTCCGTAATAGAAAGTCTGGAGGTTTCCACATGCATAGGCTTGTTGGCTGGTTCTGGAGGGCTGACGGGTTCGGATCGACGGAGGAGGGTGTTGAAGAGTGGCTGGCCCTGGTGTTCTTCGACACACAACTGCATACGAGAGGTGAAGCGGATGGAAAGCTGGATGAATCGCTCAAGGCCGATGGAATCCTCGTATGCAACGAGATGCAACCGCACCCGAGGGTCCAATTCTTGCCGGTAGGTGGTAATGAGAGCTTGCTCGTTCCATCCACTTGATGCAGCTAGCATTCTGAATTGCAAAGCATATTTGTTAACAGACATGGAACCTTGTTGTAAACTGTATAGTTTCTCAACAATGGAAAAGTCAGAAACAGGCTTGACGAACACTTCCCGGAAGTGGGATACGAAGGAGGAGTATGACTGTGTAACAGTACGTTTCTGGGACCAGATGGAGTCCGCCCATTGGAGAGCTTTGCCTTGTAATTGTGAGATTATGAACACTACTTTTGAGGTGTCATTGGGATAGAGGTGTGGTTGCATCTCTAGGACCAGCACACATTGCAGGAGAAAACCGCTGCAGTCCTCCGCCGATCCTGAGTAGGACGCTGGCTTGGCCATGGGACTGGCGTGAACTGGCGGTGAGGGAGAGGTAACGGTGCTTGCGAAAGTGATGGCAGGTGAGGGTGGAGGTGCGCTGGTGGTGAGAGCTTGGCGAAGAGCATCCCAGAGCTCTTGAAAGGGATCCAGGTTGCTCATACTGGTTTCTGGCTGTTATTGGTCCGGTCTTCTGTTACAGTACAGAAGGGACGGAGACAGGAAATCACAGTAGATGGAGTTTATTGAAACCAGTACGAGATATTGGCAGTGCAGGTAAGTGAATAGTGCAGCAATGGAGATACTTGAAGTGCAGAGTGGTAACACAGTCCTTTTGTGGTTGCAGGTGGAATGGATCTTGGAGTCGTTGGAAATGGAGATCGCTGGAGACAAGGAGCACTCACGCAGAGACTCGTGTGAGGAATCACACGAGGAGAACAGGAGAGACTGAAGACAGGTAAGTAGATCACAGGGAGTCCTTAAGGTAAGCATACAGGTAAGTATAATGCAAACGAGACCGGACATTGGAGTGGTGTGTGTGAGTGCTCTTTATACTGGTGTTGATGAAGTGCTTGATGAGGTGCAGGTGTCGGTGATTAGTATTCTAGTGATTGAGTGTGCTGTGATTTGTGGATGGTCGAGCCTGACATGTCTGTGACAGCATGCAAGTTCACTGCAGTCATCTAAAGAAGTAGAAAGCCAAACTGGGGTGACTATTTCCTGTGACACAATACAGCGTACACTGCAGAGGAATGGCATGCATGGGTGCCATCCATGAAAAAAGCCTCTCCTAAAGCCCAGGCACAAAAAAGCCCGCCTAGAGTTTGCCAGGGCCCATGCTGACAAAGATGAAGACTACTGGGACTCTATACTCTGGAGTGATGAGACCAAGATAAAAGTTTTTGGAACTGATGGCTTCAAAACTGTATGGTGTCGCAAAGGTGAGGAATACAAAGAAAAATGCATGATACCTACAGTGAAACATGGTGGTGGCAGTGTCCTTATGTGGGGCTGCATGAGTGCTTCTGTTGTCAGGGAGCTGCATTTCATTGATGGCATCATGAATTCACAGATGCACTGCTCTATACTGAAAGAGAAGATGGATTGGAAAAAGATGGATGTTGCAAAATGTCGCCAACTTGTTCATTCCATGCCTAGAAGACTTGGTGCTGTCATTGAAATTCATGAAGGCTTATAATGATTATGGCAGGAGATTTCAATTTGGTGATGGATGAGGAATTAAATACTCAGAGTACAAGAAAACATAAATAAGTAAAAGGGGCTATACTTCTGCAACAAGCAGGTGAGGAACTGGGATGTGTGGCGTTGCATGCACCCACAGATTAAGGAATTTACATAATACTCTGAAGCACATAATATTTATTCCAGATAAGATTATATAGTTACATTCAAAAATGATGTGCTAACGATGAAGAGAAATTGGATCTTGGGAGTAGACTTGTGCCGATATTCGGTAATGCGATATATCGCAATAATTAATATGCACAATATTGTTATCGCGGGCATTTCAAAATACCGTAAATAATTATTTATTACCAATTATTACATTTTTTATAATGCATTTAAAAATACTTTCCCCATCAACCGTATAAAATGCACAACACCGCTGTATTCTGCGTCAAAAGAACACGCGCTCAGATGTAAACAAGCCCAAAGTACATGAGAAGCACATGGCGGAACAAGTGAAGGAGACGTGCTGAATGAAAGTGCGCGTTCACTCTCTGACAGCAGAGGGCGCTGATGAACAGCAGAGTGCAGTGGTTACCTTGGAAACCCCATAAACAAAGCAACTGCGCTAGTGAAGTTTTTAAAATGCCTCAAACATTTTAATCTGGAGTCGACTACAACATGTCCTAATGATTAGAAATGTTCTGATTTTTTTGTTTGTTTGTTTGTTCAGTAAAACTTTGCAACATACGGCTTCATTAGTTAACATGTTAATTCATTATTACCAAACTGACAATGAAAAATAAAAATGCATTAATTATTCTTAGTTAATGTTAATTTCTTTCTGTTTAATAACATTATTAAAATCAAAAGAACTTATTTAATGGACCTGAGATAAAACTAACAATGATCAGTTTCTTAACCAACATTAACAAAAAAAAAAAAAAAAAAAAAAAAAAAAAAAATTTCTGTAACAAATGTAGCTATTGCTCAATCTTAGTTAATGCATTAAATAATGAGACCTTATTGTGAAGTGTTTCCTGTTGTTCTTTATAGTCTGATTCTTTTGCACTTTAATCTGTTTGAAAATTTGACTTTATATTTTTTTGTGTATTGTATTATTGTATTTAAACATTCAGCGTTATTTTTGTTGTTACAAGAAGAGTTCTTAAACCTGTTAAACTATGACAACTTTTTTTTTTTTGCATCTTATTTCAATATCGTGATAATACTGTTTACCATGATAAAAGCTTCAGCAATTAACCGCAACATGAAAATTTGATACTGTCACATGCCTACTTGGGAGTATACAAGGAACTTCAATATGGAGGCTGAATAATTCTCTTCTTAGGGATAATATTTTTAAAGATAAAATAACATGCTGGTTTTAGAAATTATATACAGAGTAATAAGAATGGAGAAGTGGCACCAGTTATATTGTGGGAGGCTGCTAAAGCCACAATGAGAGGGGAAATTATAGGATATGCATCATGGAAAAAAAAAAGAGAAGTTAAATTAAAAAGTTTACAATAAAAGCACAATAAAAATAAAAATAAGGAGGTTTATGAAGAGTTAAAGAATTTTATGTCTTTGGATAAAATAGAAATTGCAGAACTTAATGTATACTAGACAGAAATATTACGATAATAGCGCAAAATCTTTAAGAAGGTTACCATTTAAATAATAATAATAAAAAAAAAAAGACAAATCTGCAATAATGAGTATACGGGATGAAGGGTTGGTTGACAGAAAGGGAAAGGTAGAAATAGTTTTGGTGCTTTAGATATTATTACCAGTCTCTTTATAAACCAGATTCTGAATGTTTGCATACAAGTAAAATTAAAAATGATTTGAATTCCTTGAATCTTCCTACAATAACAAGTCAACAAAATAAAGGGTTGACCTCTCCAATAACATAAAAAAAAAAAAAAATTAAGAGTTAATAAAAAAAAAGTAAAACAGAAAAAATGTGATAAATGAATTATAAATGAATTCAATAAACTGCTGTCCCCAATATTATGTGAGGTTTTTAATTGGATTTTAGAACAGGATGAGTGGCCACTAACCTGGAACTCATATATTATAACTGTAATATTAAAGTCAAGTCTAGTCAAGTCACCTTTATTTATATAGCGCTTTTTACAACGTAGATTGTGTCAAAGCAGCTTTACATTGATAACTGGTACACTATTTTGGCTGCACAGCAGCTCTTAAAGAATAATGTCAATGCAGGCAGATCAAAGCACTGTTGAATATCAAATGTCCAGTCAAATGTCAAGTGTCCCCAACTAAGCAAGCCAAAGGTGACAGCGGCAAGGAACCCAAACTCCAACAGGTGACATCAGGTGGCAAACAAGTGGCAAATAGGTGAAAAAATGGAGAATGGAGAAAAAAACCTTGGGAGAAACCAGGCTTAGTCGGGGAGCCAGTTCTCCTTTGGCGAAAAAAATTAAAGGAAGGGAAAGACCCTACACAATGTTCATCTTACAGACCTATATCTTTGTTAAATGTAAATCAGAAGTTCTTTACATCAATAATCACCACTAGACTCGCTGATATGATACCAACAATAATCAACTGAGATCAAACGGGTTTTGTGAAAAATCGTGTATTATTTGATAATGTACGAAGAACACTAAATCTTATTGATCACTCAACTAAAACTAAGAAACACATGTTAATGATGACATTAGACACTGAAAAAGCCTTTGATAGGGTTTTATGGCACTTTATCTTTGAAACTTGTGAAGTATATGGTTTTAATCAGAGGTTTATTAAATTAGTTTAAAAAAATATACAGTCAACCGAATGCAAGAGTCAGAGCCAATGGAGTTCTCTCAGAGAATTTTACATTAATGAGGGGGACAAGACAAGGCGATCCTTTATCACCTCAAATATTTGCTTTATGTATAGAGCCTTTAGTACAGCGTATATGATTGAATTCTTTAATCTAAGGTCAAAGATGAGGAACATAAACTTCCATTGTATGCAGATGATGTGATTTTGTTTTTAACAGACATAGAAACATCACTACCCTTAGTGTTAAAAGTTATATGGAAATATGTCAGGATATAAATTGAACTTTAATAAGACAATTAATTTAATAAGAGCTTATAGAAATAGGGGGTAAACTACAAGAAGGTTTTAAAAAGAAATATATTAAATGGAACCAAACAGAGATAAAATACTTGGGAGTGATAATTCCAAACAACGTAGAAAACTTATATAAGTGCAACTATGATACTTTAGAAACTACTATAAGAAACAATATTAAAAGTCTTTATACATCTTAGTAATTTTAAAAAGTGGCATAGCATCTTTAGAAAATTTATCTGGGATGAGGGGAAACCAAGAGTAAAACTTATGGTGTTACAAAATAATAAAGAAATGGGGGGGGGGGGGGGGGGGTATTATTGGAGTATTATTATTACACAGCCCAGATTAAGCCAATTCTGAGCTGGATGCAAGCAGATAACACATCAAAGTGGAAATGTATGGAAACTGTGTCACTTGACGCAATGAGTACAATGATATTTTGTGGAAGAAATAAAAAGGTAAATACTAGTCATTATTGTATAGATGAAACTTTTAAATGTTGGAGAATAATTTGTAAAGTAATATTACAAATTATTAGTCAAGTCAAGTCAAGTCAAATTTATTTATATAGCACTTTTTACAATTGGTAATTGTTTCAAAGCAGCTTTACATATTAGAAGCACAGAAAAAAGAGAAGTGGTTAAAAATAAGCTGTACAAGCAAGCGTGGTAATATGTAACATATACAAGATGGTGCTACATTAAGCCAATGTCGGCTGACTCCCAGGGGTGGAAAAACCCCCCTAGGAGAAAAACCCAGCCTGCTGACACTGGGAAAAAAGTCCTAGGAGGGAAAAAAACCCTTGGAAGATATATATAATATATGTAAATGGATATGGAGATCAAAATCGAAATTATAAATTTTTATTATAGAGATTAAAAATAGATTATATATAAATAAATGTAAGCGAATACAGAGATTAAAAATCTGAATTATAGATGCAGCCAGAACTAGATCTGTAGGCCCATTGTCTCCTGGGCTACGTTGTAGTCAGGTCCAGACACAGGTTCTCCATCTGATCTGGATACGGCCTGGATCCAGCACCCGGCAAACCTCAGGATAAGCAGAGAGACTGATATTAGCGTAGATGCCATTCTTATTCTGATGTACAGGTTTATCTAGTGTTATAGGAAATGTTCTCGGTTCCGGCCGACCTAATTATTGCAGCGTAACAATCCTTTAACGGATTTGAAAAATGTTAATGTATTGATAATGTGTTATGTGTATGCAAGAGCAAAGAGATGTGTTTTTAGTCTAGACTTAAACTGACAGAGTGTGTCTGCTTCCCGAACAATGCTAGGAAGATTGTTCCAGAGTTTAGGTGCTAAATAGGAAAAGGATCTGCCGCCTTCAGTTGATTTTGATATTCTGGGTATTATCAACTGGCCTGAATTCTGAGATTGCAATAGACGTGAAGGACTATAATGTCAATCTTGCAAGTAAAGAAGTTCATAAAGTCATTACTGATGTGCTCTTTAGAAACGTCAGCAGTTGAATCTCTGTTTCTAGTTAATTTAGCCACTGTGTCAAATAAATACCTAGGATTATGCTTGTTTTCTATTAAGAGATTTGAAAAATAAGTAGATCTAGCATTTCTTATAGCCGTTCTGTACTCAATCATTTTATCTTTCCAAGAAAGGTGAAAAACTTCTAGTTTTGTTTTCTTCCAACTACGTTCAGCTTTTCTCACAGCTCGTTTTAGAGCCCGAGTGTGCTCATCATGCCACGGCGTTGGATTAGTTTCCTTAATCTTCTTTAGACGTAAAGGAGCGATTGCATCTAATGTGCTGGAAAAGAGAGAGCCAATAGTTTCTGTTGCAGCATCAAGTTCTTCTAAGTTGTCAGGTATACTAAGGCGATGAAACTGCTCGGGGAGATTATTTATAAAGCAATCTTTAGTGGTAGTGAAGTGATGGTTCTACCATATTTATGGCTGGGTGGTGGTTTTGTAGCCTTGGCTAATTGTATTATACACAAGACTAAATAATGATCTGATATATCATCGCTCTGCTGTAGAATTTCAACAGCATCAATATCAATTCCATGCGACAGTATTAGAACTAAGGTATGATTCCGACAATGAGTGGGTCCTGACACGTGTTGTCTAACTCCAATAGAGTTTAAAATGTCTGCAAATGCCAATCCAAATGCATCTTTATTATTATCTACATGGATATTAAAATCACCAACAACAAGGTCTTTATCCGCAGCCAGTTTGTCTGCGTCCTGATCTGGGCCCTGGTTTGTCATGTTTCAGTTCTAAGACTATTTGCCAAATTTCTAGATAGAAGAGCACCCGGGAGGGATGAATACCATCTCTTTTCAACAGATTAGGTCTGCCCCAAAAGCTTTTCCAATTGTCTATGAAACCTATATTATTCTGCGGACATCACTTAGACAGCAAGCCATTGAGTGATGATAACCTGCTAACTATCTCATCACTCCGACGAACAGGAAGAGGGCCAGAACAAATTACTTCTGCTGACATTGAATTTGCGAGTTCACACTCCTCTTTAATGTTAATTTTAGTGATCTCCGACTGGCGAAGTCGAACATCATTTGTGCCGACGTGGATAATGATTTTAGAATATTTACGTTTAGCATTAGCCAGCACTTTTAAATTTGCTTTGATGTCAGGTGCTCTGGCCCCGGCAAACATGTGACTATGGTGGCTGGTGTCTCTATTTTCACGTTCCGTGTAATAGAATCGCCAATAACTAGGGCACTTTCAACAGGATTCTCAGTGGGTTTATCACTGAGTGGGGAGAACCTGTTTGATGTTCTAATCGGAACGGAAGAGTGGTGTTTGTTCTTGCCACTATGCCGCCTCACAGTCACCCAGTTAGCCTGCTGTGTGGCTTCTACAACCGGAACCGAATGTGCAGTGTTTACTAGGCTAGTCGCATCCAAAGCAGTATCTAAGGCCCTTTCATTCTCACTATCCTCAATTAAAGTTTGGATTCGTGTCTCTAATTCTGAGATTCTCTCTGTCAGCCTGACAATATTCCTGTATTTATCACATGTGTAAGTCTCACTGCTGACAGAAAGAGCTTAGCTGTACATGTTGCATTTAATATACATGATAATCGTCGGACATGACTGACCGTGTTTTTGTAGAGTAGTCTGACTCCCCACAGTTATTTGATGAACTTGATCGCTAACGGCGTCCGAAAAACTGCATCGCACACGGGACTCGCTAGCTGGATGTATCAGTCGCTTGCCGGTGTCTGGGGCAAGGGTGATGTGCGGGACGCTGTACCTCACGGTGGATCTATGAATGCCGGGCAGCAAAGTCTCCACAGCTTCCCGATCTGGCGAGGACAGATCAGAATAACATGCATCGGATAAATCCGCCATTAGATCAACAAGGAAGGTTAGTTTAGAGGAAAAAATAGACGGTAGCTAGCAGGCTAGCGGGCTATGGCTGACACTAGGTGATTACGCTGGTAGATTACTAGTAATAAATCGTTCCGTTTAGTAATACTATGCAATAGGTTAAGTAATCTAGTGAAAAACAAGAAAGTTATATTATGTGAATAGGAAGGAATAAAGAGAAGGATTTAGGATAAACTCCACGAAGCTCTGAGCGTAGGTCAGACAGCAGGCAGCCAATGATCATGATTAGTGATCATGAGATGGTTTGAGAAATAGCAAGAGAAATAGCAAGAGACCAAGATTTTAAACCAAATACTTTTGATGATGTATTTAAGTTCTGGGCCAGTAAAGGACTTCAAAGATTTTATCAAATATATGGAGACAATGAGATGGAGACATTTGAGTATAGGGAAAAATATCAGTATTTACAAATATCTTCAAATAAGAAGCTTTTTAAAGGATGTGATGAAAATAAAAACTTTAGATGATATCCACCCTTTGTTGCACTTTATGATTAACGTTAGTAAAGTTAATAGAGTAGATAATTTGATAGGATGAATTAATAATATATTTAGCAAAATTAAGGATATTGGTGTATATAAGATTAAAACAAAATGGAAAACTGAATTACATAATATAATAACAGAATGAGACTGGAAACAAAGTTTAAAAGAAAATTTAAGAACTACGCATTCTCCATATTGGCAAGATTATGCTTGGAAAATTATTATGCTATAACACCAGAAATATCTTCTAAATATAATCATTTATCTTCAGGATGTTGGAGAAGTTGTGGTGAACTTAAAGCTCATTACACTTTTACAAGTTTTAAGAAATCAAATATAATAAAGATACAATATATAATTTTGGGTATAGGACCTATCTACAGTTTTAAGTGATTGGTTAGATTTACTTTCTAAAGTACACTCTATGGAGAGGATAACATATGAAATGAAGAGCAGAAGTATACATTTTGAAAAGATTTGGGTACTTTTAAAATTAAAATTAAAGTATATATCATACAAAATAAAGGAATGCATATTTTAATTACCTTCTTGCATAATTCTGCCACCCTTTTAACTTACTTACTATAATTAAAATTATTACTATTATTATTTCCTTTTTTTTTTCTTTTTTATATTTACTCATTTATTTTTACTATTAATTGATGTTTAAATAATATCGTCTCGGTTACGTATGTAACCCTCGTTCCCTGAAGGAGGGAACGGAGACGTACGTCAGTAGTGACCGTCGAATTGGGATATCGCTAGAGAGCCCCTATCAGCTTCGAGAAGACTAAAACAAGCCAAAGAACATTGGCGTGCGATATTTGCATAACGCACCCCTCCCCATCCGGGGCATATAAAAGGGGGAGGAGATGCAATCGCACTCTGTTTTTCGCTGAGGAGACAACTGGTGTCCGCACTGCAGCGAGGGTACAGAAACTGTGGCGACGGGACGTACGTCTCCGTTCCCTCCTTCAGGGAATGAGGGTTACATACGTAACCGAGACGTTCCCTTTCAGTCGGTCACGTTCGACGTACGTCAGTAGTGACCGACGAATTGGGATCCCAAATAAAACGCCACAGTTACGAACCCCTTCCAGTGCCCAGCGCAAGCTCTAGCCACCCGTCGCACCAGGGGGACGGAGAAGGGGGCGAGCTTACGCCGGGAAGTCTACTGCTGTTCCGAAATACCCACTAAGTAAACTAGACTACACTGGGAAAGCGAACCCGAAGGGGACGCTGCGGAGCCACTACCCACCCAGAGGGGAAGGAATTTACGTGGAACATATGGCCTGGCCCGAAGGGCAGAACGCATACATGTCCCTGGGATGGCTCCACCTAAGTAGGGGGAGACTCATCTGACAGGTGACAGCAGAACTCTGCTAAGGGAAGACACGGACTCACCGTAGGGAGTAACCGTGGACCATGCACATATGGAATCACTCGCTTAGAGGGATTACAACATATGGAACCCAACCAACAGACAACACCGAAGGTGGATGTTGGTCTGGCATCAGACACTCCGCAATGTCCGAGCCGAAAGGGGAGGCGGAGGAACTATAAGCTATAAAACCTAGCAAACGTGTTTGGTGTCGCCCAGCCCACAGCTCTACAGATATCTGTCAGCGAGGCGCCCTGAGCCAACGCCCAGGAAGAGGCCACTCCTCTGGTGGAGTGGGCTCTCAACCCGAACGGGCAAGGCACGCCCTGGGAATCATAAGCCAGGGCGATGGCATCCACAATCCAGTGGGCCATCCTCTGCTTGGAGACAGCCTTCCCTTTCTGCTGGCCTCCATAACAGACAAAGAGCTGATCTGAGGTCCTAAAGCTTTGAGTTCTATCCACGTAAACGCGCAGTGCGCGGACTGGACAGAGCAAAGCCAGGGCTGGGTCTGCCTCCTCCGAAGGCAGCGCTTGCAGGTTCACTACCTGATCTCTGAAGGGAGTGGTAGGAACCTTGGGCACATATCCAGGCCGGGGTCTCAGGATAACGTGAGAGTCACCAGGCCCGAATTCCAGGCACGATTCGTCGACCGAAAATGCGTGCAGGTCCCCTACCCTCTTGAGCGAGGCCAATGCAACCAGGAGGACGGTCTTAAGGGACAGTACTTTTAACTCAACTGATTGCAAGGGCTCGAAGGGATGATGCCGAAGGGATGAAAGAACTACGGAAAGATCCCAAGAGGGTATGGAGGGGGGACGAGGCGGATTCAGTCTCCTCGCTCCCCTCAGGAACCTGATGACCAGATCGTGCTTCCCCAAGGACTTCCCATCAACTGCATTGTGATGTGCGGCAATGGCGGCAACATACACTTTGAGGGTGGAGGGAGACAGCCTTCGCTCCAGACCCTCCTGCAGGAAGGAAAGCACGGATCTGACCGAGCATGATCGGGGGTCTTCTCGGTGAGAAGAGCACCACTCAACGAACAGGTTCCACTTCAACGCATAGAGACTCCTAGTGGAAGGAGCTCTAGTGGAAGTGATAGTGTCTACAACCGCTTGCGGGAGATCATTTAGAACCTCCGCATCCCGTCCAGGGACCACACGTGGAGGTTCCACAGGTCGGGACGCGGGTGCCAGAGGGTGCCCCCTCTCTGAGTCAGAAGATCCTTCCTCAGAGGAATGGGCCAGGGAGGGGCTGCCGTGAGGAGCATCAGGTCCGAAAACCATGTCCAGGTGGGCCAATAAGGGGCCACCAACAAGACCTGCTCCCCATCCTCCCTGACTTTGCACAAGAGTTGAGCAAGAAGGCTCACTGGGGGAAACGCATACTTGCGAAGACCCCGGGGCCAACTGTGTGCCAGTGCATCCGTGCCGAGAGTACCTGCGGTCAGGGAATAGAACCACTGGCACTGAGCATTCTCCTGGGAGGCAAACAGATCTATCTGAGCCTCGCCGAAGTAATGCCAAATCAGCTGGACTACCTGGGGATGGAGTCTCCATTCGCCCGCAAGTGGAGGCTGCCGTGAAAGCTCGTCGGCTGCACAGTTGAGCACACCCGGGACATGAATGGCACGAAGCGACCTCAGATGCTTCTGACTCCATAACAAGAGATGGCGGGCGAGTTGCGACATGCGGCGGGAGCGTAGACCACCTTGATGATTGATGTACGCTACGGTCGCGATGTTGTCTGAGCGGACTAGAACGTGCTTGCCTGTCAACAGCTCCTTGAAGCGGCCCAGCGCAAGACGAACTGCCAGCAACTCGAGGCAATTGATATGCCAATGCAGCTGAGGCCCCGTCCAAAGACCTGAGGCTGCATGCCCGTTGTACGTGGCGCCCCACCCTAAGGTCGAGGCATCTGTGTGAACCACAGCGTGCCTGGACTCCTGTTCGAGGGGAACTCCTGCCCGCAGGAACGAGGGGTCTGACCATCGAGTGAGGGCACGGTGGCAGCTCGGTGTCACAGGAACACGGAACGTGCCGCGTTGCCACGCCCATCTCGGGACCCGGCCGTGGAGCCAGTGTTGGAGCGGCCTCATATGAAGCAATCTGAGCGGCGTGACCGCGGCTGCGGATGCCATATGCCCCAGGAGCCTCTGAAACATTTTCAGTGGGGCCGCTGTCCTGCAGTTGAGCATACTCAGGCAGTTCAACACCGACTGGACGCGCTCCTCTGTGAGTTGCGCAGTCAGGGCGACCGAGTCCAGTTCCATACCGAGATAAGATATCCTCTGCCCGGGGGAGAGTTTGCTCTTGTCCCAGTTGACCCGAAGACCCAACCGGCTGAGGTGTGCCAACACCAGATCCCTGTGTTCGCACAACTGTTCCCGCGAACTGGCTAGAATAAGCCAGTCGTCGAGATAGTTGAGAATACGAACGCCTTGTTCCTTGAGGGGAACAATGGCCGCCTCCGCAACCTTCGTAAAGACGCGGGGAGACAGGGCCAGCCCGAAGGGCAGGACTTTGTACTGATATGCCCGACCCTCGAACGCAAACCGTAGGAAGGGTCTGTGACGAGGCAGAATCGAGACATGAAAGTACGCATCCTTCAGGTCTATAGCTGCGAACCAATCTTGGGGACGGATGCATTGAAAAATGCGTTTCTGCGTCAACATCTTGAATGGCATATTTATCGGTCTCCCTCATGTCAGCCAGGTTTAGCCATAGATGCCGCTGCTGGACTACCATAGTAGCCATCGCTTGACCAACGGAGCGTGCTGTCACTTTAGTCGCCCGGAGGGCGAGATCGGTGGCAGCTCGCAACTCCCCCAACAGATGCTGGTCAAGACCACCCTGTGGCATTTCCGATAATGCTTTTGCCTGATACACTTGCAAAAGGGCCATGGCATGCAGGGCGGAGGCGGCCTGCCCACAAGCTCTATAAGCCCTCTCCGTCAGAGAGGAAGAAAACTTACAGGCTCGGGACGGAAAGCGCGGGTCACCACGCCAGCCGGCGGCCGTAGGGCACAACTGCATCGCTACAGACCGTTCGACTGGAGGGATTCCCGTATAGCCTTTAGCCTCTCCGCCATCCAGGGTGGTGAAGGCGGACGAGGGGCCTGGCCTCGAACGAACACTATACGGCGTCCGCCAAGACCTGGTCACCTCGTCGTGCACCTCCGGGAAGAAAGGCATCGGGGCGGGACGCTGAGGACCAGCGCGACCCGCCCCGAGGTACCAATCGTCAAGCCGAGAGGGGCCGGGACAGGGTGGAGGGTTCCACACGAGCCCGACGCTCTCGGCAGCCCGGGAAAGCACAGCCATCAACTCAGGATCCGACTCGGCCACAGCCGCCACCCCGTGAGACGGGGGCTCAGCCGAGTCATCCTCTCCCGAGGACTCATGCTCGTCTTCCGATACCGTGATCGACATCTGGTCCTCCGCAGGGGCACCGAAGGACAATACCGGACGCTCCGAAGAGGGCCCGGCATGACACGGTGGTAACACCACTGGCTGCGGTGCTGCAGAGGCGGCAGGGGCCCGCAGAGCAACACTCGGCGGGGAAGCCCTAACCGTGACCCTCAAGTCACCCTGCCTACACGCCGACGAACCGTCACCCCGACCGGAGCCAGAGAAAACGGCCGCACAGGGCATAGGGGAGGGGACCCCCGCTCCCTGAGAACCAAGGAACGAGAGTCTCGACCTCAGCACCGCGATAGTCATGTTCCCACAATGAGAACATGAACCATCTACAAACGCGGCCTCAGCGTGCTGAACGCCCAAGCACGTGATACAGCGATTGTGCCCATCAGCAGGGACCAGGGAACGACCACACCCAGTAGCGCACAGACGAAATGCCATCTCCCCAGATGCAGGGTTCGTCTGTAAAATCTAATAGAGGGGGAAACTCACAGCTCTTTTGTGAATGAGACACACAGGGAGTGTCACGAAGTGTGGTAAACGCACACACACGGGACCTGGCCAAATCACAGACCAAACAATTGGAATTACAGCGGAACGCTGTTTCACAGCCGATGTTGCCGCCCGGACCCGGAAGCTCGTGGACTCGCTGCAGTGTCGTTGCGCCAAACACGGTAAGAACGCTGTTTCTTCTTGTTTTAAAGATCTTCTTAGCTGTAGGACACCAAAGCTTGGCTCCGAAGCGAAAGACAGAGTGCGATTGCATCTCCTCCCCCTTTTATATGCCCCGGATGGGGAGGGGTGCGTTATGCAAATATCGCACGCCAATGTTCATTGGCTTGTTTTAGTCTTCTCGAAGCTGATAGGGGCTCTCTAGCGATATCCCAATTCGTCGGTCACTACTGACGTACGTCGAACGTGACCGACTGAAAGGGAACACTTGAATTACTTCTCAGGAAATAGGTGTCATAAGATTTTGAAATTAATATATTAATGTCATTTTTTTTTATCTGTGTATTTCTTTTTTGTAAAAATGTTTAATTATGTATGTATTGGCTAGGTCTTTATTTTTTTTTTATTTTATTTTTTTTTTTGGTGATGGGGATTATCACAAAAGAAAACGAAAAAAGTGAAAGGAATTAGGAATAACAATTGATAAAAAATATGTCTTTAAATGAAATGTCTTTTGGTATAATTGTATTAAATATGCTTGAATTGGAAGACATAATAAAGTATAAAAAAATCAATAAAAAAAAAAAAATCATGGAGGCCATACAAAGTACTAGATGTCGTAGTTTTTGTTGTGGGGTGTACTCATTTTTGCATCACCCTAATTTGAGTAAAACTGAAAAATGTGTAATCTAAGTTATATTATTAACCTTACTTTCATGTTATAAGTTAAATAGATGTTATATTAAACTTAGTCTTTTCAACATTTTGGAAATTGTTTTTGTGTTCACTGAGATTGTTTAAAATGTTACTTTTCAAAGGGGGTGTACTCATTTACGCTGAGCACTTTAATTGAAATTTTGGAAGGAAAAAAAATACAAATATCTCATTCAAGAAGCCTAAACATACTGAGCAGGTTTTGTTTAACCCTCAGGGGTCTGAGGATTTTTGGGGCCTTGGAGAAGTTTTGACATGCCCTGACATTTGTGCTTTTTTCAGTTGTTCATAAACATATTAATGGAAAAAGTGTCATTACACTGTATTCAGCACAAACTAGGCTACCATAATATGTGAGAAACATGTATGTACATGTTTGTATTTTTGAAGGAATAACGTTTATGCGTGGTTATTGAAAAAACAAAAAAACTTAAGTCACTGAAATAAAGCCAAAAAAAATATATTAAATCTTTGTTCACAAGACTTCTGGGTATTGGAGGTTGTAGACTAGAGTTTTTGCTTCAAAATGAGGTAAAAATTATGCTGCCTGCTTGTTCATATAAAACAATAGAGAGATTTAAATTTTCTAAAACATCTTTGGTCAAGAAACACAGTATGCGTGGAGCATGAATCCTCATGTATAATGGGTGATTCTCACCTGAGAAGACAAAAGAATTGCATAATGAGCTGCATAAATAATGAGCTCTTTCAGTCAGGTTGGCTGTGAAAAAACCCTCTGTTGATCATGTCTCAAATCTCATCATAATGTAAATCAAACATACAGAAAAAAATAGCAATACTGTGAAATATTATTACAATTTAAAATAATGGTATTCTATTATATTCTTTAAAATATAATGTATTTCTGTGATGCAAAGTGTCTGAACAATTATGTTACCTCTATGGCATTTCATATAGGCTTTTAGCTTAAAAGCATGCACATTTGGAGAAATACTGATGGATTCTCATATGTTTGTCAATTTTCTATACAGAGGAGTAATATTTATTCAGGATTTATTGTCATTACTATGAGTGCTGGATACTGTGTTTTGAATTCATACTTGCAGCCGGAGGGCGCTCTGTACACCTTTAGTCCACAAATGCCTGAGCGCTAAAGAAGAATAGGCAATCAAGGAACTAACCGAACTAACAGAGGCCAGAGATCGCTAGCTATGGCTATTCAAAACACTTTTCAAGATGATAAATACACGATTGAGACGATGAATGCATGCATTGACTCAGAATTTGCATCTGAATAGCGCTGGCTCCGTGGGCGTGGCCGCATTAGCGGATAATGAGCTGAATCAAGGGCTTCTGACATGGCTCTCTTTTCATACAGATTACATAAACACAGAATATTTGTTTTCGATTTTACTTACACGATTTAAAACCTGACATTTCAATGTTTTTTAAACACAAGTCTAATTTTTTTGTGATTAGTATTCACTAAGTTACAGTTCATTTTCTGAGAACTATCAGATTGGACTTCGTTCAGAGGGAGACGAGAGATCATGCATCATGTTAGTTTTTTTTATTTTACAAAAAGCACAACATTTTGTTTTTATTCTGAGTGTACACAAATAAAAGATATTCCACAGATTAAAATGGTGTATAACTCTTAATTGTATGTGCAACATTAAAGGAGTATTTTGAGTCTCTTTCACACTGGTTAGAAAAAAAAAAACGCGGTGATCACGCCGGCGTGACCGCCGACCCGAGAGTGTTAAAGCAAGGTTTACAGGTGTTATAAGCACATGATTTGGTTTGGATCTGTGTTTGAGTATACACAGGTGCATCTCTTAAACCTCTGTACAGATGTGGAAACACTCTTTGATGATATTGGTTCTGTCACCTATTGAGAGAGAGGCTAATTGGCCATTGCTGTTGGCAGCAGGGGGTGTTTAATGGGGTTATTAGACTGTGTGATGTAGAATGTTATGAGGGCTTGAACTGTTGTGAAATGAGCACTGTTCAAATGAAACTGGTTTAAAAGAGTGTGCGGTACAAAGTAATCTACATAAGACAAACATGACTGACCTGTAGTAATCACAACAACAACAGAAAACTAACTCTGTTCTAACTCAGAAAACTGTTTTTGTGTTATTTGAATTTTGAAAATACATTTGCAACTTGGATGGAAACTTATGACTACCACTATTGGTAAGCAAACCTTTAGGAATTTGCTTTTGCTTTGATGAATGATAAGAATGGCAAAAACCTTGTGTTTACTGTAACTTTGCAATCATTTTTAATTTTTTAATGAAGTCTTAATTTCAGTACGTTTTGGGGATTCGTTGTGGTTTTGGTAATGTCAGGCATGGATCATACTCATTTCTAACCACAGTAATAAAAAATGGTACTTCATGCAGTGAGGAAAGAGAAAAACCAGGCACAAAAAATTTACAAGCCTTAACAAAATAGTGGCACCCTGTTTATGTTAGCGGGTTACTGGAAGCAATCCCAGAATAAGGTAAAGTGACCAATGTGTGTAATTCCATGTGTGTAAGATAGGGGTTGGAGCCTGGACTAGTGGTCTGAAAGCATGCTGTTTTACTATTGTATGAAGAATAAAAGCACAATGCCTTTGATTTTGTTTTTTGAGATGTGATTAACTTAGTTTGACAGCTACTTTATATTAAAATATGTGAGTCTACAATTAGTGACTATTTCACTGGCTGTCAATTTTTATATATTAGTAAAAAAAGATTTAGAGGGTAAATGGTCTGGAAAATAACCCCCGTGCCAGTTTGGCTGGCGATATAGCTACACCTCTGGTCACTGTAGGGCTTCTTTTTCATTCTTTGCTTATGGGTAAAAACACATTTGAAATACCTCTGCAGTGGTATAATGTTAGCATGGGTGTAAATTTCATCTAACAGTTACTGGGGACAATAAACTTAAAGTTTCTCAAGCGCAATTTTTGAAGGAGACACAAATAATACAGCCAAATTTGTGTAAATATGTAAGGATATATGTGTGCCTTTTTGGTGGACTGAAAAATGATCTTATGTTTGTTTTTCTTTTCTATTTCATTTTATCTGGCCAACAACACAAAGCAATAGTTGTTTAAATATGAGTTACTGTAGATGCCAAGGCAACATTTCTTTTTTTTTTTTTTTAAGTTTAAAATATGAATATTAGATGTAAAACTTATTAGCTTCATTTAAATGACTGAAAACAACTTTTAATAGTTGTAGCTTTTGTTAACAATAACATCAATGTTTAGTTCATGCTAATTAATGTAGTTAACTAATGTTACGTCATGAACGTATTTGTTTTATGTGTATTGTTACGTCATAGACGTATTACTTTGTGTTTTGTATACATTTATTGTAATGTATTATGTGTAGTGCACGCTCTCTCTCTCTCTCTCTCTCTCTCTCTCTCTCTCTCTCTCTCTCTCTCTCTCTCTCTCTCTCTCTCTCTCTCTCTCTCTCTCTCTGCGTTCCTGAGGATAATTCTACTGTGGAGGATGTTTTAATTGCAGTTGGTGATCAGATTGGTCATGAGAATATTGTATCGGCATCACGCATGAATCAGGCTGTTGTTGTTTTTTTGAAGGAACAAAATCTTGTCAACCGTTTAATTGTAACTGGTCTTACTGTTAATGATGCGTTTGTGCAACTCTCTCCGCTGTACACTTTGACAACGAAAGTAACAGTTTCAAATATCCCGCCTTTTATATCTAATGACGTTTTGCAACGTGAGTTAGCGCGTTTTGGGAAAATTGTTAGTCCCTTTAAAACTGTTACGCTTGGATGTAAACATCCGGCTCTGAAGCACGTTGCGTCTTTCAGACGGTATGTTTACATGGTGCTAGAATCACCTGAGAATACACTGGATATTAATTTCCGTGTGAAACATGAAGGAAGGTTGTATATGGTGTATGCAACTACTGGCAGCATAAGATGTTTCGAGTGTGGAGACATCGGACACAAGCGTCTTACGTGTCCACACAAGAAAACAGGTGAGGAGAGCGCGGCAGGATCAGAGAATGGGGTCGCAAATAATAACGTTGATCTGGTTGCGGCATCCAAAGACGAGGTTGTTCCACTTGTTGAGGTGAGTGCTGTTAATTCAGATGATGCGTTACTGGTTGTTGACACTGAAACTGACGGCGATGTAGTTAATGTAGGCCCAAAGAATTGCGTAATGGATTTAACTCCTGATGTTACTGATGAAGTAGCTAAAGGTACTAAACAGTTGGAAATTGCAAATGATGGAATGGAAAAAAAATCGTATTTAGGCGCCTTGAATGATGAGGATGTGGAAGAGGAGCAATCGGATGATACAGAGTCACAAGTTTCTATGTGTGAAAATGATGGTGGTTCACAGGGACTTGCATTTAATGTGTCTCAGGCAGTTTTTTCAGGAGGTTTCAATAAAGATTCCTTGTATAGTCTTGAAGAAATCAATAGTTTCCTGGATGAGACGTACGGTAAACAAATTAACATAAATGATTTCTTTTCTGATGTAGACAGATTTGTTCAATCTGTTATGTTTTATCAGAGGACTGTTGGAGTTGAGGAACTTAGTGAGAAGAAGCGTTTTCGGCTGAAAAAGCATCTTACCACTATAAGAAAAGGCAAAGCAATGACTAGAAAAAAGAGTAAATCTAAAATCTAAAATAATCATGTATCACATGGTGTCTTTTCCTTGCTTTCATATCATGCTTTACTCTTTATTTTCCATCTTAATCTTGAGTATGGAGGTTTTGAGGATAGGCTCTTTAAATATTAATGGTGGGAGGGATAGTGTAAAACGTGCTGTAGTCTATGAAACAATTGAACAAAAAAACATGATATTGTCTTCCTGCAAGAAACTCATAGTGATATAAAGAATGAAATTGAGTGGAATTTGTGGTGGAAGGGACATAAAATACTTAGTCATGGTACAAATTTAAGCAGAGGGGTAGGAATCTTTTTCTCTCCAATCATAAGGGTAGATATTATAAGTACAGAGGAACCAGTAAAGGGTCGGTTATTGGTAGTTAAAGCTAAGATTGAAGGAATGCTTGTTTTTCTAATTAATATTTATGCGCCAACAGTGGGACAGGAGCGCTTACATTTTTTAAATATACTCAATGAGAGTCTAAAAAAGGTTTCCAGTGAAGGATGTGTTATTATTGGTGGAGACTGGAACTGCACAATAAATTTTACTATAGATCGTAATACTGAAGAACCTCATACAGTCTTCAAGTGCATTGACAAAACTTATAAAAGAATTCCAATTATTGGATATGTGGAGAATAAAACACCCTGATGATAGACAGTATACATGGATTAAGACTTTTAATAATAGAGTTAGTGCTGCCAGACTAGATAGATTTTATGTGTCTAAATATTTCAGTAGTAGAGTAATTGAATGTTGCATTTGTCCTGTAGGCTTTTCTGATCATCATTTAATTATTATGACAATGACCATGTCAGATGTTCCTAGAAAGTCTGTTTTTTGGCATTTTAATGTTAAATTGCTTCAGGATGCTGTTTTTTGTGATAATTTTGTTTTCTTTTGGGAAAATTGAAAAAAAAAAAAAAAAGTTCTTTTGAAAACTTGAAACAGTGGTGGGATGTAGGTAAGACTCAAATTAAAACCTTTTGTCAGCGGTATTCAGCCAACTGTAGTAGTAGAATAAAGAATGTGATTGAATCACTTGAAAAGCAAATTCAGTTGATGGAATTGCAGCTTGTTGATGCGCACAATTCTGTACTGTATGAAGATTTACGAAAGAAAAGAGGAGAGCTAAGTCTGGTCCTAAATGAAAAAGTAAAGGGAGCTTTGATAAGGTCCCGTTTCATGTCTTTAGCAGAGATGGATGCACCAACTTCTTTTTTTTTTAACTTGGAATATAAGGTGGCTCAACAAAAACAAATGCCATGTCTTAAACTCCCTGATGGGAGGATAACATATAAGACTATAGAAATGAGAAAACATGCTGTGGATTTTTATTCAAATCTTTATGCTGCAGAAAACTGTGAAAATGATGAATTGATGACACAACTTCTTCAAGGTCTTCCTCAGCTGGACTCTGAATCTAAAACTGTTTTGGATGCTAATATAACATTTAAGGAAATTACTGCTGCTGTGGGACAACTGGAATAGATGGACTGCCAGCAGACTTTTATAAGAAGTTTTGGAATTGCATTGGACATGATTATTTTGATGTTTTATGTGAATCTATAAAAGAGGGTGTTTTACCTACTACCTGTCAGTATGCTGTTTTATCATTATTGCCAAAAAAAGGAGATTTAGCCTTATTGAAGAATTGGCGTCCTGTTGCTCTTCTTACAACAGAATATAAAATATTTTCAAAATGTCTGGCAAATAGATTAAAAAATTATTTGGGTTTGGTTGTACATAAGGATCAATCATATTGTATTCCAAAGAGGTTTATTATGGACAATTTGTTTTTAGTACGAGACATTATAGATATTTGCAATGGTTTTAATGTGGATGTTGGACAAATTGCTCTGGATCAAGAGAAGGCTTTTGATCGTGTTGATCACAATTATCTTTTTAATGTATTGAAGGTTTTTGGTTTTGGTGAAACTTTTTTAAATTTGATACAGTTATTATATAACGGTGCATCATGTATGGTTAAGATAGGGGGCACTTTGAGTCGGCCAATTCCTATTTTAAGGGGTATTAGACAAGGCTGCCCATTGTCTGGTCAGCTATACAGTTTAGCAATTGAGCCTTTGCTTATTAAACTTAGAGAAGGACTGTCAGGTTTTAAAGTGCCTGGTTTTTCTTTAGACTCAAACATTTCTCTCTCTGCTTATGCTGATGACATTACAGTCTTTGTGAATCACACTCAAGATATTAAGTGTTTATCTGAGGTACTCCGTCTTTATGAGAAAGTTTCATCAGCTAAAGTGAACTGGGCTAAGAGTGAAGCTTTTTGGGCTGGTAAAGGGGAATCTGAGAATCTCCCAAAATTACCTGGGGACCTTAAGTGGGGTAAGGAGGGACTTAAATTGTTAGGAGTTTTTTTGGGGTCAAATGATTTTCAAAAGAAAAATTGGGAGGGTATAGTGGAGAAAGTGTGCAGCAAGTTGTCTAAATGGAAATGGTTGCTACCTCAGTTGTCCTATAGGGGGAGGATTTTAGTGACTAATAATTTAGTCGCTTCTACCTTGTGGCACAAAGTATGTGTGTTACAACCACCTGCTGGAATTATTGAAGAAATTCAAAGGAAACTTGTGACTTTTTTTTGGTCTGGACAACATTGGATACGTGCTGCTGCTTTATACCTTCCTGTTCAAGAAGGAGGTCAAGGTTTGATAGACATAAGAGCCCGAATTATGGCTTTCCGGCTACAAGTAGCTCAAAGACTGTTGTATCATACAGATGTATCATGGCTAAAGACAGCTTCTTCTCTTCTCAGGCGGGTCAGAGGTATGGGACTGGACAAACATTTGTTCTTGATGGAGCTTCAGAATGAAGATCGGGCGAGTCTTACGTTGTTTTATAAATCAGTCATGGAGGCATGGAAGGTTTTTACCATTTCACGTTCATCAGACACAAATTATGGATTATGGCTTTTTGAAGAGCCACTTTTTCTGAACAATTTTCTACCTTCAAGACTTATGTCTGGTATCAGTCTGCGTGCATGTTTTACGGCTGCTGGATGTACAAAGTTGGGGCATCTTTTAAATACAAGCACAGAGGAACTGAGTGAAAGGACTGGGGTGAGATCCTTGCGTCTGCTGGAACAAGCTACTACTGAAATTTTAACGTCTTTGCATGGGGAACATAAGACTTTGACAAATGACTCCATAGCAGTTGATCAATGGAGAAAAGGGATTCCTTATGTTTTCCCCTCTCTTAATGTAACTATTGCTGTGGGAGATTGGCAAGATGATGGAAAGAGTCTTTTGTCTTTTAAAACCCCTCAGCTTGGAATTTTTGAAGAAGTAGGAAAAAAAGCCCTATATATCTCCTGTGTAAAAGCATCTAATGCTAATTTTTTGAGTGGACTGACTTCAACAAAATGGACTGAATTTTTTGGAGTTGTTTCTTCCCCTAGAGGCTGCTGGCGGTCCTTATACAAATGCCCAATTGATAAAAGAACAGGTGACCTTCAGTGGAAGATTGTACATGGGGCGATAGCCACAAACAGATACGTGGTGCACATTGATCCTTCTGTTGGGGTGGGTTGTCCCTTCTGTACAGAGGCTGAAACAGTTTTTCATTTATTTGTACAGTGTACTCGGCTAAATGAATTGTTTTCATTTTTATCTCAATGGTTTACTGAAATTGGTGAAGCTTTCTCTTTTGAAATGTTTATATATGGTCCAAAGTATACAGAAAAAAGGAAAAGTCAATTGATTTTATTGAATTTTTTGTCTGGTATAGCAAAACTTGCTATCTGGAAATCAAGAAAAAATAAGTTGTCTGGACAGGGTCCTCTGGATGTGTTGAAGATTTTTAAAGGCTTGGTCGCAGCTCGGCTTAGAATAGAGCATGCCTATTATAAAATGATTAAATGTGTGAAGTCTTTTATGTACATTTGGGGGATAAATGAGGTTCTTTGTACAGTTGATGATGTTGAAGAATTAATGCTTGCTTTTTGATTTTGTTTTTTATTTATTATTTATTTATTTATTTTTTGCTTTGTGATTTTGTAATATTGTGAAACCTTTTTTGGTTTAATAAAGGTGTATTAAAATTCAAATTCTCTCCCTCTCCCTCTCTCTCTCTGGCAGCACCGCTTGATTGAGAGACCAGCTGCGGCAAGTTACGTGGAAGAGCGGGAGCGCTTAAATGCAGGAAACGAGGACTGTGTTGTGAGCTGTGTCGAGCGCGTCGGGAGCTCCACGCGTGTCCTGTCCTCTGTCTCCTGCCCCAGACTGTTAATAATTGTTATGGTGTGACCGATGCTGTTGTTATCTATGTGTGAGAATTGTTTTCTCCCAGTTGTGTGACGGAGACTTTAAACAACGCCCAGTAAGAACTGCTCTATCTCATCATATACTCTTGTTAAATAACGCTTGTTTCTGTTACCCCTTTATATAACATGCGAAGCTGTAGGTGGGGGGAGCGCCACTTTTACCTTGTGCAATTTGTTTTCTCCTGTTTATGGTTTAGTTGGGGAGTTAGGGAAGTTTGTTGTACTTTTGTTTATATTTAATTCGTAAGGTAAGTCAGCTTCTCTAAACCCTTAGGTAGATTCCCTTTTGTTTGTTGTTTTGGCCTTTGTCCCCCTTCCGAGCAAATGCTTCTGTTCCTTTTTGACTTGTGAGAAGAGAATAAAGAAAAGTTTTCGTTTCAAAACTTGGTGATTCTTGTGAGCTGGGACAGGAGAGGAGGAATTTTTGTTAATTTAGATCTTTTATTATTTTAATTTCTTTGTTACCGATCCGTCCATCCCCTAGATTAGGACGGGTCGTAACAATTGGGGGCTCGTCCTATTGCGACAATTGAGGACTCGTCCGTTCGTGACAATTGGTGGTTCATCCGCTTATGACAATTGGTCTCGTCCGTTCATTACAGCGAGTTTGCTTGGCTGCTTTGAATTTTTGGTAGGGGAGGAAGTTAGGAAGGATTTAATATGGAGTTTGATTTAATCAAGTTCACTCTTTCGCCTACGCTGGAAGAATTTGACCGCTGTAGAAAGAAAGATTTAATTGTAATTGCGGAGTTTTTTAACGTAGTGGTTTCCAAAGAGCAAAGGAAACATCTCATTAAAGACGAACTTTATGGTAGGCTAGTCGAGATGGGTATTCTGCCTGAGCGTATGGTAGCAGGAGGACCTGAAGTGGAGACTGACGGAGAGGCCGCGTCTGATGGTGCAGATTCGGTAAGTGATAGAAAGTCTCTTCAGTTTGTAGATCCTGAAGTTACCATTCGTTTAAAAGAATTAGATATTGCATTAAAAAAACAAGAGCACGATACGCAATTACTCCGATTAAAAGAACTTGAGTTAAAAACTGATCGGGATGTCAAGTTACGTAAACTGGAGTTGGAAGTCCAAAGATTGCGTAACCAGCCGGTTCCATCACCGCGCACCAGGCCCCCTTCCAGTACTTCTGAGGTTGGGCAGCAACCCGACTTCGATGTAGGTAAGTATGTTAAACTTGTACCTCCTTTCCGCGAAACCGAAGTAGACTCGTACTTTGTGGCTTTCGAACGGGTCGCGGGTAAATTAAAGTGGCCTCACGATATGTGGGCATTATTGTTGCAGTGCAATCTCGTCGGCAAAGCCCAAGAGGTGTGTGCGTCTTTGCCAATTGAGGATTCACTGGATTACGATATTGTGAAATTGGCTGTTTTGCGCGCTTACGAACTGGTTCCAGAAGCGTACAGACAAAAGTTCAGGGCTTAAGTCAATGTTGCGCACTTATTGCGTCGAAACTGGTAAGGAATGGGTAGATGGCTTACCCCTGTTAATGTTGGCCATAAGGAGTACAGTACAGGAATCGTTGGGTTTCAGCCCTGCTGAACTTGTGTTCGGGCATACAGTCCGGGGACCTTTGAAGTTGATAAGTGAGCAGTTCCTTTCTAAAAATTCTCCCCGCATGCCAGTCTTGCAGTATGTGAATACGTTTCATGAGCATCTCCATAAAGCTTGGGAGGTCGCTAAACGGCATCTTGCTGACTCTCAGTCCAGAATGAAAACGAGATATGACAAAAAGAGCGTTGCTCGCAGTTTTCAACCTGGAGACTCTGTGCTTGTGTTGCTGCCTGCCCCCAATTCTCCTATGCATGCTCGTTTCGCTGGTCCGTACGGAATTGAAAAGAAGCTGAGTGACACTAACTACACTGTTTTAACCCCTGATCGACGGCGCAAAAGCAGAGTCTGCCATGTAAATATGCTAAAAGCGTATGTTACCCGAAATGAGAATGACGTCAGTCCCGTTATTAAGAACATGTCTGTTGTGAATGTTGATCTGCCCTCTAGAAATGTGACTGAGGAAGATGACCTAATTGACAAGGGTGTTCAAGCCACTTGTGGTAGGCTTAAGAATTCTGCCATTCTGTCTACTTTGCCGTCTTATCTCTCTTATCTACCCGATGAACAACGCGATGATATCATTGAGCTGATCAATAGGTATCCAATGCTGTTTAATGATGTTCCCTCAAAAACTAATGTGCTAGTTCATGACATCGATCTGGGTCAAAGCACGCCTATCAAACAGCATGCTTATCGGGTTAACCCACATAAACGTCAAGTTCTGAGAGATGAGGTTGACTACTTGGTACGTAATGGTTTTGCAGTAGCCAGTCAGAGCCCATTGAGTTCGCCCTGCATTCTTGTGCCCAAATCTGATGGCTCACTCCGATTCTGTACTGATTTTTGCAAAGTGAATAACGTGACTAAAGCTGACTCTTTTCCACTTCCCAGAATAGAGGACTGTGTCGATCGAGTGGGATCGTCACGCTACGTTACAAAGCTTGACCTTCTAAAAGGATACTGGCAGGTGCCGCTAACACCATGCGCCTCCGAAATCTCTGCCTTTGTGACGCCAGATGCGTTCATGCAATATTCTGTGATGGCATTTGGAATGCGCAACACACCTGCCACGTTCCAAAGGTTGATGCAAATGGTGTTATCTGACGTGCAGAATTGTGAAGTGTACCTTGACGATGTTGTGGTTTATTCTATGTCGTGGGATGACCACTTATACACCCTTGACTTGGTTTTAAAATGCTTGGCTAATGCATCTTTGACACTTAACCTTAGCAAGTGTGAGTTTGCCAAGGCTGTGGTTACTTACCTTGGAAAACTAGTGGGACAGGGTCAGGTTAAGCCGGTGAATGCCAAGATTGAAGCCATTGCAGAGTTTCCTTCGCCAACCAATAAACGTGAACTACGACGTTTCTTAGGAATGACCGGGTATTACAGAGGGTTTTGCAAGAACTTTGCCTCTGTGGTTGCGCCTCTTACCGATCTCCTGAGAACCGAACACAAATTTGTGTGGAATAATGAGTGTGAGTCTGCCTTTTGCTCTGCTAAAGATCTGTTGTGCAATGCTCCAATCTTGTCTGCCCCAAACTTTGATTTGCCATTTAGCAGGTTGACGCAAGTGCCCGCGGTTCTGGTGCAGTGCTTATGCAGACTGATGATACTGGTATCGAACATCCTGTCAGTTACTTCTCCAAGAAGTTTACCAGGTGTCAGCAAAATTATAGTACCATCGAAAAAGAAGCTCTGGCTTTGTTGTTAGCCCTTCAACACTTCGAAGTGTACTTGAGCTCTGGTGATTGTGTTACAGTCTACACGATCATAATCCGCTAACGTTCCTGTCTCGCATGTCAAACTCCAATCAGCGATTAATGAGGTGGGCACTGATTTTACAGGAGTTCAATCTAGACATACGTTACAAGAAAGGTGCAGAGAACCTCATAGCTGACGCACTATCTAGAGCTTACGCTGGTGATGCCTGAATTTTTTTTTTTTTTTCTTTTAGTTCGTATGATGTGACTTCTTACAAATCGGGATTTGTAACTAAGGGTGGGGGTGTTACGTCATGAACGTATTTGTTTTATGTGTATTGTTACGTCATAGACGTATTACTCTGTGTTTTGTATACATTTATTGTAATGTATTATGTGTAGTGCACGCTCTCTCTCTCTCTCTCTCTCTCTCTCTCTCTCTCTCGCGCTCTCTAGCTCTCTCGCTCTCTCTCCCTCTCCCTCTCTCTCTCTGGCAGCACCGCTTGATTGAGAGGCCAGCTGCGGCAAGTTACGTGGAAGAGCGGGAGCGCTTAAATGCAGGAAACGAGGACTGTGTTGTGAGCTGTGTCGAGCGCGTCGGGAGCTCCACGCGTGTCCTGTCCTCTGTCTCCTGCCCCAGACTGTTAATAATTGTTATGGTGTGACCGATGCTGTTATCTATGTGTGAGAATTGTTTTCTCCCAGTTGTGTGACGGAGACTTTAAACAACGCCCAGTAAGAACTGCTCTATCTCATCATATACTCTTGTTAAATAACGCTTGTTTCTGTTACCCCTTTATATAACATGCGAAGCTGTAGGTGGGGGGAGCGCCACTTTTACTTTGTGCAATTTGTTTTCTCCTGTTTATGGTTTAGTTGGGGAGTTAGGGAAGTTTGTTGTACTTTTGTTTATATTTAATTCGTAAGGTAAGTCAGCTTCTCTAAACCCTTAGGTAGATTCCATTTTGTTTGTTGTTTTGGCCTTTGTCCCCCTTCCGAGCAAATGCTTCTGTTCCTTTTTGACTTGTGAGAAGAGAATAAAGAAAAGTTTTCGTTTCAAAACTTGGTGATTCTTGTGAGCTGGGACAGGATAATAATTTTATTATTTTAATTTCTTTGTTACCGATCCGTCCATCCCCTAGATTAGGACGGGTCGTAACACTAATGTTAAATGAATGAAACCTAAAGAGTTACCAGTGTTCTTTACTTTACATGTAATAATTGGGTTTAAATCAAGAGGACTGTGTTGTAGGAGCTGTGGCGCAGCAGTAGTCTTGTTGGAACACCAGCACCCCAGCATCTAAAACACAACATAACTTTAGGAATTCTGTTTAAATGCCCCCTTGCATATGAGCAGACAGTACTTAATCATGGACTCACAAGCCAAGTTTCTGAACACTAAATAGGGATTGTTGATGTGTACATCCTAGGATTTCAGTTTTGTGCATTTTGCAGCTTAGTTTCAAGAAATGCTGTATACAAAAAGTGCTATATAAATAAATGTGACCTGACTTGACATGATATGACCTCTTTAACAACAGCGTGTGTGGCGACCAGGGCGGGCGAGAGCCGTGAGGGAACGGCGCGAGGCCGGTGACGCAAGTGATAACAAGCATCACCTGGGAGGCGCACCGGCCTTGAGTCTCTCACGGAGGAGCTCCGGGAGCATAAAAGGAGGAGCGACGACCGTGGAGGACAAGAGAGGACCAGGCCTGGACTTTATTTTATGTTTTATTATGTTTGTGTGGCCGACAGACGTCCACGAGGGTCTGCCGGCATTGCTTTCGTTTTGTTCTATGTTTATTTTGAATTAAAAGTTACGTTGAATGTTCGCCGGTTCCCGCCTCCTTCTTCCCACATTTACGAACTGTGTTACAGCGTGTTTTAAGATTTGAGCAGGTGCTTGAATCACCTGGGGTCCAATGATAATATCTTACTGTATAATCGCAGTTGCAGGAGGTATTGATGTCGTGTGAGCTTCAAACAGTTACCACTGTATTTGAAGGATATAATTTGAGGAAAACGGTAAGATTTGCATGTTTTCTTTTTAAAATACTTTGTCAGTGACGCGCCGAGTCAGACAATTGTATTTACACTGCAATAAATAAGTTGTCCGATCTGTTTCCACTAAAAATAGCCTATAAACTTCCTAAAAGATATGTTCACCTCATCAGCAAAACTGCATAAATTTGATTTGAATTGTTTAAAACTATTAAAATACTATCTGGCCAGTGGAAATGAATGAATCAACTCTATCCTAAAACCTTTATCTGAAGTATTTTATACAATTTTGTTTTTATGGATATTTTGATATATTTATTCTAAAACATGAAGAGGATATTGGATGATCTTTATCAATATAATGTGTGGCACAAATGGCATTTACAGTCCATATCTAATATTTTCCAATGTCTTGTACCTTTGACGGTGTTAACCGTGGTGTCACGTTGATGGGAATATGTATGGAAATGATATGCAGCTGAGGTTATGCATAGTAAAACTAGGCGTCATAAGCTCCATATATGGTGATGTCGGGGAGGAGACAGGGTGGAGATGGACGTACACGCAATCTTCCGCTGACTGGGATTTATAAAGGGATTTGTGCGCGTACGCATGGTTTTATAAATCTGTTTTTTTTTTTTTTTTTTTTTGTGCGTACGCAGAATCTAGCTTTTGCGTGTACGTACACTTTTAGTAAGGATCCTACGCACAGTTTTATAAATGAGAACACAGCTCTGGCAAACATTTACTTTCATTGAATGGAAAAGAGCAGCATGAACATTCTGATAATGCTCTGCTGATACAGGTTTGGAACAACATCAGGGTGCACAAATGATGACAGAATTTTTGGGTGAACCATATTTCCTCTGATGGTCTATAATTGTGTTTTAGTGGATTTTATTGCCAGCACGTTACTGGAGCTTAGGCTTATGTCTGCCAACTGCAGCTGCTGCTTTATGCATTTACCATTTTTATGCATTCACAGTCTTTACTCTGACTTCCTGTCTCTGCTGCCCTGGCACTCCAGGAAGAGCTCATGCCTGTATGCAAGCCATATGAGCTCCCTCTGAAACCCTTCCATTGAGGGGAAATTAAGACAAACCCAGCTCTGACCTGACTGTTTTCATAGATTTTAGGAGACTCTTCATTCCTCTGCATAAAAGTCATCCTCTTCTAATCTTCTCTCTTACATAACCACATCCCCCTACTCCACCAATTCATCAACACTGTCCTGCAAAAAGTTCAGTCTCAAAACCATCTCACATCATCCAAAACTACTTACAGCAGATCAATCAGTCTTCAAACTCCTTCTCCACTTATAAACAAGCATTATAATGTCAGCCAGAGCATCATCTTTTACATGTAGTTCAGCCAAAAGTCTGTTTTACTCACCCTAATCTTTTTCCAAACACATGACTTATCTTTTCTGTGGTCATTTAACTTCAGAAAAAAGCAAAAGCACCGTGGTTGGTCTCATAACTCATTTTCTTCTATAAGTTTTCTGAAGCCATATATATTGTAGCTTAGTAAGATCTCATTGGTGTACTCCTTGCTAGCAAAGTCCAATACACTGTCTGATGCATTTAATTAATAAGTTGATGAAATTGAATTTGTAATTAATCAGACTGATCTGATCTCAATAATTCAGTTGCAGCAGCTCATTGGAGGGAAATATTTTCAATGAATAGCTTAAATAAGGGTCACACAAAGCTATTATATGACTTCAGTAGACTTGGAATATAGCACACAACTCATATCCACTACTTTTATGATACATTTATAATGTTTTTACTTCCTGGTTGTTGAAAGCCTCGATTCTCCATTTAGTAATGGCATGTACAAATACAAAAAAAACAGTATAATTCCTCAAATATTCACGAGTTAGGAACGAGATGTGAATGAGTAAATGATGACAGAAATTTTTGGGTGGAATCTTCTTTTAAGTTCACACTATTTCTTATGGAACTGTCTGCAGTTTTCAAAACTGCCAAACCAAACCAAGTTGATCTCCAGACTGGCGACTTTTCTGACCACTGTTATGCTGATGACATTCAATTGTACATAATATTCCTGTTACACAAGTAATCTTTGCTTGCCTTTCAACATACTAAACCTGATATCTACCTTTCATCTCATGGTCAAGTTCCAGCATCTTGTCTTGGTATTGGTTTACAATATGTACAATTAGTATTGGTTTACAATATGTAAAATTGTACAATTGCCTAGCTAGTAAGCACTTTATTTTCTCAGTAATAATCATTAATATTATTTAACAGGATGACTAAAGCTCCGGACTTATAACCAGAAGGTTGCTGGTTTGATTACAGAAAGGACACTTAACCCCCAATTTACTCTTGGGGGATTATCCCTGCAATAAGTTCATGGCACCATTCTGTAGTAGCATTATATGACAAATTTGGTGATGTATAGATCAAAATCTGTTGCTTTAGTATGAAAGCATGTAAATGATGTCTGATCCTGGTAGAACAAACACATCACATATTAAAATACAGAACCAACTGTCTGAGAATTTGCTTCCCTGACACCTCCAAGACTGGTGCATCATGGGAGTTGCAGTCTGAGTCTTTGGGGAAGCTTTGAAAGCTTAACTCTCTTTTCCTGAAGGCTCTGTTTTTCCAATCTGCCCTCATAAATTTCCCAGATGCTTATCTGAGCAGCTTACAGCTTTTCAAGTAGACAGAAATGAGCTAAACAAGGCCTTTTCTTTTTTTTTTTTTTTTACAAAAAAAAAAAAGGGGGGGGGGGGGTTGATAGATGACAAGGTGTTGACAGTTGTGTTTGTCATTGCCAGAACACTGAGACAATATGCTATTCATAGAGACCAGAAAAGAAGAGAAATCAAAGGAAGACCTTGATCTGGAATACTTTCAGAGCCTACTGTCGGTATTAATGTGATTTATTAAATAATGTCTTACGGTGGAATGCACATTGGCATTTTGCTGGAATGGACTTACTGTACATGAAAATGTGCTTTTCTTGACAAGAGAATTTGAGAGAATCCAACTCCCATGATAACTTTTAGGAAAATATGTTTCATTTTAGATATAATATAAGTCTTGATTTATAGAATTTTGGTACAGCAGATGGTTTTTGCTTGGACACTGGTTAAAGAACAGTCATATGGCATAATTATGAAATCAATGAAAAAATCACATTAGCCCACATAATCTTATCTGTTTATTGATTGTAATTCAGTTTTATCCTAACTCACTTAACAGCCAGTGAGTGTCTGCTAATGTGGAGTAAGGTCATTTAAGTTCATTATCATGGGCTGGAACAATGAATGAGCTTTTAAAGCACTCTAAATCAGTGCAGAGCTCCAGAGACCGTCTGTGATCCCAGTGCTTGAGGGAGGATGGGATTTCACAGTCTGATCTTTTCTGTTTCTCAGGCACCTTAACATTGTGCTATAGGTCTGTTCTGGGAGGGCTTAGGGACTGGTATATTGGAGGTGGTATGGGTGGTTTGGGTGATGGGTATCCAGGTTAGTCCACTGATTGAAAATTTGCAACAGAACTATCAAATGAAGTTACTTAGTATGTTGTTTTCAATTCATTTTAAGATCAGATACAAACCAAGACTGACTCCTAGCAGGGATTTATTTATTTATTTTAATTATTAGACTGTTGAAACTATTTCAAAGACTGGAGTACTAAGCCTTCATAATATGTATGTTTGAATAAGTAAAATTAGATTTATTTTGGCAAAATATTACAGTCAAAATCACCATAAGCTCAGTGGGAATTCATACGATTTTTCCCTGTTTTTTTCCGGTGAAATGCCCCTACCTGAACTTCTCATCAGGTTCATGTTTGGTGAACTTTAAAACTTTAATTCACAGCACTGACCAGTAGAAGTTGTTTGATTTGGCAGTGACCTCTTTGTGGTCAGTGCTTCATCAAAGCTACACTAAACATCCACAATGAAAGAGGTGTTGTCTTCTCAATCACTTCTGTACAACAGCACTATTACGAAGAAGAATGCATTCATTGTTTGGAAGGTGTGTTTCACAAAGGCCTTTTTTGCCTGCAGAATTATGCAGTGCAGAGTTAAAGGTGCCTTAATGCTTACCTGTGCAAAAGTCAGAGCCACTCTGCAAGGGTTTTGCTAGGCTGTTGCTATTATGTTCAAATCCACAACACTAAACATGATAGATACATCAGTCCCTTTATTTTACTCTTTACTGTTTGTGCTACAGTATGTCTGTTGGATTTGTATCAGCAATCATGCAAGATTTTGAGATAGAAGAAATGTGGCCAAAAGCATAATTAAATGCCTTTTTCTAGACAGCGGATGTAGCTTTTATGATACAACTTACTGATCACAAAGCTCAAGGCCTGTCCATGGGTCTGCACACACAATTGTGTTGACCAGCACGTTTGTGTTGATACACGTTGATGGATGGATGTACACGCACAGCTCCTCTATGAACAGGAGACATAATCGGTGGATGGAGTGAGTTTGAACAGTGAGAAAGGCCTGTGTGTTAAATAAAGAGAGACATTGTGTTGAGCTTGCATGCATGTCACTGCTGTTTCAGTAGTGGGTGAGATGTGTGTATGTGAGTGTGTGTGTGGGTTAGGAAGGTAATTAAGTCCAGATGCTTAGTTTACACAGGGTAGTATACTGTTTGTGTGTGAAACAAAGCAAAGACAACTGCTTAACAATCCAATACAATTTCATCTAAACCACAATAACTTAAATGAGAAATGATCATGACAGTAAACATGATCTCAGCCTTCTTATGGATCTCAAAAGAATAATTTCTCACTGCAAGCTCTGATATAAGAGAAACATCATACATACCTGTACATACATGTTGAACAGTCTGATTACAATGAGAGTATTCATGTTTAATTCAATCTTTTGAGGTTTAGTCTCTCTCTGCATTACAGTGATATGAGATCTACTCAAATGCTAAACCCTTCCTGTTTATGTGACAGATTTTGGCACATGATCTCTGGTTGCTTTTCTGGTTTGTCTGACTGTTTCTTCAACATTTTCTACCTTTAAAAGAAAAGCAGCTGATTATAGAATGCATTCCAAGAGGAAATCTGTAGTTGCTCTTTCATTGCTCAGAGGATTTAATTGAAATTTACCCCTGATTTAATTTAGTTCTCAGTTTAATTCAGCTTAACTTTGTCACAGATTTTTCTTCTATGACAAAGTTAAGCTGAATTAAACTAAATTGAGAACTAAATTAAAAGGGTCCATTGTTAACATTAAAAGCACAGAGTTTTCTTGAAACCCTCCCGAACAACTTGTGGGGATATAGGTGCTGTTTGATTTATTATTATTTTTTTTTTTAACTTTAGTGAGACTGTGATCCTAGGAGAGTCTTGGGCCACTCAAACTTTCCTCCTCACAGCACATTAGGACAATTTAAACACATCCTCCTCCAGGATGATTTGTAACTATCAGCAGATAGACGAGGAACACAGAGGTAACTGATGTAAACACCAGTAGGTTTATTGAAAGCAGACGATTGAATTGATCAACACAGCAGAGAAAGCAGTCCAGGTAAGCGGGATTGGTATAGTTGTGGAGTAATATTGGAGTGATATTGGTATAGGGATTGGTGTTCTTGGTACGGCTGATCTTGATACTGATGTAGTCTTTGTTTCCTTTCCAGGTAATCCAGCAAACAACAAGTCAAGAAGCAACGGAGAGCAGGGACTAAGGAGAGCCAGGACGGCACAGGAACCACAGGTGAGTAGAACAATGTAACAATGTAAGGTTGTCGCGGAGCTTGACATAGGGGTTGACAAAGACGTGGTGCATATCCATAGATGAGACCCGACATCAAGTGAAGTGAGCGAGAACCTTATGAATGGTGTAGAAGTTGAGTGGCAGCTGGTAGTGATCAGTGATGAGAAATGAAGTGCAGGTGAGGAACCAGAGGGATGCTGGAAAGTGGAGTCCGGGGAAGGTGAGACAGAAGGTGACAGTGACATTACCCCCTCCTCCCAATAGGCGATGTGGCGGCGGCCATCTTGTGACGAGGCTCTGAAGTGGCGGTGGCCATCTTGAGAATGGACTCTGGACTGGCGGCCAACTTAGGAAGGAACTTTAGACTGGCAGCCATCTTAGGAAGGCACGGGAACCACTGGTGAGTGGCACAGGTAAGACAATCCAGGAACAAAACAAGGTAAGGTTGTCATGGAGCTTGACATAGGGGTTGACAAAGACGTGGTATACTCATGTAAAACATGTTGTGTAAGTCATGGCTGGACGATTTCATGTTCATGATCACCCTTGTGTGCTAAAAAAATATGAAAATATGAATGGGAATATACTTCAGAGATATTTTACTCATAAAAAAAAATTCTAAGGGTGCCATTTATTTCATAATGTGATCCCCCCCCGGCCCCCCACCACCACTTTCAATTCTTTTCCTTCAATGAAAGGTTAGATCTTTGGTAATTTTATGAATTAAATATCATGCATTAAATAAAATGCATCTAATAATCGGTCTTTGGGGTCCAGCTGACCTCGCTGGCAGTTTCCTTCGTTTTTAAAAAGTGTTCCCTTCATCTCAGGGGCATGAAACTCTGATTTTTCCTAAAAAATCTAAATATGCATAAGAAAATCTGGGCTTGATTTGGTTGTTCTAAAGGTGCATAAAACAAATCACCGATTTAGTCCCTCGGGGTCAGATTGAACCGACATTGAAAATGAATGGGAAAATGAAAAAAAAAAATTCAATTCATTTGTCAAAATCTGAAATGTTCTACATTTCCATAAAGGTCTGGGGTCTCATTTATAAAACTGTGCATAGGATCCCTACTAAAAGTGTACGAACGCGCAAAAGCTAGATTCTGCGTACACACACACACAAAAAAAAACCAGACGTCCATCTCCACCCTGTCTCCTCCCCGACATCACCATATATGGAGCTTATGACGCCTAGTTTTACTATGCATAACCTCAGCTGCATATCATTTCCATACATATTCCCATCAACGTGACACCACGGTTAACACCGTCAAAGGTACAAGACATTGGAAAATATTAGATATGGACTGTAAATGCCATTTGTGCCACACATTATATTGATAAAGATCATCCAATATCCTCTTCATGTTTTAGAATAAATATATCAAAATATCCATAAAAACAAAATTGTATAAAATACTTCAGATAAAGGTTTTAGGATAGAGTTGATTCATTCATTTCCACTGGCCAGATAGTATATTAATAGTTTTAAACAATTCAAATCAAATTTATGCAGTTTTGCTGATGAGGTGAACATATCTTTTAGGAAGTTTATATGCTATTTTTAGTGGAAACAGATCGGACTACTTATTTATTGCAGTGTAAATACAATTGTCTGACTCGGCGCGTCACTGACAAAGTATTTTAAAAAGAAAACATGCAAATCTTACCGTTTTTCTCAAATTATATCCTTCAAATGGTAATTGTTTGAAGATCCTTCACACGACATCAACACCTCCTGCAGCTCTGGCTGTACAGTAAGATGTTATCGGACCTATTCAAACTGGACAACGGACCGTTCGACCACCGAATCCAGCAGTGTCTTCCATAATATCTAAGTTAAGTGTGCATCACTGATCGTCATTCTCGAAAAAATATTTTGTCATAACATCTGCAGTTTAGTTTAAAGAGGAATTATTGTGCTCCCAGCGCTCCTCGCTGTCATAAAACAGCGTGTCACTGGAAAAGTGATCGAAAGTAGCACATCTACTATCTCAATTCATATCACTTTGTCTCCAGAATGTGCGTACGCACGGCTCAAAGTTTGCTTAAAGGTGCGCACATTCTCCCGTCAAGTTTGTTTTTATAGATCACAACCTTTGCTCGGGAACTGGCGTACGCATGCTTCCAGCCCCGTTTTGTGTGTACGCACGCTTTAGAAATGAGACCCCTGGGGCCTGATGTATAAACGTTGCGTACGCACAAAATGGGCATAGAAATATGCGTACGCATTTTTCCACGCACATATCGGGATTTATAAAAAATAAACTTGCCGTAAATAAGTGCGCACCGTAAGGATGCTCTTGACCGTGCGTACGCACTCTTTTAGAAGAGTATGTGTTTTGGCGACACCAACTGACCCAAATAGCAATAACTATTTAAAATGAAAAACTTCTAAATTATCCTATTACATCACCCAATAAATCAAATTGCATCAACCTGAATTATCATTATCAGCATTCTAAACCAGGTGCAAATACTTTGAATGTACTATTTTTTTTTTTTTAATGAATGGGCTATAAAAAGGTATGTACGTATATAACATATCATCATAATGGATGCTCCCCCCCAGGGGAGACAAAAGTGATATGAATTGAGATAGTAGATGTGCTACTTTCAATCACTTTTCCAGTGACACGCTGTTTTAATGACAGCGAGGAGCGCTGGAAGCACAATAATTCCTCTTTAAACTAAACTGCAGATGTTATGACAAAATATGTTTTCGAGAATGACGATCAGTGATGCACACTTAACTTAGATATTATGGAAGACACTGCTGGATTCGGTGGTCGAACGGTCCGTTGTCCAGTTTGAATAGGTCCAATAATATCTTACTGTCCAACCACAGCTGCAGGAGGTGTTCGTGTGAAGGATCTTCAAATAATTACCATTTGAAGGATATAATTTGAGTAAAACGGTAAGATTTGCTAATCTAGATAATACTTTTTCAGTGATGCGCCGTTTCAGACAATTGTATTTACACTGCAATAAATAAGTGCCTATAAGTAATAGCCTATAAACTTCCTAAAAGATATGTTCACCTTATCAGCAAAACTGCTTAAATTTGCATAAATACTATCTGGCCAGTGGAAATGAATGAATCATCTCTATTCTAAAACCTTTTTCTGAAGTATTTTATACAATTTTGTTTTTATGGATATTTTGATATATTTATTCTAAAACATAAAGAAGATATTGGATTATCTTTATCAACATAATGTGTGGCACAAATTGCATTTATAGTCCATATCTAATATTTTCCAATGTCTTGTACCTTTGACGGTGTTAACCGTGGATGTCACGTGGATGGGAATGTGTATGGAAATGATATGCAGATGAGGTTATGCATAGTAAAACTAGGCGTCGTAAGCTCCATATATGGTGATGTCGGGGAGGAGACAGGGTGGAGATGCACGTATGCACAATCTTCCGCTGAGTGGGATTTATAAAGGGATTTGTGCGCAGGATCTGGCGTACGCATGGTTTTATAAATCAGATTTTTTTTGTGCATACGCAGAATCTAGCTTTTGTGCGTACGTACACTTTTAGGATGAAGTCTACGCAAAGTTTTATAAATGAGGCCCCTGGTCCTTGACTATAAACACGAAGTGGAACGAACTTTCTATCAAATACACACATACACACACATATACACAAACACACACAGTCCCTATTGACCTCTATTGGAGAGATGTGATCATTGCACTTTCTTTCTTTAACTATAATCCCTGAAGTTTTACAACAAACCTCTAGATGGTAATATTCTATCCCTAACACATAGAGCAATGTCCAAATACAATTTAGATTAAAGGGATAGTTCACCCAAAAATGAAAATTTGATGTTTATCTGCTTACCCCCAGTGCATCCAAGATGTAGATGACTTTTTTTCTTCAGTCGAACGCAAATTATGATTTTTAACTGCAACCGCTGCCGTCTGTCAGTCAAATAATAGCAGTGATTGGGAATTTGAACAATAAGAGTCCAAAAAACTTCCATAGACAAATCCAAATTAAACCCTGCGGCTCGTGACGGCACATTGATGTCCTAAGACATGTAACGATCGGTTTGTGCAAGAAACCGAACAGTATTTATATAATTTTTTACCTCTAATACACCACTATGTCCAACTTCGCTCAGCTTCCGGCTAGTGAGGTCTGATCGCACTCTGACAACGGAAGTGATGTCTCGCGCTCATTGAAGTATATGGGCGAGACATCACTTCCGTCATCACAACGCGTTTTTTGACCTCACTAACAGGAAGCTGAACGAAGTTGGACATAGTGGTGTATTAGAGGTAAAAATTATATAAATAATGTTCGGTTTCTCGCACAAACCGATCGTTTCGTGTCTTAGGACATTAATGTGTCGTCACGAGCCGCAGGTTTTAATTTTGATTTGTCTAAGCAAGTTTTATTTACTATTATAGTTGAAGTTCCCATCTACTGCTATTATTCGACTGACAGAGGGCAGCAGTTGCAGTTAAAAATCATAATTTGCGTTCGACTGAAGAAAAAAAGTCACCTACATCTTGGATGCACTGAGGGTAAGCAGATAAACATCAAATTTTCATTTTTGGGTGAACTATCCCTTTAAGTTCATCATTAAAGTGATGAAAATGAAAATGAAAATTTTTTCATTAAAAATCAAATTTTTTACATGGTTAAGTAATTGTGCAGTAAATAGGTTAAAAAAAAAAAAAAGCATAAATGCATAGATGAGAAGTAAATAATACTAAAAAAAACATATGTAGTTTATGAAAAATGTATATTTCCTTATGCAATCGCTCTAAAAGTTTGGGGTCAATCTGACCCCAAGGGACTAAATCGTCGGTACAATTAAGGGACCTACAAGGGTTAAATGTGTCTGCAACTAAAGATTGGCAATAATGGAGCAATTTAGCACATTTAAAATGTATTAATTGTGATACTGAATAACACACTTCAGTTCAAATTAAAAATGAAGTACTTTACATGTGCTTTATAGAATGTTACATCAAAGTAAGTGTTCTTGTTTAATGCACAACAAAAGACTTTATTTAATTTAAAATGTATATTAATTTAATTTAAAATGTACTTTAAAGTAAAACTTTTAATTCAACATCATTAATGTCGAATTAACCATTATCGAAATGTTAAAGGGGTGGTTCAATTCGATTTCACTTTTTTAACTTTAGTTAGTGTGCAATGTTGTTGCTTGAGCATAAACAGCAACAACATTGTTCAATGCAAACGGAGATATTGTCTTTTAAAGTTATGGCAGTTTAATGCCTACAAAAACGACCGGTTTGGACTACAATGAGCTTCTTCCCGGGTTGGTGACATCATAAACCCTGCAAAATACGGCCCCGGGAACACACAATAAAGTGGGCGAGGCCATGACACACAGCATAATGGATGCTGAAGAGTTGTGTACACCGGACGCGAGCGACGCGTCAATAGATAATAGAACCCTTTATAATCTGTGATATTTTCTACACTGGATGTGGCGTGGAAGACAACTTCCAGAATCTACACGAGTTCAATGCTGGATTCGCACAAAGGCTTTTTCTGAAAGATGAAGCAGTTCCCACTTTAAAAGCAGAAGCTGCTGTTCATTGGCTTCAGACTGTAAGTACGTTTTATTGTTTGTACATGTCTTTTAAATGTATAACGTTAGTTCTGTTGCTATTTTTTGGTTGCACTGTAAGAAGAACACTGTAAAATGTACGGTAACTTGCTGGCAGCAATTAGCAAGTAAGTTGCTGTGTTCTATTCCACAGTATGCTTACTGTAAATGTAATCACAGTAACTATTTTGTTACTGTGTTTATTATTATACAGTAATTTTACTGTAATAATAAACACAGTAACAAAATAGTAACTGTAAATCGAATCACAGATCCCTTATTACTTTTTGAAGTGTACTGGAAGTGGCTCTTTAAGTAGGCCTACACTTAATTGGTCTTTTATTTAATTAAAATTACATTATCTGCAAATTTTTTACAAATATACTTTTAAGATTTGAAGTATGCTACAAGTGTGCTTCAGTACAAGTAAGCACACTTCTTTTTCACAAGGGATTTAATCTCTTTAAAGATTTTTCTTTCCTACGGGTTGACAGGTAAAAGAAACAAACAACTCTTCAAACTCTGAATACCTAGAATATTTGCTAGGTCAAGGTTTAGGCCAGTGTCTGCTGAAGATCAAGATGTCAAATTAACAGTGTTAAAGCTGTCCAGGTATTCATCAACAAAGAACTGCAATCATTTGAGTCCAGGTGTGAGAAAAGCTATTCTTTCCCAGCCTTCTAAAGCACTGAGGAACCTACAGTATGTGCTTCCCAAACCTTCGAAACATTCCTTATATGTGTGAGGAAGTCACAAACCTTCTATCCTTAGCTGTATTGTCAAGAAGTGTTGTACACACAGACTCTGAGCTGAGGTATTTATGGGTTCAAACAGATAAATCTAACTCACAGTCAGTATCCTTTTTTTTTTTTTTTGTATTGTCACCTTCAGGCCAAGCCTATTGCAACACATCACTAACGTCAGCAGCAGAGGACAAGGTGTGTGCATTTACACTTTACAATAAACATACATGAATAATCATTTACTATATGAGCTAATCATGAACCAATGAGGAGCTATCCTTAACTACAACAGTAGTCATATGGATTCATACATGAATAACAGCAACCTTAGCTACAGGTTTGATAGTTAATGCATTGATTAACAGTTAGGGGTAAACCAAATCAGCCAGGCTCCATAAGAAGGAATAAAAAATATTTTGACTTTGAAATAAATGTAAACAATTTATTATTGTCATAATTTAAACTATTGACATCTGAAGCTTTGTCATATACATTACTGAATGGCACAGGATTAGTTTGTCATTATTTTCACTGATCATCCTTATCAAATGTAGAAAATACTAATCCACCAAAATTAAAAATAAATAATGAAAAAACAAAACAAAAAAACAAACAGGAAACATTCAGGTCAGGGGAACATTTGCTGGATATCAGTCAAGTCAAATTTATTTATATAGCGCTTTTACAATTGGTAATTGTTTCAAAGCAGCTTTACATATTAGAAGCACAGAAAAAAAGGGAAGTGGTTAAAAATAAGCTGTACAAACAAGCGTGGTAATATGTAACATATACAAGATGGTGCTACATTAAGACAATGTCGGCTGACTCCCAGGGGTGGAAAAAACCCCCTAGGAGAAAAACCCAGCGTGCTAGCACTGGGAAAAAAAGTCCTAGGAGGGAAAAAACCCCTTGGAAGATATATATAATATATGTAAATGGATATGGAGATCAAAATCTGAATTATACATTTTTATTATAGAGATTAAAAATAGATTATATATAAATATATGTAAGCGGATACGGGGATTAAAAATCTGAATTATAGATGCAGCCAGAACTGGATCTGTAGGCCCATTGTCTCCTGGGCTACGTTGTAGTTAGGTCCAGACACAGGTTCTCCATCTGATCTGGATATGGCCTGGATCCAGCACCCGGCAAACCTCAGGATAAGCAGAGAGACAGATATTAGCGTAGATGCCATTCTTATTCTGATGTACAGGTATTGTTATAGGAAATGTTCTCGGTTCCGGCCGACCTAATTATTGCAGCGTAACAATCCTTTAACGGATTTGAAAAATGTTAATGTATTGATAATGTGTTATGTGTATGCAAGAGCAAAGAGATGTGTTTTTAGTCTAGATTTAAACTGACAGAGTGTGTCTGCTTCCCGAACAATGCTAGGAAGATTGTTCCAGAGTTTAGGTGCTAAATAGGAAAAGGATCTGCCGCCTTCAGTTGATTTTGATATTCTGGGTATTATCAACTGGCCTGAATTCTGAGATCGCAATAAACGTGAAGGACTATAATGCATTAAGAGCTCACTTAGGTACTGGGGAGCTAAACCATTTAGAGCTTTATAAGTAAGTAGCAAGATTTTAAAATCTATACAATGTTTAATAGGGAGCCAATGTAATGTTGACAGAACTGGGCTAATATGGTCATACTTTCTGGTTCTAGTAAGAACTCTAGCTGCCGTATTTTGGACCAACTGTAGTCTGTTTAAAAGCCGAGCAGAACAACCACCCAGTAGAGCGTTACAGTAATCTAGTCTTGAGGTCATGAATGCATGAACCAACTGTTCTGCATTTGTCATTGAGAGCATGTCGTAATTTAGATATATTTTTTAGATAGAAGAAGGCAGTTTTACAGATACTGGAAACATGACTTTCAAATGAAAGATTGTTATCAAAGAGCACACCCAGATTCCTAACTGAGGACGAAGATTTAATGGAGCACCCGTCATGTGTTAGAGAGTATTCAAGGTTTTTTCGTGAGGAAGTTTTTGGTCCAAAGATTAGGATATCAGTTTTTTCTGAATTTAATAATAAGAAATTTCTTGTCATCCAGTTCTTAATGTCAGCTATGCATTCTGTTAGTTTTGTGAATTTGTAGGTTTTGTCAGGGCGCGAGGAAATAGAAATAGAGCTGAGTATCGTCAGCGTAGCAGTGAAAACTAACACCATGCTTCCTAATTATCTCTCCTAAGGGCAGCATGTACAGAGTGAAAAGCAATGGTCCTAGTACTGAGACTTTGTGGTACTCCATATTGAACCTGTGATCGAGACGACATCTCTTCATTAACTACTACAGACTGATAACGGTCAGATAAGTACGATTTGAACCATGCCAAAGCAATTCCACTAATGCCAATATAGTTTTCAAGTCTTTTTAGAAGAATGTTGTGATCGATAGTGTCAAAAGCAGCACTGAGATCTAATAACACCAATAGAGAAATACAGCCACGATCGGATGATAAGAGTAGATCGTTTGTAACTCTAACAAGAGCAGTCTCAGTACTATGGTATGGTCTAAATCCTGACTGGAAATCCTCACAGATTCCATTTCTTTCTAAAAAGGAGCACAGTTGTGTTGAAACTGCCTTTTCTAGTATCTTTGACAGAAAAGGTAGATTCGAGATTGGCCTGTAATTTACTAAATCTCTCGGATCTAGTTGAGGTTTTTTAATAAGAGGTTTAATAATAGCCTGCTTAAAGGTTTTTGGCACATATCCTAGTGTTAAAGATGAATTAATTATATCAAGAAGTGGACCTACAACCTCTGGAAGCATTTCTTTCAGTAGTTTAGTCGGCATTGGGTTGTTGACATGTTGTTGATTTTGATGATTTGATAAGTTTAGATAATTCTTCCTCTCCTATAGCGGCGAATGATTCTAGTTTTACCTCAGGGACACTACAGTGCACTGTCTGAAGCGAAACTGTAGACTGTTGCATGTTTTTAATTTTCTCTCTAATATTGTCAATCTTGCAAGTAAAGAAGTTCATAAAGTCATTACTGCTGTGCTCTATGGAAACGTCAGCAGTTGAATCTCTGTTTCTAGCTAATTTAGCCACTGTGTCAAATAAATACCTAGGATTATGTTTGTTTTCTATTAAGAGATTTGAAAAATAAGTAGATCTAGCATTTCTTATAGCCGTTCTGTACTCAATAATTTTTTCTTTCCACGAAAGGCGAAAAACTTCTAGTTTTGTTTTCTTCCAACTACGTTCAGCTTTTCTAACAGCTCGTTTTAGAGCCTGAGTGTGCTCATCATACCATGGCGTTGGATTAGTTTCCTTAATCTTCTTTAGACGTAAAGGAGCGACTGCATCTAATGTGCTGGAAAAGAGAGAGCCAATAGTTTCTGTTGCAGCATCGAGTTCTTCTAAGTTGTCAGGTATACTAAGGCGATGAAACTGCTCGGGGAGATTATTTATAAAGCAATCTTTAGTGGTAGTGAAGTGATGGTTCTACCATATTTATGGCTGGGTGGTGGTTTTGTAGCCTTGGCTAATTGTATTATACACAAGACTAAATAATGATCTGATATATCATCGCTCTGCTGTAGAATTTCAACAGCATCAATATCAATTCCATGCGACAGTATTAGAACTAAGGTATGATTACGACAATGAGTGGGTCCTGACACGTGTTGTCTAACTCCAATAGAGTTTAAAATGTCTGCAAATGCCAATCCAAATGCATCTTTATTATTATCTACATGGATATTAAAATCACCAACAACAAGGACTTTATCCGCAGCCAGTACTAACTCTGATAGAAAATCAGCAAATTCTTTGATAAAGTCAGTATGGTGCCCTGGTGGCCTTTATACAGTAGCCAGCACAAATGTCAGCTTACATAATGTTACATAAAGCACCATCACTTCAAAGGAATTATATTTGAAATTCTTTTGAGTGATTCTGAATATATTACTATAAATTACAGCAACACCTCCCCCTTTGCCTTTCTGTCGAGGATTGTGTCGATATATAATAATATATAATCATAACCTTGAGGACTAGATTCATTTAAAGTAATGTAATCGTCTGGTTTTAGCCAGGTTTCTGTCAAACACAGCAAGTCTAGTTTATTGTCTGTGATAATTTCATTTACAATAAGTGCTTTTGAAGAAATAGATCTAATATTCAGTAACCCAAGCTTTATCATTTGTTTATCTGATTTATCTGTGATTTTCATTTTTTGAACATCAATTACATTTTTACCCTTAAAAGGTTTTGGAAGGTTTTTGTATTTACTAGTTCGAGGTACAGGCACAGTCTCTATGTGATAATATCTAGGTGAAAGAGTTTCTATGTGCTGTGAATTATTTGAGTTTTGTGACGTGAGGCGGCTAGCAGACGGTCGGTTTAGCCAGTTTGTCTGCATCCTGATCTGGGCCCTGGTTTGTCATGTTTCAGCTCTAAGACTATTTGCCAAATTTCTAGATAGAAGAGCAGCACCATCCCGGGAGGGATGAATACCATCTCTTTCAACAGATCAGGTCTGCCCCCAAATGTTTTCTAATTGTCTATGAAACCTATATTATTCTGCGCACACCACTTAGACAGCCAGCCATTGAGTGATGATAACCTGCTAACTATCTCATCACTCCGACGAACAGGAAGAGGGCCAGAACAAATTACTTTTGCTGACATTGAATTTGCGAGTTCACACTCCTCTTTAATGTTAATTTTAGTGATCTCCGACTGGCGAAGTCGAACATCATTTGTGCCGACGTGGATAATGATTTTAGAATATTTACGTTTAGCATTAACAAAGCTATGAGTTAATGTTAGTGTATGGTTATGAGTTAGTAATGACATGCCCCTCAAAATCAAGTCATGACACAATTATAAACTTACAAATTAACTAAAATATGTATAAACATACACTAACACGCGACTTTTGTCACGTTGCATCGTGCCGCAACAGACCGACCGTTGCAAAGCGCTTGGACTACATTAGAAATAGAATGGGGAATCTGTTTACTGTCAGGAAGAGTGCTCATACATTTAAAAAAAAAAAAAAAAAAAAAAAAAAAAAAAAAAATTTAACTGATTGGACGGATCTTTGTTATTAATGGCTAAATAATCATGTACCATTCCAATTATTTGTCACAAAACTGCAGCCTGATTGATATAGTTTACCCCGAAATGTTAAAGGGGTGGTTCAATTCGATTTCACTTTTTTAACTTTAGTTAGTGTGCAATGTTGTTGGTTGAGCATAAACAGTATCTGCAAAGTTACAGCACTGAAAGTTCAATGCAAATGGAGATATTGTCTTTTAAAGTTATGGTAGTTTAATGCCTCCAAAAACGACCGGTTTGGACTACAATGAACTTCTTCCCGGGTTGGTGACATCATAAACCCTGCAAAATACGGCCCCGGGAACACGCAACAAAGTGGGTGAGGCCATGACACACAGCATAATGGATGCTGAAGAGTTGTGTACACCGGACGCGAGCGACGCGTCAATAGATCCCATTATAATCTGTGATATTTTCGACACTGGATGCGGCATGGAAGACAACTTCCAGAATCTACACGAGTTCAATGCTGGATTCGCACAAAGGCTTTTTCTGAAAGATGAAGCAGTTCCCACTTTAAAAGCAGAAGCTGCTGTTCATTGGCTTCAGACTGTAAGTACGTTTTATTGTTTGTACATGTCTTTTAAATGTATAACGTTAGTTCTGTTGCTATTTTTTGGTTGCACTGTAAGAAGAACACTGTAAAATGTACGGTAACTTGCTGGCAGCAATTAGCAAGTAAGTTGCTGTGCTCTATTCCACAGTATGCTTACTGTAAATCGAATCACAGTAATTTTTTACTGTGTTTATTATTACAGTAAAATTACTGTATAATAATAAAAACGGTAACAAAATAGTTACTGTGATTACATTTACAATACGCATACTGTGGAATAGAACACAGCAACTTACTTGCTAATTGCTGCCAGCAAGTTACCGTACATTTCACAGTGTTCTATTATTATTGCTGTATGTTTTTTTTATCACAGCAAATATAAGATTACTGTAAACTGCTTTAATTGTGTACTGTAAAATGAAGACATGATTTTTGTCACAAAATGTATTTTGTTAAATTTATTTTAAACATTTTAAATGTGAAAATACATAAGCATAAAATATTTTACATTATATACACATTTATAGGCTATACATTTTTATTATTTGGTATACAACACTCCTAAACATACAATTCCATCATCTTTGTTGAAGTTGAATTAAAATGTCCAGATACAATTGGTAATGAATAAAACAGAAAGTAAATATAATTCAAAAACTGTAGAATTTTAAGTTTCAAAATCCTTAATACCGACTTTATTCCTGAATGGGAAAGTTCCTTCTGGGCTGGAGTCGTTTCCTGCAGTGGAAGAAATTAGTAATCAATGTAGATGACTAAAGGCAAGACTGGTGGCTTGATGACAGACTAAAGGCAAGACTGGTGGCTTGATGACAATGTATACAAGTTGGTCTGGCTAAATTAAACAATCCAGTCAACATTAATATTACTAGGTTGACCATATTAACTAGTGTGAACATGATAATGAGTGGGCTTCAATCAGCTCCCTACACTCTAAAAACTGCTGGGTTAAATATGGACAAAACCAGGGATTGGGTTGTTTTTACCCAGCCATTTTTTTCAACCAATTTTGGATTTATTTTTTTAGCCAGCAATATATTAATATAGTAAAAGGCATGTTTTTGCTCACTCCCAAATAGGGGCAAATTTGTGGGGTATTTTAAGCTGAAACTTGACCATACCAGAGACTTATATTACATCATGTGAAAGAGGGCATAATAGGTGCCCTTTAACCCAACCTGCTGGGTTTGTCCATATTTTACCCAGCTTGGGTTTTTTTAACCCAGCATTTTTTAGAGTGTAGTTCAGTAGTCAGCACTGATCAGGGAGTCAGCCATTTTAAGGGCTGTCTCAGTCACAGAATCCTTCCAGTGCACTGAAATATTCACTTCCTAAAAAGTCCCACAATGCACCATGAAAATCAGGGACCAACAATGCTCACTATGCTCCCTTAACGGAAGTATGAAACTTCAATCACATGAGACAACTCACTACACATATCATTAATTATTTTATTAGTTCCCTTAGTTTGTTCATGCTTATAAGCCCTCAGTTTTCACTTAGTCTTCATCAGTTCTTGTGACAGATAGCATTTTTATTCCTGTTTTCTAAGCATTCATCATTAAAGTCTGTCCTTGAATGTTTCCTCATCTTTGTGACTTTCCTAACGATACATTGTAACAATTTTACTATATTATTGTCACACAATGGGTGTGTGTGCCGGCAGACAGAAAAAGACTATTGCAGCATTGAATATAAATCCAATACCAAGTTTAATAAATCCCTCAAAGGCAAGCCAATCCACTAAACAGGCAGAGTGACACAAAATAGGCTTGTTTGAGATGAGTAAATTCTGCGCAGAACCGATCACTGGTTATCAATGCAAGGTGAATGCCGGTTAGAAATGCGTCCGACGGTGGGCCACCTTGCTCTGATGTCATGCCGACGTGGATCAAAAAAGTCTTGCGAGGGCGAGGCGGCCTCATTAGATTCTGCAGTCGAGTGCAGTTGCTCTCCACCGACTGTGCTGACCAAAAGCATGATGGGAAACGACTTGCTGACGACACAGCTTAATGCTTATTGGTTTAAACAACCGTGATGTATTGATCTCTTTTAGAATGTTTTATTTTAAAACTCTAATATACCATGTTTTTATGTGTAAAAATAATGTGCAAATATTCCCAAACTCTCTCACACTGCGATCTCTCTATGGGTTATATGATTGTTGTCATTTATAAAAATATACAAACACATGTCTATAATTAAAGTTAAAATGAATGATACACATCTTTTGAATGCAAATAAATAACACATACTTTGGGTGTCTTGTTCATTATGTTTATTTTCATATAAAAGCAACAGAACTTAAATTACATCCAGTTTATCAGCAACACAGCGCACAAGTGTGCATCCCGCGATATCCGCCTTTGATCTCGTATGTGTCTGATCCACTTCGAGAACAGAGAACTGTCCGTCTTGCCTGCACTTTTTTCACTCCTCCCCTCACTGCAGTCGCCTACTCTCGGCTGAACTTCAGGCAAGGCTGTGCGCATCTCAAACAAGCCTCTTAATATAATTGTAACACCAAAAAGAGAACGGAGACAAGGCAAAACTTAACTAGTTAATACAAACAAGACTAATTAATCAAGCACAGCTGAAAGCAAATTAACTAATGACAGTTACTATAGAAACAAATGAAAAGCATGTTGCTATATGGTCATGTAGATTATTTTACACTAAACTTGTGGCCTTGAGAACATATGAACTTGAGGTCATGACAACACATCGATTGGCCACAACACAATTATGTACAGTGGTGCTCAGAATTATTGGCTCCCTTGGTAAATATGATCAAAGATGATTGTAAAAATAAATCTGCATTGTTTATCCTTTGATCTTTAATTCATAAAATGAGTAAAAAATCTACCCTTTCATTGAAGGAAAATAATTGAAAGTGGGGGGAAAATCACATTATGAAATAAATGTTTTTCTCCAAAACCTGTTGGCCATAATTATTGGCACCCCTAGAATTTTTTATGAGTAAAATATCACTGAAGTATATTCCCAGTCATACTTATATTTTTTAGCACATAAACATGAAATTGTCCAGCCATGACTTCCTGTTCCACAGGAGTATAAACATGAGGAAACACAAAGGCCAAATTCCCTTAATCATTCATCAAAATGAGTAAAACCAAAGAATATAGTTATGATGTGCAGCAAAAGATTGCTGAGCTTCACAATATAGAAAGTAGCTGTAAGAAAATAGCTAAAGCATTGAAAATCCCCATTTCCACTATCAGGGCAATAATTAAGAAGTTCCAATTAACTAAAGAGGACATGTGTCTAAATCGTCCTAATGCGTGGTGAGGAGGAGAGTTTGAGTTGCCAAAGACTCTCCAAGGATCACAGTTGGAGAATTGCAGAGATTAGTTGAGTCTTCAGTCTCAGAAAGCGATTAAAAAAAAAAAAAAAAAAAAGCACCTATATCCCCACAAGTTGTTCAGAAGATTTTCAAGAAAAATCCTCTGCTCTCATCCAGAAACAATCTCCAGTATATTAAGTTGTCAGACATGATTGGAACTTCAAATTGGACCGGCTTCTATGGTTAGATGAAACTAAAAAAAAAAAGAGCTTTTTGGCAGCAAACCCAGCAGATGGGTTTGGTGCACACATGGATAAAAAGTACCCCATGTCCACGGTTAAATATACTGCTGGATCTTTAATGTTGTAGGCCTATTTTTCTGCTGGAAACCCTGGACATCTTGTTCAGATATATGGTATCATGGATTCTACCAAATATCAACAGATAAAAAATCAAAACCTGACTTATGCTAGAAATCCTATAATGAGCCATGGTTGGATCTTCCATCAGGACAATGATCCAAAACAAACATCAAAACCAACACAAAAATGTGTCACTGAGCACAAAATGAAGCTTCTGCCATGGTCTTCCCAGTTTCCTGACCTGAACCATAAAGAAAATTAGTGAAGTGAACTGAAGAGAAGAAACACCAACATGGAGCTGGGAATCTGAAGGTTCTGGAGAGATTCTGCATGAAGGAATGGTCTCTGATCTCTTGTCAGGTGTTCTCCAAACTCATCAGGCATTATAGAAGATGAATCAGAACTGTTTTCTTGGCAAAAGGAGGTTGCAAAAACTATTGAATAAAAGGGTGCCAATAATTGTGGCCAACGTGTTTTGGATATAAACATTTATTTCATGACTTTCCCCCCACTTTCAATTCTTTTTCTTCAATGAAAGGTTAGATTTTTGCTAAGTTTATGAATTAAAGATCAAAAGGATAAACAATGCAGATTTATTTTTACAGCCATCTTTGATCATATTTACCAAGGGTGCCAATAATTCTGAGCACCACTGTACGTAGTTCATCATATCCATTTTATATCAATGAAGTTCCATATCGATCAAGTTCCCGAACAAAACTCATTGAACCAGTCACCATATATTATAATGCTCATTTCTCTTCTCTATAAAGCACGAATCAACATATTGTATGCATAGTTAGTAGGTACCTGAAATGACTGTCATGGTTTCTTTGATGCAGCATGAAAGAAAGGGGTAAAACAGTAAGTGAAGGGTCCCGTGACAGTTAAAAACAAACACAATGACAATACAATGGCATATTATGCTTCCACAAGGCAGGAGTTCACTTTAAAAAGCTAGCATCTATTCTATGTAGTTGCTGTATTTTGTCTGGCAAAGAAGCTCAGAAAAATATGACCCTTTGAAAAATGTTTTAAATCCTTACCTGTTGCTGTGTTTTACTTCAGCCTGCTTTAGTATTTGATTCATCATGCCAACTAGAAGAAACGGCTAGCGCACTTTGCTAACACACATGCATGTGCATAGAGTTCCAGTTTACTGTTCTTAATTGGCCAGCAAACTCGCCTGACCTTAACCCCATAGAAAATGGTATTGTGAAGAGGAAGATGCGATATGCCAGACCCAACAATGCAGAAGAGCTGAAGGCCACTATCAGAGCAACCTGTGCTCTCATAACACCTGAGCTGTGCCACAGACTGATCGACTCCATGCCACGCTACATTGCTGCAGTAATTCAGGCAAAAGGTACATGCTCATACTTTTCATGTTCATACTTTTCAGTAGACCAAGATTTCTAAAAATCCTTTCTTTGTATTGGTCTTAAGTAATATTCTAATTTTCGGAGATACTGAATTTGGGACTTTTTCGAAATCTAATCGGTTGAGTGAAGATTTAATAGCCCAATCATAAACAACTGCGTCATTCTTGATTCAGCCTTTTGAATGAATCGTTTGAATAAATGAATCAGTGGCTCACTCATTAATACGGCCACTTGCCGCCATCTACTGGCGGTTTAATTTCATGTTTAAAAGTATAAATTTCCCACCAACATTTCTTATTTGTATGTTCAAAAATATTTAAAGAATCTCATAACATTATTGAATGCAGTTGTACTTTTTCAGTGTGAATTATTTAATTTGGTAACAGCCCTATAGTTTCAATAATTATATTTACAACACACAATTTGTTTTTGTTTTTCAGAAAAGCTACTTTTTTACTCTAACAAGTAAATGACACATTTTAGTGTTCATAGCAACTTGTTATATTTTAGTTTGTCAATTGATTTGATTTTGTAGTCTTCGCATTACACATGCACCCCTAAAACCACAGAGCGCCCCCCATAACAAATCTCAATTTAACCCCTGCGTATATATGTCCCGTGTCTAATAGAAGAATGGTAGTGATCGGAGCGATTTGACATCTGACCGCGTCAGCGCAGCACTATGCCAACGTGGCCTGACTGAACTAACTGACTCGATTAAAATCAAAAGTTGTAAATGTTAACATAGTTAATGCACTGTGAACTAACATGAACAAACTATGAACATATTTTGGTAACACTTTACAATAACAGTACATGAATAACCATGAACTAATACCTGAGTTAATAGTTACTTCAACATGAACTCAAGATTAGTTAAGATATGAACTAATGAAGACTGATCCTTAACTACGACAGGAGTCATAGGGATTCATGCATGAAAACAGAAGCCTTAACTACGCGTTAATACATGTTTGATAATTAATGCATTAATTAACATTTAGGGTAAACTAAATCAAACAGTCTCTATAAGAAGGAATAATACATATTTGGACTTTGAAATAAATTTAAACAATTTATTATTGTCAGAATTTAAACTACTGACATCAGCAGCTTCATTATAAACATTACTGAAAGGCACAGGATTAGTTTGTAATTATTTTCACTGATCCTCCTTATCAAACACATAAACTACTAAATACACTATTTAAATACACTATCTTAAAAGGTCTTAATCTGTTTTGTGATATTCTTTCCTATCAAACTAAACTACTGTGACTTACATCAGTTCCTGAGGAATCGGTTCCCAAAAAAATAACCAAACAGGAAACATGAGCTAAGGTCAGGGAACGTTTGCTGGGATCAGATTCAGAAGTTCACTCTCCATCCAGACACAGGCCGTGATCATATACTGTACCTCCATTATCTGACTTTTTGAAAAGTCACACAACATCACTTAACTGGACTGAGTACTTATATAGTTGTGTTAGTACAAGTGTATTTGATAGTAAGTTAATGATAATCATGAGCTGAATTTGGTAAGTAGTTAACAGTGAATTAATTATGATGGTGCCCCCTCAATTAAAGTCATGACATAAGTATACATTAACAAACCATTAGTTGATGTTAGTATATGCTTAGTTAATAATGAGTTAATTATGATTGTGCCCCCTCAAGTAAAGTCATGACATAAGTATACATTAACAAACCATTAGTTGATGTTAGTATATGCTTAGTTAATAATGAGTTAATTATGATTGTGCCCCCTCAAGTAAAGTCATGACATGATGCACATATCACACATCATTAACTAATATATGAATAAACACTATAGAGTGCCATCCTTATTCCTTTACACCCCGGTACAAAAAAACTAAAATAAAAAGTATTTGTATTTTATTTTTATTTATATAATTAAACATATATGGACTTGAAAGCAAGCCATAAACATACCTGTAAAGACACACATAAGGCACATTTACATGTAAAATAGCGCGCGTCCACAAGCTAATGCTAATCAAATCATATACATTTAAACGACAAAAATACAAATACAGTTAATAACTGCACATAACCTCCTGAAAACCCCAATAAAACATACATGTAAATATGTCTTTAATTATTAATTCGGCTTACCAAAGCAGTCAACATTTATTAGTTTAAAATGCCAGCAACACAACAAACGCGCCAAGAGAACACCTAGCATGCACCACTAATGAGTGTCCCGCCAGATACAAACTCTACATACTTTAGTTCCGGGAATAAACTATGACTATTTAGCTATGACTAAATATAAATGAACTATAAAAATCAGAAAACGGTTTAGATCAAATTAAATTTATTAGTGGTAGTTAGTCTATTTTCCACTTTTGTTTAGACAGATCTATGTAATTAATGGCTAAATAATCATGTGTCATTGCAATTATTTGTCACAAAGCTGCAGATGGCAGATTATGATATTACAGTGTAAATTATGACAGTATTAAATCACGTTTAATTCAAATTCAGAGTACTTCTTGTTTACTCTTACGGAGGCTGATTTATTTAGTTTACCCCTAAATGTTAATTAATGCATTAATTATCAAACATGTATTAACGCGTAGTTAAGGCTTCTGTTTTCATGCATGAATCCTTATGACTCCTGTCGTAGTTAAGGATCAGTCTTCATTAGTTCATATCTTAACTAATCATGAGTTCATGTTGAAGTAACTATTAATTTAGGTATTAGTTCATGGTTATTCATGTACTGTTATTGTAAAGTGTTACCCATATTTTTTTTATTATCTAACGTTAACAAAGATTAACAAATACAGTAATAACAGTATGTTATAGTAACATGTTAGGGTAACACTTTAGAATAACTCACGCTATGAAGCATTAGTTAAGCATTAGTAAATAGTTAATTCATCATTTATAAAACATTAATAGACATTAGTAAGCCATTTATGAATACAGCTATAAATGCTTTGTTCTTGATTTATAAGCATATCTATAATGAGTTTAATAATTGTATTTTCATAATTTATTAATGATCAATTTATCATTTTTAAATTATGTATTACATTATTCACAAACCAGTAATTTAGGAGTTGTCAGTGGTTCATAAGATCATTTAGGAAGTGTAAGTAAATGATTAATAAAATATTTAAATGTACATTTATGCATCTTATTATTTATACATATAGTATTAGTTACTCAGTGTTTTAATAAATGCTTTATTAACATATTCCTAGTGTCAAAACTACCTCAGTACTAACTTTAAAAATTAGAGAACAGCAGTGTAGAAGATCACTGAACCTTTAAATCTCATTTATAAAAGCTTTACAAAGCATAAATAGTCCTCACTTTAGATGAGCTCACAAAAATAGTTAACTGACTACTTCTAAATGTTTTATAATTACCTGAATTAATCATGAATTGCAGTAGGAATATGTGTTAATAAAACATTTACTAACACACTAAGTAACTATTACTATGTGTCTAAATAATAAGATGTATAAATGAATGTTTAAATAGTTTATTAATCATTTACTTACACTTACTAAATGAACTACTGACAACTCCTAAATAACTGGTTTGTAAATAATGTAATACTTAATTTAGAAATAATAAATTGATTATTAGTAAAGTATGAAAATACAATTATTAAACACATTATAGATATGCTTATAAATCAAGAATAAAGCAATTATAGCTGTATTTATAAACTACTTACTAATGTATATTAATGCTTTATAAGTGATTAATTAACTATTAACTAATGCTTAACTAATGCTTCATAGTGTGCAGTTATTATAAAGTGTTACCCATGTTAGTTATTACCGAATGTCTGTTGGGGAGCATCAAAATAAAGTGTTAGCAGATATTAAAGGATCAGTTCACTTTAAAATGAAAATTACCCCAAGCTTTACTCACCCTTAAAACATCTTAGGTGTGTATGACTTTCTTCTTTCTGATGAACACAGTTGGAGTTATATTAATATCCTGACGCGTCCAAGCTTTATAATGGCAGTGAACAGGACCAACAAGTATGAAGCTCAAGAAAGTGCATCCATCCTTTATAAACTTGCTCCACACGGCTCCGGGGGGTTAATAAAGTCCTTCTGAATCTAAGCGATGCGTTTGTGTAAAATATCCCTATTTAACAAGTTATAAAGTAAAATATCTAGTTTCTGCCAGACCACCTTCCATATTCAACTTACTTAACTTACTTTTTTGTAATTTGAATACGGAAGGAGTAGGATGTAGCGGAACGGTTTTGAACTGTGAGAGGTATTACACTTTCTTCACAAGAGGCATTACAATTTTTTTTTTTTATCCAGACAGTGCATTAAAGGTACATTATACACATTTTAGCAGTTCATGCATACAGGTCACACATTTCTGAAGGGTCAGGCATCACTGAGATGAAATACTAACTCGTAGCTCTCTCCAGCTATCGCAGATCTCCTCCTCTGTTATGTGTACACAGGGCAATTTACCTTTTTCATGATTTAACATGTTATGACTGGATCTGTCAACATGCCCACATTATTAAACCAATATAGTTGTCATGTCTTCTCAGCTTTTATTTCATTTGATGGGGAGCAGGTCACCATTAGAAAAATTTGGCCAGCAACTGCTTTGTTAAATAGCTTCTGTCATTTCTCTGGTGTCCTTCCAAAGGTTGTTTCAGAACAACTGCTGTAAAGAAATGAGAGTAAAAAAGTATACTGGGGAGAAATGGGCCTCATTTCTGTAGAGAAAGGTATCAGTATCATTTTCAATATAATAGATCACTCTTCAGTTTCTCCCTACACAGGACAGTGGTGTGCTCATGTGTAGTGTGTGTGAATGTGTTTGCATTGTCTTTAGCTCATGTTTTACACATTCTCTATAAATCTGTGGTTCTTTTAACAACTTGTCAGTTCGGGTCACATTTCAAAAATCCGCAGAGACACCCGATTTAAAAATTACACTGCATTTGGGGGGTTATTGCATTAAATTAAATCCCTCGCTGCAGTCAGAAAACAGTGACCATGTGAGTTTTCTACATGTCTGCTATGTATTAACATTTTCATGTGGTGAACAATACACTGCAAATATGTTAATGAAAGTACATTTCTCATCTGTGCATGGAAGTGATTTTGCAGTAGAGATAAGTGTGCTTATCTGAAACTATTCACAGATGTTTCATGGTTCATGGGTGGTGAGGAGTCCGGAGAACTAAATAATAAAATGACTGAACACAATTAAATTAAATAATTTAAATGTATAGACTGAATGTTTACGGGCATTGTGTTTCACAAAGTGATGTAGGAGAGGGTCATTCCAACAGTTTGGCATAAAACGTTTATCAGCTTTCAAGCCACATGGTTGTTTCCACAAATTCCCATGTCCCCAATCATGTTTCTCAACTTAAACGTGCAATATGTAAAAATTGTGTCCGCTAGAGGTCGCTAGAGGCCTATTCAAAACAAAGGCGTAGCTTGATGACGGCAAGTTTGAGCGTGAAATCTTGGGACATGTGGTCTTTACCTCAACAGACGGTGGAAACAATCGGGATAGGACTCAGGAAGAAATCATGTTCATGGATGCGATTATTAACGTTACTGTAGTATGAAGCAGAGCAGGACCGAATGAGCTGAATGAGGCCACTGGAGCGATTGCGCATCACACGCCTCACGAGCAGCGGAACTTTTATTATGCTGCAGTTGCTGGTGCCGCTTCTGCTTTTCCGGTCATGAGTATGAGGTAACGCAGCTCTGTTTATCATATTAGATACATTTGAGAGTGTCGAAAATTATGTTATAATGTTAACTCTGTGCATTCACTCGGCAGCTGCTGTGAGACACTTGTTTGACACACACTGCTAGATCGATTTTAGAATATCATATTAAATTCTGGATGGCTTGTGTTGATAAATGGCATGCAATTAATTATAAAACATATTGTATCGGTCATTTCCGAAAAAAAATACAACTGTATATGCTTTATAAACACAAATGATCGCCTTACGGAACGAACGCGGTGCCACGTGGTTTCCTTAAGTAGAATAGAGAAGGCTTAGGACATACAGCGTACGCTTTTTGAAGAATACAGATAGCGGAAGCATGTGCAAGGCGATAATTTGTGTTTATAAAGCATATACAGTTGTATTTGTTTTTTCGAAAATGAACAATCATTTCACTAGATAAGACTCTTATTCCTCGTCTGGTATCATTTAAAGCCCTTTGAAGCTGCACTGAAACTGTAATTTTGACCTTCAACAGTTTGGAGGCCATTGAAGTCCACTATAAGAAGAATAATCCTGGAATGTTTTCATCAAAAACCTTAATTTCTTTTCGACTGAAGAAAGAAAGATATGAACTACTTGGGTGAAATGGGGGTGAGTAAATTATCAGGAGAATTTTATTTGAAAGTGCACTAATCCTTTAAGCATATGTCCTAAATCACATGACTTGCTAGAAGTAACAATTTCTTTAGAGGGAAAGCAACTCCAAGAACAAAGTAAGTTTTAGTAATAAGCTTTTCTCTCTTTTCCTCATTTTTAGAAGACTTATCTAACAGTGCTAAACATAACATGTAGACCCTTGCTGCGTCCCAATTCGCATACTATGCATCCTAAATAGTATTCGAAAAAAGAATTAGTATGTCCCAAATCGTAGTATGTTGAAATGAGTATTCCAAAGATACCCGGATGGTGTACTTTTTCCGGTTAGAATTCGAAGTGCAGATCCGTGCACACTTCTAACGGCTAATATTGCCCATAACACATTGCGTTGTGGACGAGGATTCGATTAGAACTACAAATACGAATAAAAAGTGTTTAAAAAACTACAAACATGACGGACGTGCGAGGTACGACGATTAAGATAAAGTGGCTTGAATGATTAATAAGCAGTGTCTAACCTGACAAAAAGATATTTATTAAATGTTATCCACATTATATTTCATCTGCAACAGCATTGTGAACTTTTATAACGATGTGTTTGGTCATTAACTTTTAAATGCATCATTATGCAAAGATGAGGAGAGTTCTCTGCATGAAAGACCCATGACTGGCAGATCAACGTGCGACTACATTTCTCTCCGAAACGGTAGGAAAATAAATTTAATTTAAATGTGGAGGATTTTAACTGTGACATGATGATTGACACGGTAGTTTAAACAGTTACAGGTTGAGTAACTAAGCAACAGAACGTCCGTTAAAGACGCAGTTATGACGAGGTAGTATGTCCCAAAACTTGCATACTCTTCTACTACACACTCAAAAGTATGTACTTTTTCTTTACAAAAAGAGTACATACTTTTAGGACGTAGTATAAGTAGGCGAATTGGGACGCAGCACCTGTTACACTTTGCATTGGAAAATTGTCATGTAACAGGGTGGGCAAACTTTGTATATATATTTCTATTAAATAATTGATTATAATTACTAGGTTATGAGCTTGAGGCCTGAGCTCGAACAGTGTGCTTTCTGATTGACAGACATTTTCTCCCTCTCATAAAACTAAAAAATAACAGAATTCCCTTTCAAGGGAACTTGCACTGCGTCAAGCGCTTTGGGAACACCTCTGCGTGATTGCGTCTTGAAGCACATGTGAAATCAGTCCAATGGTGTGACAGAATGTCATAGGTGGGTGACGTCATGACCAGGAAACTATAAAGCACACCTGAACCAAACAGTGTTAGCATCTGCGTCTTCAGTAAGTGCTCTCTGTAAATTTGTCTGTCTTATTTACTGTTGTTTGTCTATCACGTTGTTCAAGCACTCAGAAAAGACAAGTTATAATAGCGAGTAATCAGCAATTCAGACCGCGAACAGCTGTCTCTCAAGACGCTCCACTCCCACCTGTCACTTTTTGAGGAAAGCGGTTCGGCTCGTGTTCCCCGCAGCTCGGGTCCCGCTGCTGCTGAGGCACAGCAAAGGCTTGCGTCGTGGAGCTCGCAAATGGATCTTGCAGAGGGGTTAGAGATGGGCCCTGCCCTTTCTCTGCCTTTACCTGCAGGATCCAGCACTTCACTTCAGGAGGTAGAAGCATGGTCTGCGGTTTCTTCTGCCCCTGGTGAAGCACTGGTGCTGCAGCGATCTAGTTCTGAGGAATTAGACGTTGTCTACATCAATGCTTGTGATGTTGAGGACTCGCCACCTCACACACAAGCTTATGAGGAGCTTGTGGATGTTGTGACTAGAGCTGTTGCCAGATTGAACATAAGCTTGTTATATTCATAACAAAGCATGGTTATGGAGAGATGCCTCGGGTGGAAGAGACGCTTGCGAGCTATCTCTCCCCTGAAGAGAGAACATCATCTGCTTTAGTGGGTAAAGCATACTCAGCAGCAGGTTAGGCAGCGGCATGCTTGCACATGATATCCATACTCCAAGCATACCAAGCCGACCTGCTTAAAGACCTTGATGAGGGTGGGGAAGTTAGTCTTTCACTGAGCTATGAAAAGCTTCCGATCTGTCTCTCCGTGCTACCAAGAAGACCGGCAAGTCATTTGGGCGGTCTATGGCAGCCCTGGTAGCTACGGAGAGGCACCTGTGGCTCAACCTCGCTGATATAAAGGAGAGACACAGATCTTTCCTTTTGGACGCCCCGCTTACGCTGCCTGGCCTCTTCGGCGACTCAGTAAAAACACAGTCGTCAAGAGGTGTGAGGAAGCTAAGAAGCAGGCGGCGGCGTTCCAAAAGTTTCTTCCCCGCCGCTTTCAGGTCTCAGGGGCTGCTGGGTGGGAGCAGCCCCTGAGACCTGAGAGCGGCGGGGAAGAAACTCTGCTCTGCTCAAACGCAGAGTATGAGCTCCTCTCACAGGGCATAATAGACAGTGAGCGTTGCTTCCCGTGCCCCGCCACAGAAAGACTGGGCGGTGGGGCAGTGCTCACAACCGAAGCCTTCTAAGGGTAAGACGGATCTGAGGACCGTCATTATCTAGAGGAAGGCTTCAGGAAAGAAGCCCTGACACCAGTTGTGTCGGGCTTTAGAGGGCAGTCCCCTCTGGGGTGATTCGTTTTCACCTCGTTATACAGTGCCCGTCTCCCCCTGGTGCCCTCAGGTGGCCATTCTACCAACCCTGCCACCTTGTGTGCTTCAGGGCACAGCGGTTCTCAGTGAACGCATATCTCAGTGTCCACCCAGCAACGTAGTGGTGCTGGAATATTCGATCCCTCCAAGGAGGGGTCAAAAGTGGCCAGTTCAGTTGCTCCCTGCCGGTTCACCATTTCAGGGCACCGGGCTGGTCACACATCTAACACCAGAGGTCAGTCTCGAGAGACTGATTCCCTTAGTAGACTTTCTGGCAGCATGGAAACTTCTGTCAAATGTATTTCAATGGGTCCTGCACACAATAGAATTTGGGTACAGAATTCAGTTCGGATTGCAACCACCCAGGTTAAATGGGGTTTTCTTCAACCAAGGTGAGCCCTGAGCAGGCTCTGGTTATGGAACAAGAAGTACAGACTCTCCTGTGAAAAGAAGCTATAGAACGGGTTCCTTCTCCCAGCAGGGAGTCAGAGTTTTACAGCCGATACTTCATAGTTCTGAAAAAGGATGGAGGGTTGCATCCTATTCTAGATCTGTGCCTATTAAATCACTCTGTCAAGACGCTCAAGTTCAGAATGTTAAATCTGAAACAAATCGTGTCACAGATCAGGTCCGAGGACTGGTTTGTCACGATAGATCTGAAAGACGCATACTTTCATATATCCATCCTTCCTCAACACAGGAAGTTCCTGAGTTTCACTTTCGGGGCGAAGTGTACCAATATCGGGTTCTTCCCTTCGGCCTAGCTTTATCACCCCGCGACTTCACAAAATGCATGGATACAGCTCTAGCTCCGTTGCGACTCCAGGGCATCTGCATGTTGAATTACATAGACGACTGGCTGATCCTGGCACAGTCAGAGGAGTTGGTGGTTCAGCATTGAGATGCTGTTCTCGCCCACATGAAGCATCTGGGCTAAAGAAAAGTGTACTATCTCCAGCTCAGAAAACCTCTTTTCTGGGTGTAGTTTGGAATTCGGTCTTGATGCAAGCACGTCTATCTCCTGTTCACGTAGAGGCGATTCTCACAGCCATAAACAAGCTGAAGCTAGGCCAGTCACTCACTGTGAAACAGGTTCAGAGACTGTTAGGTCTGATGGGGAAGGGGAAAGGGGAAATCCGTTTTGCATGATCAAGATCACGCGGCAATGCCTTCATGCTTGTGTAGAAAAAAACCTGGGTTTCTTTCCCAGGGCCGGTGTTGGGAGTTCCTTGTCGTCGCGTAACACATATGATGGATGCGTCCCTCACTGGCTGGGGGGCGATCATGAGTGGTCGCTCAGCTCAAGGTCTTTCCTGGCACATAAACCAGTTGGAGATGATGGCTGTGTTCCTGGCACTCAAACACTTCCTCCCAGATCTCAGGGGCCATCATGTGTTGGTCCACACAAACAATACGGCGGTGGTCTCTTATATAAATCATCAGGGGGGTCTGCGTTCGCGCCCCTTATGCAAGTTGGCACACCAGATCCTCCTGTGGGCCCAGGGGAAGCTACTGTCAGTCAGAGCAGTATAGATTCTGGGGCGTATGAATCACAAAGCAGACATCCTGTCAAGGCAGGGTGGTGACTCGACAAGGGTGTCCCTTATCTCCATTACTTTTCGCTTTATTTATAGAACGACTTGCCGCTGCAATAAGACAGAATGATAACATCTCTGGAGTTTTTTTAATCAAACAACACTAATCATAAAATTTCCTTATATGCAGATGACCTATTACTTTTTCTACAAAATCCCAAAACATCACTTTCAGAAATAATTAACGTCATCAACAAATACTCTTATATATCAGACTATTCCATAAGCTGGACCAAATCAACAATTGTACCACTGAATATAACTCACAGGACACTAGTATACAGGACACGCTAACACTAAACAATATTACATATTTAGGAATAAACATTTCCCAGAACCTTTCTGACTTATTTAACCTTAATTTTATCACACTGTTAAAAACAATAGAAGATGACTTCCTAAGGTCCCCACTAATGTAGCGGGCCCTATTATGCTGCAGGCCTTCTGTCTTCCTCTGTTCCAGGATCCAGACCAGGAAAAACTTAATTTGCTCTGTCCTGTCAGGGCTTTGGAGGCTTACGTCCACAGAGCTGCCCTCTGGCGTAAGACTTATCAGCTGTTTTTCTGTTTCGGGTCCCCACATAAGGGGCACCCTGTATCTAAGCATACATTAAGCAAGTGGATAGTTGAGGCTTTCTCGCTGGCTTATGAGTTGTCCAGCCAACCGTCACCTCTCAAGGTCCAAGCCCACTCTACTCGGAGTATGGCTGCCTTTCTGGCATTACTCTCTGGAGTTTCCCTCCAGGAAGTTTGTGATGAGGCAGGGTGGTCCTCGCCTCACACCTTCATTAGGTTTTATAACCTAAACTGGGCCTTGACCCCAGGGTCAAAAGTGCTTGTGTCTTAGTGTGCGCATCCAATTTCACACAGACAGACACTTGGTTTTATGACGGTGTAGGTATTTAGTCTCCAAAGCAATTGATGCAGTGCGAGTTCCCTTGAATGGGAATGTCTCAGGTTACGTATGTAACCATGGTTCCCTAAGAGGGAACAAGACGCTGCGTCACGTTGCCATACTCCCAGCATGCCTGTGACCGACTTACTTTGACTTTCCAGAAGCTAACACTGTTTGGTTCAGGTGTGCTTTATAGTTTCCTGGTCATGACGTCACCCATCTATGATGTTCCGTCACGCCATTGGACTGAATTCACATGTGCTTCACAACGCAATCACGCAGAGGCATTCCCAAAGTGCTTGATGCAGCATCTTGTTCCCTCTCAGGGAACCATGGTTACATACGTGACCTGATACTTTTTACATTGTTTTCAAAAAACTTGCTCAGTCCAAAAAAACACCAAACTATAATGACCCAGGGTGAAAAAATGTAATTTGTGGTTTAAAATTATCAGTTGTATCAATCTAGAAATGTATCATGAATGTCTTAACCACAGTTCATAATGTATCAAGTTCTAAAAACACCCCAAAAGCAGCATAACTATCATTAAAATGTCGATTCAGTTTGTGTGCTATATTCTGAATCTTCTGAATTCTCCAGTTAGTCTCTTTGCTGGAGGGGAAGTTTATCAGTGACCAACTTAATGCTCATCACACAAAGAAGGACGTCAGAAGATGAAGAATAATGCACAAAATTATGGACCACTTTTATGGTCCTTTTTTGAATTTGACAGATGACTGCCACTATGTAAAGTCTAGTTTAATCTTAATTGGTAGACTCAGGGGCATTACATTAATGAATTAATACCTGGTCTACACTTGTGAAAAAGAAGTACACTTTAGGATATTTTTTATTTTTTTTAAAAAAAAAGAATTCCCGTTATAATATAATTTAAAAGCTTACACTTACTACAAGTACAAAATGGAATATTTTCAGACACTTAACTGCATTTTAATTGCAGTTAAATTAAATGAAAATTCTACTAACAAACAGAAACTTTCAAGGGGGAAAAAATAAAAACTTAAAATTGCCTGGTTGCAAAAAAAACTTGATCGTACCTTATTGCTGAAGATGGGATCATAGAGGATGTGGTGAGATCTTATTGTGAAGAGGTACCAACCAGGAGAAGGATACAGAAGTATTTCCAAAATTCATTATTACATTAAGGGTGAAAACAGATCTGACATAATTTACCTTAGATTTGTTTTTTAAATCTCAAAAACCTGCAATTTTAAGAAGGTTGTGTGGACTTTTATTTTATTATCAATATTATATTATCTGCGTAAGTACAGGTTTTTTTTTTTTTTTTTTAAATATACTTTTAATATTTGAAGAACACTACAAGCACAAATTCAATAAAATTAAGAACACATTTTTTTCAAAAGGGTATGTTTTTTGAGTATGAACTGAACTTTTCACATCAAGTTTGTCATCAGTATATGTAAGTAAAACTGAGTGTGTTTGGTCTCTTTCCATTGGTGCGTTCTTGCAAGAACTTTCTGCAAATAAGACTGCTTGGTGCTCTTTGCTTTAGATAATTTTGTGTGAATGAAAAGCAAACATGACACTGTAAATGTGATCTCCTGACACCTATGAGAGAAGTGCTTTTCCTCTGGTTTTAGTAAACATTGAGCAGCTGTTAGTGGATGAGGAAATACTTCTGATCCAGTAACATACTGTCTTGTCATGCCCCACAATAACCTAAAACTGCATCTCCAGTCGTTTGGTCACTGATTGATTGGTGGAGATCAGGTCCAAATCCTGTCCTCATGAATCAGTTTATAAAATTATACATTTCTGATACTTACCAAACCAGTTCTGTCTGTTTGTTTGGTCTTCCTGGTGTTGTAAAACAACACAAAATCAAATCATCTCTATCTCCTTTCTAAGGCCGTGTGTCCACCAAAGCATTTTTTCCCCCCCAGTGGCTATCGTACTTTTCCAATTGTTTTCAATGGGAGCGCCACGTTTTTTAAATGGCAGGAGCATAATGAGGCGCTGAGCGTCTTTTTCATGCTCAAGCACTGAGAGCTCAGCATTTTTTACCAGTCGCCTTGAGTTGAAGAATTTTCAACTTTGAGTAAAACACTGCGTTCATCACTGTCACTTTTTAGCCAGTCATCCAATCAGGATGGTGGTGAGGTGGTGAGGTAGGAAAAATACAACACCAACCAACTGTCACAACATTCTTGCTGTACAATGACAACAACAAGTGGAAAACGGAACAAAATGGATGAGAAATTAATAATGCTGGTTCCGAACATACATATCAAGTACTCTACATTGTGTCGACGTTTTTATTTTGAAACAAATTATCTGCAAAATCAGTTACAAGTAACAGTGCTACAGATATTCCATATCATAGCAACAAAGTATCTCAACTGAAAAAAACATTGGGCTGCTGAAGCGCTCTCAAGCGCTCACAGCTAGGTGTTTTCAGCAGAGCGTCCAGCTTTTCACCTGGCTAAAAACACTTTGGTGGACACGCGGCCTAACTGTCCCTGGTCTTATGGTATATAATTTATAACTGCATTGTTACGCTCCACAAGTGTTTCATGTTTTTTGCTTTTTTTACTTTTTGAATGGAATTAGTGAAATAAATAAACTTTTTGATGATATTCTAATTATATGACCATCACCTGTAAGTGCTTGGCAGTTTGCCGGCTTGAAGGCATGGTCACGGTAATCGCAGTCAAGTAATGGGACACGCCCTTCCTTTGCTTGGGGTGGGGGAGGGGGGTCACCGTTGATGAGGATGGCAAAGAGGGATAGGGTAGCCTCTGACTGGAGGCCTGGGGACTCATACTTTCCTGGCAGGGGAGACACCATGATCAGGAAGGTGGTTCACCCAGGGTGAGGCTCGGCCATTGCACTCCGGTTGTGCTGAACCCTGCGATTTCCCCAAATGTGGGAATCTCGACTGCATAATTTATGGTAGTGGGTGACTGCGTTCGCGCTTTCCCCTAGACATACTGGTTGAAAGCAGATTAGGTGGTGCTGAGAGAACCTGTGGTTTTTAACAGTCGTAGCATTAGGCTTGTTCGACTTGATGCAGCGCCGCAAAGACCGATCGGCGGTGGACTTGAAGCAGTGCGTGCCGGTAAGAAATGTTGTCCGACTTGAGACAGTGCTGAAGTCATGTGACTGTGACGTATGGCTTTAACCGTACCGTGAGAGCGATTCGAGATCAGCTGCCTGAGTTAGCCAGTGCAGTTTCTCAAGAGGAGCTGCACGAGCGCTGATGACACAGCTGTTTCATGATTGGCCGGATTCACCCCATGATAACAATCACACGTGTTTCGTGTTTATTGTCACGCCTTCAGCTCCACTAATGCTCAAAAATCTGTGTTTTTATAACAGTTAAAGCTCTTTTCATGTAGTCGCGATGTTGTATTGTGTCATGTTTATCAAAATAAAATGGATAAAAAACAAAGACCCCACTACATTGTTATTTAAATAACATATGCTTATGTTGAACTTTATTCTTGTAAAAACAGACGCTATGCAGTACATAAAGTTTTGAATGAAAAGGTTTCTGAAACATCAGTGTATTAGTCAACTATTGCATTTATTTCACTTCAGCTGTGATAAAGTATGCAAACCGATGCAAACACAGCGCGATCGTCACTACGGGAAGCAGAATGTGTCCGACTTCACGTCTCCGTCTTCAGCTCCTCCCTGCCTGCACGCGGCTAATCTCACTAATCGGTTACATCCAGCCGCAGCCGATGTCGAACACGCCTGTTGTCTGTGGCTCAGTCTCCATACGCGTTTGCACGCCCCTTTTTGGAATCATGTGTTGTATGTGCCTACCTGGTTTTGCAAAGTTCTGAGTTTTCATTTAGGGATGATAGGCTCTTGAGGGGGGCACTTAACCATGCCCGTTTTCTACATGTGTCGCAGGTGCTCACCTAGTTTTGTAAAGTTCTGAGTTTTCATTTAGGGACGATATGCTTTTGGGGGCACTTGACCACAGCCGTTTTCTAAATGACCCTGTGGTAGCTATTGTCACGACTGGCTCAAAGCCGTGACAAATGAAACAGAGGACATAGTCAGCTTGGTAGGTTGCAACAAAAAGAGATTTATCAGCATAAATAAGAAAATGTATGAAACAAGAAATCGACAAAACCAAACACGATTTCTGTCAGACATATCAATAATCAAACATCAGACAGAACCAAATTTATATTCATAAGGAAATCAAAATAAACAAAGACCAAAATCAAAACCAAATATTCATCCAGATCTCCTTCCGTGAGATTCTGCTTTTTGCACATTACGTAATAATCCCACCATAACATCAAGCACGTAACAGCATGAAACAGCATGCATACACTGCATGTTTAAGCAGAAACTGTTTACAAAAAAGCACAATTATTATTCATAATCAACTTCCATCAAAAAAGTCATGTCATATGAAATCATGTAACCAAGGCCATGTGTGGCCAAAAATGATTAACCAATTATATTATAGCCCACTTTTTACAATTCAATCAAATCTTGATGATTTGATAAATATGGATATTTTTCTTACAAAAATGCACCGCTTCTTTTCAGAAGGCCTTTATCAAGCCTTGGAGCCATATGAATTACTTTTATGATGGATGGATGAGCTTTTTTGTGCTTCAAAATCTTGGGTACCATTTACTCCCATTATAAAGCATGGAAGAGCCAATATTTTTTAATATGACTCTGATTGTGTTTGGCTGAAAGAAGAAAGTCATATAAACCTAGGATGGCTTGAGGGTAAGTAAATTATGGGATGATTTTTTTATTTTTGGGTGATCTAACCCTTTGAGTCATATTAGATACAGTGACATGGAGAATCATAATAAAAAAAGAAAAGAAAAGCATAAAGTTGCATGAAAACATTTTCACAAAAGTTTGGCTTTTACTCTCAGAAAGAGTTGCAGAGATGGAGCCTGCTCACATTTTTTTTTTTTCTGCAGAAATGAAGGAAAATCACAGAGCAAAAGAAATGTTTGGAGATTTATAGCTGCAGGCACGTGAGAAGGTTATGGGCTGAGGTCAATGAAGGGGGGTGTAGATTTGGCACAGAGGAACCCAAAGAAAATATTCCTAATCTCAGCATGCTTTTACACTTGAGCCACAGATTAAAGCTGCACTGAAATAAACAAGTGGGGAGATTGGTTAATTTTTCAAAATGTGCTCTTGTTTTTGAGGAGTTCGATGGGTTTCTGTTTTGAGAGAAACATAAAGTGAGCGGGTTCACCCCTGCTGTCGCCTGCTGGGTCTCATTTCAGGCAGGAGTTTGGGGAGGGATATGCAAATGCAGCTGTCCTGACTGCAGCCCCCTCAGAGCTGCAGCTGCAGGGTCGAGCTCACGCGGCCGACTGTTGACAGAGGGATCTGAGCGCTCACAGCGACTCCTGCTTTAGTATTCTGCTACTGCTGCCCTGTCGCTCTGTCTTTCCTCTTCACTTTCTCCTCTGTCTGCCTGTCTCTCTCTCGTGTGAGTGGTAAAGTGGGCAGGATGGTGCCAGAACAGCAGATGTTTCGATTGCAGCACTGCTTGCCCGCCAACAACTGAAGTCAGTGCTCCAGAGAAACCTTGTGGGACTCAGCAAGGAAAACAAGCAACACTTCACAACCTCCGGACTCTGCAGCCCAGCTGACTTTGCTTTTTTCCCCCCTTCTCCTTATCCTCACCAGCTTTTGCTTTCTATACACTTTCTCTGTCTTCCTCCACTTTAAGTGTTTTTGTCAGCCTTTGCTCTGCTGCTTAAAGATGAGGGGGATATTCACGTGTGGGGGTCTTCTGTTAGTCACGTTGCTACTGACTTCAGTGGATGCCAAAGGAATTCTCTATGGAAGTCCATACAGATACAATCTACACAAGTCTGGGAGCGTCCCGCAATACAACCCTGGAAAACCAATGGGTCACCATAAGTAAGTAAACAGTAAAGCTTGATGTGTGTGTGTGTGTGTGTGTGTGTGTATACACTGTATATGTGTGTACAGCACAGAAGCCCAATTTATCAAGCATTAGTCCATGTGGGTGTGTGTGTGCACAAGAAATGAAATGTCAAGCAGTGACAGAAGCGTCCTGCAGTTTCACATGCTTCATCTGCAGTTATTTTAACAACGTTTTCTGGAGCTCGTTTCAGGAGCTCAAATTCTTTGAGAAACAACATGTAATGTATGAAGTTACAGAAATTCATTTGTCCACCTCAGGACTTTTAGTGAACTAAAAAAGGTGATTAAAATACTTTTACTTTAAATACGGATACTTTTCTAAAATCATAACAATCATCACAACGCTTAAAATTAACAATTTTCTTTGTATGACCATATAAAAAAAAAGATCATATTTTATATTAGGTGGCCTTAACTACTATGCACTAATAATAAATACCTACATGACGATGGTTTTACTAACTCCTATGTTCTGGAAAATTCCCACATTTATAGCTAATGAGTTTGAGGTTTGGATAAGTTTAGGAGTAAATGTCAGATTAGGCTTTGGGGTGAGGGTTGTTACAGGGGTAAAGTTAACAGTGTAACTACAAATGTTAATTAAAAGTTCTTTAAATGTAATTACAGTGCACTAAAATGTACAAAATTGTATTATTCTGTTACGTATAGAGCTACATTGAAAAATGCAAATATATTTGATTGTCTTTTTGATATTTTGGTGAACTAATTCTTAATATAAAGAATTGTCAGGCTTCAAACTATATACACGCTCCAAACTTTCCCCTGCTCACCGCATGCAAAACAATAAGTCGTTAGCACCAACCAGTGAGAATGATTTTGAACTTAAGAAAGCAGATTGGTTAAAATATATGTTGAGGGCCAGTAGGAAAACATAACCTCTAAATATGTGTGCTCTGTTTCACACACACTGTTACTATGTAATGCACTTGTTAATCACCTGGATCATTAAAAAACAAAAACCAGAACACAAAATCCAAAATCTGATATTTTGAATAGGAACAGGATAGGCTCAAATAAAGCACTAGTCTGAAGTCAGTATAAATGTCCTAAATCAATACTGATATTTTGTTCCAAAAGTTGCTCTGGAGCAATTTGAATCTGACTGAAAGATAAGCAGTTGGCATGTTGAGAAAATTCCCATCAAAGACCTGTTGGCATCTAGGAATTCTGAAATGCCAGTGGTATCAAATGCAGATCGCAAATGCTGGCAGTGGTGTTGTATCTGCCTCATCTGTCCTCAATGACCCATGCTCTGAGCACTATCTGCTACCACACAAACCATTTGTGTATCTAAACATGTTCATCTTGGTCACTTGGGTAAATCACAACAACCTATAAATCTCCCGCCTAACACTGTTTCCATTGAGCTGCCCATGTAGGCAGCATCTTAAGGCCTTCTTTGCCATGCTCCCGATTCGAAAGCTGTTCACAATTTTACTGTCTTCTAAGATAGCTTCTTTTGTCCACAGTCTAATGCAGCATATCATGTATTCTTCACAAAAAAAAAGGCAATCCCAGAATGCATTGCAATGAGCCCAGTGAAGATATTCCATCCAGAATTGGACAAAGAAAGGGAAATGTTCTCTGCTTTGACAACCCTTGTGAAGTATAATTTAGCATACTTTTAAAAGTACTTATGGAAATAATTTTCTTTAAAAGAATATACTGAATGTAAATGAATGTAAACTTAATTCTATATTATTTACAAGAAACGTTCTGTATAAATCTGCAAATATATTGTATAGCTCTATGTAAAGCGACCTTGAGCTATGGAAAGGCACTATATAAATAAAACTTCTTCGTCTTCTTACAATTAAATGAAAATGTATTATTGTATTTGTATTGTAGTTATTTTAAATGCAATTTGTTGAACATACTGTAGTTGAACTCAAGAGTGCTTTTCGACCCACTTTAGTAGGACTTAAGTACATATTTATATGTAAGTTCATAATTACTTATATTGTCTTTGAGATATGGTAAAGTGTACTGCCAAATCATCACACATCATCAGAACGTTTCATGAGGCAATGCAGAGTTGTAGACAGACAGTCACAGAGAGCCACAAACAAACAGTAGCTGCCTTTTACAGTTCCTCCTGAACCAAAACAGCCTATGCTGTGCTTATGCTGAGCTTATGCTGTGTTTACGCCATGTCATAACCATAATTATGAGATGGTAACCTATTCAGGCGAGCTGTTCACATCGTCAGACACGGATTTATGCGTTTCTGAAGGGAGGTTGGGATCTTATGCTTTTAAAGCTACCTTGCTATTGCTAGGGAATGTTTGACCTGACTAAGAAAATTCATCATAGAAGATGTACAATGCCTACTACAGCACGTTGAGAATGCAATGTGCACCTGAGCTGCATTATCCATTGCATTCTGACTCTTTGTGTTAATTTGAGCATGGAATGAAGAGTATGTTTCAGACCTTAATCTTGGTCTGTCGGGTAACCACAGAGCCCTGTGCCATGCCCACCCACTCCAGTTTGTATCTTGTCTTCTCTTATGAGCAGTTCTCAAGTGGTCTTTTGCTATCAGCTTGTGACTGCTACACTGGGGTGCATTTCTCAAAAGCATTGTGAGCCAACTATGGCGTGCAAGAAGCTTCATGTATTAATCTCTTTTTTTTATTGCCAATGTGTGAACAGCTTGTAACGAAACTTCCCTGACTTCCTAGGTTGTCTATGAAAGCTTGTAGACTGATTTTTATGTGAAGGACTCAGGACATTTTTGCCATGAAAATCCAAAGGATGTGATGGTTGTAATGGAACTGGGACCCGGAGACAGAGGAATGGGTGACAGATGTTTATTTGTGCAGCAGAGGGCAAACAGGTTATATAGACTCGAGGGCGGAGCCAGCAACTCAAGAGACCAGGACGGAGCCAGCAGCTCAGGAGACCAGGATGGAGCCGGCAGCTCAGGAGACCAGGGTGGAGCTGGCCATTCAGGAGGCCAGGGCGGATCTGGCACTTCAAGGGTCCAAGATGGTGTGGCCTCCGTGGCCCCAGAATCGGTCACTTTGGCCATGGGCATATGGCTGAGGGCTTAGGCGTGGCAGCCATCTTGGCTGAGGGCTCAGGCGTGGCAGCTATCTTGTGACGAGGCTCTGGAAAATGGCAACCATCTTGTGACGAGGCTCTGGAATGGCAGCCATCTTATAATGAGGCTCTGGAATGGTGACCATTTTGGGACAAGACTCTGGAATTCCAGTTGTGGCAGGAAGGGACAGTTGGAAGACCGGGACAGAAGGGAAATCCGAAACTGCTTCCTTGACAGTGTTGGACGATCCACACAACCACAGAATGTATTCGATGTACCTCTTAAGGGAACACGTGGTGGCAGCAGATGGTAATTGCTTGAAGAGTGGAACGTCTAAACCAGTCCAAAAGATGGTCTTGAGGGTAGCATTGTTCCAGGGTGGGGAGTTTGAGGAACTCTTTGATGTAATCCTCTATCGGACGGTGATCATGGGAAATGGTGAGAAGCAGATCGGCAGGGTCAACTGGGGTGAGGAGAATGCCCATTATTCTGCAGTCTGTTAAGGTCCAGTCTTCTGTAATGGAACTGGGACCCAGGACAGAGGAATGGGTGACAGATGTTTATTTGTGCAGCAGAGGGCAAACAAACAGGCACAAGGAGAACACAAGGTAGTGGAGAACACAGTAGAGTGGAATGCAGGAGAAGGACACTGGAAAGATCACATGAGGAATCACTGGAGACAACGCTGGAGACAACACTGGAGATGACACTGGAGATGACACTGAAGATGACGCTGGAGATAACACTGGAGATAAAAGATCCAACATATTCCACACAATAGGTATCAACGAGACTCGTTCGCAAGGAGAAACAAGAATAGTGCAGGTGATTAGGATGATAGGTTGCAGGTGCAGGTTATTGAGAAGGACTTGCAGGTGGGAGCCAAGGAGGATGCTGGGAAATGTAGTGAAGGAATGGAGGCAGAGATGGTGACTGTGACAATGGTAACATGCGCTCACGAGAGCCTCTCCTGTTCTTACAGATGAAACATGCAGAAAGAGCCATTCTGTATTGCAATGTCAGTGTCATGCAAAGAAAAGGAAATAATTCAAACTTTAGTCTCACATAGCCAGATCTATACTGTATATTAAATATATATATATATATATATATATATATTATGTTTATCATCCCTAATTACTGTATATTACACATGCAATAAAAAAATTAATGATCATCTTTAAACAAACATGTCCATGAAAATGTCACATATAGTTGTCTGTATGACAAAACCTGATGAGCACATCACAATAGCTCATCATTAGCTCATCATCAGTAAGAACATATGAGAATAAAGCATCCAAGACTTACACAAAGTCATTATGCCTTTGCCAGTGTAATGTTGATGAAATTTTAGCCCTAACGCTGCATTCACACGGGGCGTCAGCATCAACGCTTGACGGAGGGCGTGTCTGAAGCTTGTGCTGACGCAACCGTTATATTGATTGCAGCCAATCACATTACTTTCCGGTGTTGCACGAACGCAGTTGGCTGCGACTGCTCTAGGGTATTTGCATAGGGCGATCTGATTGGATGACGCCTGCGTTGGCGCTTGAAAAGTTGAGAAATCTTCAACTTCTGCCGCTTGCAACGCGAGTGAAGCGACGCGACGGAACCCACAATTCAGTTCGGCAACGCATGACGTCACCCATTCAAAGTAAACGAGAAGCGTTAACGCCGGCGCCCCGTGTGAATGCAGCCTAAATGTATCTCATATGTTTCAAATTTTTCTCTTTATATCATTCAGTGCAAGTGAAAGATTAGTTTCTGCAAACAGCAGCAACATCATATTGCAATACAATTAAAACTAATTTGGGTTTTGTAATTTGTATGTAATCGTTATCACTGTATTTTCATCAGTGACTCACCACAAGCTGAGAGAGAAAGAAGCTATTGTAAATTTGGACAACTAATTCATCAAAAATGATAGTCATTCATATAAGACATAAAATATGTACCTAAATTAACAGTTTTGGCAGATAACCAGATCTTGAATGCTACATAGGCAGCAACCCAGTGTCATACAGTGTTAGCATGTTGCTGTTATCAATGTGACACTCTGTGACACTGCGTGATTACAGTTACAATGTATTTACAGCGTTTCTTCCAGTAATTATAGTGTACCTATAAAGTATGTACGTGCAAGTATAGGGGAACAATATGTAAAGTCTTGGGAATAAAGGGGTAACGACCAGGAAAATAAATTATTTATACTGTAAGTATTTTAGAATAACTTCTATTATGATAGACAACAATCTTACATGCAGCTGTTTTGGTTTGGGCTTACATGTTTCAAGACAAGTAAAACTATTGCAATTTTTTTTAAATACTGGGGAAATATACTCTTGTTCCATGTAGTTACAGGGTAAGTATGACATCTGAGGGCTGTAAATTGAAGTGGTGCTTGTTACTCTCGTTTCATAAAGTTACAGGGTAAGTACTATAAAAACACACAATCTGATTTTACAGACTCTGAAACATTTATATGAAAAACAAGCTTGAACTCTCAACCCTCTCATGTACGCACAGGTGACAGTTGGTCGGAAGCTTTAAAGTCTACAGTTTAAAAATATAAAATATTTGGTATTTTTCTTACAAACACATCGTTTCACTTCAGAAGACATTGATTCATCCATTGGGTCGTATGGCTTACTGTAGTTATTGCTGTAGCCCCCCTATGTGCTGTTTGATGCATTCCCAGAGATTATTTATTTTTCTAAAAACCTTTTTTTGTGTTCATCAGAAAAAGGAAGGTTGTATACATCTTGGATGGCATAAGGGTAAAACATGAGTAAATGGTGAGGATATTTCTGGGTGTACTGCATTTTCTGTTAATACATAGGCCTACAGAATTGAAAGAAAGAAAAAGAAGAGGAACAAGAGAAGGAGGAAGCCAAGCAAGATAAACGAAAAAGAAGTGTTTTAGCATTAAATCTGTTTTGAAATAAGATGTTTTTCCAAAAAAAAAATTTTCCAAGGGTTATCAGATTGTGTATACATGTGTTTTAATTGTACTTACTGTACCCTGTAACTACATGAAACAAGAGGGTAACAAGCACCACTTTAATTTACAGCCCGTAATGTAATACTTACCCTGTAACTACATGAAACAAGAGTATATAATTCCCCATATTAAAAAAAAAAAAAAAATGCTATAGTTGTAGTTTTAATTGCCTTGAAACAACTTAATCAGTGCACTTTTGCAATAAAAAAACAGTACTGTGTAAATGCACTATGTAGCCTTTATAGGTACACTATAATTACTGGAAGTTACTACTAATATTTTTTTTATTATATTTTTTTTATAATAATTAATTAATTCATAATCAAATAATGAATTTATCATAATATATCTGAATTATCAACACTATCTCACGACCAATTCGTACATATTTTACGAGGTGGCTAATTCATATAAATTCATACGACCTTGTACGAATCCGTCCGATGTGTCTAAACCTGGGTAGGGTAGGTTTAGGGGTGGGCTTTGAGGCATGAGTGGGGTATGAGTGAGGTCGTATGAATTCGTATGAATTAGCCGCCTTGTAATTCGTACGTACGAATTGCCTTGAGATCGGGTTGGATCTATACATTTCTGTTTTCACAATATTGGCTGGAATACCTTCACTGAGCTCATCAGCACTCCAGCCAATCAATTTCTATCTAATGTCTATGGAAAACATCTGTGGCACATCTGTTAACATGAAAAATTTTTAATTTATTGTGAATGTGTACACATATACAAAGTGTTTAAATAAATGAGAAACTTGTTATAGTAATATAATTATAATGGAAGCTTAACATGCAAGTGGACATGCAAGTGGAATCGGGTTTGTAAATAAATACAAAAAAAAAAGTTCCAAAATAAATCCAACATAAATCCAAAAAAAGTTGGGACACTGTACAAATTGTGAAATTAAAAAAAAGGAATGCAATAATTTACAAATATCATAAATCAAATTTTTTTCACAATAGATAACATATCGAATTTTGAAAGTGAGACATTTTGAAATGTCATGCCAAATATTGGCTCATTTTGGATTTCATGAGAGCTACACATTCCAAAAAAGTTGGGACAGGTAGCAATAAGAGGCCGGAAAAGTTAAATGTACATATAAGGAACAGCTGGAGGACCAATTTGCAACTTATTAGGTCAATTGGCAACATGATTGAGTATAAAAAGAGCCTCTCAGAGTGGCAGTGTTTCTCAGAAGTCAAGATGGGCAGAGGATCACCAATTCCCCCAATGCTGGGCCGAAAAATAGTGGAGCAATATCAGAAAGGAGTTTCTCAGAGAAAAATTGCAAAGAGTTTGAAGTTATCATCATCTACAGTGCATAATATCATCCAAAGATTCAGAGAATCTCTGTGCGTAAGGGTCAAGGCCGGAAAACCATACTGGATGCCCGTGGATCTTCGGCCCCTCAGACGGCACTGCATCACATACAGGAATGCTACTGTAATGGAAATCACAACATGAGCTCAGGAATACTTCCAGAAAACATTGTTGGTGAACACAATCCACCGTGCCATTCACCGTTGACGGCTAAAACTCTGTAGGTCAAAAAAGAAGCCATATCTAAACATGATCAAGAAGTACAGGCATTTTCTGTGGGCCAAGACTCATTTAAAATAGACTGGTGCAAAGTGGAAAACTGTTCTGTTGTCAGACGAATCAAATTTTGAAGTTCTTTTTGGAAAACTGGGACACCATGTCATCCAGACTAAAGAGGACAAGGACAACCCAAGTTATATCAGCGCTCAGTTCAGAAGCCTGCATCTCTGATGGTATGGGGTTGCATGAGTGCGTGTTGCATGGGCAGCTTACACATCTGGAAAAGCACCATCAATGCTGAAAGGTATATCCAAGTTCTAGAACAACATATGCTCCCATCCAGACATCTCTTTCAGGGAAGACCTTGCATTTTCCAACATGACAATGCCAGACCACATACTGCATCAATTACAACATCATGGCTGCGTAGAAGGATGGCCAGGCTGCAGTCCAGATCTTTCACCCATAAAAAACATTTGGCGCATCATAAAGAGGAAGATGCGACAAAGAAGACCTAAAACAGTTGAACAACTAGAAGCCTGTATTAGACAAGAATAGGACAACATTCCTATTCCTAAACTTGAGCAACTTGTCTCCCCAGTCCCCAGACGTTTGCCGACTGTTATAAAAAGAAGAGGGGATGCCACACAGTGGTAAACATGGCCTTGTCCCAACTTTTTTGAGATGTGTTGATGCCATGAAATTTAAAATCAACTTATTTTTCCCGTAAAATTATACATTTTCTCAGTTCAAACATTTGATATGTCATCTATGTTGTATTCTGAATAAAATATTGAAATTTGAAACTTACACATCATTGCATTCTGTTTTTATTCACAATTTGTACAGTGTCCCAACTTTTTTGGAATCGGGTTTGTATTTGCAATATGTGAAGATCCTTATTGGCAGCAGAATGGTATAACGGTTTCTGATTTAACTCAACCAAAGACTAGTCATACACTTATTTATAAAAAAGGAAATCTACTGCAATAACAATCTGTTTAACAAAACATACAACAACTCATAGACTCATATGGAATGCAAAATATATTTATATTAAGAAGAGAAATTAAAAAAAAACAAGCATAGCCATAGTTATTTCCTTTAGACCTTCCACACAAAAAGAGCAAAAAGGTACACAATTCAATACAGATCTTGTATGATCATGAATGACAACAGTAGGAAATGGGGTGAATACAGTCTTATCTGAGTTCCATTCAAGTTCTCACAATGTCCAATAAGTCCTCCAGCCAGTTACCTGCTGTACTCAGAGATCAAAGTTCTTGATAGATCAGTATAAAAGGTGGTATGGAACAGTTGAAGAGTAGAGTCAGGTTGAAGACATTTTGTAGTACAAAGGAAAGTAAAATCTTTCCCACAAACTTCCCTTCAAGGACCATCCTCCAGACCCCATACAAAAAGTCCTTCTACAAAGTTAAAAGTATAATAAACAAATAATACAAATAAATTCTCACACTTCCAAAACCAAATGAAAAGATAAATTACACATTTTATACACAATATAACATGACTTACTTGGAGTTGAGCATTTAAAACAAATTTCCCAACCAGGACTTAAGGTGCACATGGCAAGGCCATGCTTTAGCTTTTGCATGCTACCTCTCCTTCTACCATATTACCTGACTTATACTAAAACACTCTAATGCCCTCTAGTGCCCCTAGTGTTGAGGAAGAGCAACAACCCCTATAACAGGCTTGTGACCGTTATATATCACCCCCCTCATTGGATGACTGAACACTCCCATAGAAAGGCTTCAAGTTTTGAACATGATAAGTATCACAAATGTCAGGATTATCAAGAAAGGAAATAGTATAATTTACAGGGCCCAAACACTTACAAACTTTAGCAGGACCTTTCCATTTTGGAGACAGCTTAGCCATGAAACCATCATCAGCTTTCGATAGAGGGTGGGTACGAACTCAGACGAGATCACCTTCTTTATGGATAGCCTGTTTTCTTCTCAGGTTATAGTAGTGTCTCTGCTTAGCCTGAGCTTGTTGCACATTCTCTTTAACTAGCTAGATGAGGCTCTCCTGTCTCTCCACTGTATCGTATGTGGGGTTGCTAGGATTGGGTGGTTTTGTTAGAGCTCTTTCTAGTGGTCCTTTTAGTTTACGTCCCAAAGCAATTTCAGCTGGGGTAAATCCAGTATTCTCTTGCCAGGCAGTGTTAACGGCAAACCGGAACTCTGATAGCCACTTATCCCAGTTACGATGATTGTCTTTGACATATGAAGCTATCATGGTTTTAAGGGTCTTGTTAATACGTTCTGTTAGGTTGGTTTGCGGATGATATGCAGTGGTCAACTTTTGTATGACACCCCATTGTTTGCATACAAGATTTAGAAGATTCGAGGTGAATTGTGCACCTCTGTCAGATACTAGATAGACCGGAGTTCCCCATCTCGTAAAAATCTCATCAATGAGGATACGCGCTATCTGAGGTGCTTTGGCCACACGTAATGGAAACAATTCAACCCATTTTGAACAATAGTCTACTATGACTAACAAATGTTCATTCTGTTTTGGACTCTTTCGAAAAGGCCCCATCAGGTCTACACCCAACATGTGTCCAGGCTCAATGACAGGAGTAGACTGTAGGTAGCCTGACAACTTGGAGAGGGTTGGTTTATACTGCTGGCATGTTTGGCACTCCTTGCAGTATTTCCATACATCACTTCTCAAACTTGGCCAATAGGCAACTTCCATCAATCTCAACAGCGTTTTAAGTCGACCCAAGTGTCCGCTAAGTGGATTGTCATGTGAATATCTTAAAAAAAAAAAAACTTAGGTCATAAACAAGCAGGTATTACTAACAGTAATTTGGGCCCTTTTTGCCCATCTGGGACACTACGAAACAGGAATCCATTTTGAATAACAGTGAACTCTAGATGGATCTAGACTTGTCTGTGAATTAGCCTTTTGACTCAACTCTTGTATTTCTGGGTCATTCTGTTGTGCTGTTGCGATATCTGACCAATCAACAGGTAAATTGGCCGAGACCCCAGAATCTCTGGTGGCTTTAACCACAGCCATCATGTGTGTTGAGGTAGTGTCTAAACTTCAGGATAAAGTATCTGGGACAATGTTACACTGTCCTTTTCTGTCCTTTTCTTAGCCTTGAAGTCGAATTGTCCAGCGAGTTAATCTGGATGAAGGTTTGGGATGTTGGAAGACCCAAGTTAAAGCGGCATGATCAGTGATTACCTCAAATGGTGTTCCTTCCAAATATGCTCTCCATTTTTCCACAGCCCACACCACTCCAAGACATTCCTTTTCGGATACAGAGTATGACTGCTCTGCTCCTCGAAGCAGTCTAGAAGCATATGCGATCACATGTTCTTGTCCATCAATCTCGTGTCAACACAGCTCCGAGACCAACTTCGCTCGCATCAGTTTGTACCCTGAAAGGCTTACTGAAATCAGGAGGGACGAGTACCGGGGCTTTGGACAAGTCTTGTTTGATTCTTTCAAATGACTGCTGACATTCTTCAGTCCATGCCCACGTGGCTTGCTTCTTCTTTAGGGAATGGAGTGATGCGGCTTTTTCAGATAGATTTGGAATAAAGCGGTGGTACCATCCAGCCAATCCTAAAAATCTTTGTAACTCTTTGAGAGACTGAGGTACTGGGAAATCACATATAGCTGCAACCTTAGAAGGGTCTGTTTTTACTCCTTCAGCGGATACCACATGGCCCAGAAAGGAGAGAGATCGTTGCACAAGGTTACTTTTCTTGAAATTCACCGTAAGACCAGCTTGTTGGAGGCAGGTAAAGACTTGATTCAGGTGTTGTAAGTGTTCTTGTTCATTTTTTGAATACACTACTATATCGTCTATGTAAACAAAGCAACACTTCCCTCTAACGTCTTTGAGAACACACTCCAATCTCTGAAATGATGCTGCAGAGTTTAAGTCCAAACGGAAGACGCAAGAATTCAAATTGTCCTGCTGCTGTTACAAACGCAGTCTTTGGGATACTGTCAGATTCCATTTCCAACTGCCAGTATCTGCTCTTCAAATCTAGAGTACTGTATATTGATGCTCCATGTAAGGACTCCAATATGTCTTGAATCTGGGGCATGGGATAACCATCCAAGTGGGTTTTTACATTCAGTCCCCGATAATCCACACACAGTCTTAAATCACCTTTTTTTGGTACAATGGAAAGCCCAGGGAGAGACTGAGGGACGAATAATATTCTTACTTAACAGCTCCTGAATTTCATTGTCAATGAACTGTTGTCTGGGTACTGACACTCGGTATGCTCTCTTCCTAACAGGTATTTCATCTGTTGTGATGATTCGGTGTCTTACAATTTTGGAGTGACCAATTTCATGAGTACAAACAGTTGGCCAATTTCCCAAACTTTCTAGTTGATTTTTTAATTGATCAGTTGAGTCTGCTTTCATGACCAGTTGGTTGATGGATTGTAAGGTCTCTACAGTCATTTGAGGTGTAGGTAGTGCAAGATAAAAGTGAAGTGAAGGTTTGGAAGATTCATGAGACCACAACGGAAACCTCTGCACAATACCATCATCCATGGGAGAAAAACAATATTGTAAGTTCTTGAAATCTAATATTATTCCCGAAGTCATCAAGAAATCCATTCCCAGGATAACTTGAACGGTCAAATCAGAGTCTCTCATTACATACAGGGTTAACTTGAACATCTTGCCTTGTAGTTCATACTCCCAGTCAGATTTTCCTAAAGCTGTTTGGCTTTGGCCATTTGCTAGTAGAAAATTTTGTCCATTACTTGACTTCCATACCTCATGATTTTTCAGTTGCCTCCAGCAGGATTCCTGAATCAAAGAAAGTGTACTTCCTGTATCGATGACAGCTTGTAAGTACCTATTTCTCAGCAGGATAGGTAGGGTAATCATGTTTGGATCTTGTATTGAAGTACTTTGGACTGATTGCATTACTCTTGTGTTAGCATGGGGAGGTTTAGGAACTGTTAAGTTGTGACTTCTTTCTTTGAGCCTCAGCGTTAACATTATTCCAGTATCTTTTTGCTTCCTCCAAATCTTTCTCAATTTGTGTTCCTATTCTTACCAATTCACCCACATCTCGTACTGTTCCTCTAAGTAGGCTGGCTAAACGTGGGTTACAGTTTCTAAGAATGGACTGCAAGATCTCTTTTTCAGACATTTTTCCATTTTAAACAGAGGGCTCTGTAGTGAAAAGCAAAATCTCGTATGTTCTCTTGTGCACCTTGTTTTCTCTCTAGGAGCCTTCTAGCCGTTTCATCTTCATAGTCTTCATTCAAAAATGAACACAGGAAGAATTGCTTAAATTGTTCCCAGGTCTGTACATTTCTCTTCTCAGCTACCCACCAATCTTTTGCAGTGTTTTTTTTAAAACAGATGTAAGAGAAGCTAGTATTTCATAGTCAGATAGAAGTCGGATGGCTAGATATTCTTCACATCTCTCAATAAATGCAACTGGATCATCCTCTTCACTGCTATCGAAGTTTGGAAACTCTATTTTTACAGGTGGAACTGCAGAAGGATTTTCAGAACCAGACAACTGTGTGTAACTGGGTTGAACTTGATAGTTTTGGTTATTGACTTGGGAAACTGAGGGAGGCCGGATAGAGCTTTGGGTTGGATGAATTGGAGTTGACTTCAGAGGGATGAGAGATTTGAACTTATTGTCAAGCTAGGTGTCTCTTCGTTTTAAACGGTCTACCATTGAGCGACCCAAGTCTTGGATACTAAGTTCAAGTTTTTGCTGAATTCTAGAACATTCCCTCTCCATTCGATAGATTAGTCTGTCTTCCATCTTCTTGCATCTACTCTCCACTTCGATCTGGGAAAAACTTTCACCCACCTTTTTATTACACTCTTCTAGTCCTTTCTCCAGATTTACTAGTCTCTTCTCTAGCTGTTCCAAACTGTCCATCATCGGCGATAAAGAGTTAAACTCCGGTCTTTCTTCCATTTCAAGTGGTGGAGGTGGTGGAAAAGAAAGGTCATCAAGAGACTCAACAACTCTTTCCTCCTCATCTTCAGAGTCGATATAAAGTTCACTGAATGTGCTGATGAGCTCTCTAATAGGTTCCCTCCTGATGACAAATGGTTCAGTGGTAAAGTCAAGCTTGGAATCTGGTTCACACTCACCCTCTGTCTCAATATGCTGATTCTGAGTTGCCATTTTCTATATCATCAAACAAACAACAAACATTAAATGCAATAGAGGCCCTGTTGGGGCGCCATTTATATAACGGTTTCTGATTTAACTCAACCAAAGACTAGTCATACACTTATTTATAAAAAGGAAATCTACTGCAATAACAATCTGTTTAACAAAACATACAACAACTCATAGACTCATATGGAATGCAAAATATCATATTTATATTAAAAAGAGAAATGAAAAAAAAAACATGCAAGTAAGCATAGCCATAGTTATTTCCTTTAGACCTTCCACACAAAAAGAGCAAAAAGGTACACACAATTCAATACAGATCTTGTATGATCATGAATGACAACAGTAGGAAATGGGGTGAATACAGTCTTATCTGAGTTCCATTCAAGTTCTCAGAATGTCCAATAAGTTCTCCAGCCAGTTACCTGCTGTACTCAGAGATCAAAGTTCTTGATAGATCAGTATAAAGGTGGTATGGAACAGTTGAAGACATTTTGTAGTACAAAGGAAAGTAAAATCTTTCCCACAAACTTCCCTTCAAGGACCATCCTCCAGACCCCATACAAAAAGTCCTTCTACAAAGTTAAAGGTATAATAAACAAATAATACAAATAACAAATTCTCACACTTCCAAAACCAAATGAAAAGATAAATTACACATTTTATACACAATATAACATGACTTACTTGGAGTTGAGCATTTAAAACAAATTTCCCAACCAGGACTTAAGGTGCACATGGCGAGGCCATGCTTTAGCTTTTGCATGCTACCTCTCCTTCTACCATATTACCTGACTTATACTAAAACACTCTAATGCCCTCTAGTGCCCCTAGTGTTGAGGAAGAGCAACAACCCCTATAACAGGCTTGTGACCGTTATAATGGTGTTGACAGCATCTACCAGCATGGCAGATAACCAGAAGTTTCACCATCCAGGAAAGCAGCCAATTGGCTATTTAAAAAATTGCAAATTTACAGTTATAAACAGCTTTAGGGAAGAATTCTTATAAGTGCCATAGACAAAGGTATGCCTACTTTTAAAAGCTCTGGAATTTTTGCTTGCTAGGTTTCCATTGTGCATCATAAATAAATGAACATAATTGAATATATTTTCTGTTCATTTATGCATGATAATTGACACTTTGCCACAGATGCGGTCCGTAGTGAAGCTGAAAATAACTCAGATCAGTTTGACATCTATTTCTGCATGTATCTTTGAATGCTGTGCATGAGAGCAGGCCTAATTAGTTTGAGTGAAGGTCCATTTTTATTACTTCTCTGAACTCTACTCTTGCTATTCTGGAGGATGGATACAGTATCTCCATACTAAATGTATCCCATTGTTCAATAGTGTGTAGCAGCTCCTCTTTCTAAAGAAAGAGTTAATGGATCCTAAAAAGCTTCCATGCACCGTATCTCCATATTTATACTGTCAGTAGCCCCATCCCTTTCAGAGTGACTCTTTAAAGCATGACCAATGACTGAACTCAACGACCGATGAAAGATTGGTTCCATTAGTGTGAGTGAGAGAGTGAATGAGATAGAGAGAACAATGAAAAAATGGAGGGAGATATTTATATGGAGAACGAGAGGAAAATTCTGGCACAACTCCATCTCACAACTGTAAGCTTTAAGTGCCATTAAAAGCTTTTGACATGCCTGTGCATTACTCAAGGGTGACTAGGGGTCATTTTAAACAATGCTGGCCATTTATATTTAGATTATGAAAATCCACAGCTAAATCTTGAGCTAGATGATGGTCTAAAACAATTTGTGTGGCTCTGCTTTTTTTGCACTAGTCACATGTAGCCAGCTGCATAAAGTCTGGTCTGTAAAGTCTGGCCAAGAACTTCCCACTTAGACAGGAAGAGTCAAAGTGACTGAAATGTGCAGTTGCCAAGCACCATTTGTTTTGTTTATTTAGTTAATTAGTTAGTTCTGTGAATGATTCTGGGATTAATATTTCAGAAAATACAAAAAAACAACAACAACAACAACAAAAACAACAACTACATAAACGTTTATAGATTTCCAAAAGTAGTAAGTAGTGATAACTTTCTTCCAGCTTTCTTCACTGTTTGCATCAGATGGTCAGTAAATGTCGTCTACTTGAGGCTGAGACAAGTTTTGCACCTCTTTTTTCATGTGGTGTACCTCAGGTGTATGTACTAGCCCCCCTCACATTGTTATCAATTCATCGCTGCATTTTATCCCATGAGATGAATCCAACACACACAGAAGACACACCAGCTGAAAGATCTCTCCAATAGCCTCTTTCACCATTCCTCTGATAGATGAACACACGTTTTCCACATGCTGTGTGGTCTTTGTGGTTTGGGAGATCAGCCTGCAGAGCTAATATTCATCTTTCATATGCACCACACAGATCATAGGCCCTGTTTAACACATCACAGGAGGCTCTTAGATCACTTTACATGTCTGACAATGTGTTAATTTGTCCTTTCACAAGTCACAGTACTGTAATTTGAGCAGCATCACAAGATACTTTGTTCCATATGAACAAATGCAAATGCATGAAATACTAGTAAATGACCTTTTTGTTGTTAAACATTAGGTTTTTTTTTTTTTTTTTTTTTTTTTTTTTAATTGTTGACAGAACTTAAGCAATGCTTGCAACTTCAAACAACATGTCTAACACGTATACTGTATCTGTGTCATGTCTCTCTTGGTCTTCCTGTGGACATAATTTCATATTGATGGAATCAGCTCATGCAGCTATGGTTGAATTGGGCTATGTGTGAACACCTGGACTCATTTTGCTTGACTACAGAGGTTGTCCTTTTTCTTCCAAGTGTGCGCTCACCTGACAAACAAATGCTGAATGCTGAAGTCTGTTTTTCGTTACTCACAGTCAGAAAATCTTGAGAATTCTGCATGTAATTATTTGCATTCCCTTCATTTGCAGTGTTTGCACAGATCTATTCAATGCTGCCTAAATTAATGACACAAGTCACACTATTAATCACACAACACAACAATCACTAGGTATGAATTACTGTTTTCCTCATTGGGGGCCAAAAAATGTCTCCACAAGGACAAGGATTTTGGATATTGCCTTTTGGACATTTTGGGTTTACCAGGGCCACACACACAGACACGCACACACCTACTACACACACACACACACACACATGTTTGTTTTTGTGAATTGTGGGGACTTTCCATAGACTTCAATGCATTTTACACTGAACAAACTGTACATTCTATCCCCCTACCCTGCCCCTACCCCTAAACCTAACCCTCACAGGAAACTGTGCAAACTTTTACTTTTTCACAAAAACTCATTCTATATGATTTATAAACCCATTTACATTGTGGGGACCGCTGGCTGGTCCCCACGATGTAGGTGAACTCAGGTTTATATTACATCATGGGGACATTTGGTCCCCACAATGTAATATAAACAAAAGCACACACACACACACACACACACACACACACACACACACACACACACACACACACACACACACACACACACACACACACACTATTTTTAAAAATCTCCAAGCTGCTTTAAGACAGAAAAATGAAGACACACCAGACTTCTCCTGTTAGGTAGTTCACTGGCCACACTTGTAATTAGATTCATTAATGTCAAGAATTTCTCTACACCTGAACTCCCTTACACACTGTGAATGATTGAAGCTCTATAACAGTCCAGATCTCTCAAGCAGAACAGCAGGACTTAGAGTTTTGCTCCAGGCTCACTGGAAAATGCCAACTCTAGTACAGCAATGCATGACTGCTCTTCTTTCTATGAGCCCTCTGTGTTAAGACACATGTACTGTACATGTGGGCTGTATTTTGCAAATTTATAGCCAAATATGGGTTTCTTTGTGTGTCTTGTATGTATCACTTCAACAAAACTGTTTGTTTCATAGCGGTGTTAGCATTAGACAGCCATAAATCAGATTTCAACAGCTGTTGAGCTGTGTAATCACTGTATAATGTTGTTCCTAATAGAGCTAGTAAACATGACTTTGGGTTTGACAGAATAGCATATTTCTATACTATTCATACTATGTTTTAGCAAGCTGAGAACAAAGTAAATGCCAGGCACTATAAAATCAGACATATGGAATATAATATACATATTATGGAATACATATTTGACAAAATTTAATGATATACAGTAAATCTCAGAATGGCAGTATAAATCTCAGACAGACTTGGTCAGTCTGTTACTATTTTTGCAGTATATGCAGTATTTACACTTTCCACAATGTGCATTTTTTATGTTTATGTATTGAGAAGCATCAGTGTTAGGGAAAGTTACTTTAAAAAGTAATGCATTACAACATTGTGCTACTTCCTAAAAAATTAACTAATTGCCTTAGTTACTTTTTATGGAATGTAATGTTACTCTTTGGTTACTTATACCTGGGCTCGGCTTGCTTCTTCTTTTTTTTTTTTTTTAACAACAACAACAACAAAGTTCTATTTTTGGCAAATGTAAAGGCCCTTTCACACCAAAAGTGAAATGAGTAAGACTCAGGCTGAAGGAAATGCAAATTCACGCCTGTACAGTAGAGGGCACAGCTCAAACAAACCTTTCAGGTTCTGGATCGCAGGAGAAGGTTCGGTGGAGAAGATTCAACACTCTTCAGCAATAAAAAAAAAAAAAAAGAAAAAAAGAAAGAAACACAAATGTGGTGTTTGAAGTAATTTTTGCTTATGCGTATGGTTGAATTGGATTATTGAAGGTCAACAGCAAAGACATTGATTAATAAAGTAAGTTTAAATTGAACATATTTAATTATTGCAGGTTTGCATAATATTCTGAGTTTTCATTTCATTTCATTTTTTTTTTTTTTTTTCATTTCGAGGAATACTGAATCTGTTTATGTGCAAGTGATGCATAAGTAAATGCATGCTCACGTCTAGATATACAATAACCATCATGTTTGTTTACACTGCGCACACAGCGTCTTTGCACTCACTCCAGATTTCATGGAACAGGGAGAAGTGCCAGTCAAAAAATGTGACAACAAAGTAACTTGCATTACTTATTTGAAAAAGTAACTCAGAAGTCTTGCTGTAAATTTTAAAGTCATGCTTTACTTTAGTTACTTGAAAAAGTAATCTGATTATGTAACTCTCATTACTTAGTAATGGATTATCCCCAGCACTGAGAAACACACTGAATGGAATACTGTGTCCCACATTACAAAAAAACAACAACAACTTGACCTTCCATTTCCTGTGTGATAAACGAGCCATTAGCAATATTGTTATTATATCTTTCTTTAATCATTATTTAATCAAACTGCTAAAAATTAGGAAATTTTACATGAAATTGTTGATGACATGCAGCATACTGTGGCTGCATATCTGTTCCATTGCTGTTATTACATAGCCAGTATCTCTTTGTTGTTTCTTGTTGCTGTGGACACTAGGCAGTTAGCTGCACTTCCGATGAAAAAGTTTGAACGAATGTGAATGGGTGTGTTTTTTAGTTTAACACTGATGCAAAGTTCAGCATGGATTGTGGAACTGTATATTATTTCATGCTTTAATGAATCATTCTGCAGCATTTTCTGTTTACAATACTGAAAGATTCTCTGGTGGATGTTTAACTTTATTGTTTTTTTTGTTTTTTTTTTTTTTTTTAGCTGATGTTACTTTGCCAAGTGAAAAAGTGATTGTAAAAAATTTTACAAATAAATGATCATTTCCATCATGAAACTCAACCCAATAATAAAAAGCCCGGCTTACTTATTCATTTTGCATGTCTCTATCCTCACAACAGGAACTTCTGTGCTTACGTTGTCCAGAAGAACGTCACCTGTGTAATGCAAGATGGAGTGGCCACATATGTCAAACCAGAGTACACTACCAAGTGCATATGGGGACAGAAATGTCCTGTGCTCATGTAAGTCATGCACTAAGAATCTTGAATGGAATAGAATGTAGAGGGATTTTAGTGTTACAACAAAATATAGTTCAAAATGGGTTTTTATTTTTTCAAACTAGCAAGAGAAAGATAGTCTCAAATATGTTTATGTTTATGTCATGTTTTGGTGGTGTTTGAAGATGTCAAGCAATTTTTATTGTGTCCTTGAGTTGCCTTCTAGTGGCCACTTAGAATACTGTTCAAAGTCCAGTAAAGCTGTTCAGTTTTACATTCAGAGAGCAGCAGAAGCGTATGATATTATTTGGCTTCTGTATGTAAACATGTGAGATAAATTGATGGAGTACACTGAAAAAAGTGAAAATGGTTTTCTACATTGGTCTAATTGAAAATCATGCTTTTCAAGTTGAAACCTGTTTTGTTCAGTTTGTCTAAAAGCAAATGACAGAAACAACAGAAAAAGTTAAGAGAAAAAAAACAGTATTTTTAAATAGTGTTGATGTGTAGAACACATACTAGCTCTTCTGACTGCAGAAATTATATTTCTGTCACACGTTCTTTCTTTTGTTATAACAGAAAATATGATGCCTATTTTAAAAAAGACATCACAATAAACATTATGGTCTTTTAAAGTTTTATTTCTTTATTTCTTTATTTTTTATTTCTTTATTTAATATTTGTTTGAATAAATGTTTGAACCAAACCATAAATATAATTTGACAAAAAAAGTAATATATTCGGCTGTAACAAATTAGTAAAAAAGTATTATTATTATTTTTCAGAGGATAATAGGCTGCATCATTACGGTCTTACCTGAATGTCAGTGAATAAAAACCCTGATGTACACAGGGCAAATGGATGATGAAGTGTGAAGTTCATTCTGTTTGTGACATTCAGCGTGTTTTTCCCTGCAGGTATCGGACACTCTATAAACCGCAGTACAAAATTGGTTACAAAACCATCACTGAATTGGAGTGGCGTTGTTGCCCTGGTTACTCTGGAGAGAACTGCTTTGATGGGCCGACCTCTGACCCAGATGCCATGATGCCACCCTTCAAGGGCTCTTTCCCTCGGCCCGGGGTGAAGGGTTACCCCAGGGGTCATCCCAGGATCCCCTTTCCTGGAGGTCACCCTGACAACAAACCCATCCCTAGTGGATTCATACCACCAGAAACTCCAAAAACAAGTTATGGTAAATGCAAATGACATATCTCACCATTAGCAGTTTGATTATTAATGTTACATGAACACTGCAATTAATATTAACAGTTGGGTAAAGGATAAATGTAATAAATAGATCATTACAAAGTAATAATGTTTACAATGGTACATTATAGTTTTAAAGCCAAACATCTATGCAAGGGTTTCCCAATTTTTTTCTCAGCTAAATCCCTAAATTGTAAAATATTTACTTGAATTACCCCCTGTGCTTTGAAGTTTATATTTAAATAATTTGACAACACTTCTGTATGTTCACGGTTCTCTGATATCGGTTAATGGTCACATGATAAGCAAGTAAATAGATACAAATTTTAGTTGTGATACTGTTTCAGTCCACATTACAATTACACTGGTGTTGTTTAATTAATTAATAACTTTGATTTGACAATCACACTAAACTATATCATGATTATCATGGAGCCCCATTTATTTGTGTTAATTTTACATTAGATACACTGGTGTCAAAAGTATTCACATTCAATACTCAAGTAGAAGTATAGATACTAGGGTTTAAAAATACTTCTGTAGAAGTTGAAGTATCAACTCAAGCTTTTTACTCAAGTAAAAGTGTAAAAGTACTGGTTTCAAAACTACTTGAAGTATAAAAGTAAAAGTAATGTTAGGGAAAAAAATGCCATTAGGGACAAAAGCTTAGGCCGTGTCACGGGGGTCTATTGTGCACTCCACCTCCTCAAAATGTCATAAATAATCTTTATTGGAATGTAAATGTACATCCAAGCTTAACTGCAGGAATCTGTGAGGGCAGCGGACAAGAAAAATGTGGGTAGTTTTGGTGTACCCAGGGCAGGCTTAGTAACAATCAGGGCTTGACATTAACACCCGCCAACCCGCCAAAGTTTTCTGCTCTTTCAGTTCACACCGCACCGACAAATGCCAACAAACTCGTCTGTTGGAGTTTGTTGGATAGGTGTTGGCGTTGGCTGGAGTCTGTTTTTACCAGGCTGAAAATGTTTAATCGCCGTTTGTTTGGTCGTCTGACCATCCAACAAACGGCAACAAACTCTCGGTGCATTCCAAACGGGATATATCGCCCTCCGAAGGGCACTTCGGAGTGAAAAAATCATGGCCGCCATATTGAAGGGTCGTTTCAAACCGAAGTGTTCAAAACTGGCCACTTTAAAGGGCCCTTCGGAATGAAGGATTTCGAAGGGTACAACTGATGGACACTTCGGACCCCCATGATCCTTTGCACAGGAAAGTTGTTTGTCATCACAAAATGGGTACAGGAGGCTATAAATATATGTATAGTGTTTTATACTACTGTAATATTTATACGAGTTAAATTTAGTACATTATTATGGTCAAAACGACATTGTACTTAAACAAAAATATTTTACAGCTCCCTTTATCAGTCCATTCAAATGTTTCAAATACATAGACACAATATACATTATGGTGCGATAAACCAAAAATAAATGAATAAACTAACGTTAAACAAAGGGCGCAGCTTGCGCAATCTATCCTCCTTGATTGTCTCGTTAAGATGACGCAGAAGTGCGTTCCAAAAAAGGAGTATTTTTGACCTCTACACCGTTCATCCCTTCGAAGCTCTCACTCCGGAGGTTAAACACTTTGAAGGGATTAGGGCATAGGGATGAGCCCCTCCGAATGGAACGCAGGGCCTGACGTAATCTGACCTGGCCACGAACCATTGCCATGACGATGAGGCAAGTCCCCTGCAAAGACAGCTGTTTGATCGCGCCCGCGCCTCATGCACACACAACAAAGCACTGGAAACGTGACATCGCAGCTTGTTCGTTATAAAAAATAAAATACAGTTTAAAAAAAAACATATAAAAGGAACAATAGTCCGTAGTGCAATCCGTGCCATTCAGCAAGAGCACTGCTCCACTTCAGTGAAAGAGAGGTATAACACCATGAGAGCAACGTACCTTCAGTTTCGTTTTATATTAATTCGTTTTGGCTTGTTTAGCTACATGGTTGTATGTGACTATGGGGCACGTAAATAAAAAGGGTCGTGCTAAAAAAAGTTTAAAAACCGGCGTAAGTAAGCATATACGCTAATTTATTCAAACGTCTCTCTACCGACCTAGCTTAATTTGCAGAGGACGAAGAGAAAGCACCAGTGTGATAGCCTAAATGAGCCAGTATTAGAGAAATAATAACTTTTAAGAAATCATCTTTTTCGAGTAACGACCCCCAGCACTGTCGTCCGTGCTGGAGTGTGATGTGATTTGTGATTTGACGTGATTTGTGACGTGCAGGTGCGCTGGATCGCTTACAACCCAATAGGGTGTCAGAATTGTATATGTTTATTCTCATCCCATAGACATATGTCTCATCCAACCACAATCAAATTCACTCTATCCAGATGGCGCGATTTATCTGGATAGTTTTTTTTTTTTTTTTTTTTTCAAGCCGGAATGAAAACAAGCCGAAATGAAATATGAGTAACGAGGCTATTTTTTAAAATGTAAGGAGTAAAAAAGTACAGATAATTGCGTGAAAATGTAAGGAGTAGAAGTAAAAAGTCGTCTGAAAAATAATTACTCCAGTAAAGTATAGATACCCGAAATTTCTACTTAAGTAAGGTAACGAAGTATTTGTACTTCGTTACTTGACACCTCTGATTAGATATAATTCATTATTAGATTTTCATCAACTCACAAACCCCTTGAAGTTCCTTCACAAACCCCCAGAAACCCTGCTTTTCTAATTTCGTAAATGTAGTTTGCAAAGGTTTAAAAGTGATCTTTTTCCCACTTCTTCCAAGGTCCAAATGCGGGAGTCTCTGGTGAACGTTTGGACCGCATTGAAGAAAACCTTCGTAAACTCTCTAAAGATCTGGACACCTTGAATGGCATGGTGATTGGCATGGAGGAACGTCTGCGCATCTCTCTTCGTGAGGACACCAAGAAGATGCTGACCTCATTGCTCGGTGGCGCCCCCCGGCTGTTGGATACCTCTGTGGGCTTCGGGCTGATCCCAGAGGGCACGCCAAATGGCTTAGATGGCGATGAGAACCTCCCTGGTTTTGGAGAGTTGGTGGGAAGAGTGATGGAGGTTAAAGATGAGCTGAAGGTCAAAAGTGACATGCTGGATGAGATCCGTGGAATGGTGATGGGACATGATGGCCAGCTAAAGAGACTAATAGACACTGCCACAGGGAGACCCATCCCTGGTGATCAGCGACATCTAGAGGAACTTCTGGACTCCAGATTGGCCGGAGTGAGGGCAGATGTCCTCGATGGCTTTGAGAGGAGACTGACGGGTCTGGAGACTCACTGTGATGAGAGAATCGGTCAGGTGAGTGGTTCACTCAACTTTTCACAAAGACCGTTGAACATAATGACATTTGTTTTGTTGGTTCTAATTCAAGTCGGCATGAACCAGAAATTGTGACTAATTAAATTTTTGTGACTAATTTTTCATACATGAATATGTCACAGTGCAGCATTGCAAGCAGGCATTGAAATGAAGAATTATTAACTTTAGCGATACTGGATGATCAAACATGAGTATATTAAAGGGATAGTTCACCCAAAAATGAAAATTTGATGTTTATCTGCTTACCCCCAGGGCATCCAAGATGTAGGTGACTTTGTTTCTTCAGTAGAATACAAATGATGATTTTTAACTCCAACCGTTGCCATCTGTCAGTCTTATAATGCGAGTCAAAGGTAACACAATTTATAAGAGTCAATAAACATGCACAGACAAATCCAAATTAAACCCTGTGGCTTGTGACAGCACATTGATGTTCTAAGACACAAAACGATCGGTTTGTGCGAGAAAACAAACAGTGTTTATATATAATTTTTTATCTCTAATACACCACTATGTCCAACTGCATTCAGCATTCGCTTAGTGAGGTCTGATCACGCTCTGACAGCGGAAATTATGTCTAGCACTCATTGAAGTATATGCGCGAGACATCAATGCCGATGTCAGAGCGCGATCAGACCTCACTAAGCGGTTGCTGAACGCAGTTGGACATAGTGGTGTATTAGAGGTAAAAAATGATATAAATACTATTTGTTTTCTCGCACGAAACCGATCGTTTTGTGTCTTAGGACATCAATTGTCACGAGCCGCAGGGTTTAATTTGGATTTGTCTGTGCATGTTTATTGACTCTTATAAATTGTGTTACCATTGACTCGCATTATAAGACTGACAGACGGCAACGGTTGGAGATAAAAATCATCATTTGTGTTCTACTGAAGAAACAAAGACACCTACATCTTGGATGCCCTTGAGGTAAGCAGATAAACATCAAATTTTCATTTTTGGGTGAACTATCCCTTTAACATATATCAATCCTGCAAGATCTGTTTTAATATGAGCTGCACATTAACTAACTCACATTCATTATCTGTTGTGAAGACTGGTGATGAATATTAATTACACAACTAGACACTCTTGGAAGATTAGCAAACAAATCAATATTCAAGCCATCATTGATTTTTGCAGTAGCAAACTCACACTTTCTCAGTATGACTCATGCAGCAATTTTGAAATACTTGCACTGTAGAGTCTTTGGTATTAATATATAAGTACAGACTAGGATTCATTAATCTTAAGGCCCGTTCATATGAACAGTGCTCTTTTCCACTCTAATTACCCACAACTGAGGTGCTTTGAGCAAGGCACCTAACCCTCAATCCTTCCCCGGGCACCGCAGCAAAAATGGCTGCCCACTGCTCTGGGGGTGTGTGAGTTCAATATTTACTGTTGTGTGTGCGGCACTTGGATGGGTGAAATGCAGAGCACAAATTGCGAGTATGGGACACCCATTCACTCACTCACTTACTTATACACACAACTTCATGTCCTCAGCATGCTATGTTTTGAGAGAATCTAGCTAGTGTAATCAGTCTAATCTAACAATATAGTGGAATAAAAACAACACCTAGTCTTTTCCTAGTCTTTTTCCCTAAGTAAATTTTATTTCATGCTAGCCTGGCGTAATGATCTCACCTCCGTTAATACTTCTCACTATTTATTTTGAGGGTATGACCAATTGTTGTCCACATCCATTTTCTTTAAAGTATCCTTGAAAAGGGGGTTTGACTTGTCAAACAGTGGTGGATTTTTCTGGACCTCAGCAATTAACTTTTCTGAAATGCCATCTGCCATTTTAAATGTGTGAGCCCTTAAATTCAAATGGATACTGATTAGCTGTCAGTGTTTTATCATTCAACAGCTCGAAAAAAAAAAAATCATTCTTAAAGTGAACACAACGATATCGTTCGTTTATAACTTTATCGTTATAGTTGTAGTGTGGACTCTGCTATTTTTTATATTTAGAACGATTTTTTGAACTGTAAGAGTATAAAGCATATAAAAAGTAAGAGTATAAAATTAGAGTATAAAGATATAAGGAGTATATAAAGAGCTATAAAGAGTATAAAGAACTTATTTAGCATTAGGATTAAACTGAAAATAATACAAGTTTTTGAGGCAGAGCAACATCAGCTATGATATAAAGTTGATTCACCTAATCTAAGTTTTCCTGTATCCTGTCCTTAGGTTCAACAGCAGTGTCATAAAGAGCACCTGACAGGTCAGGAACAGATTCAACTATCCCTGGATGGCCGTGAGACGGGTTTGAGGAAAGAGCTGGGTGAGCTGCAGGCACAGATCCAGGGTCTGACTGTGACCGAGAGCTGCTGTGGCGACATAAACAGCCTGACCCAGAGGATGTTCCAGTTGGAGGACTCAGTTACAGGCCTGACCGAGTCCCAGAGGCAGCTACAAGTGGACATGACTGACCAGACACTCCACATCGAGACTCTACTGGAAAACCGGCTGGTGTACATGGAGGGCAGGATTAATGCCTCTGAACATGGCCACCAAGATGGGCTGGAGCCTGGGTTCAGCTCCCTGGATGGGTTCAAGACTTTGTTAGACGATAAGCTGAAGACATTGGAGCGACGTCTGTTCGTAGCAGTTGAGGAGTTGAGCAACGCCACGGCACCGGCTCTGCTAGAGGGGCAAGTTGTGCCGGCACTGGAGACGGAGATCGACAGTGTCAGGAGGAGGGTGGAGGCTGACCTCGATGGGATGCAGAAGCAGATGTCTGTCCTTGAGCTCCTCTGCACCTCTGCTTGCTCCCCTGCCTCTAGCCCGGAGACGGCCCTCATCCAGACGGAGGTAGAAGACTGTAAGGAAACAGAAAAGAAGATGATGGACCGCCTGGACGTGCATTCCAGCAAACTGGATCATTTCAACAACACCTTACAGGGTCTCCTTACACAGCTATCCCAGGAGGACACAGAGGGCTCCATTCAAGGGGAAATCACTCTCCTCAAGATCAATGTCAACTCTGTCAATCGTACCTTGAAGGGACTACATGATTCGGTCAGCCTGTTTGCTCGAGAAGTCGGTCAGGTAAATTCCACCTGGCAGGAACGGGAAAGCCGGCTGGTCTCTCAGGTTCAGGGCATCTCGGATCTGGTGGAGCGGCAGGCGTCCATGCTTGGGGCCGGGGAGCGGAGGCTGATCCAGTTGAAGGCGGAACTCCAGGGCTTGCGGCGGAGGTTGGCCGGGGAACTGCAGGGTTGTCGCACTACAACGCTGGGAATGCAACAGGAAGTGATGGGGGTGGAAAGTCGAATCACCCAGGTTGAAGGACAGTGTGGCAGCCTAGGTGAGTTGGCCGATGACCTTGAGAGAATCCGCAGTGAGCTGGAAAGGCATTCGGTCAGCTTCCTGGAACAGGTCAACGGGACGCTAGAAAGCCATTCTGAGCAGCTTGTCCAACTGAAGGATGGTCTTAAAGACTGCATGAGCAAAACGGACCCCGCAAGACCGCGGGGTGACGGTCAGTAATTCTTCCTATACAGAGAAACCACAAGGCCTGAGGCTGTACAAACTTGCAATATTTTTGTTCCCTCAACAGGGCATTTTGTCTCCTATTATTTGTTTTAAGCCTTTATACCGATTTAACTGGGTTTTGTTAACTTATATGAAGAAAGTGTGACTGCATTATTAAACATATTTGACGATTTGTTTAATGAAGTAACAAACATGCAAAACACAGGAAAGCGAATGTTATGACACTGCTAAGCTGCTACGGGTTTCTAATGGCAAGTACTGTTCACTACCTTCTCATCTCAGCATCCAAGTCATCTCCTGATTTAATTACTGTTTCAATTACTGTATTATAACACTACAAAGCTAAACATTTTTATAAAAGTCTGATGTGTGTGAAATAGTTTTAAAAATATATTTCGCATTATTGAAATGTTTTCTAAGAGATTATAATTTTTCATAAATAAAAGTGAGATGTGTGAACTGAAGAAAAAAAGTTTGTCAACTATTTCCTTTAAATTCTGATTATTCTGATTCTGATGCATCATTTGTGTAAGTTCCAGTAATGACCACCCAGTGTCATCAAGAACTCAAACAAATCAATGAAACTGAGGCCATAAAGGGATAATGAACTTTCAGCTGGTCATTATTACAAAATAAACCCAGTTTGACATTAATGACAACCTGAATGGACATTAATCTGCTGAATACCTGGTTAATTACCAAATAACTGGACACACATTGTTATTTAAATTTTTAAATTATTATCTGAGAACACAGAGTGATGTGTGAGACTAGCACAGTCATGTAGGTTAAATTATTTGCATGTATAGAAAGTGATCAATACTGTTCAACAGTCATTATACTGAATTATCTATTCCAGAGAAATATTTTATGTTTATCATATTAATGATCAAATGTTATGCGATACACAAATAAATAAACAATCTCTTATTTCTATATTCATATATGGATCCGTATTCCAACCATTTTCTTTTATATAGCATTATATCATATTCTAATACAAACAAAAGGATCTGTTTGACTGTATTTTTTTTTTTTTTTATATATTTCATGATAACCCTGTGATAATATGTTTATCTTCAGGTTTTAATATGCATCACTAGTCTGTGTATTGTGTATTGTGCATTGTGAAGAAGACTGATAACATGAATGTAGACAAAAGCACACTTTTTCTATTTGATGAGTTCATTGTGTGTAGTGTTTTGGCCTCAGATACAGAACATCCCTGAGTTGCTCTGTAAAACCACCCAATATTATAACAAGGCCACACTACAGCAGCAGCAGAGCAAACGTCTAGGTTACTAGTGTAACCCCCATTTTCAGAAGGAGGGAACGGAGACATTAAGTCGATACTGACGTAATGGGGTCTCGCTAGGGAGCCCAATCACCTCCAAGGATACAAAACAAGCCAATGGGAATTGGCCTGTGAGATTTACATGCCGGGCCCCTCCCCCGGCATCCGGGTATAAATAGGGCTGGCATACTCACCTTCATTCATATTTTTGCTGAGGAGCCGAGATAGGTATCTGGCCGCTCAGCGGTGACTCAAAGCTATGGCAGGGAACCGTAACGTCTCCGTTCCCTCCTTCTGGGAACGGGGGTTACACTAGTAACCTAGACGCTCCCATTCAGTCAGTCACGTTCGATGTTACGTCGATACTGACGTAATGGGGTCCCGTGGAAAGCGCCATAACAACTGAACCACGTTACGAGTGTTAGGGAGGCAGATGCTGGCAAACCGTAGCGTGCCAAATGCAAGTGCGGCCCATACTCGCAACCCTCCAGCGCCCAGAGTAAGCCCAGGAATGTCTTCCATACCAGTGGGATGGAGAGGACAGGGCGTTACCGTGGAGAAGTCGAAGCTGCTGTTCCTTACCCACGGGGTGCTTCGGAACTCAATCCCCCGTTTTTCAGCAACGACAAAAAAGCCAGGAAAGTGAGGGAAATGGCACAGCAAGCAAACACCCATGGCTATCTATGAGTAGAAAGCACACAGGTGGACACCGGTTCCACTCAGAGGTTATAATACCTCGCGAATGTGTTTGTGTCGCCCAGCCTGCAGCTCTGCAAATGTCTGCAAAAGAGGCGCCGTGCGCCAACGCCCAGGAAGAAGCAACACCCAGAGTGGAGTGAGCTCGCAACCCGAGGGGGCACGGCCCGCCTTGGGACTGGTACGCCAAGGCGATGGCATCCACTATCCAGTGGGCCAACCTCTGTTTGGAGACAGCCTTTCCCTTCTGCTGACCTCCAAAACAGACAAAGAGCTGCTCAGAGCTTCTGAAGCTCTGCGTGCGGTCCACGTACACGCACAGAGCACGAACGGGACACAGCAATGCAAGGGCTGGGTCTGCCTCCTCCGGTGGACAGTGCTAGCAGGTTCACCACCTGGTCCCTGAAGGGAGTGGTGGGAACCTTGGGCACATATCCAGGCCGGGGTCTCAAGATCACGTGAGAGTAGTCCGGCCCAAATTCCAGGCACAAATCACTGACCGAAAATGCCTGCAGGTCCCAAACCCTCAGGAGCACTGTCTTGAGAGACAGATGTTTCAGCTCAGCTGACTCAAGGGGCTTGAAGGGAGCTCTCCGGAGGCCCGAAAGGGCAACAGAGAGGTCCCAGGAGGGAATGAGGCGAGGCCTAGGAGGATTTAACCTCCTGGCACCTCTGAGAAACCTGATGATCAGGTCGTGCTTTCCTAGTGACTTGCCATCAAGCACATCGTGATGCGCTGCGATGGCGGCCACATAAACCTTCAGGGTGGAAGGGGACAGCCTCCGTTCCAAACCCTCTTGAAGGAAGGAAAGCACAACACCGACTGGGCATTTCCGGGGGTCCTCCCGGCAGGAGGAACACCACTCAGCGAACAGACTCCAATTCATGGCATAGGCGCGCCTCGTAGAGGGGGCTCTGGCCGAAGTGATGGTGTCGACTACCGCGGACGGTAGGCCACTCAAGTCTGCCGGGTCTCGTCCAGGAACCACACGTGGAGGTTCCACAGGTCGGGACGCCGTAGCCATATGGTGCCCTGCCCCTGAGAAAGGAGGTCCTTCCTCAGGGGGATGCACCAGGGATGGGCTGTCGCGAGGAGCATGAGTTCCGGGAACCAGGTCTGGTTGGGCCAGTATGGCGCAACTAGCAAGAACTGCTCCTCGTCCTCCCTGACCTTGCACAGTGTCTTTATATTTGCGTAGGCCCCGGGGCCAGCTGTGTGTGCCAGTGCATCCGTGCCGAGGGTCCCCTCGGTCAGCGAATAAAATAACTGGCAGTGGGCGGATTCCCGAGAAGCGAACAGGTCCACCTGTGCTTCCCCAAACCGGCCCCATATCAGCTGGACCGCCTTGGGGTGGAGTCTCCATTCCCCCGTGAACGTGAGCTGTCGTGAGAGCGCGTCGGCCGCACGATTGAGCTCGCCCGGGATGTAGGAGGCGCGCAGCGACCTGAGTCGGTGCTGACTCCACAGGAAGAGATGGCGGGCGAGTTGCGACATGCGACGGGAGCGTAGACCACCCTGGTGATTGATGTACGCTACCATCGATGTGTTGTCCGCCGGACCAGTACATGCTTGCCCTGCAGCAGCGGTCGAAACCAGCGCAGCGCAAGGAGTACTGCCAGCAACTCGAGGCAGTTGATATGCCAATGGCAATGGGGTCCTGTCCAGGAGCCCGATGCCGACTGGCCACTGCATATGGCACCCCAGCCGGTGGTGGAGGCATCTGTTGTGACAACAACATGCCTGGACACTTGTACTAGGGGCACCCCGGCCCGTAGAAAAGCAAGGTCCGACCACGGGCTGAATGTGCGGCGACAACTCGGTGTGATGACCACACGGAGTGAGCCACGGTGCCATGCCCACCTCGGGACTCGTCGTGAAGCCAGTGCTGAAGCGGTCTCATATGAAGCAATCCGAGCGGCTGCGGATGCCACATGCCCCAGGAGCCTCTGAAATTGTTTCAGTGGGACCGCTGTTTTCCGCAAGAACGAATTCAGGCAGTTCAGCACCGACTGTGCACGCTCGTTGGTGAGACGTGCTGTCATGTTGACCGAGTTCAGCTCCACACGGAGAAAAGAGATGCTCTGCACGGGCAGAGCTTGCTCTTCTCCCAGTTGACCCGAAGCCCCAACTGGCTGAGGTGACTGAGCACCAGGTCCCTGTGTTCGCACAACTGCTCTCGGGACTGGGCAAGAATGAGCCAGTCGTCGAGGTAGTTGAGGATGCGAACGGCCACTTCCCTGAGCGGGGCAAGGGCCCCCTCTGCGACTTTGGTAAAGACGCGAGGAGACAGGGACAGCCCGAAGGGTAGGACCTTGTACTGATATGCCCGCCCCTCGAAAAACAAACCGTAGGTACAGTCTGTGTCGAGGAAGGATCGAGACATGAAAGTACACGTCCTTCAGGTCGATGGCTGCAAACCAATCCTGGGCGTGAACGCACGTGAGAATGCGTTTCACCGTGAGCATCTTGAACGGGAGCTTGTGATTCAAGACACGTAGATCCAGGATTGGTCTTAACCCCCCGCCTTTCTTGGGTACTATGAAGTAAGGGCTGTAAAACCCAGACTCCATCTCGGCTTGAGGAACAGGCTCTATTGCGTTCCTTCGCCAAAAGAACCACAATCTCCGCCCGCAGGACAGAGGCGTTGGGACCTGTCACCGAGGTGAACAGAACGCCGCTGAACCTGGGGGGACGCCTGGCGAACTGAATCGCGTAGCCGAGTCTGATTGTCCGAATGAGCCAACGGGACGGGTTGGGAAGGCGTAGCCACGCCCCCAAGCTCTGTACAAGTGGAACCATCCGGACAACAGAAGTACCCACGGGGGGGCAGCATGGAGCACTGTGGCCCAACTCGGGAGGCAGTGCATCCCGAAGTCGAGGCTGTGAGTGGGGTGCACTCACATGGCTCCGTGTGGGCAGGGTGGCGTGGGAAGGCAGTGCGTTCCCGGGGCGCCAGGACCCTGCCCGTGGTGAAGGAAGGAATGGCTGAGAGAGAGGCAGCGAAGGCTTGCTCACCCCCAGCGCAGACCTTCTTATATGACCCAGAGGTTTCGGAAGTTGCTCTTTTATTGATAAAGCGGAACAGAAAGAAAAAACAACACAGGACGGTGCGGTCACCATCTCCCGAGCAGCTTCCAAAACCCCCGGGTCTCCCGTCTCAGGGCTGCTTCTTAGCCTTCTTCTTCCTCTTCGAAGGAGGCTTGGCGGACTGGGCGGGGGGTGTTGCCTTCCTGCGGGTGGTCAAGAACCACTATGCACAGACGTATGCAAGACATGGGTTTCAGCTGTCGCATTCCTTGTGTCAAGCCACTCTTGAACAACAGACAGCGTCAGAAGTGTCTCGCCTGGGCTAAAGACAAAAAGGACTGGACTGCTGCAGAGTGGTCCAAAGTTGTGTTCTCTGATGAAAGTAAATTTTGCATTTCCTTTGGAAATCAGGGTCCGGAGGAAGAGGAAGGAGAGGAAGAGAGGAGAGGCACACAATCCACATTTCTTGAGGTCCAGTGTAAAGTTTCCACAGTCAGTGATGGTTTGGGGTGCCATGTCATCTGCTGGTGTTGGTCCACTGTGTTTTCTGAGGTCCAAGGTCAACACAACCATATACCAGGAAGTTTTAGAGCACTTCATGCTTCCTGCTGCTGACCAACTTTATGGAGATACAGATTTCATTTTCCAACATGACTTGGCACCTGCACACAATGCCAAAGCTGCCAGTACCTGGTTTAAGGACCATGGTATCCCTGTTCTTAATTGGCCAGCAAACTTGCCTGACCTTAACCCCATAGAAAATCTATGGGATATTGTGAAGTGGAAGATACGATATTCCAGACCCAACAATGCAGAAGAGCTGAAGGCCACTATCAGAGCAGCCTGGGCTCTTATAACACCTGAGCAGTGCCACAGACTGATTGCTGCAGTAACTCAGGCAAAAGGAGCCCCAACTAAATATTGAGTGCTGCACATGCTCATACTTTTCAGTTGGCCAAGATTTAAGATCTTAAGTAATATTCTAATTTTACTGAATTTGGGATTTTCCTTAGTTGTCAGTTATAATCATCAATATTAAAAGAAATAAACATTTGAAATATATGAGTCTGTGTGTAATGAATGAATATAATATACAAGTTTCAGTTTTTGAATGGAATTAGTGAAATAAATCTTTTTGATGATATTCTAATTATATGACCAGCACCTGTATGTATGTATGTGTACACACATACACACACACACACACATACACACCCACACCGATCAGGCATAACATTATGACCACATTCCTAATATTGTATTGGTCCCCCTTTGGCTGCCAAAACAGCCCTGACTCATTGAGCCAATGTAAGGCATTGTAAGGCATCGAGGCAGTCTGGTCCTAGATTTTGCTCACATAGTTGCAAAGTTACTTATAGTTAGTAGAATGTCTCAAATGGACCATCGAAATAAAGAGTTACCAAAAATATTTTTTAAAATAGTAATTATAAATATACAGTATATGATACAGTACATGAACAAACATCCATATCCTATCAAGGTCTAAAACGGCTGTTTCAATTCCTTATCTGTGCCAAACTGAGGCGGTCCATTCGGAGCTGTCATTAAAACTCATTCATGCTTTGTGAAAACTGCTTCCTGCTTGACATAATCAGGATCTTTGTATTTCTGCAGCTCTTTGAGTCTCTGCAGATGTCTGTTGAAAAGAAGCAGATGAATGCTAAATGCTGTTAAAACAGGGAGTGTTATTTTTAGTGGAGGACTCAAAAGAGTCCAATTCTATTTCAGTGTAGTGTTTGATTAAGTGGCAGATGGGGCTGGATGATAATGACGCTGTGAATGGAACATTCAGTGCACTTTCAAGTTAAAATGTTAGCATGCAATCAAAATGGACTATTTACAGTACTTTCTTAAAGGCACAATTTGTATTTTTTCGCCTGTAGGGCTTGCTAAACTCTTCAAAACAATAACAAAGGCGTAGATTGAAGATACAGTGAATGAGCATGGAATCATGGAACTTGTCATCATGCCGATGGATCTAATTATGTTTATGGATGAGTGAATGCAGTCATGTTTTTTAACATGACTGTGGTATGAAGCAGGGCGTGGCCGAGAATCGCGGGCGCGACTGCTAATGAGAGACAGATATCAGTGCCACACATGAGTCTCAGGGGATACAAAGGAATGAGGACATTTCATTCTACCAAATTTCCTGCAAGTGCTGAAATACTACTTATACAGGAAAGTTTATATGACGTTTCACATGGTCTAATGGTACACTATCAAACTAAACTGCATTTGAGTGTGTTAATGTCATTCTATGTATAGTTTGTAAGCTAGATCAACATTAGAATATCATACTGATAATATTCTAACATTTCATCGTGTTGAGCTATATAAAATTGATTAGTCTTATGTAACCTACATTTGCTTACCTGTCTAATAACGTTCAAGAGCGGCATCTCTGTCAAGTCACAAAGCTGAGCCGATATTGATCCTCGTTTTATGTCTCCTTTTGTCCCAAATTTGCTCGCCATGGTCCACAATGTCCATTAATGCATTGCATGTACTTCATGGCAAACTATTTAAAATAAACAAACCCATTTTTAATGAATGCATAATTTATATTATATAAGAATAACTTTTCATACCTTTGATGTTCTGAAATGCTACATAAAAATAAATCAAAGTGAACTGTGACTCCCACAACCGCTTAACCTTAACACAAAAACTAACAGACTGTGTTTCTAATAGCATAGGCTATTATCTGTGACGCAGACCCCGAGTTTCACAGACAAGGCTTAAGCTAGTCCTAGACTAAAATGTAAGTTTGAGCTGTTTTAAACTAAATGTAACTTGTACTGACACATCTTGAAACATGTTAGTGCCATTGTTTTGTCACAAGATGCACAGGGCCAGAGTGTTTCAGAAACAAGGAAGAGGAGGATCCAAATGCAGTATAGCAGTTTATTAACCAAATAGCACAAAATCCAAGCAACAGGAAACAGGCAAAAACCAGAGTAAATGCAAACCAGGTCAAAACAGAACTGAAAACAACTCACTCAATACATCCACTAAAAACAACACCAGACAACGAACATGAGAAACACTGGGGTATTCATACATAAGGGGTGAGTGGCAAACAAGACACACATGGGAACAATCAGGAAGTAATCAACAAGAAAAACTACAAAGGACTACAAAATATGGCACAGAACAGGGAATAACATAAAAGTTCACACAAGACCTGGGAAACACAGGCTGGGATCATGACATTATCATACTTGTACTGTTTTTAGGGGTTCAAGCACATTGTGCTGAAACCCTATTGTAATTGTAAGGATTTTTATTATTTTTCTTCAGCCATAAAACTGATGGTGCATGCAGACCAAACCGTAAGGCCTAGAGCAGGGATGGACAACTCCGGTCCTGGAGGGCCAGTGTCCTGCAGAGTTTATCTCCATCCCTGATAAAAACTCACTTGCCTATAACTTTCTACTAATCCTAGAGACCTTAATTAGCTGGTTCAGGTGTGTTTGATTAGGGTTGGAGCTAAACTCTGCTGGACACTGGCCCTCCAGGACCAGAGTTGTCCATCCCCTTTCTTTTCTTTTTTTTTTTAAGTAAAGAAATTCAAGAATACAATTATACAAATCTAGAACCCACCCCAGCATCCCACCTCTGGTAGACTTATATAATACAAAACAAAAATATAATACAAACACAGAAGGAAGACTAAATAAATAAATAAATCAAAAAAAAAAAAAAACAGGTTTACAAAGATGTTAAGAAAGATGAGACAATATCAAAAGCAGCGTGCCATAAATTCACAGTCTTAACATTAGATCCATGCATACAAGTTGAGAGTTCCATTGAAATAATGTCCAACAAAGACACTGTCCATGTTCATCTTTCCATTGTGTGAGGAGCATTCCAATGGTTGTCTAACTTTTTTTTTTTGCCACTGTGAGAGTGGCTAACAGTAAACATCTTTGTTGAGTGGATAATGCAAGGTTCCCAAAATCATTCAAAAAAAAAAAAAAGGCGTGGGGTCAAACATATATCAGTGCCCAACAGATATGATAAGTCCTGTGAGAGATGGGTCCAAAAAGGTGAGAGAGGGGCAATCCCAAAAGAAGTGCAAGTATGTGCCCCAAGATCCTTGAAAAGAGAGATTACACTTAGGAGAGGAGGATAGATTCATGTAGAAACCTTTCATAGGAGTCAAGTAAACCCTATGTAGCAATTTCCAGTGTAAACATCCCCCATACCTTTTCCGAAAATAGAACTTGCACATCCTCATTAAGATCCTTGGCCCAAACAGTTGTAATATATAAGGGTTTGACTTTGTATGAATGCTCAAGAAGAGACAGATAAATAACTGAAACAGAAGAGGGAGATTTCTCAGAAGCATGGATTAGTTTGTGCAAAGGGTGAATAGGTAAATGAGAGTCCCAAGGCACTCCATATGATCTAACACGCAAAAAAAAAAAAAAAAAAAATACATACAAATACATAAAAAAAAAGAGGTACCTTGTAAATTAAGTTTGGCATGCAGTGTCTTGGTCCAAGGGGGCATGATAGTCTATGACTGTCTATGACTATTAGTCTATGACTAATTTTGAGCACCTATTAGACAAGGTTAACGGAGGCCAATCAGAAGGAAATGTTCAACTCATGGGCCTAGAGGTCTGTAAGAATTTTGAAAGAAATCGGCCACTAGTTGGCGCTAACGAGATTTACGGCTCTGTAATCATGTGATGTTTCACACATACAATATGTATATAATTTGATAGATCTCCTCATTCTGAACAACTTTGCCTTAAAAACCACTGCTGTCAATCAAATCGTTCATTAAATATTTGCGATTATGTAAAAAAAAAAAAAAAAAAAAAAGAAAAAAAAAAAAAAATTGGCAAACTAGACCTAGGTTTTTTGCCCAGTCGAAACCAAACCAGTGCAGTACAATTCTCTGGACTCTCTAGATCAATAAATATATATATAAAAAATTAAACTTTCACGTAACCAGCAGATGGCAGTAGAGGACCATTAATTGGCTCATTCTCACTGAAATAGGGTTTTTTTCATTTAAAATCTCATTTAAACTTTCTAAAATCATTATAATAACATTATAAATCACATTTTGTCAAGGTTTACAACTTCAGTTGTTCATTCTCAGTATCGTTTTTTCCAATAATATAACATTATGATTGCAATGAGACCTGAAATGTATGTTTTAAAGGGGAAACCTGAAATAAACACAATTCGAAAGGAAATGAGGGTACTATAAGTAGTATCACTTTTTTGTCAAAACTCATCATTTCATTTCCATTCAAGTATTACTTTTGACAGTTGTGCCAAATTATGAGTAATATGAAACCTGAAATGGTGTTATACAGAGGATATTTGTAGTAAACATTGTTACATATATTTCAAATACTGCATACAACAAAATATGTGTGTGTGTAGGTGTGTGTGTGTGTGTGTGTGTGTGTGTGTGTGTGTGTGTGTGTGTGTGTGTGTGTGTGTGTGTGTGTGTGTGTGTGTGTGTGTGTGTGTGTGTGTGTGTGTGTGCTTTTGTTTATATTACATTGTGGGGACCAAATGTCCCCATGATGTAATATAAACCTGAGTTCACCTACATCGTGGGGACCAGCCAGCGGTCCCCACAATGTAAATGGGTTTATAAATCATATAGAATGAGTTTTTGTGAAAAAGTAAAAGTTTGCACAGTTTCCTGTGAGGGTTAGGTTTAGGGGTAGGGGCAGGGTAGGGGGATAGAATGTACAGTTTGTTCAGTGTAAAATGCATTGAAGTCTATGGAAAGTCCCCACAATTCACAAAAACAAACATGTGGTGTGTGTGTGTGTGTGTGTGTGTGTGTGTGTGTGTGTGTGTGTGCTTTTGTTTATATTACATTGTGGGGACCAGCCACCGGTCCCCACAATGTAAATGAATTAATAAAAATACTAAATGATGTTTCTGTGAGAAAATAAAGGTGTGCACAGTTTCCTGTGATGGTTAGGTTTAGGGTTAGGGGTATTGTAGGGGGATAGAAAGTATGGTTTGTACAGTATAAAATGCATTGCGGCCTATGGAAAGTCCTCACAATTCACAAAAACAAACGTGTGTGTGTGTGTGTGTGTGTGTGTGTGTATGCATGGAGATTGGACCAAAGGTGCCATTATAACTGCTAAAAAGCTTAAAAACCTATATTTTCAATGGTGAAAATTGTCTGCTCTTTCTATGATTTAAGTGGTTCCGCTTGCTAAATAAAATGTAATATCTTTTTACGGATATGTGCTTAAAGGCCTTAAATGTTTGAACCCCGATAAATGCTGCTTGCAGCTTAATTTTTTTTTTTTCTTCTTCTAAATAGCACATTTATGAAAGAAATATACCACAATTTTCAGGATTCAAAACATAAAGTGGCAAATGCATTGTTCAAAATGAAGACAAAAGGTCTGGGACATTTTCTGGTTGTCTTTGTGATATGTTAATGTTATATGATGAACTGTGCTGGATATATAATATATATATATATAAATTGAACAGTTTATTAAAACTTTAGACAAAATATTTAGAAAGATTGCATATAAGTTTTTTTTTAATTTTTATTATTTTGAGAATCATATTTGATACATCAAGCTTTTATGGCTCATATATGACTATGAATATGAGAATATGGATCTCATACTCGAGGAGAAAAACACCACAGTTTTATTCAGAGACCAAAACTGAGCAAAAACAGTAGTTGATATTTATATGGCTAAAAAAGATGAAATTCACTTTGTAATACGCATACGAATGGTCAGCGTTTCTCGAGTTCGAGTTTTTGTAGTTTACATGGAGACAATAATGGTATTGTTTTCAAAAACTTGCACATTGAAAACCACTTTCAAAAGTTTGCATTTTCAGGCCCTCAAAACGCTGTTGTCATGTAAATGAACACCCATGATGCATGAAAAGTTTTCAGTTTTTATTTGAAAATGGTGTTGTGTAAAGTTGCTTAAGTCCAGTAAATTTTCATCTGCAAATATTAACAATATAAAACTTATTTTTACATATAAAAATCAAGACATGTTGTGGATTGTGTACAATGGGGTTCCCTGACAGCAATATAGTGTCGGCCCAGATCCAGCCCACATCTGGTACATGTGGATTACATGTCATGTGGAACAGATGTGGGCCGGATCTGGGCCACACTGGATTTCCAGCAAAGTTTTGATCATGTAGATATAAACAGGCCTTACAAATTTGCAATTCAAGTATGATAAAGCGGGCTTTATAAGGTTAGAAAGTGACTCCTCCGGTCATTACTTGAGTGCAGGTGTCTCTTAGTGTATAATTAATCACTAGGTATAATACAATGGAAAACATTTTGACTTAATCCAGCTAACTGAATCACTCACATACCAAGGACAAGAAACAAAAGATATTGCTTAAACTTACTTTTATTGGTGTACTTCATTCATTTCAACAATGATAATAGAAAAAAAGATCTCACATCATACAAAGTGTCTCTTTATGTTCATACACAATCACTAAGGCCAAGATGTGTTGTAGGAGTCGCAGATGGCTTCACTTCAAGGAGACTGGATCTCCTTATTATGGATGACAGCATCTTATTTTTTCAGAACATTTCAGCTGTCTTGATATTACAAATAATGTTGAATTTTTTTCATTTTGAGAATGTTGCAGATGTTTGGCCGACATAAGACCTTTCAGTAAGACATAAATATGATAATGTTTGATCACAAGATAATGATAAAGAGGAACATCTTCATCATCACAAATAATCCTGAAACAGTATTTAAGGCCTGGAGGACTATGATTAAAAAAAAAAAGAAACAAATATTTGAGTGAATAGAAAATACAGCTTGTAAAGCTCATGGCATTCACAGAGAGGTAAATAAAATGGCACCAAATCATTGTCTGACTCCAAATTCTTCATTAATAGTAAGTCAATCTTTGAAGTTCCTTTATATGACATCTTTTGCTCCAAAAAAGACTACACAATATGCACAAGTGAATAAACACATTAACATATTTAAATATATTTGCTTATAAAAAAATAAAAACATGATTATATTGAATAAATTAACAGATAAGGCAGCCAGTTGTTCAAGGGATGGGTTAGTGCCCTCCCTGTCATTTCAACTGGACCTGAATGGAATCTATAATGGACTTGAGTATGCCAATGATTGGGCCTGTAATGAACACAGGGCTGGAGGAGTAGGATTTTCTGTGCCTTATCTCTGATTTGAGACCAGCATTGCAATTTATTTTATACTTAAGTTAAATCAACCCAGCAGGTGCAAGAAACTTTTGATTCTATAAAATAAAACAAAACATTTTCATTGAATGAACTGACATATATTTGGAAATTTTCAAATCCATATTTGGAATGCCACCCAATTCCTATTTGACCTTAAGTTTAGGTGCGTTCACGCCATGTTGTAGGCTAATGCCCGTAATTACGAGATTTCAACTAGTAAAAAGCATTCACGTCCTCGTAGATCTTGTAATTACAACTTGTACGCTGGAAATTTTCTGAGAGCTCTGACCACCTGACTGCTGCAGATTCATTTAAGTGTTGATAGTGCTGTCTCAAAATGACGGTAATTATGACATGGCGTGAATGCGGCATTTGATTCCAATTCCATTAGTTATTCCATTAGCTATACATTCATTAGGATTTTGAACTTATAGGCTAACTTTGTCCAAAAAATGTAGAAAAGCAGAGGTAGGCTACTTGTAGGTAGTGGACAGTACATTACCCAAATTTTCCTTTAATCTTAAAACACAACACAATGCAATATGTAATTCAAAATTCAGGTAAAACACCTGCAAAAAAATCAATACAGAACATTGTAACTTTTCTTTTATATTTAGATGTGCAGTACAGCAACAAGCAATAAAATTTAGCCTACTCCTCCATGTAAATACAATGACTTTTTCCCCTTCTGTGTAGTTTTTTTTCTTTTTAAACCAAATTTTACAAGCAACAGGACATTTTGTTAGTACCTTGTTTTTTTACTTATGCTTGTCAGATTCCACTAGGTTTGGACATTTGTTACCTTTTATGCGAGCAAAAAAAAAATACCCCAAACATTGGCACAAAACTCAAACACAGAGAGAATCAAACATTAGAGATAACTGCTTGGAGCGCATGTCCCACTAAACAGGATTTACCTGCTACATGTATAGATTACACTGCTGACATGGTTAATGAGGCAAGAGTGTGATTAGTTTCAATCCCATCAAATTATATGTTACAAGACATAAGTACCACGGCAGCACAATACTAATGTCCATGAGATCAGCACCATTGGTTATCTGGGCGGGATAAGTTCACTGGGCGCTCAAGAATGGTCTCTCTAACTGTCTCCTTCTCTCGTGTCATCATACGAAACAGCCGTCCATTCAGTTTAACAGCAAAAGACTCTCTTCCCAAGATCAGCCTCACATTGTTAAGAAACATATTTCAGTGCTTGTTTTTACATCACAGTTATCTTAATTGATCTGTTTCCCTCAAAACAATCACAATTACAGTAAAACAATTAACTAAAAATGTGTTCATAAAAGAATTTTATAAATATTGAGGACCAGCCTCCATGACTTGATGAATAGGCTACACACAAACACACACTCACAAATACGCATTACGAAGCCTCTAAGATTTCTAAACGACATAGGCTAAATGCCTATCAATAGTATGCTATAATGATGCAATGAAAGCCTCATTTACGATTCATAAATGATTGATGTGGACATCATGTTTCAGAAACGTCTGAAACACAAGCACAATTAATTTCTGTGTAAATTGTTCGGAAAGTCATTCGCATTAAGTTCAATGCGACAAATTGTGAAAGAATGTTTTTATGAATGATAATGCAGAAATTGAGTCTGCTTTTATGAACGTAAACTACTACATCATATTTTTCAATGATTTGCATGCAAATTTCTTGAAAGCAGACTGTCGATAAATATGACAACTTGACCAAAAATCATTCTTGTGTTTCATGAAGGAGGCCCAAAGAGTGTGTGTGTGTTTGGCCTAATAAAGGTGCTCGATCTGCCAAATGTTTGTCCAAATTTAGCTCAAGAGATTAACCGGCAATAACACTCTGAATTAAACAATGTCAATTGTTGGCTCTTGTAAAACTTAATAGCGGAACAGAGTTTTATCCCAGACAACACACACCCCTTGTTTCAATGTGAGGTGACTACACACAGAGAGGCAACAGCATATTGCTCAAAATGCAAAGCATGTCAATTTGTTTGTGAAGTGCAGTGCATGGGAAACATTCTAATATCTACACAATGTATGCAGGAACTAATGGAAAAACCCCTCTGGAAGCACAAATCACAAAATGTTTTTTGTCAGACAATCCAACTATTTTGAACAAGTACAGGTCTCTGCAGGACAGAAATGATCAGTGGGCGAGGCCATAAACTGAGGGGCGTTTTTGAGAGTGTTACCTGATTTGCCCAGTGTGGGTAGAGTTTAGTGGTGGGGTCGGGTGAAGGGGATCATTTTAATTGCATGATATATAAACACCCACTAGTTTGAAAACAACCACAAATACAGAAACGCCCACTTTTGTTCCGCAGAGACCTCATACTCATTTTGAATTGCCAGCAGACCCACATAAATACATCTTGACAAATTTTGAATGTATTGTGTCAGCTGGTCCTTATCTAGCTCCTGTGACACATACTACAGTGTACAGAGCATAAATATGTGATCATTCAGATGAAGAAGCATTTTGCTGGCATTGCGATGGTTTGTATACGGCTCTTGGGTTTGTTAGAGACCCCATTTTGTGGCTTTTAGTCCATGTCTATTAGCTCTGATATGCTGGTGTTCTCCTAAGAGTTGAGAAAAATAATTTACTTAAACGACTATTACGTTCCAGGGAAAACCGGCAAACAATATTGATGACAAATCTTATGGGCGGGCATGACCAGTTTTTTGTTTATTCAAATGTCCCTCTCTCTAATACCATCTGTATGGAAGCTTGTTTCCGCTACTGTATAAAACAATTTAAAAGATAATTACGACTTTTTATCTCACACAACTCTGATTTTTTTTCCTCAGAATTGTGATATAAACTTGCAATTGCAATCCCAATTCTAAGGGAAAAAAGACAGACTTTTTCCTCACAATTCTGACTTTATGACTTGCAATTCTAAGCTTATATCACACAATTCTGAGGAAAAAAAGCCATAATTAAAAAAAAACTTTTTTTTTTTTTATTCAGTGGCGGAAACAAGCTTGCATCTGTGATTCACACCTGTGAGATAAGCTACTGGCTAATTATAAAAAGGTTCAAGCCCTTTGATATGCCACAACTTCTGTTTGCCCTTGTTTTAGTGGAATACACATCAACACAGGAAAGGAAACTGTGCCTGTCAAGCCACTTCATCGGGTCATTCTGTGTCATAATGTCAAGAAAAATCTTTGTTGTATGCGTTCGAAATATGTTTGCCGGTAAATGAGCATGTTTATATCATATGGCTAAAATGACTATGTGAGGGCGTTCATTTCCACGTTTCATGAGTGACTACTCACACAAACGCGTGATGTTAGTAGCATCTACTTTTAGTTCAGTGCATGCTTATTTATTATATATGTAATATTTTTTATTTTTTTTAAATCTGCATTTATTGGTTGATATTCTAATACACAGAACCAGCTGTGTTTGTTTCTGGCAGAGAAAAGGACATATTCCCCAAACCCTGCAATGGCTATTCTGAAGTTGTTTAGCATAACTGTCATTGACTTGTTCAATAGCTTTTCTCATTCATGCTGTAAACGTGTGACTTCATCTCCCTGGCGAAGTCTGATTAGAAAACACACCACATCGGATCTGATTGGTCCAGCAGTTGGGGTTTTGGATTCAAGAACAGATCAGTTCACATGATAGACAGACAGTAGATGAGTGACAAAGGAAAAATAAAAGGTAAAATGTGATGAAATTAGGTACAAAAATTAGGTAGAAAAGAAAAAATGTAAAAAATTAAATAATTTAAAAAAAGAAAAGAAAAGAGGATCCCCCCTGAAAAATTAAATTAAAAAAATAAACTGGTGTAGCATGTGGCATGTGTCTCTCCTGCCCGTCCCTCGTATGATGTCAGTAATCAGCAATGGGGGCCAGGTCTCGACTGAGTGTCACTGACACATTTGTATAAAGACTCTTCCGGGACACTAGAGGGGAGTAATTCAAGTTATTCAGGCCGTCCAGACTCTGCCTTTCCTTGGATCTACGGAGCAACTTGTATCTGAAAAGCAACAGGATATCATGTGCATAAGTCTTCAGCAACCTGTCAAAAACCAGATTCAATAATTCATTAATTTACATAAGAATGGATTTAGGAATGACTTACACAGAAATTTGTTCTGCTCATGAATGAGGCCTAATTTTACAAAAGATTGGGCCTTTTTTGTGAAATGTAATTCAATGCAATAATGAGAACCAGGACATTCTAGTACCCAGCAATCCATATGACATCACCAAAGTGTGCATCACTACATGCGTTCAGGATGTCATTTAGGACACGGCATAAGAAATGGAGACCTCAGATATTTAGAAGAGGCCTATTCTTAACTTACCTGCCCAGAAACTGGACTTCCCCTCGGTGGTGGTGTGGTATAGACATGTAACGACCAAGTTCTCCATGAGGTCGACTCACTTTGTAGCCAGCAAACTGAACCCTGAAAAGAAATGCACATATTAGTGTCTCAGGTCACTGCAAAAACTATCAAAGTGAAGGTCTATTTGCAATATTTACTATGAATTATTTACGATATTAACTATACTGTATAGATGCAACATCACTCAAAAGCAATAGATTTTGGTTATAATAGATTTGTCTTGAGTAACCCCTGTCATGAAACACATTTGTACATAGAATAAATTAATCTTGTCCAAAGTAAGTAGTATTTGGCTATCCTTACATAAAAGAAGTTTATTCAGCTGGGCAATTAGTATACGTCTTTAAAACTAATGAGAAAGAGCATACTCATATTAAGTCTACTTTTTATATAAAATATTCTTATTTATATTTATATAAATTTACTTGGTTTATACTGATAAGTACACAGAAACATATTTAGCCCATACTGCACTTAATCTTTTGATCAAGGTACACTTAAGAAAATTATAATTTAGTATTCTAAGTATACTTGGCTTGCAGTTGTGTTTACACTTATAATATATTAGCCTATTTGTCACACATTATGGATTCTTTGAGATTGTACTCAAACTTACATGTTTATAGTAACAAGTCACACATTTGAGATGAGCTTATAAGAAATAGTGCATGATTTATTTTTATGTATTTATTATTATTATTATTATTATTATTTTTTTTTTTTTGTACAAAGTGCTATTAAAAAACAGAAACAGATAAATATTTTTGCTGATTTTATTGATTATTTTTCTATGGTGTGAGTAAAGTAAATGTATATGATAATCTCATAAAAAAAGAAAAGAAAAGTATACTTCTTCTGAAAAGTATTGTACACATAAACTAAAAAGTGATCTAGAAGGATAGTTACATTCACCAGCTGGAGTGCCCATGATATCCATCAGATGGAGTGCCCATGATATCCACCAGAGGGCACTCCTCATGACTCCTTTACTTTCCCATCATGAACTTCATTTCCCATATCCAATTGCCTGTACTCATTATGGGTTGATTGTGTTCAGCTGTGTGCCATTAACTTGTTAATGTTTGCCTATATAAGCTCTGTGTTTTCATTTTCTGTTTGCAAAGACTTGTTGGGTTACCACTGCGTTTCTGAGTGTTTGCGGTGGGTTTGTGTGTTATAGTGCTGCTCTTCTGACTGTTTTCCTGGATTTCATTGTTTGTTTTTGTCTTGGACTCTGTTTGATATTTGGATTATTAGCCCTGTGGTTTTGACACTTTGCCTGTTATGTGGATTACAAGGATCCACATCCTGTTATGTGGATCACTTGAAGCAAGCATTTGAATCTTCTAAACATGTTTCGTAACAGATGTAGGTCTGCTGTTCATTTATTAACTATAAGTTCACTTGTAGTATAGTTCACACAATAGTTACAATAGAAGAGAAAAACTTATCTACTATTGTTACACTTAAAGTATACTTTGGTTAAAAGCCATACTTTAAGTGGGCCAATTTAATCCCAAGAAGTAGGCTACTGAATTTTCGCTTCATGCATGTAACATTCAAAAGTATTATTCATCTTTTGTAAACCATCTTAATTGAGGAAAAAATGAATGAGAGCACCTGTAATGCCCATTGTCAGTTATTCCTTTTATGTTTTTAGAGGAATCTAGACAGACCAGTTCAGGAAGCATTACTATCAGCTTTTACAGTAAACTGGGAGGGTTTCTTTCGAAACAAAACATGAGATCATTGTGTTACAAAATCTTGATAATTGCTCTGAAGAGTTTCAACCTTGTACCTGTTCCAAAGGTCGTCGTCTTCTCCTCCCCATCCCCAGAAAGCATTGGGAAAGCCATTTATCTTCTGGAACTGTTCCACGGTCATCCCACTCACCCCACCAAAGAACTCCTCATATGGAAGCCTATATATTCAAAGAGATGCATTCAGAACCAAACATCACACATAAATCATACACAAACTGAACATTTCAAAATCGCACGTTAGGAAAACAGTGTATTATGAAAACTTACATGTAAGAGTACTTGTTGAGTTTGACTGCAAAATGTCTTGGCATTTCACCACAACCATAGTAGTTGCGGTCATTTTCCAGAATGTGGTCAACATCGTGGAATATTAAGCAGTCCCAGTTCAAGTCCTTCATGGCCTCTTTGAAACCGACATTAAACAGCATGGCACGATTGAACGGTTCATTTCCTGCCTGTAGACACACACATTTTTTTAAAATTCCGGTCCTTTACTCTTAGCACTACTTTAAAAATGACTATTTTACAATGAAGCGACTACATTGACAATGGCAATTTGCAGTAATACATATGAGCAGAATGAATTTGTGTCAATCGTTTGTTAAACCATTCTTACAAATTGTGTGACAGTCCAAACCTTATGGGTATGTTTAGAAAAGCATACTGTTTTGCAGTATACAAATATGTACACATGCTCAAAATAATTTGAATTCTTGAGCCACACAGGGTTATATGACAACCTTATTTTTCTCACTGTAACCCCCCTGGTTCTAATCGCACCACAATCGCAAGCGGGATTCAATCTGGCATTTCACACGGCTCTTTTAGCTGGCCTCCGTTACACTCACCTGTTCAATGATGTAGAAGCCGAATTGCAATCTCTGCCTCTGCAGTGCTGGGATCAGATGTCGGAAAAGTATCGGAAGGTGCTCATGGCGATTTCGGAAAGGAACCAAGATGGCCACCTAAAACATGTGAATTAGGAAAATGACAGCAAAAATGAGGAAAAAATAATTGTCACCCTTACAGAAAAACCATATGAATTTCCCATGTGTTCCACTATATACTGAATATTTAATTAAGATGTATTTGATGTTTATTTGGTGTTTCTAAAGTCTCTACCAATGTCGTATCTGATGTAAATCTCAGAAATACAAAAAATACTGATGATTCATTTCCATGAAATAGTTATTTTGTCCATTTCAACTAATTGTTTCATTGGCAGTATTTGGTTTGAACTCATCTTTAACAAACACATACAATTCATGCAAAAAGAACAAGATTTTTCATTTTAATTGCTATTTCAAAATATATGTCTGAACATGCCTTATGAGTCTAAAAATATTGTTGTTGTGAAAAAATAAATTAATGTTCCTCTGTCATTTGTCTTGAAAATCAGAAAACTACAAATATGAAAACTACAATTTGTAAGCTTTCAAATGATATATAGCCAATTATTATTTTAGGTTTAGCCTAAGAAATTATTGTTTTAAGTATACAGCATAATGGCAAACGTCCTGCTAGCAGGACGGTGACAGTTAAGGGGGTTTACAGTCCCAATGTGGTTATAACCAGACAAAGAGAAGTCAGTAACAGGCGTTTTACAAAATAACTATGAAAAGAACTTCAAACATCCTGCAACATAGCTTTTAATGCAAAACACTTTAGTTCACTGGTAGAGTTCTATACCTCAGACCAACTTCTGAAGAAGGAAAAAAAGTAGACAACACAATTTTTTTTTTTTTTTTAAGTTTCACTACACCAGCAGGAAGTAACAGACTAACCTTCCAGCGTGGGAGACAGTCGTGAGGTTTCCAGTGGCCTCCGAGAGACAGACTTGGATCTGCCTGCTCGAGAAGTTTCTCAACATCCAACAGAGCGATCTCACTCATGTTCACCTTCAGTCTGCCCTCTGACATACAGGAAGTGAGAATACTCATATTGTTATGATAACTGCTGTTGATCATATATATTTTTGTCCCAATCTCTGTTCAAATGTGGTCTTATAAGCACATAAGCTGATGACACCAAGAACATGTACAAGCTCTGTACCAAAACCAAGTGAAAACTTTAAGTGCATTTTTATGTGGTATATGTTATATTGGATGTCAGTTCTTTATTGCAAAGTAACCCCTTTCAGGGTCAGATTTGAACCAGTTATGATGGTTCTGATGTCTGTTTGGAACAGAGAAGAGAAGTCTCTGCACTTACTCATGGAAGGCAGTTTCTCCGGGCAGACCTGATCGGGCTTGTATGTGAAGCCATCCGGGAGGTAAGGAGTGGTGGGAACATCTGTCTCATTGAAGTTAAACTCATATGGGTAGTCTAGAAAATGAGAGAATCAAACATTCATACATCAATACATTACAAACATCACCACTATCTTCCAGAGACCCAGATCTTTTCTGTCCATTCTTTTTTTTTTTCCTCCTGAGACCATATATTCCATAAACCCTGGTGTATCCTAAAGCAGTGTTTCTCAACTCCATCTCCAAAAATGTTTTAGATGTCTCCCTATTCAACACGCTAAAAAGCTGATGAGTTGAATCAGGTGTTTTAATTAGTGAGATATCTAAAACATTGTGGTAGGTCTGGAGTCAAGAAATACTGTCCTAAAGCCAATCCTACATTCAAAACCACTTTATAAACATCTTTTATAATACATCTTTTTGAACATGCATCAAATCAATCTTGCAAAGTATTATGTTAAAGAGGTACACAGGCTTAAAACCTGCATTGTTTTATGAATGAAAAATATCATGATTGGCTAACATCTCTTTCTACAGAGCATGGGATTACAAAACTTTTTTTGTTTGTTTTTTTTTGTTTCAGAAGGATATCACAATGCATTTATTTCCTGCGGATATGACATTGCAGTTGACTGTGTGCTCTGTTCTTTATAACAATGATGAGAATATATCAGGAGTGTTTTGTACCTGTGCCGTTGATGTTATATGCAGTGCGGACCATCTGCTCAAGAACTTGAGCTCCCATATTCCTCACATTTTCACGGATCTGGATTCCGCGGGCCTGAGCCATGAACAGGTATTCATTAACTGTTGAGACAGAGAGAGAGAGAGAGAGAGAGAGAGGAGGCTATTATCACTAGAAAAACTACATACTGTACATATTGACACAACACATAATTATTATGGCCGTCAGTCTGCAGCTGAGGGCCATAAGCATGCTTTCATCTGCAAAAAGAACAGCAAGAGAGAAGAATATTTCCAACTTAAAGGAATATTTAACCTAAAATGAAATGTCATTCTATTTCTTTCATTCGTAGAACAAAAAGGGAGATGTTAGGAAGAATGTTCATGCTGCTCTTTTCTATTTAATGAACGTGAAAAGTGACCAGGGGCTGTTACAGCAAGTGACAATTGTCCTCGTAACCAAATGGTTTAAAAAACATATCAAACAGTGTTTTCTTTTTTTTTTTTTTTTGAAATTCAAAAAATGCAGAAATGCATAGGTTTAGGGGTAGGGTTAGTGTAGGGGGCTAGAATATACATTTTGTACAGTATAAAAACCATTACGTCTATGGAGAGTAAACCACATATAAAAGTGTGTGTGTGTGTGTGTGTGTGTGAATAAATAACTAAATTAAATCTGTTTAGCGATAAAGCAATCATGTCTCTTCAGAAAATTTGGACTAAACCACTCTTTATGAACTCTTTATTCATTTAAATGTTAAATGTTAGTAGTTAAAGCCACCTAATATAAAGTGGAACCGAAAAAAAATTACAATCCTGTAAATATATCAAATAATGTACACATATCATACACATATATTTCCTGTTATACTTGCTGCAAAGTGCAACAACTTTAAAAAATCTGAGTAACACTTTATTTTGGTGTCATTGTAGTTCCTATAGTAATAACTATAAATTATGCATAATTACATGCAACTAACCCTAAAACAAACCAAACCCTAATTCTAACCCTATAGTAAGTACATGTAGTTATTTAATACATTAATAAGTTATTATTACTCAGTACTTAAATGTATAATTACAGTGTAACAAAATAAAGTGTAACCCAAATCTGTATAGTGGTGTTGGTTGGTTGAGAAACCCACAGGCCATGTGTTGTTGTGAGATCAATTGATTTCACACACATTAAAATACAAAAATAACATTATTATGTGGCATTAATGTTTGATTTTTGTATCAGCAAGATAAAATGTAGTGTGCCATCATTAACTTTGTCCTTCACAAGAGTGTGTATCTGTCCTGTGCAGTCACAAGGCCGTGCTGATAAAGCAGAAAACAATGGCTCTTTATGTGCAGATAGGAGTGTTCCTCAGATATGTTGTTGCTGCACTGTAAAAAAAAAATCTCAACTTATTATATTTTGTTTCTTTTTTTGCATGTTTTTTTATTTTATTTTACTTAGTTTACAAAAGCTGAGATAACTTAATTTTGTCAATTTGAAATACATTGGACAAATCACTTAGATAAACACAGTAAATTAAGTTTAGTTTATTAAAATCAAAAAACGATTTTTACAGTGTGGTTAACAGAGCTCATCTCTGTTTAAAATTAACTTTTATTTTACATACACAACAGCTTTGTCCATGATGAGCACATCTAAAACATTCACTTCACAACATACACACACACACACACACACACAGAGAGAGAGAGAGAGAGAGAGAGAGAGAGAGAGAGAGAGAGAGAGAGAGATGGGAATCTTAGGAATGTATATGTTCTGATTGCTTATTAATGTACAGTACATGTCTGACTAATGCAGGTACACGGGAAACAACATTATTACGTAATTCTGAATTTTCCTTAACCATTAAAGATCTTACCAAGTACATCAAGTACATAATACTCTGAAAAAAACAGGTATCAATATACAGATCAATATTCACTCAGAAATTGCTAGTCAATTTCACAAATAATTACTATTTTGAAGTAGAAAGACTAATGTAAAACATATTCCAGTAATCTTTGTTTCATTTACAGCTTTGTGAAAATTAGATTTTTACAACATACATGCATCGGATGCATGCTTCCATCAAAGGACTGTAAGTAAATATTCACCTCATCTAGCACACTTTTTGTTTTCAGTCTTTTAAATTATGCCGTTGCTATTTCAGTATGAGAAATCACTGCAAACCAGGGACGTGCACAGGGGGGTTGCTCAGGTTGCCCGGGCAACTGCCCATATGCCCTTTTCGACTCACGTTGCCCTTCCGAGGTGGAAAAAAAAATGCAGAATTTCACGTAGGCCTAGATAAAAAAATAAAAAAATAAATAAAAAAAAAATGGCAAAGCCTCATTCAATTCCATATTTGGGCTCCCGTCCGAAAGTGAAAGTCAGTAGGGGAAGGGCAAACTCTGTTTCATTGGCTGCAGCGCTGCACGCGACCGGCACCTGAGCTGAGCATGAGCGGCACTAGAAGGAGATTGTCGCGGTTGTCGGGTGAGACGACTTAACGTTGTCGGAAAGGTGAGTAAGGTTATAATGGTTAACGAAAACGGACGAAAAAACGAAAACTAGGTGGGAAAAAACACCGTCATTAACTGAAATAAAAATAAAAACGAGGCATTACAAAAAAAAAAAAAAAACGATAACCAAAACTGTAATGTGTGTTTGGCAAAACTAACTAAAATAAAATAAAATTATAGATTAAATGTCCTTATTTTTCGTCTTTGTCAATGTCTTTCATAGAGCAAACGTTCATCTACATTTCATTTCCCTGCGTCCCTCACTCATGCGTCTCTCTCACATACTCGCGCGCGCACAGCCCCTCCCTTCCATGCACACCGCGCCTCCATGAGAACGAGTGTTGGAAGCAAGTTCGCGAAAGGTTGGTATCTCGTTGGCGTTGGTAGGGGAGTGCCCTTTTTTTTAGGTCAGAGCAACTGCCCCTCAAAATTCCTGTGCACGTCCCTGCTGCAAACGATTCAGTGACTGAGAGAATCCAACTGAATCACAAACATTTTCAGACAATATCTCTAATTAATCCCCAACTTCTTAATAGTACTAATAATAGTACAAAACACACAAATTTTCATTAAGACCTTTTTTTATTGTGCAAATTCACGAAGGCATCCTTCCCTTAGAATATTTCCATCCACTAATGGAGGTTTATAAATCTTTTATAAATAAATAAATATATCTCTTGAACAATGCCATAAGATAAGCAGGAGCCTCGATAAAAAAGATATTTTAAAGGATCTCATTTGTGACTTTTCTTTTCAATGATATGATAAGATGATCATTACATTTGCTATAGTGGCTTCTCAAAGCACAGCAGCAGACAAAGCATTTAGCATAACATATCATGACCTATAAGAGCATCAGTGAGCTTTTCATTGATAGTAGTTTGCAGTGGTGTAGTCCTAAAAAAAAGAAGTGGTGTACTATACATTCATATATATAAACTTTACAGTTTTTTTTGATTGCTAAACGACAGTGAGCACAACTGGAGCTACATGCTGAGCTAAACAGTTAACACATGGCTCAAAACAGGCTCAGTGCTGCCAAACACTATGCACAACCCTCACTGAGATAACACACACTGTCACTCAGAACACACTGAGAGGAAAAACACTAGCATCAAACACCAACACAGAAAATACAAACTTTTCATCTTTACAGTTTGAGCAATTTCAGTGACTTCATACAAAGTAATATTTTCTTCAAAGAAAAGAGTGACATTCTTTCACATGATTTATTTAAATTTTTAGAACATAACAATTCTTTAAGGTAAATGAAAATTAGCAGTTTGCTTCAATAGTCTGTAGTAATTTACGGAATTACAGTAATGACAAAAAAGAGGTAGAAACTAAAAGTACATACTGTAATTCGAACAAATAATTGAGGGGCTAATCCTGCAAAATTGCAATCAGCAGTGTTTGAAAGGCACAAGGCTGAAATCTATTCTGTTTTGAATGTGTGGTTCACAGTTTTGACAGCAGTGTGTTAGCATTTGAACAAAGTTCTGTAAATCCACAGGGTTGTGCAGGTTGTGGTTAAAGTCATGGGATAAGTGTGTAGAGTTTTGAAAACTGTGTTCAAGCAATGAAAAACAAACTAGAGTTTGGTCCACATGAACTGCTGCTGTGCAGACTGTAGTTAGAGTTTTGCACATGTGACTCCAGTTGTGCCCACTGTCGTTTAGCAATCGAAAAAAAACTGTATTACAGGCTCTAGACCCAACAACAAGACCAACAACATAACAGAAGGAATATATACATAAACACATAAAAACACATTTTGATTCATGAGAGTCTTAACAGGCACCCATACCAATGTTTCCACAAATATGATTGATATCTAACCGAGCTGCACCTAGGGCTTGTGAGCATCATTATACAGTTTTTTTTTTTTTTCGATTGCTAAACGACAGTGGGCACAACTGTAGTCACATGTGCAAAACTCTAACTACAGTCTGCACAGCAGCAGTTTGTCACGATCACGTCTGTTCCTGTCACATCCCGGACTACATCTCCCATCATCCTCTCTGCCACTCACCTGCACACACTTCACACTAATCACTAATCACCACGCCCAGCTGCAGCTCATTACACGGACCATAAAAGACTCATACACACACCACCTCACTGCTAGGTCTTATTTTCCCTGTGTTGCATTACCAAGCGTTATATCCTGTCTGCCTGTCCTGTCCTGTGTCACCGTTCCTGCCTGTTTCCTGTTTGTTGACCCGTTGCTGCCTGTCCTGACCATCGCCTGCACCCTGACTATGATTCTGCCTGTTCCTTGTTGTTCCCGTTTGCTCCCGTTTGACCCAGCCTGTATGACAACGCTCACTGTAAATAAAGCTTGGCATTTGGATCCCTACCTGAGTCCCGCCTTCGTTACAGAAGACCTAGCCAACACAGATCCAGCAGCTTTCGTGAGTGTTCCTGTCATTACCACCATGAATCCATCCGCCCAGTTGATCAGTCTCCGTCAGGGAGATAGATGCATTGAGGATTATGTAACCGACTTTATTGAACTGGCGCATTTGACCTGCTTTACCGAGGAGTGTCTTATGATATTTTTTCGCGGTGGACTATCTGACCCGCTCAGTGCTGTCATGCCGATACATGATCCAAACGGGACGTTGGAACAGTATGTTGAACAGGCTTTACTACTGAGCGGATCTCCCTTTACTGTGGGTGTCGCAGAAGAACGTGACACCATGCTTGATCACGTAATGGACGCCGCATCAAAGAACATTCACAAAATGGCGGCCACCATTACAACAACACCAGTCTATGTCCCAGCTGATCTCCATGAGCAACGTCACGTCACGTCTGTTCAAATGCGTACATACTGCTGTCAAAACTGTGAACCACACATTCAAAACAGAATAGATTTCAGCCTTGTGCCTTTCAAACATTGCAATTTCAGCTGAAAGGCTAAGCAGGTGTCTTGTTTTAGACTTGTTAGTGAACACACACACATATATATATATATATGTAACTCATTACTGTAATTCCGTAAATTACTACAGACTTTTGAAGCAAACTGCTAATTTTCATTTACCTTAAAGAATTATGTTCTAAAAATTTAAATAAATCATGTGAAAGAATGTCACTTTTCTTTGAAGAAAATATTACTTTGTATGAAGTCACTGAAATTGTTCAAACTGTAAAGATGAAAAGTTTGTATTTTCTGTGTTGGTGTTTGATGCTAGTGTTTTTACTCTCAGTGTGTTCTGAGTGACAGTGTGTGTTATCTCAGTGAGGGTTGTGCACAGTGTTTGGCAGCACTGAGCCTGTTTTGAGTCATGTGTTAACTGTTTAGCTCAGGTGACTGTTGGTAGTGCAGACTGTAGTTAGAGTTTTGCACATGTAGCTTCAGTTGTGCTCACAGTCGTTTAGCAATCGAAAAAAAACTGTAATACAATTTTGAGACTCATCAAGTCGGGACATGAACTTAAACATTAGGTTCCTCAAGAGAGCCTGTAAAGTGCTTAGCCTTGAGTCACAAAAGAGCTTACTTGCAATGCTACTCCTGGGCTTTAGCAGTATCCTCAGGCAGTCATTATATGCTACCTGAAGTTTGCGCATGGTCTCCTTTTTGTAGTTAACCCACAATGGGGCTGCATACATAGGGGTGCAGTATGCACAAAACAATTTCACTTTCACATCATCAGAGCAATGATGGAATTTCTGGACTAACATGTTTGCTTGAACATACAACATTAGTCTCTGCCTATACATATCTGCATCATCTTCCAACCTGTCAGTGATGATATGCCAAAGATATTTTGTACAGTAAGATACACAGAGGGATTGCCCTGACAGGTAAAACATTGGAAAATGCAGCTTCTGATCCTCCTTGGTCCTACATATCAATACAACACTCTTTTTTGCATATAATTCATTCATACTTTAATTCATATAATTTCCCTCAGCACTTGCTTGTAAAGGTTGTAAAACCTCTCGCTTCTTTCCATCATTTTTTTTTTAAACGAAACAAACCTAAGCTGCATGCCTGTCTGCCTGAAACTGTTGCTTACTTTCATAATTTTAATGGTGAGAAAAATATTAAACTGTGACGTTATTCGTTTTGTTAATCAGTCTAGATCTTGTTCGACTTTCTCTATATAGCGTTTCAAAGTGTTTAACTCTCAAAAGTATTCAAATGGATAGCATTTTATAATCAGTGTCACGATAGGAATGGCTCTTGGAAACAAAGTCCCTTTCACTCGGCGGCCATCTTTGAAACGCCTCTCGGGCATCCTGGGCATCATGCAGCTCCTATCTCTTTGAATGGGGAAACATCAGATTCTCCAAAACTGTTCGTCACCTTACGATTAAATTTCATATTTGAAATCACCAATGAAATCTAACAACAACCGAATCATAAATTTAGTTTCTAAACGCTCGAATCATGACAAAAAACTGTATTTTTTTTTTCAGGCTGGATCAAGCTAATACGCATGCGCAGACCTAAATGCGCGTCTCTTCGGAGGTGCGCGTCTGACCGGTGATTCTACCGGCCGCTGAAGTGACGCGATGACTTTACCAGTCGGCGATTGGCTCTTGGCTTTAGAAGGCGGGACTTATTCCGCCATATTGCGCGTTACACTTTCTCCCATTCAAAACAATACGAGTGACACGTCTTGTGTTATTCTATAATCTTTGGTGGAAATCTTATCACACTTTTGGAGCCTTATAAGATTCAGATTCAGGCTTCAGTTGCGCTAATAATTGGTCTTTTCAGTTCGTACGGGAACTAAGCGATTAAAAGCTCCGAATGCATGATGTATATAATTGATTAATAGTCTTATTCGCTCACCACCATATTTCTTACGGCGTGTCCTCTGCAGTGAGAGTTCTGCGCTAAATGCACCTCTCAAATATACGGCTTTGATCAGAGTTCTCTCACTGCAGTGCGAACACGCACCGTCGAGCCTGCTTTTTTAGTCGATGATGGGCGGGAAAAGGTAGAATGATGTAAGTGCTAATGCACCAATTACAACAAAGAATAGCAAGTTTACACAACAGCATTGGACACACAGTTAAAGGGGAAGCTAACATGACAATAGATTATGGACTTTTGAAGCAAAAAAAAAACAAAAACAAGTCGGTATACGCAAATACTGATCCTTAGAAGTCGTAATACGCAAACAGCCCTGGGCAAAAAGTAATTATACAGCGTATGTGTGTGTGTATGGCCCCGACTACACCACTGGTAGTTTAAAGCACAAAAGCAACAATAAACATCTCCATAAACCTTTATGATTCTGATTCATTTATATCTTATCTTGTGTAGCCTATCCTGAATCCTGATGACCTCAATCTTCTTTGCCAAACATCTGTGTAATGCGATGTAATTATATTCATGTACGCCATTATGAGGACTTATCTGACTAATACCAGCAAACACATTTTATTACTTTATTGATTTATCCTGGCATAAACCATCTGATGCCCTGTCAGCAGTTTGCCAGCATTTCAACCTTGGTCATAAAGTGCCCCGTGACTTCAGTAATCTGTGATCACATGATCATGTGCGACTGCTGCTGCTGCAGGTTTGGGGTTTATGTTTTTGAAAGAAGTCTTACCAAGATATCATTTATATGATTTAAAAATGCAGTAAACTAATGGCAAAGCTGAATTTTCAGCATCATTACTCCAGTTTTCAGTGTCACAAGATCCTTCAGATCCTTTTAATATACTAATTTGCTGCTCAAGAAACATTTCCGATTATTGCTACATTATAAACTTATGTTACTGTCATTTTTCATCAATTTAATGTGTCCTTGCTAAATAAAAGTATTATTTTTATTGTATATATTGAACAAAGCACAGAGGCACACACTGGCAATGACCTGATCTGAACTGTGCACCATATCACATGAAGGCCAGTCATGCGTTACTCATAAGGCATCAGTGTATAGCCCACCCGTGCATTTCACTCACACACACACACACACACACACAGGTTTGTTTTGCTATCAAAGTGAGGACATTCCATAGGCTTAATGGTTTTTATACTGTACAAATTGTACATTCTATCCTCCTACACTATCCCTACTCCTAAACCTACCCATCACAGAAAACATTCTGCATTTTTACATTTTTAATAAAACATTGTTTAGTATGTTTTTAAAGCTATTTTAAATATGAGAACTCATGAAATGGGTAACACTTTAGAATACTGATCCTTTGAATAACTACACAGGAACAAATTAGTAATGCATTATTAACACTCTAGTAAGTACTATTACAGTTTTTTACAGACGCTAGGACACATTTCTCAATACTTAGGTTACTTTTGCAAAACTCTTCACACAGTTCTCCTAACCAACTTTCATCTTGGCAAAGCAGTTAATTTCACATTCAAAATGCACTACAACTACCAAAACACTTAATTCAGGTCTCAAATCAACTCATTCTTCCAGAGCACTAGCAAAGGTTGACAGCCGACAAACACACTTTGTCATCCACAAAACAATGACCTGAAAAACACTAACAACATGTAGCATTATACAATGTTTTCTTGTGTAAAACAAGGACACATCTCTGTTTATAATTCACTGCAATATATGTTACTGGAATGAATCAGACATGATGCAGAATTTGTCAATATTTTATGTTGTTTATTTATTTTTATATTTTTTTTATAATTCCAAAATACAAGAATTTGTATACACACCATCCACTGATACAGATACAATTCAATTGTTTTTATAGCATTTGATTTTAAGATTTAAAATATATTTCATTAAAATATTACTGTAGGAATGTAGCAAATTGCTGTCTTATTGAGTTTTGTATTATGTTATTGTTTTGAACACAAGTTTAACAGTTTTGAAAACAGTATGTAAGCATGTGCAAATTGGTCTGTACATACAAAGAGTTTTGGCAGTTGTTGTGTCTGAGTGAGAAAAGAATTCATGAGATTTGAGAGATGTAGTCACTGAATGCATTTTGTGCCAAAGCAATGATAACTGATCCTCAGTTTAGCCCACATAGACTTCTGTTGTGCTCACTGTGTGAAGAGTTTTGCAAAAGTGACCTAAGTATTGAGAAATGTGTCCTAGCGTCTGTAAAAAACTGTAACTAACAAGTAACTCTGAAGAATGAATTAGTAAGTAATAGTGCTCAGTTAAAGGTGGTAGTTCACTATTAACTAATCAGTAATTACTGTTTTTTTTTTTTTTGTTTTTTTTTTTTTCATACCTCCCAGAGAACTACTAAGAACTACTATATACATGTTCGTAATTAATGTGAATAATGAATACTGTATAATTAATTCTAGGGTAAAGGCCTTGGTAACCCACTAGTAATGACGGAAGTATTACCAAATACTTAAGAAGGAATTACTAATTATTTGGATCAGTATTCTAAAGTGAAAAGCATGTTAACTCTCTAGTAACTACTGAAGTCATTGTAAACTTTTGATGTTTTTGTAAAGTATTGGATAGTAATAACTCAAGAGTTACTATATAACTCTAAAGTAACTACTTCTTATTTGGATCAGTATTCTAAAGTGAAGATCATAGTAACCCACTAGTAATTACTTAAGTGTTACTACATCCTTATAAAGGAACTACTGTTTATTTGGATCAGTATTCTAAAGTGAAGATCATGGTAACCCAGTAGTAATTACCAGATATACCAGATATTACCAAATATATCATAAGGAATTACTGTACAAAAACATACAAAAACATCAAAAGTTTACAGAGACTTCAGTAGTTACTAGATAGTTATCATGTTTTTTACTTACTATTACTAGTTGTAGTTTACTTATTATTACTAGTGGGTTACCAAGGCCTTCACTTTAGAATTAATTATACATTATGCATCATTCATGTTAATTATGAACTTGTATATAGTAGTCCTTGGTAGTTCTCTGGGAGGAATGAAAAAACAGTAGTTACTGATTAGTTAATAGTGAACTACTACCTACTACTGAGCACTGTTACTTACTAATTCATTAATCAGAGTTTATTGTTAGTTAATAGTAGTTACTAGAGAGTTAATACTGCATTACTCGTTTGTTCCTGTGTAGTTATTCATTAATGAAGGATCAGTATTCTAAAGTGTTACCATGAAATGTCCTCATATTTCATGTTTACGTCATAATACCAGTGCAATACCTATGTCTTTATACAAATTTGTTTTCTCATAAATCACAAAATGCGCGTGTGCGCGCACACACACACACACACACACACACACACACACACACATCATTGTGTTCATGTAGGGAGTTCCCTTTCACACCCATTGTTCTTTAAATAGGATAATTGTTAATATTACAAACTAACACACACACACACTTGCTTGCTTAACGTGGTTTTGTACATTCTAGATATTTCTGTTTGTTTTAGGGTAGAGGTATATCTAGGGTAGAGTTATATCTAGCTGTACAGCTGCACAGCCATTGCTTCAGTATTTGTAGATTATTTTTTCACGTATCTATATATTAGAATTTCATACATTTTAAATGCTTTATTGGCAAAAACAACCTCTGTCCTTGAAGTTCTTGATGATCCTGTAAACGGTAAACTCAGGAGCAATATTCTTTGCAGCAATTTCCTTGAAGGTGAGGACATTTTGATGCAAAGCGATGATGGTTGCACGTCTTTCTTTGGCGGGAGCCATTGCTAAGACACACATCTTACTTCCTTTTAAAGCAATCTGTCTGCTCTTAATCCAACCAGGGGTGCGTTTTCCAAAAGCATTGTTAGCCAACTATCATCGCAAGTTCTCATTAACTTCTCATAAACTTGCGATGATAGTTACTAACATAGTTCAATGATTTGGCGTTTCCCGACACCATAGTTCAAACGAACATTGGCAAAATGCATCACAAACTTGTGTGGCTGGAACGACAGCGCTTGAGCTGTGTTTAGAAGCATAGTTTCTTGATTTTATGACGTGAACTTAATAAATCTTTTATTTTGAATATATACAGAATCATTTACATATTTTAGTTTGTCAAGAGATTTTAGGCACCGTTTTTGAAGAGTGCGCATGCTCTAGTACGTGCTCTAGTATGTAGGGACAATCTTATGATTGAATCTGGAAATAATGAAAAATAAGTGAGAAAAATGAGAATTAGTCCTCAGATGCCATGTCCATAATTTATAGCAAAAAAAATAAATAAAAATATGTGTGTGTGTGTGTGTTTGCGTGTGCATACAGGAAGTGGTTTACTGACGCATGCTAGGAGGACAAAATCTTTCCCTCCTCTATTCTTTCTCAAAACTACATGAGCAACTATTAAAAATGGTTTATTCAGTAATAATTACTGTGCCTGCAAGCCAGTATTGTACTGAAATTTCAGACTCTATTTAGACTTTTCAGTCTCAGGTGTGCTATTTATTGTTGATTGTTATAAACTTTTTTTATCTATACTTTTTAAGAAGTTTAGTATTTAATATTTGCTGAGAGAATTGTATATAAATCTATCAGTGATATTTTTATTACATTTAATTGAACCTAGATCCTTTCATGTGTACACTGCTTATTTCTATGACAAAGATTCTGTTATCGAATATAAAAGAAACCAGTTCTGTATACATATTTCCATAAGATTTTCAGTTTGATTTTCTTTAGGCTGAAATGGATCATTTTTGTGCTTTAAGTATGCTTTAAAGAGTACTTTAATTTGATTAATGTGTCATTAGCTTTGCAAGATGCTTACATTGCTAACATTAAACTCAGAATGAAATTATTAGATTTTTGCAAATCTGAGACTCTTTAATAGAAAATACATAAAATATAAAGATACATTAGTGAATGACTCTGAAAAACTGTGTTCATAAGTATTTTACAAGTATTTGAAACAGTTGATCAAACAAAAATATTTCACTGGTTGGTCCATTTTCTTTGCAGCATGCAGAAAAGAGAGACAGACAGATGGAAGCACATGTGTAAGACAGTCAGCTCAGCTGTCTGTGTACTTGTCTGCAGTATGTTCTGTTGTTTCGTGTTAAAGGACACAAGATGTAGATCACAACAAGAGGATAGGAATTCTTTCAGGACAGGAATCTCATGAGACAACTGTGAAACCTGTAATTTCATCATATCCGTGATGTTGCATTTTTATGTGACAATTTAACATGAAACAAAGTAAACTTATGTCTGTAGGCCTACTCTATAATCTCATTAGGCCTGTCAAAAATAAATAAAATAAATAAATAAATAAATAAATAAATAAAAAGTTCCTCATCTGCATCTCGTCTTCCTGTGTTCCTGCATTTCTATTTTTTATTTTTTTATTATTTTTTATAAAGTTTTTGTCTAAAAACCTGTTGGCAACAAACCAGAGTAACCAGAGTAGAGTTACCGTCATGTGCCAGGATATGTTAATATTCAGGTGACTAGCTATAAACATGCTGACAGTTTAACTATATAACTTTAACTTGCTCAGCAAGATTCACTTCAGACTGTCACTATGACAGCAAACTTATTAGAAAACTGACTGTAAAAGAAGAATGGCTGTTGTAGAATCATATAGTTGACATACTTATTACTTATTATACTTATTACTTATTATAGTATGACGTACTTATTTGTACAGATTATGTTTCGGACCTGACATTCACAATGCAAAATGTCCCCCGGTCTATCCATATCATTATTGAACTAAACTACCAAAGATGCTAATATTAAAGATAATGATGCAGGACTCAACATTAACTTATCCGCTTGTCAGGGACAAGTGGATTTTTTGAAGGGGCAAGTGAAGGAATATTTTACTTGCCCGCCCGGACAGTTGCCTGATTAAAAAGTCAGTTACAAAAAAAAAAAAAAAAAAAATACAAGAGAATGATTCTGATTTTATTTCATTTAGTGTAAGTGGCGAGTGATAGTAGTGGATAATAATGCATGTATAATGTTCTGATGGTAAGGTTGTGCTGTTGAGGCTCACGCAGCCTCTTGAGAAGAAATGAAACAAATGAGCTCAGCACACACAAAGAAACTCAGTTAACATAGACTACTGCAGTAAAGTTCTAAATGTGCAGTTTTTATATTTCTAACATATGATACAGTTAAAGAGTACTGTTTTCCTGAATACCATCACGATTAAAAAAGTAATTAGATGCAATATTGACTGTTTTTGTTCTGTTTCAGCAGAAAAAAAAATAGTTCTAAACAAAGATCACAGCAGAACCATAGCGCATCTCACAGAAACACTCTGTGTTTTCATTACTGAATGATTCAGCCGTTTGAATTAATCGTTTGAATGAATGACTAAGTGACTCACTCATTAAGGCAGTCACTTGCTGCCACCTACTGGCGGTTTAGTTACATGTTTGAAAGTATCATTCTTTCCAACATTTCTTATTTGTATATTCAAAATATATCTAAAACAATCTAATTTAATGCAGTTATAATTTTTCATTGTAAATGATTTAATTTGATTGGTAACAGTCTTATTTTTCTATTTTAATTTACTGATCAAATTAAAGATGAAGCCTAAATTTAATAAGATTTAAAAAATGCCCATGGGGTAAATATCTCAAAATATACAGATTTAAATATGTCAAAGCTGATTGAACACTGATGAGACAAGCACACGACAAAGCATAATGTCAAACCCTGTGATGTCACATCCATGAGCTCATTAACATATGACAGCTCGCATTTACATATTAACACTTAGAAATCTTAACAGTCACTGTATTACATTTCATTGGGTTCCGTACAAGCAAAATGTGATAGTTATGAGGAAGAGCAAATATTTTTAGTAATCTGTGACATATGATACTTCTGGCCTGTTATAAAATTAAAAAAATAAATTAAAAAAATAAAAAAATAAAATAAAATAAAATAAAAACCTTTTACCAGAAAAAAACGTAAAATAAAGTGACAGGTTGCCCTGCCCTCGTCATCAGAGAAGCAAGAGCAAGAGGGAGGGGAAGTTAGGTGAATTAAAAAAAAAAAAAAAAAGATCCACATAATAAAAATGTAAAAAAGTTTGGCTCACATACTCTTTCCTTGTCAATTTCCTGATATGGTACCTCTAGCAGTTTATAGATATACTGCATGTTGTATTTGTAATTTTATTTAGGCTGAGTAAGACATTTTAGTTTGCTAATTGGTAAAAGTAAGGCATCAGACCATTGCCCTTTAATACTGCTCTTGTTTATTTTTAGAAATATTTGAGGATTTGACTATAAGAAAACAACAGATTCGGGAACTGTTGGAACAATAAAATTTTGGTTCAGATGCACACACACACGCTGTGCGACTAGAGGTTCTTAATTTCTGAGTGCCACAGCAGCAGTCAAATGAGAGTAATGTTGCATGTCTCGGCCTGTAAACACCCACACAAGCGCATGAGAGCAAGAGAGATGACGTCATAAACTACACCTTGCCTGTCTTCTGTATAAGCCACAAACGCCTTTGTGACATTTCAGATTGTACACTGTAGAGTTTTGTGTGTGTAATTTTAATACACATACAATGAAAAAAAGTTTATTTAAAAGTAATTAGAATGAATGTGGGATGCACACAACTCCACATTGGCCTGCAGATTGTCTAGGACTAGTGTGACTTAGAATAGTTTTACCACACATTCTCATTGCGATTCTTTTTTGCCAGTTGGTAGCTAATTCTTATGAATTTGTATGATCTCACTTATAAGTTTTTGTATGATCTGCTTATGCCTCAGTGATGATTTTGTTTAGGGGTGGGGATGGAGGTGAACCTTCATTCTTACCTTTTTTCTAAAAATGATATATTCTATAACATTATAAAAATTGATAATTATATAAAATTATTTTCATATGAATTCATACTGTAATGGCAATCCGAGCCATTTTCTGCTCTCCACCATTTCCACAGGGGTCTTGCACAAAGTATTTGATGCATAAAACCATACCCTCTCAGAAAAAAATGTATCCTATAAAAAGGTTCTAATATGTACCATTTAGGTATTACTATGCACTCAGGTACAAAGGTGTACCTTTTGAAAGGGTCCCGCCACAGTGACAGCTTTTGTACCTTTTTTTTCTGAGAGTGTAGTGTACAGTTTACATTTTCTTTGAACAAAAGAATCAAACTCAAAAGCTATTTACACTTAAGCTTCAAAAACATTTGAAAAACAAAAATTGAACTTTTTCCTTTCAAAAGACTGTCTAGCGCAAACCCCTTCCTTCTTCCTTATTCTTCTTATTCAAATTCTTGACACATATGTACCACGCGTAAAACTAACTAAAATCACATGATGAATGCAAAAATTATTAATAAGCAAAATCACTTTTGCTATAAAGAAAAATATTACAACATTTTTGGTTCTAACAAAATGGTTCTAACACAAAATCGTCACCACATAAAATAGTTACGTTCCCTTTCAGTCGGTCACGTTCGACGTACGTCAGTAGTGACCGACGAATTGGGATATCGCTTAGAGAGCCCTATCATCTTCGTGTAAACTAAAACAAGCCAATGGAATTGGCGTGCGATATTTGCATAATGCGCACCGCCCCCGTCATGTGTATATAAATAGGAAGCAGATGCAATCGCACTCTGTCTTTCGCTTCGGAGCCATTCACTGGTGTCCTGTTCAGAAGATTCCTTTCTTCGTTTGTTTTATTCTAAAACATTGCCTCAGAAGAGGATTTACAGCGAGCTTTCAGTGCTGGTGAAAGGGCACGTTCAGCGAGGTCGCGAGTCTCCGAGGAGCTGAGCTATAAGCTCGAAAACTGCTGTTTTCACAGCAACACAAAGAGTGTAGCGATTTGGGCCGGTTCCTCGGTGTGTCAGGGAGTGGTGTACCTGACACATCGCGTCGCTCCCTGGGTGCTTCAGCACGAGTGAGTTGACTTCCCCTTCTAAAAGAGCTTTACAGACGAACCCTGACAGTATGTCATTTCGTCTGTGCGTTAATGGGTGCGGTCGTTCCCTGGTCCCTGCTGATGGGCACAATCGTTGCATCTCGTGTTTGGGCATTCTGCACGCTGAAGCAGCTTTTGTGGATGGTTCATGTTCCCATTGCGGGAACATGACTATCGCGATGCTGAGGTCGAGACTCTCCTTCCTGAAGTCTCAGGAAGCGGGGGTCCCCTCTCCTATGCCGCGTACGACCGTTTTTTCCGGCCCCGGGAACTGGAATGACGGTACGGCGCTGTATAGGAAGGGTGACCTGAGAATTACGGTCAGGGCTTCCCCGCCGAGCGGAAACGCTCCTCGGGCCCCTGCCGCCTCATCAGCACCGCAACCCATCGTGCCACCGTTGGTTTCCGCTGGGCCCTCTACGGACTGTCCAGCCGTTACCTTTGGTGTGCCGGCGGCGGATCGGATGTCGATCGCTGCATCGGAAGGTGAGCCTGAGTCCTCGGGGGGGGATTCGGACGCGCTGCCGCCCGGGACGGTAGCGTTGCCCGAGTCGGATCCCGAGCTCACGGCTGTGCTCTCCCGGGCCACCTTGTGCGTCGGGCTTGAGTGGAACCCTCCACCCTGTCCCGGCCCATCTCGGTTGGACGATTGGTACTTGGGGGGGGGTCGCGCTGGTCAAATCCAGCGTCCCGCCCCAATGCCTTTCTTCCCGGAAGTACACGATGAGGTGACCAGGTCTTGGCAAGCTCCGCATGGGGCTCATACAGGGCCTGGTCCCTCGTCCGCTTTCACCTCCCTGGACGGCGGGCTAGCCAGGGGGTACGCGAGGATCCCGCCAGTCGAGCGGCCTGTTGCGACGTAGTTGTGTCCAACGGCCGCTGGCTGGCGCGGTGAGCCGCGTCTCCCGTCCCAGGCCTGTGAATTCTCAGCCGGTCTGACTGAGAAAGCTTACAGTGCCTGTGGGCAGGCTGCCTCTGCCCTGCACGCGATGGCCCTTTTGCAGGTCTATCAGGCAAAAGCGCTGTCGCAGATGCCCCAGGTAGGTCCTGACCAACAGCTGCTTGGGGAGCTGCGCGCTGCCACTGACCTTGCCCTCCGGGCAACGAAGGTGACAGCGCGTTCTGTTGGCCAGGCGATGTCTACTCTGGTAGCCCAGCAATGCCACCTCTGGCTGACCTTGGCAGACATGAGGGAGACCGACAAACATCGGTTCCTGGATTCCCCCGTGTCCCCGGTCGGCCTATTCGGCGACGCGGTGGAGAGCTGTGCCCAACAGTTCTCCGCTGCACAGAAGCAGGCTGAGGCTATCAGACATGTCATGCCACGGCGGTCCGCTGCTGCCTCCACCCAGCCGCCCGTGGCTCAGCCTCAGCCCGCTCGTCGCCGAGGGTGCCCGCCTGCGTCTTCCTCCGCCCCTGCTAAGTTGGCAAAGCAGCAGCCTACACCAGCCAAACAGCAGGGTGCCGGTCGCAGACGTGGTGCCCAGCCCGTCTCTGCCAGCCAGGTGGCAAGCGGTCGGGGAAAACTTGGCCCTGAGACGGGCGACCTGGAGCGGAAGGTTCCTGCCCTTTGGGAGAGTATTCCATCTGCTCTCCCACCCCCGGAGGAGGGCCGGGGGGGATTTTGTGGCGGCTGTCCATCTACCGCCGCTGGCTCTCCGGAGTCCAGCGGTACCCACTTTGCCACAAAAAGAGCAGTTTCCTCAAACTCCAGGTCACAACAAGGGGTGTCTGCCAGGGTGCCAGGCTCCACCTCGCCGCTGACAGCTCCCTCCCCATTCGCCAGCAGGTGGCAGTGTGATGGTGCAGACCGCGTCCCATGCGCCGTCTCCCATGCACACTGCTGCCTCGCAGAGTCCGACCCCACTCCGGGCCGCCCCCAAGCCGTCCGAGTCGGGTCCCTCTCTGCCTTGCTGCCCCACCCCCGGTGCGTCTGTGGTGCCTTTGGTCCCGCTGGCTCAGTGTCTGGAAGCGTGGATCACGCTCCCCAGCCTGTCCAGTTGGCTCATTCGTACTATCAGACTCGGCTATGCGATTCAGTTCGCCCGGCGTCCCCCGGTCTTCAGGGCTGTCCACTTCACTCCGGTGTCGTTGGACAGTGCACCTGTTCTCCGGGTGGAGATTGCTGTCCTCCTGGCGAAGGATACAATCAAGCCGGTCCCTCCAGCCGATATGAAGTCGGGGTTCTACAGCCCCTACTTCATTGTACCAAAAAAGGGCGGTGGGCTACGGGCAATCCTGGACCGTCCCCAGGATTGGTTTGCAGCAATAGACCTGAAGGACGCGTACTTTCATGTCTCGATTCTGCTTCGACACAGACCCTTCCTAGGTCGGTCTGCGTTCGAGGGTCGGGCATGTCAGTACAAAGTCCTACCCGACATGGTTGTAGCTCCCAGCCGGTTGGGTCTTCAGGTCAACTGGGACAAGAGCAAACTCGCCCCCGGGTAGAGGATCTCTTGTCTCGGTCTCGAGCTAGACTCACCGAGGTGCGCGTCCAGTCGGTGTTGAACTGCCTGAGCTCGTTCAAGTGCAGGACAGCGGCTCCACTGAAAGATTTTCAGAGGCTCCTGGGGCATATGGCATCTGCAGCCGCGGTAACGCCGCTCGGATTGCTTCATATGAGACCGCTTCAACACTGGCTCCGCGGCCGGGTCCCGAGATGGGCGTGGCAGTGCGGCACGCTCCGTGTCCCCGTGACACCGAGCTGCCGTCGCACCCTTGTCGGGTGGTTGGACCCTTCGTTCCTGTGGGCCGGAGTACCCCTCGAACGAGTGTCCAGGCACGCTGTGGTCTCCACAGATGTCTCTGCCACGGGATGGGGGGCCACGTACAACGGGCATGCAGTGACAGGTCTTTGGACGGGGCCTCAGCTGCATTGGCATACCAATTGCCTCGAGTTGCTAGCGGTTCGTCTTGCGCTGGCCCGCTTCAAGAAGCTGTTGTCAGGCAAGCACGTTCTAGTCCGCTCACACAGCACTGCGGCCGTTGCGTACACCAACCGTCAAGGTGGTCTACGCTTCCGTCGCATGTCGCAACTCGCCCGCCATCTCTTGTTGTGGAGTCAGAAGGATCTGAGGTCCCTTCGGGCCACTCGTGTCTCAGGTGTGCTCAACCGTGCAGCCGACGAGCTGTCACGGCAGCATCTACTTGCGGGCGAGTGGCGGCTCCACCCCCAGGCGGTCCAGCTGATTTGGCAGTATTTCGGCGAGGCCCAGGTAGTCCTGTTTACCTCCCCGGAAACTGCCCTCTGCCAGTGGTTTTATTCCCTGACCGGCGGCACGCTCGGCACGGATGCCCTGGCACACAGCTGGCCCCCGGGTCTGCGCAAATATGCGTTTCCCCCAGTGAGCCTTCTCGCACAACTCCTGTGCAAGGTCAGGGAGGACGGGGAGCAGGTTCTGTTAGTGGCTCCGTACTGGCCCACTCGGACCTGGTTCTCAGACCTCATTCTCCTCGCGACAGCACCTCCCTGGCCGATTCCTCTGAGGAAGGACCCCCTGACTCAGAGACGGGGCACCCTGTGGCACCCGCGTCCCGATCTGTGGAACCTCCACGTGTGGTCCCTGGACGGGATGCGGAGGTTCTGAGTGATCTCCCGCAAGCGGTCGTAGACACCATCACTTCCGCTAGAGCTCCTTCCACTAGGAATCTCTATGCGTTGAAGTGGAACCTGTTCGTCGAATGGTGCGCCTCTCGCCGAGAGGACCCCCGATCATGTTCGGTCGGATCCGTGCTTTCCTTTCTGCAAGATGGGTTGGAGCGAAGGCTGTCTCCCTCCACTCTCAAGGTGTATGTTGCCGCTATTGCCGCACATCACCATGCAGTTGAGGGTAAGTCCCTGGGGAAACACGATCTGATCGTCAGATTCCTGAGGGGGGCCAGGAGACTGAATCCTCCTCGCCCTTCCTCCGTACCCTCTTGGGATCTGACCCTGGTTCTCACAGCTCTCCGGGGTCATCCCTTTGAACCTTTGCAATCAGTCGACCTGAAACTAATGTCTCTTAAGACGGTTCTTCTGGTTGCATTGGCTTCCCTGAAGAGGGTAGGGGATCTGCATGCATTTTCGGTCGACGAAACGTGCCTAGAATTCGGGCCCGGTGATTCTCACGTCATCCTGAGACCCCGGCCTGGATACGTGCCCAAGGTTCCTACCACTCCCTTCAGAGATCAGGTAGTGAACCTGCAAGCGCTGCCCTCGGAGGAGGCAGACCCAGCCCTAGCTTTGCTCTGTCCCGTCCGCGCTCTGCGCGTTTACGTGGACAGAACGCGAAGCTTCAGGACCTCAGATCAGCTCTTCATCTGTTACGGAGGCCAGCAGAAGGGAAAGGCTGTCACCAAGCAGAGGATGGCCCACTGGATAGTGGATGCCATCGCCTTGGCGTACGAATCCCAGGGCGTGCCTTGCCCGCTCGGGTTGAGAGCCCACTCCACCAGAGGGGTGGCCTCTTCCTGGGCGCTGGCTCATGGCGCCTCGCTGACAGATATCTGTAGAGCTGCGGGCTGGGCGACACCAAACACGTTCGCTAGGTTTTATAGCCTACGTGTAGAGCCGGTATCCTCACGTGTACTCGCATCCACTAGTCGGTAGACGTGTTGTACCCACTCTAAGTGTCGGCTTGCAATGCCATTCCCGCCACTGGGTGGATACGTGCATACTTTCACTCCAGTCGTGTTCCCCGCTTGGCGAACCCTGTCGAGTTCCTCCGCCTCCCCCTTCGGCTCGGACATTGCGGAGTGTCTGATGCCAGGCCTACATCCGTCGCTGACGCTGTCTGTTGGCTGGGGCCCATATGTCGTGACCCCTCTACGTGAGCGGTCCCATATGTGTATTTTCCACGGTTTAAAACTCCCTACGGGCCGAGTCCGTGTCTTTCCCTTAGCAGAGCCAGCTCTGCTGTCACCTGTCAGATGAGTCTCCCCCTACCAGGTGGAGCCATCCCAGGGACTCCATATGCGTACTGCCCCCCGGGCCAGTCCATGTGTGTATTCCCACGTAAACTCCTCCCCCATTGGGTAGGTAGTGGTCTCCGCAGCGTCCCTTACGGGTTCGCTTCCCCAGTGTGTCTAGTTTACTTAGTGGGTAGTGGTTAGACAGCAGTAGACTCTCTCGGTGTAAGCTCGCCCCCTTCACCGCCAGCCTGAGCTTGCGCTGGGCACTGGAAGGGGTTTCGTAACTGTGGCGCTTTAGTTGGGATCCCAATTCGTCGGTCACTACTGACGTACGTCGAACGTGACCGACTGAAAGGGAACGTCTCGGTTACGTATGTAACCCTCGTTCCCTGAAGGAGGGAACGGAGACGTACGTCCCGTCGCCACAGTTTCTGTACCCTCGCTGTAGCGCGGACACCAGTTGTCTCCTCAGCGAAAAACAGAGTGCGATTGCATCTGCTTCCTATTTATATACACATGACGGGGGCGGTGCGCATTATGCAAATATCGCACGCCAATTCCATTGGCTTGTTTTAGTTTACACGAAGATGATAGGGCTCTCTAAGCGATATCCCAATTCGTCGGTCACTACTGACGTACGTCTCCGTTCCCTCCTTCAGGGAACGAGGGTTACATACGTAACCGAGACGTTTTCCTGTGAGATCGGGTCGCCAAAAATAAAATTATCATTATTTACTCACCCTCATGTTGTTCCAATCCTTCATGACTGACTAGGCCAATCTCATGAGAAAACGATTTTTATATATATAAAAAAAAAAAAAAAAACCCTGAGCATTTAGGTCTACCCCTAAACCTAACCCTCAGTGCAGTTTAAAAGCAGATTGTATGAAAACATATGAATGAAATTTTACAAATTTGCTACTAATTTGTTAGAATGTAAAATAGTTATGAGTGTGTTGGACTGACAGCCTCAGTCACTTTCACTGCACTTTTTTTTTTTTCCCATAAAGCAAAGTTAATGAAGCTGAGGCTTTCATCAACATCTCCTTATTTGTAATTAGTTATGTGCATATTATTGTTTATGTTACACTTTATGTTGTATAACCAACCCCATATTAGTATTATGTTGCTGTAATTGCCATATTTGATTAAACTTCAAGTCATAATCTGAACATCAATTGTACCATATGTGCTAAATACATTGGTTGGGGTACAACAACAGCAAAACAGGCTGGTACATAAATATTCTTCAATTTAGTACAAGACAACTTTTCACAAGATATGTTGGTAACACTCTAGTATAGAGAATGCATATTCACTATTAACTACAACTTTTCCCTCAATAAACTCTTAATTTATAGTTAGTAAGGTTAAGTTTAGGTATTGGCTAGGATTAAGAATGTAGAATATAAGTACTAATAAACAGCCAATGTTCTAGTAATATGCACGCTAATAAGCAACTAGTTAAAAGACCCTAAAATAAAGTGTTACTGATATATATATACATAATTATTATTATTATTTTTGTTTTTACAATGCATACCAAATACTTCAGTCTTGTCACTTACAGACAGTCTGAGAGTATGTACTGCAGCTTTTCTCTTGGTCATGCACAGATGATAAGACTGCTGATTATCATATCACTGAACGAGTAAATAGATTAGCTCATTCATTTTTCACGTGGCTAATGAAAGAGGATTACAGGAAGGTGGCGGCTTCCTCCCCCATTGATATTTAACCAAATTCCATTCTTAATACAGCATTTGGTGTCACATGGCTGTCCTTGGACCTTGAACAGCAGCTCCAGTGGATGGGCTTGCAATGCAAGGACAACAAAGGGTTAATAACACCCTATATCAGACTGATATTATAAGGGTTCAGCCTGTACTAGATTGATCTGTCGTGTTTCTGTTGAACAAATGACAGAAAACATTTGGAAAAAACGATCTGCAGTTCAAATTTCTCAAGATAATTAGAGTGTAATACAAATTACTAATTTTTAAATAAACTGCTATATCCATATCCAATTTATTTTTCCTCTGTCTAACATGTGTACCAAACAGTAGGTGAACATTTCCTCTGTCTATCCTCACTGGTGCATTTCCATCAGACCTAATCTTCTGTAAACAAATGGCCATGCAAATATGACACTAACCAGAGACCAGCTGGAATGCCCTGTCTCTAAGCAACTACTTTCCACACCATGTCAGACCAGAAAAGATAAATTACTTTTTACGAATATAAAACTAGATGGTGAGAGGTTGGAACCGCAGATGGGCTGATCCTGTATTAGGTCCTCTAATAAATGTCTTCACTACATGGAAGACATGCATGCATATTTCAACATATGTTATTTCTGCACAGCTCCAGGCTGAAGAGTGATTTCTAGCTTTGCAGCATTTGCATGTGTCTCCATGAGTGTTCATCTAAGTAGGTTTTTGGTGGGGATTGCGGTGTTGAACATCCTGCACATAAATGCACTATGCATGTGTGGTTACAAAGCTAGAAGAGCAAAATAGCAAAAGTCACACTTGCATGATTGGAAAAGCACTAATGGCTCTCACATGCATGCATAAATTCAGATGCAATTTTTTACCAACAAACTCATTTTTATTAAATCAAGGTAACAATTGCAGGTTCCCACTTTTAGAGTATAGACCAGAATATCATTGAGTCTTAGGGATCTGGTCTTTTAACTTGTGTCAGTACTCAGAAAGCAACCACAAATACAGCCCAGCAACACCTTAACATTCACCTATAGCAGCCACTCATAAAACCTTCTGAGAAAGAAAATAAGCAGGAACTACATGATGATAATGATCATGGAGCCACAGATGTATTTTCAAGCCCACCTTTGAATTGCGACCTGTTTATCTGATTGCGGTGGCTTTCCATTCAGCAGGCTGGTTTTAGTTCTCTTAGCTAGGTATATAGTGCATAAAATGTCAAGTAACCACAAGATACCAACAATCTGAACAAAAGGCTTCACAGAAATTATGGTAGATTGCCATTCAGAAAGACCATAACTTGGGCAAGGGCAGCATAACCTGGTTCCTGTGCAGTGAAACACACAAATGTGGTTTGATGAATCACCTTCAAACTGACAGAAGATCACCATCAGTGTTGGGCTCGTTAGTCAAAAAGTGTAATTTATTACTCGTTACTCCTTTCAAGAGTAATATTATTACTTTATTACTCCCTGCCAACAATAGTCTGTTACACTGCTCTTTATATTACTTTCTGTTACACCCTACAAAATTGGTAATTGCCTATTTCTCCTCAAAATTTTATGTGCGACTTTGTGAATATTATGGTATACATGTTTAGTTTGTATTTCTTTAGACAGAATATTAATTAGACTATTAATTTTACACTGAATTATGCGATCTGGTAAGCATATTATTGGCTTATAGTGCTGTCTCAGTGATCATTCGCTGCTCTTATGTCACTCATATGGACCCTTTAAACAGACTGTGATGACGCGTTTTTAACGGTAATCAGTATCGTAAATTCGTAAAGTACATTTATAACACTATACTTTATATTATAATACCTTTGCATCAAACTACAAAAAAAAAAGTAGTTTCTAATACAACAGCTTTAGGAGTGATGACATGGACATGGAAAATGGACATCTCTCTCTTCTGAATGCCGTTATCAGTCTCTTTCTATTTTTTCCTCTTTTTGAAAGTTGTGAAAACACTATAGTGGAGTTTTTCTTTTGCTATTTGAGCAAATGAGAACACAAATATTTAATGTAATCACTCATTCACCACTATAGAAGTTTACTCAACTATGATGACTTCCACTTCTGAGAAACCCGGGAATGTGAAAAAGGTCACGTGTTCATAACCCGCCCTTCTCATCCGATGACAAACTTCCTCTAAACTTCAGTGTTTTGTTCCGTACATATAAACTCAGAGAAAAAATTCTACGCAGCTAATAAACACACAATTATGGCAACATATGATTTGTATGTTATTTTGATGTGGGCTATTCATCTATTTTTATAAGAATAAAGGATCTTTACATAAGAAATGCTAAGCAGGTGTAGCGATTACCTTATTCTAAAATGCTACATTCTGCTTTATCATGTGACCAAAATCCACAATGTATTGCAAATGGAAGTTATTACAAACACTCAACTGTGGTTTACAGTGAGTTTTGAGTAAAAGCATAGCATCAGTTTCATAAATTGCCATGTGTAGCTTGATGCTAATTGTAGCTATAATTCACCTGTTACTCAGATACGATTATATTTAACGATGTATGTTGTCAAAAGAATTAATGTAAGGTCGTAAGAAAATGTTTTGTTTACTAAAATGATTTTTGATAATAGGTGGGTTAATGTGTACTGGGATCAAAAGGATTTGCCAGAGTAAAGTATTGTGTTCTTGTCATCTTTTCTCACAACAAAATCAAAGTATTGGCAATATTTCCAGCCAATGAATGTAAGCTTTTTTTTTTTTTTTTCTATATTCCAAGCTAGCTTTCTGCAATGGTGGAGTCACGTTCAAAAGCGAGTCATGGGGATTACAACAATGAATGATTAAATGATTGAATTGTTGGATTTCAAATCAGTATGGGTTGAGGCAACAAAAATAATGTTGTAACGAGCTATTTTATGGATGGTAACTGTAATGTTATTACTGTAATTTACTTTGCAGTTTAATTAATTAAAATGAGCTAAAGCAACATTTTATCAAAACTTAATTTCATTTTGTTCAATCCACTAATATATTTAAAACTGAAGATAATCAATTTGCATTGGGACTACATGAATCATTTTTGTTGTCATAACTAACCAGGCAGTGGATCTGTAGTTACCAGCATGCTTTTGAACTGCATTAGGTGTTATTGTATGTGTTTTTGAGTAAAGGGAAAGACATGTTAGTGTTTAATGTTCAGTTATGTTGGACAATTCAAAGAGTTTCTGTAATGCTTTTGAATGTTATGCTGAAGATTGGCTATTGTGGTTAGGCTGTGAGCAGCTGTGTGTATATGTATTTGTACGAGCAGCTATAGTTATTGTGTAAGTTGAGTTGCTTCACTCAGTGAGTAATAACTATACTAATGCCAGTACTGACAGCAGTCTCTACTTATTGTGCAGTATACATTGCATATAATGATGAATGAAACTGCACTCAAGTAGTTAAAATTGTTTAGTTAAACAATAAGTTTGTTCAATTAACTTAAATTAACAACTTCTCCACACAATTAGTTTTTGTAAGTACAATAAGAAAGAAAATTAAGTTATGGATAAAATACAACCCAGTCCAGAGACTTAACCTAACCCTAAAATCTGATCTGGTTATTGGGAATGTTTTTCCAGGACCAACAATAATGTTGATTCAGAAACATGTCAGCTTAATCTCATATAGGAGCATCATCTCATGGGAGTCATTGGATCTAATCCTGTAGTCATGGATTATAGACACTGCTCAACAATTTCAACAATGATTTCATGAACATCAGGATTATGTCAGATGTATTCCATTGTTTCTCCAGTCCCCAGATCTGACCCTTTCTGCAGCTTGACTGGACATTCAGCATTGGAATAAAGGCAGTCCTGCAGAAAGACGATTTCTCTTCCTCTTTTTTCTTCCGTTGGGCAGTCACTGGCTTCCTCAGAGGACGAACGGAGGCACCTGGGTTTCCATGGGGTCCACGTCTATAAATAGAATCTGTGCTCTAGGATTTTCTATGGTTTAATTCAATAAACTGCAGCAATCAGACACATCTGTGAAATGAGCAGTAAGTGGTGTACTGAAGGTTACGGTGACCTATGAACTTAACTCCCTTGACAAGCATTAAATACCCCTCAGGGGGTTGTTTCCATGGGGACACAAGACATGTATCTCCACAGATCCACTGCATTTCTCTTTGAGACAAATATAGAGAGATACACAGAACTTTATTGTGTGCATTTAAGCAAATTGAGGTCAATTGCATCTAATTCCTGATGCACTGAATTCTGGGCATTGTCCTTTTCAAAATGTAATGATATCAACATGAAATGAAAATTCACCCTATCCTATCTTTTTCTTAAATGCATTTTATAGATCTTATTGTGAACAATATCTTATAATTACCTCATAATGTTTTAACAAAATGTCATAATTGTATCTTCCGATGAAAACAACAGAATTCTCTCTGGTGATGTATACTGTATGCAGGACTTCTCCAATCATTTAGTCCACTTAAATCCCTCCCCTGCAACACTCGCATATATGTCAAAATTCAGAAGAAAATTTGTCTTTAATTTTACATGGCCAAGGACATCAGTCTGCATGCAGTGAAATAAAGGTATAGTATTTGAAAACAGTTATCCTTTGAGACTGTCAGCGAATTAGAAATGACCTAAGAACTGACCTAAGAGGGTAACCAACCTCTTTGTTAATAAGCCAAGGTGACTGACATGATTCTCCTGTTATTTATGTTTCAGGAATTTTATTTTAATATTCCTTTGTCTTGCTGTCCCTGTACTCTCTTCCTGTGGTTTGTTCCTGTTTGTCTTCAGCTGCATCCGAAATTACATTCTTCAGTATGAGACAAAAAAGTATGTCCGACTTCACAGTACTCATATAAGAGTAGGCAAAAAGTACCCAGATGCAGTACTACTTCTGGTGAAGTGTGCATACGATGGACACTTTACTATATCACGAGGCCACGGGAAAAGATTTGTGAATGGCAGTGAAGAAACGCAACTGACACTGGCAGTTCAATGACAACAATCACATTGACAACATGGAGAATGTAGTACCTCCAGATTACATTCATACTGCACATATTCAAATGAGAACATACTTTTTTAGCAGTCATGAAGTATTATTTGTTCAAAATATGTACCTATGCAAGAGAGTAGCTATGCTATTTTGGACGCAGCCAGTGTCTTGTTAGTTTTCATGATGACTAATCACATTCACCTGTTCCTGGTTAGCCTCCTTAGCCAGTGTATTTATACCCTTGTTTCAGGTTAAGTTTACACGACAACGATGCAAAAAAAAACATGAAAAGTTTTTTTCTTTGTATAGATGACAACACTGTCAAATCGATCCTTGTTCATATGGATCTGTGAAAATTAAAAATTATGCATGCCAGGTCAGTAGTTGACAATGTCACTAAGTCTGCGCACATACACAGTCTTTTTACATAGCACTTGTGCCAAATGTGTATGCCTATACACTAAACACGTATTACGCATGTGTATTATAACGAGATATAATTTTCAGGCCCCCAAAACACCGCTATCATGTAAATGACTGGCCAAAACGCATAAAAAGTGTTCAGTTTTTAGTAGAAAATAGTGTAAACAGCCCCTCAGTCCTTGTTTGTCAGTCGTTGTCTTTACTCTTCAGGTGTAAAGCTGTTATGTTTCTTGTTTCCTCGGTTGGATTATTGTCTATGTCTTCATGTTTGGATTATTGCCAGTGGCTTCTTGTTTGGATTATCTTTGTGTTTCTGTGTTCATGGAATAAAAACTGCTTGCTAAAAGAGGCTCACCTCTCCTCTTCCCTGCATACCCGTGACAGTGACATGGTAATCTCAAAATTTGGAAAGTTTGTTTGTTAATACTTTATTATTTGTAGTCCACTTTAGACATTCTACTAAGTATATGTAACTTTGCAAATACATGTCAACTAACTCTCATTAGAGTATTAGTAGACTGTCTGCTTAATATTTGCCCTAACCAAACAGTTTACTAATACTGTAATTAGTAGACAGTTGCAAAGTTACATATAGTTATTAGAAATAAAGTGTAACTCTTTGTTAATTTTTTGTAGGTTTGAAAAGGCTTAGAAGTATGTTGATGCAAAAAACACCTGCAACTTAGCAGATATTTGTATTTCTGTTGACGAGGAATCTTACTAAAGTCTATAGCGCACTCAGATTTGTATTACCAAGTAAAGCAATTAAAGGTTTAGTTCACTCAAAAATGAAAATTCTGTCATCATTTACTCACTCATGTCATAGCAAACCCATAAGACTGTCATCCATCTTCGGAACACAAATAAAGACATTTTTAATATTCCCTCATAATTTTTGTCCATCCACTGAAAGTCCATGCGACCAAGCTTCAAAAAGTTCATAATGGCTTCATAAAAGTAATCCATATGAATCAATGGTTTAACCTGATCATTTTATATGATGAACAGATTTAATTTAGGCTTTTATCCGCATATAAAAACTGATCCGCACACATATTTACAGCAAATAAAATATGGTAAACGGAAGCTCAAGCATTCTTTTTTGATGCATGAGAACCAGTCAGGTGTTTTCTAACATCACACAATCATGTTTAAGTTTCAGCAAGAATCAATGAGCTTTGATTTCGCATATCACAGAATTACGGTTTTGCTTCCGTTGACCATATTTGAGTGCTCTATGTATGTATGTTGATGAGATTATGATGACAGAATATTAAAAATATATTAATTTGTGTTATGAAGACTAAAGGAAGTCTTATAGGTTTGGAAAGACTTGAAGGAGAGTAAATAATTTTCAGTTTTGAAAAACTACAGCATGCCTCTAAGAATATAGCTTTCCATCACAGTAAATATATCTGATCTACAAGAACACAAAAACTAATGAAAAACTACAAGAACACTTGAGCACTAATACTTTTAAAAGAATTTTGTTGAAAAATTATTTTCTGGGTGAAGATAACCCAAAATCACTGGTTTCCAAAGAAGAGCTATCTTTTTATATCATCTAGTGCCAAAGCTATAAAAAAAAAAAAAAAAAAAAATCCCCACAATCACCAGAAACACACTAGGGGCTTGACATTTCCTGTTTTTCCCTTCCAGAAGAGGGCATTCCTGTTTCATACTCTCAGAGGTGTAGTCCAAGTCAAATGCAGTTTCTGCACTTTTCATTCATTATTAAAATACTAGAATTACTTGTCCTTGTTCTTCTACTATGAGAGGAAATTCCCATGGCAGAAAGGAAGCTAAAATTTGTTTCTAAAGTGACTTCATTAATAATTAAGCAAATTTACATAATAAGCTGAAAAATTCAGAACAGGGCTAGAGAGAAGAAATGACAAAGCAATGTTGGGAAATTCTTGGTTCAAAACAAATAAACAAAAATAGTAATAACACACTTGAGCACACCGGGCTGCTGTCTGAAGATGTTCTATATTCACATGATCTGTTGTGACACAAAACACAGCTTTGCAATGCCTCCAATTTTGTCTCAATGTTCAGTACTAAGAATTGTTTTATACTCTGACTCATTTTTAGGCCTTTTCATTAATTAATTAATTCATTTTAACCTAATATATACACCTCTTTACATGAATAGATTAAGTCATATGGCTTTATATACAGTTTTAATTTGCATAAAATATTTAAAATACAGTTTTATCATTTATGCTAATGTATAGCTATATTAAATAGTATTTTAAGCATTAAATGACGTAATAATGTTTGTTATTGTAGCCTATTGTGAATGTTTGATACTGCATTATTTAGAATTAATTGCGAATCGACACTCACAAATTCTGCTACGGCTTGTAGTAGGCTATTAAAATGTATGTATTCAGTTCTTCCTCCAGTAGAAGTTAATAAAGCAACGTAAGCATGTCCTAATTAAATATTCATTATCGAAGCATGTAGTCATAGGACTGTAATTCCGCTACCGGGAAGGCGCGTCTTGGGGGCGGGACTTACCAAAAACTGTGTGGTGTGCCAGTCCATGCGAACGTACCCGGAAAGGACGAATAGGCTATACAACATTAGCACAATTCATAATTTTACTCGAGCACAATCTATAAACAAAGTTCAACGGTCCAAAAAAAAAAAAAAAAAAAAAAAAGAGATAAAAGCGCAATTCAACCAGACGGGTCTTATTTTTTGCTATGTATGTTTTCTATAAATGGAGATCTTCATGCTTACCAGTTACCACAGTAAACGGCACGATTTGATGGGAAGTCTTGACAGAATGTGAAAATAACCAAACACAAATAACCGATCACTAATAGCCTATATTAGCCTACATAAAAGCCAATTCTTCACAATAAATTAAAAGCGAAAAAAATTATGCTATTCAATCCCTAATTGAAAAATCGTTTCTATCGTATGATCATTAGCCTATCAGTTGATAAATCTGACTATATAAAAACACAGACCAGCCTAAATAATCATACACCAGATGTCACCCACATCCCCATATGTATTCAGAATAGATGTTATTCAATCTTATAAAACTAAATGTCACCTTACCTATTCCAGGAGCTGAATAGATGAAGTACAGTGCAGAAGTGGAGAGTGAGAAGAGAAATAAAAGCCCGAGAAATGACCTTCTCCGAAATCTTATATGTGTCGGCATTATATAGAGAGACGCAGATATTCTTCTATATGTAGGCTATATAGGCAGATATGTCCCGTTAATAGACCCAGATGGAGAGTCCTAGCGCAAACACGCTGATTCAGGTCTGATCCCGAAATTTATCCAATCTAGAAGGTTCACTCGTCCTAGCAGAGTCTCATCATCTCCATCCCGTGTATCTGTATGTATTGGTCAGGGACAGCGCGCGCACATACACACTCACTCACTCACACACACACACACACACCCTCCTGCGCGCTGCTAATGAATGGAAGCGCATTGGACTTGCGTTACGCACATATCGGGGCAATAAAAGGGACCGTCGGCAAAGGAGGGAGTGTGTGAAAATTACTATGCATGACTTTACATGATTACGTAACGGAAACGCTGCACTCATGGTCCACTTTCATCAAAGGCTGTAAAACCGACAGGCAGGTACAGTATAAATGCGCGTATTGATCGCCGAGGGCTAATTTAATGCCGTGCGATATAATGGACCTATTAGTGCATTTGGATATTATTTATAGTATGAGTCTAGCCAAAAAAAAAAAAAAAAAAAAAAACCAACATTCACAAGAGCGATCCAACTGTCCTGATGAACATCGACACCGCAAATAGAATAGAACAGAGCTTAAAAAGAACATACAATTAAATGGAATAGAATAAAACAGAACAATGTAGCCTATTAATATCAGTGACTACTGCAAACTGAAGTGTGAAATCCAGTTTATAGTTAGGACACACACACACACACACACACACACACACACACACACACACACACACACACACACACACACACACACACACACACACACACACACACACACACACACACACACACACACACACAGTAAATCACAATCAGGTTGATCGTAAATATAAACACTAATGGCATGAAACCTTTCATACCAAGCGGATGCATCGCAGAAATGCGCATTGTAGACACGCCCCCTTATGAACTATAACTCCCAGCACCCATTGCTGCAGTGTGTGAGGCCCATAGACTGTAAAAAATGAGGCCAGTAGCTCAGTTTTTTTTAAAAATACAATTGTTTTTTCTATACAACGATAACTTATACATTTTGTGGATAGTATAATATATAGACTATGTGAATATAAAACACACGATATATACGTTTTATGCCATTATTAATGCTTGAAAATATACGGAGGGTAAAACTACAAATTAAAACTACATTTCCCAGAACTTCCGGGTATATAATGATGACGATATATTTACTCTGCGAAACATGGATTGTGGCGACATGAGTTTAATTTTGCGATTTTTCCTTACTTCTAATGATTATTTATGTTTATAAGCACGATGAGTGTCAGTAATCGAGCTGCTGTAATCAGTGTGTTATTAATAATATTGACGGCTGATCTCGGGCAGTTTGCTGCGGCAGATGATCAGACAAACAGTGAAGAACCTGCGAATAATAAAGCTGACAGTGATTTACTGGATCAGAAAACTACTCATGGACACGCAGAACAGCTGATCAGGTATTATTGTATCACATATAATCGGTTTGCTCGCTGTTTAACAGCAGAAAGATTGGTTGATTGACACCTGTGATGTAGCGTATCGTGGCAAATATCCAGTAACATATGTTAATCATTACTATGTAAGAACAAAATATGACATAGTACTCTGTTGTTGAACATGAATATAGTAACCAGTATTATGGTGTATATGTCAAAGTACCATAGTATTACAACCTGATACGATCACTATATCACGATACTGCCACAGTATACATCTACCTACTGTCATGGTGTACGAATAAGATAATTTTTCTGTCTGTCTGTTACTTAATGATCTAGTTAATTAGTTATATGTGGTTAGTTAGATAGTTTTGTATGAGCATTTAGAAAATATCTATCTATCTATCTATCTATCTATAGAGCTATCTTTGAATAACATATTTTCATGGTGTAAATTAGATAGATATATCTTCATATTTTAAAGTTTATTAATAATATGTACATTAAATCTGAAAAGTGATTATAAAGTAACATTTTTAATAATATACTATGTAAAATAATAAAAAATATATTCCTCTGATAGGTTAAATTACACAGAAAGCTCCAGCAATGACACTGTTCAAAGCACCACACCTGTGCCCAAGCCCACAACCCCTGAGCAACCTAAAAATGAGCCCATCCTGCCAGTGCAGACGGGGGTCAAAGCCCAGGAAGAGGAGCAGTCCAGCGGGATGACCATTTTCTTCAGCCTGCTGGTCATTGGTGGGTAGCACCAGTTGTTTTAAAAGCAGAAATGATCTCAATGTGAGAATAAATGCATATTTATTTTCTTTTAATAACTTAACTGTATCAGAACAGTATCCAAAGCATATCAGTTCTCCAGGGCGTAGCTGCATTTCCTTATTGTTCATCATTGATGGACAGTGTGTGAGAGACAGTTAAAAGCTTAAGAGAGACACTCATTCCTCCAATTCGAGATGGTCAACTTTTTGAGGTTTTCCTAAGTGGTAAACACAGTGTGGAAGATGATACATATAACACAACATTTTTGGCTAGCTGGAACATGAATGCAGAGATTTGCAGATTTGATAATTTCAGATAATGTTTTCTGACAATTTTTTGATTACTTTTGATTTAACTCGTTTATCGCTTAATACTCACTGCTGTGTGTGTGCACTTGAATGGGTGAAATGCAGTCAAAATCTTATAAATTAATAAATATAAAAAATATATAAAATAATAAATGATTAATAATTTACTACTGTTGTATGAATATGTATGTAATCCATAAAAATTAACTGTAATCTGATTATTTAAAAAGAATTTAAAAACTTAATATAATCTAATTACATGTACTGCATTTCTGTACATGTATTCAGTTACTACCCAGCGCTGGAGATTTGCTTCCGTTCAGACACAGGATCATCAGTGTTTCAGGCATTTATGTTGGCCGATGGGGTCTGGCTTGCAGTTGGCATTCCAGTTTATTCCAAAAGTGTGTGGTGGGTTTGAGGTCTGGGCTTCAGGCAGGGCAGTCAAGTCCACCAGACTCAGTAAAGTGTGTCTATACAAGGGTATTGTCATGCTGGGATAGAAAAGGGTACTACCCAAACTGTTGCATCAAAACTGAAAGCACACAATGCTCAATGTCAAGGCACCTTTATTTATATAGCGCTTTATACAATAAAGATTGTTTCAAAGCAGCTTTACAGTGATAACGGGAAAATAATGATTCAGTAATAAAAACGGAATTCAATTCTGCTGTAAAGCAGCTTTAAAAAGACAATAATGTCATTGTTCAGTTGAAATCAGTTCATTGTTGATTCAGTTCTGTTCAATAACTGTGTAAAGATCATCAAATAAGGAATATTTGATGATGAGCCTTTGAATTCTTAATGTAATGCGTTACACCTTGGGTGTGCATTGTTTTCTAAGAATTCAACAGCCCAGAGTCAGTTATTCCGCTTATACTATGGTTACCACACCTCAAGACACTCAAGAGAATAAGCATATGTGAATTAGCCTACCTGAGTCTGTGCGTCTCTCACAGCAGCAGTGTCTCTACTAATAGCGAAACTATAAGTTTATCTACCTCAAGAACCAGACAGTTATTACCTTGCTGGTGAGAAATATCATGTAGCTTTTAAGTTGCTAAACTATTTTACTGATTCATTCATCAGAAAAGCGCTGAAAAAAAATGTTTCTGTGCGAGTGCGTGTCCTTACTATACAGTACGTGTGTACGTTTGAAAGAGAGAGAGAGAGAGCCGGAGAGAGGGACACAATAAAACATATTTTGTGGAAAAAACCATGACAATAATTTGTCGTTTTCATCCTGTTATTTACTATATGTATTTGCTTGGTCAGTGTCCTTGTTTTTTTTGCAGTTGTAGGCTGTAGGACCTATTAAAATAACTGAAATCATTTGGCAGTGATAAGGAACTGCAATGTGGTCGAGACCTGCCTAGAACTACTTTAGCCGTGCATTTCCCTGAAAATAATCCCACACCTCAGAACGTGTCGTCAACCAATCAGATTCGAGCATTCAGCAGCTCTGTAGTATATGGTTAATTAATCTATAAAGCAGCACTGATGATCAGTTCAGTTCTCATTCAGCATCATCAGTTCAGTTCTCATCCAATAGTATCAGTGCGGTCCCCAACTAAGCAAACCAGAGGTGACAGTGGCAAGGAACCCAAACACCATCAGGTGACAGCATGGAGAAAAAATCTTGGGAGAATCCAGGCTCAGTCGGGAGGCCAACTCTCCTCTGGCCAAACGAGCCAACATGGTGTGGTTTAATTCCTGGTTGCATGGCAGGTAAGATTGGGGATTGATATTATTCAGTCAGTATCAGTATTTCATCCAGTTCCTTCTGCTTGAAGATCAGGGTACATCACACCAGCATATGGAGGGAGGAGGAATTTAAGCTGGCCCTAGGGTCTGAGCAGAGGGCTTGTTTGGTTCTTGTGGTCTTTGCTTAAGGATCTTTGCATGGGATCCATCTCTAGGGCTCGTCTAGTTCACATGGTCTACGCTAACATTCAGGGTTGCGTTGTGGTCGTCTTTAGGTGTAGGTCCACCATCTGCTCTGGATACAGACCAGATCCGGCTGACTACAGTAACCTCGAGATAAGGGTGTCATTATATGGTGAAGTAGTAGGTTTTAGATTTTATGAGTTAAGTATAGTGCTTCTTACTTGTGCAGTTATCAGACCAGGGGCCGGTTGCATAAACAACTAAAAATAGTCTTACAAGTTAGTCATCGTTTTTTTTTTTTTCTTTGAGACTGTTCATAACTTTTTTAATTCAGTTACATAAAACATATCCTAATTTGATACTAAAAAGTAAGATTGACTGCTCCTTGACTAACTGCTAGTGGGTCATACTAGATCTGAAAACTGTCTTAATATAATGGCTATGTTTATGCAACTGGCCCCAGGCCACCCATTTGTCGTTGAGTCAACATTTTTTATTTTTTATTTTTTTCTGATGGGAATATGTCAAAAAAAAAAAAAAATCTTAACAGTTTACTTAAAGGGGTCATGAACTGCATTGGTTTATTGTTTTATAATGTTTCCTGGGGTGCACTTATAATGTTAGTATGATTTTACATCCAAAATTGTCATAATTTATAAATAAAAGGCATTTTTTCTACCCTGATTTTAGTCCTCTGGTTGAACGCTCTGTTTTAAGGGGCATGTCTGCTGTGAGAATTCAGTGTAAACACCTACTGCTGTGATTGGCTGACATCTTTGCATATGAAATAGACAAGTATTACTCTCTCTTTTACTCTCTCTATACTCTTTCTTTATATAATTTAATCACCATTAAATAACAGATTATTTTGATCCTACTAAAATAAACAAGGTTAAATTGAGCGTTTAGTCACTGGTTTGATTTACTGACACAGACAAAGAACATCTGACTGTACATGAATCATTACATATCAGATCAGGCATTCGAATTGACAAAGTTACTTACATGTTGCGTTACTGTCGAGTCCAGGCACTGCACAATATTTTGTAATCCTCAACGCTATGTTTATTGCTTGGTAGCTTGAACTGGTTTAGCACCACATATGTTACTTATGCACGATTCGGTGGGCGGGGCTAAACAGGCAGTGATGAAGTAGGCGTTGATCTTCTTCTGCAGAGACGGTGCTTGCTGCCCTTTGATGTCATAGATCCCCACTTTGTAAATCCTGTCGTTTGCTGGGTCTGATGTCAATTAAATATTTTATTGGACTATGAAGGAAGTTTTCAGCTCTAAAACTTACAGGATATTCTTAAAGTATGATGACCTCTTATGTCAAAAGCTCAAGGAAAACTTAATTTCTCAGTTCATCACCCCTTTAATTTCTTAACAGTGTATTTAAATTTTATCAAATATAAATGCTACTGTTCTAAAGTTTATAAAATAAATGCTGTTCTTTTGAAAAAAAAAAAAAAAAAAAAAAAAAATCCTGAAAAAATATATCACAGTTCTCAGCCACAAAATCTGAAGCAGCACAACTGTTTTCCACATTGATAATAATCAGAAATGTTTATTGAGCAGCAAATCAGCATATTATGATGATTTCTGAAGGAAATGTGACTGAAAACTGGAGTAATGATGCTGAAAATTCAGCTTTTTCCCTTTGCTTGGTCTAAAGCTTTCCTTATATAGGAAATGGGATGGTTGGTGAGTCATCAGACAGTATTTCCTCCTCTGTTGCTAAGGGTTACAACTGGTTTTGTGTATCTGACACCACTGAATCAATGATGTCACAGTGAAACTCCTCATATGTTTTTTTTGTGTCATTTAAAAGCTCACAGGTTTCAAGTTACATGTTGATGTTTTGGGATTGGCCCTCTGCAGTGATGTGTCTCCCTGTGATGTCAAGTGTTAATGTTTGTGTTCACTGTTCAGTGTGCTGTATTTGTGTTTATGTACCGGATAACTCATCATGAGTGTAGTCTTACATACTGTTCAGCTCTGTGTAAGACGAGGTCTCATGTTGGTCTTCAAACCTTGAATTTGTTCATAATATCTTCATAATGTGACACTGGAGGTTTAATCTAGGTTGAAGTGTAATTATAAACCTGCACAACACATTACTATGGTAAAAAGTGACACAGCACACTCAAAATTCATCTTCTTCTGTCTCTTTATATCTGACTAGACATTTTACCTTTTAGACAATGTAGAGATATGATATTGCATATTCATACTTGTTGTGTGTATCATTTATTGCATATTTAAAATTAAACACAAAACATCTATTTGCCAAAAAAAAAAAAAGACAAAAGAACAGACAAAAAGAAAGATGATGAAGGAATAAGTACATACAAAAATGTAAATAATAATTAATAACTTAAAAAAAAAAAACTTTATATCTTTAACCTTTATTAAACATACATAGTTAGACTACCATTCAAAGGTTTGGGGGCAGTACATTTTTTTAATGTTTTTGAAAGAAGTTTCTTCTTCTTACCAAGGCTGCATTTATTTGATCCAAAATACAGTAAAAAACTGCAATATTCTAAAATATTATTGCAATTTAATTGTAATCAATGCTTTCTATGCAAATATATTGTAAAATATAATTTATTCCTGTGATCAAAGCAGTGTCACATGATCCTTCAGAAATCATTATGCTGATTTGAAATTGTAAGATTTTTTATATTAGTGCCTTAATTACTTGTTATAGTAAAACAATGATAAATTAGTTTAATGTTTTAAAAACATTTTTTTTTTCTTGACTTGATGACTGTGGTGCCAATACCACAATATATCACTGTGTAATTGCAGTAACTATAATTGTAGTAACTTTTTTGTTTGGAATGGTTATTTCAGTTTTATTTAATTTTTTTTCTTTTCTCCTCAGGTATTTGTATTATTTTGGTGCATCTGCTGATTAAATTCAAGCTGCACTTTTTGCCTGAGAGTGTGGCTGTGGTCTCGTTGGGTAAGTGTCTTTATGATCTCATTCTCTGCACTTTTACCTCACAGTTCCTCTTTATATGTTTGCTCTTTATATTCAATGTTGGCTAAAGCAATTGATAAAACACAAAACAGAACATGTTCCTGTTGCATGTCGCCAAGCAATCTCTCTTAGAAATCAGATCACTCTGTTTTAAGAACAATCTATTTGCTTATCAATAATGAATAGACTTGAATAAGATACAGCGAGGACAAAAAGGGTGGGGACGCTATTGATCAAAGGTAAACGTGCAACAGTAAAGGTATTAATTATTACCGAGAGAGTAAGCTGTCATCAGGTCAAGAGTAGGTGTGCATTAAAGGTATGAAACGGCTGTCCTGTTCCACAATGTGAGCCTGAATGAACAGTTCCTCTAAGATTACGTAGGGATTGATCAGTTCCTCTTAGCGTGCAAAGCTATTAAAGGGGACCTATTATGCCCTATTTTACAAGATGTAAAATAAGTCTCTGTTGTCCCCAGAGTGTGTATATGAAGTTTTAGCTCAAAATACCCAACAGATAATTTTTTATAGCATGTTAAAATGGCCACTTTTTGTGGTTGACCAAAAGCGCACCATTTCAGTGTGGACCCTTTAAATGCAAATGAGCTGCTGTGCTCGACCTAAGAGGGCAGAGCTTCACGGAGCTGATTCTCCGGTGTCAGGATTCAGTCAGAACGCACTATAATGACAGAAACTGTGAATATATGCTGTATGGAGATAGAATAGGTATAGCTTAGTTTAATTATGGTTATAACTTATATTGTCTTCTTGTTTTTATACAAGCCTGTTGTACCGGACCCCGTCCGAATGATGGACAAAACTTTACAGATGAGTTTTATGATGTTTATTGTACTTCACACAAAATAAGCAGTGTCAGTTTTTTACTCTAGAAAATCATTGTAAGAGCTTAATAAAACAGTGCAAGTGTGCATTAAAATATTATCCATAAACTCTCTTTCCTTTGCATTATCATCAACATACACAGCAAAGTACTCAGAAACACTCTTTACAACTAACAGTAAACAAACATATAAAGACCTTATGCCTTTTCGGGTGGTGCTTAATAAACTGGTACACTTTATTTCTGTAAATCAGCTCAGATGAACTGTAATAAAGTACTCTCACCTTCATTACTGCTGTATCCAGTATCACTCTGGAGACTGTAATTACAGCTTAAGCTGGATCACAAACAATTCATACTTATATATCCTTGAGTAGCACATTTTTAGCACAACCTCTATTTTGTATTGTCCCTTTGTATTGATATTTGTTCACAGAGCAGTTCGGTGTGAAATGATTCGCACAGACATAATTTTTTTTTCGGTAGAATTGAGTGAGAATTTTCTTGGAAAACAAAATCAATCCACCTTGTATTCAGTGGCTCAGATTTCAGGAGTAAATGGAGAGAGCTATGTGGATTAATCCATCCAGCTACAGAACACCTAAAACACTAGGGAGATATTCTCGTCAGTGCCGCAATGGCGGACTGTGTACAACTCGCTGTGAACTCGCTCAGGGTGGTTCTATGTTAAAATGGCAGTGTCTGTCAACATTCGTGGGTGGGGCCTGTGGCTTTTGTGACATCACATTGCCAGGGATCTGGAAATGGCTTGTTCTGAGACACTGCTTATAATTTATGGGGAAAAAGGAGTGGTTGGATTTTTATCATTATAGGGTGGTTGTGTACACACACTGCCAACACACATTTATGTCCAAACACCATGCAAAAGTGAATTTTGCATAATAGGTCCCCTTTAAAGACAGTCGCAGAGTAAACATTTAAAGGGATAGTTCACCCAAAAAGTTCACCCAAAAATCTAAATTCTCTCCTCATTACCCTCATGTTATTCCAAAAGAAGATTTTTTTGGTAACCTAACAGTTTTGACTGCCATAGAACCGTTTGCTGAAATTTGTGGAACGGTGATTTGACAGCTGAACATTTGACATGTTTTTAAACTACAGTATAGTCCATTGTACACATTGAATTTCTGTCAGTCACAACATTGTTTTCATTTCTGACAAAAATTAAATGTGACACCCTGACTAAGATCCATTGTATGGAAAGAAAAAATATCTTTTTTTATGTTCCACAGAAGAAAAATTTGTTTAGGAATGACAAGATAGTAAAAAATAAAAATGATAATAATAAGATAATTTTTGAGTATACATTTTTGGGTAAACTGTGCCTTAGTTGCAAACTACAAAATATTGTTATTTGGTTCAACCTATTCTTTTGTTAAATACTCATATTGCAGGTAATTACTTCTTCAAAAAGTTTGACAGAAGTTGAACTCCTAAATGTACACCATATATTTGGATTTCTTTTTCAGGGATTCTGATGGGAGCATTTATCAAGATCATTGAGTCTCAGCAGTTGGCCAACTGGAAGGTATGAAGCTCTCACCATCACTATAAACCACAGATGAACCATTTGATTTTATTTTGCCTTGTTTGTAACTGGTATTAACAACAGTCTTTGGTAATTCAATAACACGTTGTCAGCCAGGTCCTTTGACCAACTGGGAATTTAGTTAAGCGGACACTCTTTCATTACTTGATTTTATACAGTACTTATCTGACTGAGATTTTTGCATGTGGATGTCAGAATTGTTGTTGTAAAGTGTTGCTCATGTACACTAATACTATTCAAAACTTGAGGACAGTCATGTTTTTTTATTTTTTGCTATAAATTGATACTTTAGGATGCAATAAATTGATTAAAATGAACAGTAAAGGCTTTTACTTTGATACAGAAAATTCTGTTTCAAATAAATAATGCTATTTAGATTTTTGATTCATCAAAAATGTCTGGAAAAAAACAAATTACTTCTTCAAAAAGTTTGACAGAAGTTGAACTCCTAAATGTACACCATATATTTGGATTTCTTTTTCAGGGATTTTGATGGGAGCATTTATCAAGATCATAAATAATGTTATTTAGATTTTTGATTCATCAAAAATATTAAAGTGTATTTTTCGCACAGCAGACTAAGGCGAGCATTTGTGGTTAAAAAGTATGTATTTTCTTTTTCTTTTTTTCTGAAAATGACTTTGGCTGGGGTCGTGTGGAGCCCTTTGAAGCTGCCTAAATATGCATTTTGGAGCATCGAAAATGGTCAATATTCACCTGCATTAGATGGAGAAAAATCCTGGAATGTTTTCCTCCAAAGCCTAAAGTCATGTACATATTGGATGGCGAGTTATTAATCAGAAAATTTTTGGCTATTCCTTTAATCACAATACCTGTTTTCATCATTGATAATCAGAAATGTTTCTTGAGTAGCAAATTAGTATATTAGAATGCTTTCTGAAAGATCATGTGACTCTAAAGACTGATGATGAAAATTTTTGATCACAGAAACAAATTACATTTTACAATATATTTAAAAAAAAAATAATTGTCTTTTAGAGCTGCAGCTGAAACAAACTATTGAAACCATAGTTTTGGTGTAATGATTGTGTTCTAAACGAGTAGGTGGTGCATTGACTATGTCCAAGATATGTCATGATGCACTTAAACTTACAGTACAAATGCGATGTGACCATACTGAATATGTCTGTGATTGTTGATCACAGGTAATCATACAAACACACACATTAAAGTACAAAAGACTAGGATCAAACATTTCCCTTTAAATAGCAAACTTATGCACTCAAATATGAAACAGCAAATAACTAAGTTTGTTGGGAGTGGTGAAAAAAGAGACATTACAGGTCTACATACACTAAGGAGTGGCCAATGAGCTATTACCTTTGTGTCCTTGCCTTGATCTAGACAACTAACCTCAGGTTGCTGCATGTGGACTGTCTCTGTAATCTGAATATGAACATGTTATTTTTATTGAAATATATACAGTATGGGTTCCTACGCAGTTTGGAAAAGTCTGGAAAAGTATGGAATTTGATTGTAGTATTTTCCAGGTCTAGAAAAGTATGGAAAAAGGAAAATATTTCCCCTTTCAGTTTTCTGAAATATAGAATTAAGAATTTCTAAAAATAAATCTATCAAACAAGCAAGTCTATGTGCTGGTTATAAATAGGGCTGCAAAAAACGATTATTTTGATGCGATTAATCTAATGATTATTAGAACGGTTCATTGACTAAGCAACGATTATTTCACTGATTAATCGGTATGTTTGATCTATTATTACATTACAGTTGCGTTACAGTGCCCCACTGGTCAAACTGCGTTATTGCGGGCCCTCAAAATAAGTCGTATGAGTTCAAACGACTATTTCACAACAAAAATATTTGTCCACAATTTTTTATTGTCCATGTTGTCGATAATGTCGACTATTCGTTTTAGCCCAAGTTATAAAGCGTTTTAGGTTTCTTCTCATCATGTAAGCACGTTATCACTTTGAGAAAACCAATGGGAAAATTCTTGAGGAAATATTTCCAGATGATTGTACTATATACCAGATATAATCCTGTATAATGAACCGTTTGTTAAATAGGGTCTGAGAAATCTACAGAGAGGTTTGGTAATTTGAGTCTGGAAAAGTATGGGATTTTGAAATTGAAAATGTGTAGGAACACATCAATAGAAAATAAATATTTGCCTTGTAATGTCAGCTGAAGTGCAGTGATGTGCATTTTATCTTGGTAAAGCATAACTCAAATATAAAAATGTCTTGACATGTTATAAAATATATATTTATTTTTATTTCTAATTTTAATATTTTTATTTATAATGCTAGCTAAAGTATCCAGCACATTGTAAAGGTTTTGAGAGCAGAGGAAATCATTCCATGCACCATACGTCTCTCCACTCTCCTGCTCTTCTGTCTTTTCCTTCCTCTTCTTATATTTTCACTCTCTTTCTGTCTCCTGTTTCATTCTCTCAGGCTTCACAAAGTCTTTGTCTCTCTCTCTCTAGTTCCCATTTGCTTCTCATGCCTGCCTCTCTTTTCTCTTCCTCTCTCCACCTTTTCATCTCTGGCTTTAATTAACATTTTTGTCTGGGATGTGAGGTGATGCCAGGCTCTGTGAGTACAGAGCTTCCTTTTGTTTCAGGAAGTCTAAAGGTCAAGAGGGCCCCACAGTTCTCGCTGTGTTTTGGTAACCAGAGACCCTCTCGATGAACAGCTCAACTGGAGCGTGTCTCCACATCATTCATTCTAAACTATGCTTCAACTCTTTTCTGCTTCTGTAGACCACTGATTAGGCATAATTGTGTATCTAGAAAGCACATAATGTACAAAACATATTTCCAAAATTGACTAGTCATTCATGTAACCATCTAGTAGATTTAGAAAATATGTAATTTTGCAAGACCAATCTTCAGGACCTTTGTATATTTAGGCAGTTTTTTTTTGGTTCATCTGACCACAGTCAGGCACTTTTCTTAGGGCACCTTCACACAGTTGTGCTTTATAGAGTTGTGCTTTACTCCCTTCTCTGGGTGGGTTTTATCATACTAACTTATCATTTTCAAAATTGATAATAATCAGAAATGCTTCTTGAGCTGTGTTGGCTTTGCATGATCACAGGCAATAGAAAATAGTAATTTAAAATGTAATATTTCACAATATTACTGTTTCAACTTTGTTTTTTGTTTTTTTCAAAATAAATGCAACCATGGTGAGCAGAAGAGACTAGTTCCAAAACATTTAAAAATTGTAGCGACCCTAAACTTTTAGTGTATACGGTAGTGTATCTAAAATGAGGGAAATTATTTAAAAATCCCAAACAATTTCTTTGCTGTTTGTGCAATTGTGTTGACTTGTTTTAGTGACATAGACACGACACATTATTTTTAATGTTCACAGCTGTGAAATTGAATTTATAGTTATAGTTTTTGCATCGTAGTAATATTTCATATTATTATTATTTCAAGATATTAATGTTAATGTTTATTTATATAAATATTACATTTATATATGAAGAAGTGTTTTCACAATACCAATATTTCAGTAGTCTGTACCAATACCAAAATTTCATAGTTCACACTACACACTACACAGTACCATTGCAAAAACATTTGAACTGTGTTGAAGGGGACCTATTATGCAAAATTCAAAAGTTTGGTCATAAATGTGTGTTGGCAATATGTGTACACAACCACCCTATAATGATAAAAATCCAACCACTCCTCAGAACAAGCCGTTTCCAGATCCCTGGCAGTGTGACGTCACATTAGCCACAGGCCCCACCCACAAATGTTGACAGACATTGCTGTTTTAACATAGAACCACCCTGAGTGAGTTCACAGCAAGTTGTACACAGTCCGCCATTGCTGCACTGATGAGAATGTCTCCCTAGTGTTTTAGGTGTTCTGTAGCTGGATGGATTAATCCACTCTCTCCATTTACTCCTGAAATCTGAGCTGTTGAATACGAGGTGTATTCATTTTTTTTTTTTTTTTTTTCAAGAAAATGCTCCCTCAATTCTACCAAAATTCGTTTATGTCTGTGTGAATCATTTCACACCGGACTGCTTTGTGAACGAATATCAATACAAAGGGACAATACAAAACAGAGGTTGTGCTAAAAATGTGCTACTCAAGGATATATAAGTACAAACTGTTCGTGATCCAGCTTAAGCTGTAATTACAGTCTCCAGAGCGATACTGGATATGGCAGTAATGAAGGTGAGAGCACTTTATTACAGTTCATTGGAGTTGAACCAGTTTATTAAGCAACACCCGAATAGGCATAAAGTCTTTATATATTTGTTTACTGTTAGTTGTAATGAGTGTTTCTGTGTACTTCGCTGTGCATGTTGATGATAATACAAGGGAAAGAGAGAGAGTTTATGGATAATATTTTGATGCACACTTGCAATGTGTTTTATTAAAGGTGCCCAAGAACGTTCTTTCACAAGATGTAATATAAGTCTAAGGTGTCTACTGAATGTGTCTGTGAAGTTTCAGCTCAAAATAGCCCATAGATTTTTTTTTAATTATTTTTTTTTAACTGCCTATTTTGGGGCACCATTAACAATGCACTGATTTACACTCGGCACCGCCCCTTTAAGACGCTTGCTTCCTGCCACACGAGCTGTCGACTATATTACAGCGCATTTACAAAGTTCACACAGTATATTTGGCAACACTAATATGAAGTATTCAGTTGAGGACAGCTGGTTTTATGGGTAGTGAGTGATAATGTAATGACATTTTAATAAAGAGAAAATCAAATGAAATGGTATATTTGTGTTAAGAACATACTAATGATCATCTCTGACTCGTTTCAAAGTAGAACTGTTGGTATACTACAAAACAAAGACAGGAAAAGTTGTGTGACATGTATTGTCTCCTTTCTCAAGAATCAGTGAGCTGACTATTAGTTTAAAGATGAGATGAGCCAAAAGAAAATTTTGTAATGAATTGGATCGATTGATTGATTGAAGCTAGCCTCAAAATAGCATGCTGGTTCTTGCCAGCAACTTGTCCTCCTGAAGCTATGACCTGCTGTTCTCTTGTCACTGCTACAGATGGACACAAAGCACCTTTAACCGTCTGCCCATATGCTCCAAGTTCATAACTAAAGGCTTTGCACCCAATGCACTTTGTGTCTTGCCACAATGTTCCTGAGCCCCATTTCTAATTAAAAAAGTGCTGAAATGTATGCATTTTCTGCCTTGTGAGGTACATGTTTGGTGCCACAGGGATCGCCTGAAATCAGCCTTCAGCAAGACCTAGTTGGCTGCATCATTGTCTGCTGTCTACATAGGCAGAATCTTCCTAAGGCAACATCCTAATGGAAATGGAACCTAAGTGGCTAATTTGAAGTGCTTTTTTTATGTTCTTTTAATATCACTACTATGATTCCACCAAAAACTTATTCTCACCAAGAGTGAATATTTGCTGCAAATATGTAATAAATATTTGTCTCAAGTAAGACTGAATCGAAACTGTATCCAATGACGGAACAAAGATTGTTGAGTACATCTTTTTCCCCTACTTAAGTCATGTTTTACATCTGGATTGGATTCAGAGCAATGATCAAAACACAGATCGAGTAGATCACATCCATCAACACTCCCAAAGGTTGCACAGTCCTGTACCTCATCCTGGGTTGACATTTCGTTTGGTTACATTAGGCAGTTTTGATTTATATGCTGCGTGATGTTTGATGATCGCATTAGCTTAAGCAATGCTTCTATCGCTTGTTTCTGCTGCTGCTTTGCTTGTTTTTGGATCCGGAGATTCCATCCTCTTTCAGAATATGTGTAATATCGCCCCCTTCCGCATAACAGTGAAAACATGGATTGCCGGAAAATTCCGTCAATGGTGGGGAAGTGTTGTCATTAATGACATAAAACACTGTAAATGGCAGAGAAAGAGTTAAAGGCATAGTTCACCCAAAAATAAAAGTTCTGTAATTTACTCTCCCTCATGTCGTTCCAAAACCCAGAAGGCTTTTGTTTATCTTCAAAATACAAATAAATATATTTTTAATGAAACTTGAGAGATTTCTGTCCATCCATTGAAAGTTCATTTCACCAAAATGTTGATGTTTCAAAAAGTTCATTATAAAAATAATCCATACAACGCCATATGTGCATTGTTCAGAGTTATGAATTAAACCTGTTCTGTTCATCATATAAAGCGATTCTGTCTCTTCAGAAGTCTTAAAATTGGACTTCATATGGATTTTGAACTTCTTATGGATTCTTATGAAATTCATATCTATAGGACAAATTTATTGCTCAGTGGTTGCTTTTCTTAACCTCAGCAGACTTAGTTGTGATTCTCATATATCCTTCATTTTAGTATCAATAGAGTTTCAGATGTTTCTCCTAAAATTCCTTAGGAGAAATAAGAGTAGACTGAAATGAGACATGACAAATATCTGAGAGAAAAAGAGTCAAAACTGAGAAAGTGGTTTAAGAAACGTAGAACATATCTTTATTGTCTTTCTGCAGTCTATTTCAAGACTTCATTATAGGAATATTTTATTGCTCAGAGGTTGCTCTTTCTAAGCTCATGAGACTTCTCACATATTGTGATTGTCACATATCTCTCATTTCAGGATCAACACTGTCTCATATTTTTCTCCTAAAATGCCTGAAGAGAAATAAAAGTAGACACAACTGAGACATGACAAAGTTCTGAGAGAGAGGAGTCCAAATTGAGAAACAAGAAATCTCTTCATTGTAAAAATATTTTCAGAAGTTGCTTCCCCCCCCCCCCCCCTACCTTTAGTGGACAGGACAGTTGGATGAGAAACAGGAAACAATTGGAGAGGTGAGAAGAGAACAGGAACAGGAAAGTACCTTTAGTTGGGATTCAAACTCGTACTGTCTGAGGAGCTGCTGTGTCTCGGTGTTGATGTGCTGTCCATAAGGCTATGGTTCTGACAGAGCTTTCTCTAATCTCAGGATACTAAAAGCTGATTATTCTCTTATATGTCTCATTTAGGTATCAGCTTTGTCTTTTGGTGCCAGCAGCATAAACTTAGCATAGTTGCATATTAACTTAAGAACTAGTTTGACTAAGTAGCAGTTAACCAAAGGGCAGTCAGTCTTACTTTCCTGATTCAAATTAAACAGATATACCTTTTCATGCAACTGACTTTAAAAAGTTATTACCAGGATTGAAAAAAAAAGAGAAAAAAGATGACTAACTTTTAAGACTAACTCTTTAAGTTTTTGCAACCAGCCCCAGATGTATTCAATTTTATTTTAATAATATTTTTTACCAATATTGTAAATATTGAATCTATTATTTAAAAATAGCATTATACATTTCAGAATATGAATATGAAGGGATACTCTTTTTAACAAGTTTAATAGTGTACCAGTGCCTCATGGTTTTTGCATAACCTTTTTTTTTCTTCTTCATTTAACATTGTAAAGTTTGTCTTGTACAACCCATTTTGCAAGCATGTAAATATAGGCCATGTTTTTCTCTAAGTAATTGTGCAAAAAAACTTCAAATATGAGAATGCATATATTGTGCTTGATTTAAATGGTGTGCATTAATGAGATAGAAGCCTCCCAAAGGGGAGAAAAAAACAAAACAAAAAACTTTAACATCTTAAATGTTTCTGCTAGACATAAATGAGGTTTAAATTAAAATCAAATGGGGACTTTTGCTTGAGTCTCCTGCATCTCACACTTGTCTCCTGAGACAAAATCCCAACACTCTCAGAAAGGTCTCCTTTAAAGTTTTAGAAGAGATCTCAACAACATCACACACTGTGCTCAGACTTTTCTCCTCAGCTAGAGACTTTGGATCACTCACATTTGTCTTCTCTGAAGTTTCAGAAAAGATCTCAGCAACATCACACAGTGTTCTAAGATTTTTCTGTTAAACTAAAGACTCCAATGGTCTAACACTTGTCTTCGACTGCTCAGATTTTTCTCCTTGGCTAAAGACACTGGACGTCTCACATTTGTCACCTCTTAAAGTTTAGATGAGATCTCAACAACTTTACAAAATGTGCACCAATAAAGTAAAAAAACAAAACAAAACATAATTTCAGCCTATATTAAGAGTGAAAATATGCATAAATAAGGTTAACCTTACTCTTAATTGTAGATACAATAAGAAAGTAGTACAGTTTATGTGCATAGGGAAAATCATTTGTTGTTCGAAATAGTAATGTACCAGATGACGTTATCAGGAAAATTGCTACAGGAACACATTAAATGGCTTATGACCTAATCCTTGACTAATTTGATTATTAAAGGTGCCATTGAACGTTTTTTTTTTTTTTTTTTTTTTTTTTTTTTAATATACAAGATGTGATATAAGTCTAAGGTGTCCCCTGAATGTGTCTGTGAAGTTTCAGCTCAAAATACCCCATAGATTTTTTTTAATAAATTTTTTTAACTGACTATTTTGGGGCATCATTATATATGAGCCGATTCATGCTGCAGCCCCTTTAAATCTCATGCTCCCCCGCCCACGGAGCTCGCGCTTGACTTTAACAGCATAAACAAAGTTCGCACAGCTAATATAACCCTCACAATGGATCTTTACAAAGTGTTTGTCATGCATGCTGCATGCATACATCTGATTATGTGAGTATTGTATTTATTTGGATGTTTACATTTGATTCTGAATGAGTTTGAGGCTATGTTCCATGGCTAACAGCTAATGCTACACTGTTGGAGAGATTTATAAAGAATGAAGTTGTGTTTATGAACTATACAGACTGCAAGTGTTTAATAATGAAAATAACGACGGCTCTTGTCTCCATGAATACAGTAAGAAACGATGGTAACTTTAACCACATTTAACAGTACATTAGCAACATGCTAACGAAACATTTAAAAACACAGTTTACAAATATCACTAAAAATATCATGTTATCATGGATCATGTCAGTTATTATTGCTCCATCTGCCATTTTTCGCTATTGTTTCTTGCTTGCTTACCTAGTCTGATGATTCAGCTGTACACATCCAGACATTAATACTGGCTGCCCTTGTCTAATGCATTGATCATGGGCTGGCATATGCAAATATTAATGATCCCGACTGTTTACGTAACAACGTTAACGCTAAATCGCCATCACGTGCTTTCAAATGGAGCGGCATTTAATAGACAGAGCTTTAGTTCACTGACAAACCACGCAATATCACGTTCAATATCGATATGAATCGCCATCGATATTGAACGCGATATTGCGTGACTTGTCAGTGAACTACGGCTCTGTCTATTAAATGCCGCTCCATTTGAAAGCAGGTGATGACGATTTAGCGGCAATCAGAGAACCGGCTTTACTGACGAAATGCGCGTGACAAAAGCATTCGATATATCGCCCAGCCCTAAGTTGGTGTTATGTTGAGATTTGCCTGTTCTTCGCAGGTCTTTTAAACAAATGAGATTTATATAAGAAGGAGGAAACAATGGAGTTTGAGGCTCACTGTATGTCATTTCCATGTATTGAACTCTTGTTATTTAACTATGCCAAGATAAATTCAATTTTTAATTCTAGGGCACCTTTAATACATAGTATATGATAAAAATGTTTGAGTTCACTTTGAGACATTTGGCTTGGTATACACATTGCAAAGTTGTTGAGATCACTTTTAAAATTTAGAGGAGGCAAATGTGAGAACGCCAAAGTTTTTAGCTAAGGAGAAAAGTATGAGCACAGTGTGTGATGTTATTGAGATCTCTTTTGAAAATTTAGAAAAGACAAGTGTGAGAGATTCAGTCTCTAGCTGAGGAGAAAAGTGTAAGAGATCCACTCTTGCTGAGGAGAAAAGTCTGAGGACAATGTGTGATGTTGTTGAGATCTCTTCTAAATTTTAGAGGAGACAAATGTGGGAGCTTCTGAATCTTTAGGAGAAAAGTCTGAGCAAAGTATGTGATGTTATAGAGATCTCTTTTAAACTTTAGAGGAGACGAGTGAGAGAACCAGAGTCACTAGCTAAGGAGAAAAATCTGAGCACATATTATTGAGATCTCTTCTAAACTTTTAAGGGAACAAATGTGAGCGATCCAGAGTCTTGAAGAGAAACATCTGAGCACAGTGTGTGATGTTGTTGAGATCTCTTCTGAATCTTTAGAGGAGACAAATGTGAGACCACCAAAGTCTCTATCTAAGGAGAAAAATATGAGCATAGTGTGTGATGTTGTTGAGATCTCTTCTGAATCTTTAGGGGAGACAAATGTGAGACCACCAAAGTCTCTATCTAAGGAGATAAATATGAGCATAATGTGTGATGTTGTTGATATCTCTTCTGAATCTTTAGAGGAGACAAATGACTGATCCAGAGTCTCTGTCTAAGGAGAAAAATATGAGCATAGTGTGTGATGTTGTTGAGATCTCTTCTGAATCTTTAGAGGAGACGAATATGAGCAATCCAGAGTCTCTAGGTAAGGAGAAAAATCTGAGCACAGTGTGTGATGTTATTGAGATCTCTTTTAAACTTTAGAGGAGACATGTGAGACCACCTCATTTATGTCTTGGAGAAACATTTGAGATGTTAAAGAGATCTCACTTTTGATTTTTCTTTTCTATGGCAATGGGTTACTAACGATTTTTTTCATGAACTTTTTGAAGCGTCAACATTTAGGTGGAATGGATTCAATGGATGGACAGAAATCTCTTAGGTTTTATTAAAAATATAACTTATAATATCATTTATAATTTATCACTTCTAATTTCATTTGTGTTTTGAAGATGAATGAAAGTTTTATGGGTTTGGAATGGCATGAGGGAGAATACATTTTCAGGGAGACAGAATTTTCATTTTTGGTTGAACTAACTACCTTTAAAACTTGAAATCTGTATTATTGGCTAGGTTGCTTTTTCCATTAAAGCATGTAAATGCACAGACATCGAAAGCTGTTTTTGTTTTACCCGAGGCGTGAATAGAATTACGCAATTACTTTGCTTGTTAGTTTAGGTCTTGATGTAAATAACCTTTCCCTGGTGTTTTGTTTATATTTTTGTTGGTTTAAAAGCCAGATGTTAAACTAAAAACTTGCAAATCTATTAAGCACAAAAAAATAAAATAAACATGACACACAAATGTTGGTTGATATATATATATATATATAATATATATATATTTTTTTTTTTTTTTTTTTTCATTTGGTTGGAACTGTCTTTTGCCAGTATTGTTCTACAATTAGATTTCAGAGCAACATTTTCAAATGATAATTTCCACAGAGCTTGTTGCAACCCATCCTGGGATTGCCTTGGGCTCAAGGAACGGTTAAAAAAACCCTGGTTTACACTAATGCCCATCCTTAGCAGCCCTTGCAAAAACTCTGAGAATGCAATGTGTACTTCCTTAGTGTTACGAAAAACATTCTGACACATTTTTATCTGATCAAGCTTGTGTAGCTGAAAGTGTTTGCATTTAAATACTTGCATAGACAGTGTTTCTGGGTTTATCCGTTTAGATTAGTGCTTCTGATTTGAGCTATCTTATAAGGCAACACAATTTTGCTGGCTTCTGATTGTAACAGCTTTGGCATCAGAAGCTTGCCTATCATGCCTAAAAATGTTGCCATAATTACAACAAAGATTGTGAGATGCCAGCAGAAGAAATTCTGCATTATCACAGATTGTTGCATCTCACAAGGCTTTCCAACATCAACCAACAACTTTCACTCTCATGCAGAGCCAAGGTTTGATGTGTTTTAACATCTACACAATTCCAAATTCCTTTGATATTTCTCTGCCGTTGTCAAGACGGTTCCCATGAATTTTTCTGATACCTTTTTGTTGTTGTTGTTGAGAACAGAATAACAGCTTACATAACAGGAAAAAAAGTACAATAAAGGTTGCCATATATTACAAATAAACCTTTGTTGTTGTCATATATTACATATAAACCTTTAGTAATTTCACCAGTACATTATATCAGTAAACATTTACATACCCTTACAAAAGCAATCATCTAAACCACAGAGGAACTTGTTAACCATTTCCTCCATTTGTTCTTAAATATTTGCATTTGCAGCTGAAGTATATACAGACATGGACAAAATTGTTGGTACCCTTGATAAATATGATCAAAGATGGCTATAAAAATAAATCTGCATTGTTTATCCTTTTGATCTTTAATTTATGAAATTAGCAAAAATCTAACTTTTCACTGAAGGAAAAGAATTGAAAGTGAGAGGGAAATCACATTATGAAATGTTTTTCTCCAAAACACGTTGGCAACAATTATTGGCGCCTTTTTATTCAATACTTTTTGCAACCTTCTTTTGCCAAGATAACAGAGTCTTTATGCCTGATGAGTTTGGAGAACACCTGACAAGAGATCAGAGACCATTCCTTCATGGAGAATCTCTACAGATCCTTCAAATTCCCAGTTCCATGTTGGTTGCTTCTTCTCTTCAGTCCACTCCTTTTTTTTTTTAGGGATCAGGTCTGGGGACTGGGATGGCCATGGCAGAAGCTTGTTGCTCAGTGACACATGTTTGTGTTGGTTTTGGATCATTATCATGATGGAAGATCCAACCCTGGCCCATTATTGGATTTCTATCAGAAGCGGCCAGGTTTTGATTTTTTTTTTATCTGTTGGTATTTGATAGAATCCATGATACCTTGTATCTGAACAAGATGTCCAGGACTTCTAGCAGAAAAATAGGCCCATAACATTAAAGATCCAGCAGTATATTTAACCATGGACATGGGGTACTTGTGTGCACCAAACCCATCTGGTGGGTTTGCTGCCAAAAAGCTCTTTTTTTTTGTTTCATCTGACCATAGAAGCCAGTCCCGTTTTAAGTTTCAGTCTTGTCTGACTGAATATGCTGGAGATTGTTTCTGGATGAGAGCAGAGGATTTTTCTTGAAACCCTCCCAGGCAACTTGTGGCGATGTAGGTGCTGTTTGATCTTTTTTTTTTTTTTTTTTTTTTTTTTTGGCTTTCTGAGACTCACGGCTCAGCTAATCTCTATAATTCTCCAGCTGTGATCCTTGGAGAGTCTTTGGCCACTCAAACTTTCCTCCTCACCACACATTAGGACAGTTTAGACACATGTCCTCTTTCAGGCAGATTTGTAACATCTTTAGTTGATTTGAACTTCTTAATCATTGCCCTGACAGTGGAAATGGGGATTTTCAATGCTTTATCTATTTTCTTACAGCCACTTTCTATTTTGTGAAGCTCAACAATCTTTTGCTGCATATCAGAACTATATTCTTTGGTTTTACTTACTGTGATGAATGATTAAGGGAATTTGGCCTTTGTTCTTCCTCATGTTTATACCTAACTTTATGAATTAAAGATCAAAAGGATAAACAATGCAGATTTATTTTTACAGTCATCTTTGATCATATTTATCAAGGGTACCAACAATTTTGTCCATGTCTGTATGTGATTCTTTCCATTTCTCTAACCTCTGTTACTATTTGGAACCAGTCCTCTCTTGTGGGTGGGTCTTCTTTGTACCATTTCCGGGCTTTTACTTGTTGCCAGTAAAATCTTAAATACATATTTCTCATCTTTTCCAACCTCATTTGGAATATCTCCCAAATATAAAACATAAAATGATTTTGGTAGAGTGAAAATGCTATTATTAGTAGACCATGCAACCTCCCAAAAACTATTCACATTTGGACATAACCAAAATATGTGTATGATGAGCTTTTTCTACCCTAAAGTTCCTCCAGCATGGGTGAGAGGTTTTCGTTTGTAATTCCTTAATTCTTTGTGTGATAAAAAAGTGAGTCCGATTTTTCCAACAAAACTAACGCCATATTCTTGAGCTTGTTGAGGCATGTAGGATAATACATATTTTATTCCACTGATCAGGTAATAAGGAAATGCCGTCCTCTTTTTCCCATTTTAATCGTATATATTCTATTGAAGGATTCCTCAAAGTACTTAACCCTTTATATAATTTGGATACAGTGTCTTTCTTACAGTATATGCCTGTATAATAACTTGCACAATCTGATTAATCGCAGCATTGTCCTTTATTTCTTTCAAATAATACTGACAAACTTGTAGATATCTAAACAGGTCTTGATTTACAAGACATAACTTGACTTTTAAAATTTGAAAGCTATTTTCAGCTAAGCTATATTATTTATAATTAAAGCTGCATGCAGCATTTTATCGGGGTTCAAGCATTTAAGGCAGTTTAAGGCAGGATTTGTCTTATTTAGCAAGCATGTACCACTGAAATCATATATGCTAAAACAAACACAGAAAGAAAAGGTTTAAACAGTAATACCTTATACATACGAAGCATGCTTTACACACATACACACACACACATAAACAAAAAAATATAATTTTCAGGTCACAATGTAATTGTAATGTTGTCTTACTGCAAAGACATAAGTCACATGAACAAATGAAGTGGTAAACCTTGAAAAAAATGTGATTTGTAATGTTATTATAAGGATTTATATAGTTTAAAGTAGGGGTGCCCAATCCTGTTCCTGGAGATCTACCTTCCTACAATTCAGCTCTAGCCCAGCTCAACACACCTGTCTGTAATTATGAAGTGCTCCTGAAGATCTTAATTAACTGATTCAGGTGTGTTTTATCAGGGTTGGAGCTAAAATGTGCAGGTAGGTAGATATCCAGGAACAGGATTGGGCACCCCTGGTTTAAAGGGATTTTAAATGACAAAACATTGAATTCTTGAAACCTTGAATTATATTAGTGGCCTTCTGCTGCCATCTGGTGGCACAAAATGACAGTGTCAGGCAATACATTATAGAAATATATAGTTTTAAAGGTTTTTTGACAGTTATAGCGCCACCTATTGCCCGATCTCCACCATTTTTGGGGGATGTCCTCGGAGTGTATCCATACATATGTGTGCCAAATTTGGTGAAAATATCTCATTTCGTTTTGACGTTATAGACACATATATATGAGCGCATAAAAATTGACCCATGAAAGACTTTGATTGGATTTTTTTGCCACTTCCTATCAAAATTTTGACATTTGGGCTTTAACGTATAGTAAACCAACTTAGGTTCCGTGTTTTCTACGGTGGTTTCGTGACGATCGGACAAACGGTTTCGAAAATATTCGCAAACGTTTTTTAAGCGCTAAATCACAAGGTGACACAAACCATTTTCCGAAACCTGGCAAGTCTGATATCGTTGAACTCGGCAAGGATTAAGGAGTCTAAAGATATATCTCTTGTCAAAATAAGTCGATCACATCCAGAGTTATATACAATTTAATCCAAAAGCATTAAAAACACAAGTTTTTTAAAGTTTTCTAACAGTTATAGCGCCACCTATGGTCCGATCTCCATAAAAATTGGTGTGCTTCTGTATAGTTATACTTTGCATGCGTTCCCCAATTTTCGTGAAGTTCTGAGTTTACGTTTAGGTTTTATAGGCTTTTGGGTATATTTAGCCACGCCCACTTTCTAAATGACCCCGTTATAGCGACCCAAAGGGTAAAGTTCAACTTTTTTTTTGATAATTATGGATCTGGAGAGTCCATAGAATTGTCCTGCACTGGTTTCGTTCCGATTGTGCGAAAAACCTAGGACTAGTTCGCAAAAGTAGGTTTTTAAAATATTCATGAATAATTAATGAACAATTTGATTGACAGCAATGGTTCTTGAGGCAAAGTTGTTCAGCATGAGGAGATCTATCAAATGATATGCATATTGTGTGGATTTATGAAACACCATGTGATTACAGAGTCGTAAAACTCGTTAGCGCCAACTAGTGGCCGATTTCTTTCAAAATTGGTACAGACGTCCATGACCACGATTCGATCATGCACACCGAGTTTCGTTCCGATCGGCCTCCGTTAACCTTGTCTAATAGGTGCTCAAATTTCATTGGCCGATGGCGGCCATGTTTTTTGAGATACACCAATGTCCTTAAAGGCAATCATGCCCCCTTGGACCAAGACACTGCATGCCAAATTTTAAGTCAATCGGACTAACGGTTGCATAGTTATAGCTGTTTTTATGTTTTTTTCGCATTATAGCGCCACCTAGTGGCAGAGGTGCGCAATTTTTTTTATTTAACCAAAGTCTGAGCTTATACATATATGTACCAAGTTTAGTGAAGATATTCCATTCCGTTCAAGAGTTATCACTAAAAATAGCATTTGGCTAACGTTAGCATAGATGTTTTTGGCGTACTGTTTCGTGCAAAATTCGAAATTTCAACTTTTTTTTGATAATTATTGATATTCAGTGTCCAGAGAATATTTCTGCAGTGGATTGGTTCCGATCGGTTGAAAATCCTAGGACTAGTTCGCGAAAGTACGTTTGGGCTTCGGGTCAATTTTACGGAAAAACGGTGCGTCGTAGAGTTAAAAAAGGCACAAAACAATTTTGTTCGTACTAACCCAAGGATTGCAACGATGTACAGTTTTTGAGTCTACGTCAAGCGGTTTACGAGCTATGGCCAAAAATGTCTGAAAATTTTGTTTTTTGCGCTGTAGCGCCCCCGTTTGGCCGATTGGGTCAAGACTTTGATAGGTTCTCCCCAAATTGAGCACTACAATCTGGCCAAATTTCAAGTCTCTAGGCCTTACGGTTTAGGCTGCACGATCAGTTTTACGGCAGAATAATAATAATAATAATAATAATAATAATAATAATAAATATAGCTGCAAGCAGCAATTACGGGGCCAAGCACAAAAACGGCACAAGAAGCCAGCCAACATAGCCGTGAGCATCAGACCAACAGCAGCAGTGAGCAATTAGAAAAAAAAGTTATTAGCATTTTGTCAAGTTTGTTATAACTTTTGAGCACGAGATGGCGCTGGTCCGAAACTTCTCAGGCTGCTTCAGGGCATTGTCCTGATGACCCATACCAAATTAATGAATTTTGGTCAAACCCATCAGAAGTTATAAGCAAAAATAGCCATTTTTCATATCTCCACTCCAGTAGGTGGCGCTGCGCCGAAACACTGTATGATGCCTCAGGTCATGCTTGTGATGACACGTACCAAGTTTGGTCTGAATATGTCAAAGCATTGTAGAGATACAGCTTCAAGAGTAATTTTTGCATCATCTCTCAAATTCTTTGCTCCGGTATACGAAAACGGTTTGACTTATCAACTTGAAATCCATAACTTTTTGTCGGCATGGTCTGAAGATGATACGGTTAGATTTTGGTCAAAATCGGAGCAACGGTCTAGGAGGAGTTCGAAAAAGTAGGTTTTTAAAGAAAAACAATATGGCGGACAGGAAGTTCAGCCAACTATGGCAAATTTGATATCTATGTTCTTGGCATGACCCAACGAATCAACTGAGACCAGTTTCATTACAATGAGTTAAAATAGTCAAAAGTTATTAGCATTTTTGTACATTTTGTTATAACTTTTGACCACAAGGTGGCGCTGTTCCAAAACTTCTTAGGCTCCTTCAGGACATTGTGCTGATGACCCATACCAAGTTTCATAATGATACGCTACTGCGTTCATAAAATACAGCATTTTAGCACAAAATTCAAAATGGCCGACAGCCAAAATGTCCGAAATGGGAAAATTGGATATTATTAGATTCGGCATGATGCCCCAAATCGAACAAGACCAAATTCATGATTTTTGGCCAAACCCATCAGAAGTTATAAGCAAAAACATAAATTTTTCATATCTCCGCACCACTAGGAGGCGCTGCGCTGAAACGTTGCATGTTGCCTCAGGTCATGCTTGTGATGACAGGTACCAAGTTTGGTCTGAATACGATAAAGTGTTGCGGAGATACAGCCTTATGTCTATTTTTACAAGCACTACGTACAATTCGTTCGCTTGTTTTACGAAAACTGTTTGAGTAATCAACTTGAATTCCATAACTTTTTGTCAGCATGGTCTGAAGATGATCTGGTTCAATTTTTGTGAAAATCGGAGTAACGGCCTAGGAGGAGTTCGAAAAAGTAGGTTTTTCAGAAAATTCAAAATGGCGGAAAAATTTTCATGACGGAAAATGACGTCATATGGTGCAGTCGAATCAGCTTGAACCAATGAATCAGAGGAAAAAAGAATTTTGTCTCTAGCCCTTATGGTTCAAAAGTTATTAGCATAAACATAAGTGCTACTTTGGACAGCTGGTGGCGCTAGAGGGATTGAGTTAGAGACTCCAAATTTGCTATGGACAAAGGTCATTCTGTCCTCTAACTGTGTGCCAAATTTCACAACTTTCCCGCAAACGGTTCTATGGTCTGCCATAGACTTCAAGAGCGGAAGAAGAAGAAGAATAATAATAAGCGTACGGAACGCCAACAATAACAATAGGTGCCTCCGCACCTTCGGTGCTTGGCCCCTAATAATAATAATAATAAAAATCCTAACAATTACAATAGGGTTTCAGCACTTCGTGCTTGAACCCCTAATTATAATTTATAATTGTGCTATATTATCATTATTTATAATTGTAAATTCATAAATGAATCCATTGGGGAAACCTATGATCCATTGTCCCTGGTTTGAAGCTTTGTCCCTGGCAAAAGAAGAGTTATTTTACCATTATAAACCAAATTTTTAAAGTAAATTCAGTTGTTGGATTTACATATTGGATTTACATTTGAAAATTATATTTTCCCATGCATTTCTTAAAACGTTCATGAACCAACATATAGCTTTTGTCCCTCAATGATTGGAGCAAGGCCTCCCTCAACAGGAACTTATGTCTGGATACTCAATACATAAGGTAAAATATTAGTGTAGTATTATTCATTTTCCAAATTAGTGTAGTATTATTCATTTTCAAAAAAAAAAAAAAAAATGTCAGCACTCTGCAGTCGGTACCTGAATTGAATCGGTCAAAAAGAACCAAACTCAGTAGTTTCTTGTGTGAATCATTCTGGCAAACCCTTCACTGAGTGAACTGAATTGCTCAGATCAGTTACTGAATCCCTCAATGATTGCCAGAAGTGATGGATCATTATGGAACTGAAAGAGAATGTAGTGGAGCAAGGCCTCCCTGCACAGGAACTTCAAGAATGAGAGAACAAGTGATGAAATGCAATGCGCTGGTGGTTACATACATAAAGTGTATCTTTGTACATTTCTGCAAACATGCCATCATTATCACTGTCACAGAATCAACACAGTTCTGCTTTGTACTCCAGTAAAATGTACACGCACACACAAATATATTCATATGCTCACTAACACATTGCACACACTCATTCACTGTGTGTGTGTGTGTGTGTGTGTGTGTGTGTGGGTGTGTGTGGGTGTGTGTGGGTGTGTGTGTGGGTGTGTGTGTGTGTGGGTGTGTGTGTGGGTGTGTGTGTGTGGGTGGGTGTGTGTGGGTGTGTGTGTGTGTGTGTGGGTGTGTGTGTGTGTGGGTGTGTGTGGGTGGGTGGGTGTGTGTTGGGTGTTGGGAGACCTGGAAAGTGAATTCTTATTCACAATAATAATTGATGTTAATAAAAAAATGTTTCATCTAAAAAATTTAACTATAATCAAAAAGTAATATAAAATTAAAAAAGAGGCCTAAACTACAATAAACGTGATTGCCAGGAAAATTATTTATACTGTTAATGTTAATATCACTGAAAATGACTATATTAATAGTACAACTAAACAGGGTTGACAGTTCTGTGGTTCCCACCCCCACCACCCCCCACCAACAAACACACACACACACAAACACACACACAAACACAAACACACCTACACACACACACACACTCACAGGTTAAAATATTGCAAAAATAATATATTTCACTGAAATGCTTGTAAGAATAACCTACTATTAATAATGACTGTATTCAAGCCTATATGAGCAGTATCCAAAATAAAACAAAAAGTGTCTGACACATGGTCATTTTTCTTTCTTTGTTTCCTTCACAGGAAGAGGAGATGTTTCGTCCCAATATGTTCTTCTTATTACTTTTACCGCCAATCATTTTTGAGTCTGGATACTCATTACACAAGGTAACATATTACTGTAGTATTATTCATTTTCAAAAAATTAAAAAAATTAAAAATGTCAGCACTCTGCAGTTGGCACCTGAATTGGATCGGTCAAAAGGTTCCAAACTCAGTTGTTACTAGTGTGAATCAGTCTGGCAAACCCTTCACTGAGTGAACTGAATTGCTCAGAGCAGTTACTGAATCTCACTTACTAAACTGCAATTTGGTTAAAACAAAGCATGTTTAGTGTTAGAGTTTTAGGTTTGTGAAACTGATATACAGTAATAGCCTTTAACCATGCGTGGGGAGACTCGGCCTACAATTGATATATTGTAATGGTGAGACCCAGAACTCAAAAACAGAATTTTGTATAAAACACAAAGCCATGTGATGTACACGGCTTATTGCTTTAATAACATATATGTATATATACACCAATCAGGCATAACATTATGACCACTCACAGGTGAAGTGAATGAGACTGATTATCTCTTCATCACGCCTCCTGTTAGTGGGTGGGATATATTAGGCAGCAAGTGAACATTTTATCCTCAAGTTGATGTTCTAGAAACAGGAAAAATAGGCAAACATAAGGATTGGCTAGACGACTGGGTCAGAGCATCTCCAAAACTGCAGCTCTTTGTGGGGTGTTCCCGGTCTGCAGTGGTCAGTCTCTATCGAAAGTGGTCCAAGGAAAGAACAGTGGTGAACCAGCGACAGGGTCATGGGCGGCCAAGGCTCATTGATGCACATGGAGAGCAATGGTGTGGTCCGATCCAACAGACGAGCTACTGTAGCTCAAATTTCTCGAAGTTAATGCTGATTCTGATAGAAAGGCTCAGAATACACAGTGCATCGTTGTTTGTTGCATATGGGGCTGCATAGCCACAGACCAGTCAGGGTGCCCATGCTGAACCCTGTCCACCACCGAAATTGCCAACAGTGGGCATGTGAGCATCAGAACTGGACCACAGAGTAATGGAAGAAGGTGACCTTGTCTGATGAATCACGTTTTCTTTTACATCACGTGGATGGCCTGCTGCTAACATCTTGGTGCCAGATACCACAGCACACCTTCAGGGGTCTAGTGGAGTCCGTGCCTCGGATGGGTCAGGGCTGTTTTGGCAGCAAAATGCGGACCAACACAATATAATGTGGTCATAATATTATGCCTGATCCGTGTGTGTGTGTATATATATGCAAAAGTCTTAGGCACATCAGTTTCCCTTTCGAAAGGGAACTCCACTCTGTGCTGACTGCGCTATGGGGAACCGTCACTCGACAGGTGTTCGAAATGCCAGGAATCACAACACTCCAATCCTATTGGCCGGTGACAGCCTATGACGTCGAATGGCGCAAACCGTGACGTATAAAGGGAGCGCCTGAGGATGCAGTCAACATCTTCTCGTCTTTTCGGGACGGTTTTGTTCGTGCCTGTCTCACTACTCCGGTAAAAATACTCTGATCATGTCTGAAAAACGTTTCAGGAAGTGTGCTGATCCTTGTCCTAGGTTTCTCACACCAGAGGATACACACAACTTGTGCGTTATGTGTCTGGGCAAAGAGCATGCACAGACAGTGCTTGAGGGCGCTGTCTGTGTTAACTGTGAGCGTTTGCCCATGAAGACGCTCCGTTCTCGTTTGGCACTCTTCTTGAGGGAAGAGGCATCAGCACCATTGCCCGGTGGTTCTGGCCCTGCTCATGCTGAGGCAGAGCGGCGGCTGAGATCATGGGGCTCTCAGGTGGAGCTCGCCAAGGAATTTGAGATGGGTGTGAATCTCTCTCATGCCGAGGCGGCAGACGAGGACACGCTCCTAGATGACGATGACGTCCTTTTTTTTTTCTTTTTCTTTTCCCTATAACTCCAGGGAGCCTTCCATTCCTTCCCGATCTGCATCTTGAGATCGAGAAGGCATGGAAGAACCCATACTCGGCCCGAGTTCATCATCATCAGCGAGCTAGTTTTGCTGATGTTAAGGGACTGGGCCGGCATGGGTACACGTCGATGCCACCTATAGATGAGACGTTTGCAAACTATCTCGCTACAGGGAGTGCAACGATGTTGAAAGCTCCGGCCCTGCCATCCAAGGCGCTGAAGGTGCCGTCACATCTGAGTGGCAGGGCTTACACCGCTGCAGGTCAGGCTGGTGCTGCGTTGCACACAATGGCTGTGTTGCAAGCGTACCAGGCTGATCTGATCAAGGATCTTGACCAGGGTCAGGGTCTGTACGCTGAGGCGGTTACCGAGCTGTGCCGAACCACATATCTTGCTCTGAGGGCCACCAAGCAGACTGCTGCCTCGATTGGCCGATCTATGGCGGCTGTGGTGGCCACAGAGCGACATCTGTGGCTCAGCTGTGTGGACATCGGGGAGAAAGAAAAGCGTTTTCTCCTCGATGCCCCAGTCTCGCTGTCTGAGCTTTTTGGCACATCCGTTGAGGCGGTGGTTGAGAAGTTCAAGGAGGCGAGGGCGCTCTCTGCTGCATTCAGATCCTGTATCCCGCTCAGATCCGGATCTGGGCCCAGACAGCCGGAAGGTCCTGGGCCGTCTCTGGTCGAGGCTCAGAGACAGGCCCAGAGAGCCAGTGTCGCCGCTCGTGCGCCTCCTCCTCCCCGAAACAAGGCGCAGAAGCGGCGGGATGCAAGGAGGAAGAAGCAGGACCTGAGGGAAGTGATCGAGCATAGGCGCCAGCAGCGCAGATGATTGATCTCTTCTCGCGGGGGCTGAAACATCTCGCCCTTGCTCGCTTTCTTCCTCCAGAACTTTCTGCATGCTCGGGCTTTTGCAGTCAGGCCAACGGTTAAGGCCCACAATGAATATTTTTCTGACGGCCCACCGTCTGGCTTGATAATGATAGTACTTTTAGGCTTATAGGACTTTGGATTTTTCCTTCTCTACTCTGACAGAAGGGGAAGGAATCTTCGTCCTACGAGCCACAGGAGGTAAGCGAGATCCATTTGTCTTTTTTTGTGACCTTGTGAATGTAGACCTTGTTTTTCCTAGAAGGGGTTAATTTGGGCTTGATAACTGAAACGCTAGGCTGGCTAGGTTGGCACTCTTTGTTTCAGTTATGTGCGTTGGGTCGGCCGTTCGGCTGCCTGGTGCTGTTGCTTTGGTGCTTGTCTTTCCTCGCTCGAGGATTTAAGACAGAGCCCAAGCGTGGCTTGGTCTTTTTAGACTGTAGCTAGCGGCTAGGATAGGGCTAGGTCTAGGTGTTTGTATACATCACCCCTATTATCACCACTCTTTTTGTGGTTGTATTGTTCCTAGTTCTGGCCTCCTCCTGAAGGAGTTGTTGGCCGTATGCCCTTTTTTTTTTTTTTTTTTTTTTTTTTTTGTGTCATTTCTGCAGTGTAGGTGCTATAGCTATTTTAATAGCTAGGTTTAGGCTGTTATTAGCCTTCCTGGTGCTGTTTTTCTCAGGTAGTAGGCCCTTATCTTTGATGAGATAAGTTATGCAGTTTTGCTAGGCTCTACTTTAGAACCTTTTCATGCTTATAATGTTTTTACAATGAGCCTCTTGAATTATATTCAAGTTTGAGATACGATTCTAATAATTTAGGTTTCGTTCTCTAAGGTTCATTACAGATTCCAGTTCTGTTCTGTGAAACATTTATCCTGGTTGGATGGCATGTATTACAAAGCATTCATGTTTGCTTTGGGTTCTAAGCTTTAGCCCTACATGCATATGTGAGCTTACTCATGTGCTGCCACAGGTTAATGCCTGTTTCTGTGATAGCAGGCTATGATTAGCCTCTTATCTATGAACGTGGTGTTTTGTTGTACTCCCTGGTTAGGGTGTGTGTTTCACTGAGTGCATCACCTGTTGGATTGCACACTCAGGTTGAGTGTAGAGGGTCTTATTCTGGTTAGAATAGTATGTTCTCTGTTAGCTCCCAGTCGATCATGTCCACAGCAGATTGTTGGCTCTTTATTGTAGCCTCTCTCTTATCACTGCTTGTTTTGGGTGCTGTTGGTTACAATCATGAGTTTGCTCATGTATTTTTAGCACTGCCTCAGGCTTTGCTCACGTTGTCTGGGGTGATAGGCCTGGTAGGCCTTCCTTAGACCGTGGTAGCATTTCTACGTGTACTGAGGTACATTGCCTGTTGGAATGTGTAGGCTTAAGCTCAGGTTGTGTAGCTAGTTCCCCACAGTTATCTTGTAGGTTCTAGAGCTGGTCCCCTTTGAGCTTGGTCCCTGTTATGTCCGCTGGCTGGCGCCTCATGGTGGTAAAAGTAGTAGACCTGGCCAGGCCTCCTTTTGTACCCTCTGTGTTGGCCCGGCTGGGCTGGTCATGTCTAGACTCATTCTATAGTTAAGTCATGATTTTTTACTCTTGCCGCCTTCGGCCACCCCCACCTCTGTACGAATAGGTCCTAGGTCAGGCCTTTCATTGACTTCTGCAGCGTAGTGTGTACTTCTCATACCTGAGGGTTTCTCAAGTACTTGGCCTGCGGGCTGGCCTTAGTCATGAAGCTACCACTGGTTGATGCCATGTGCTCATAGAGGTTGTAGGCCCCCATCAGGGCCTCCTTTCTGTCTGCATGTTAGCACAGCTTTGTGTGGGTTTCTATGTGACTCATCACCATGGATTGGTCATGATACCACTAGCTGACGCCGTGTATATACAGGTTGTAGGCCTTCGCAGGCCTCCTTTGTGTCACGCTGGAGTTTGGCTTTGTACTCCTCTCACTTAGAGAGTAAAAGGTGCTTTTACTGAGTACATCACTGAAGAGGCTTGCCTCTCGAGGTGAACTCTTGTACTAAAACCAACTTTTGGTCTGGTTTTATGCATTTGCTGCCTTGAGCTTGGTTTCCTTTAGCTCTAGTCGAGCTAAATAGCTACCCTGTCTGTTACTGTTCTATTTTGCTCCTAGAACTTTAGTGGCCGCTAACTGACGCCCCGTGCGGCGGGTAGGCTTTAAGGGCCTCCTTTGTAGCATGCTGGCTTTTTCCCTTTCATTTATTTTTTTACTTTACAGTAAAGGGTCTTATGTCGCTGGCTGGCCGGGGCTCGGGCTGGCTAATGACCTCCCTTTGTAGTCGGTCTGTCTAGCCTGAACCTTGATAACACTGCCACGAGCTGATGCCACGTGTCTGCTGAGGTTATAGGCCCATGGGGCCTTCTTTAGCACGTGATGCCGTACGTTGTACTCCTCTTGCTTAAAGAGAAAAAGGCTGCTTTTACAGAGTACACTGCTCATTGGATTGTGTTGGATGGGCTGTTTTGTGGGCACTCACAGCTACCTAATTACTTGGTTGGTCATGCACTCAGCATGCTATGTTTTCAGTTCTTTGGCCTTATGGGCCATCCTGAATACCACCTTGTGTGTTGGGTTCATGTTGTGATGCTAGTTCATTGTAAGAACTCTTAGCTATGTTGTAGGCCCCTTCTGGCCGGCCTCCATGGTTATGTGCCTACAGTATGGTCTGTCTGTTAGGTTCCCTTTTGGAACCCTTTCCCTTTCCCTTTGGGCTGACTGTGTAATTGTGCTTAGCTCCCTAAGCTGGTCATTGGTTGTAGACTTCTCTGAAGTCTCCCGTTCAGACTGGCCCCAGGCTGGTTTGTGCTCCCCTGTACCAGGGTTTTCTAGCGCACAGCCTCATCAGTGCTTTTATAAGAAGCTGAGTAGATCCTAGGATGAGTGGTGTTACTCCCCTCAGTACGAGGGTTTATAGTTTATAGAGTTCCGCTCTCCAGGATGCCCATCTCTGCATGTGGCCTGGAGTTGCTCACTGCCCTTTCGCAGTCGCTCTTACCTGCTCTCCTCTTTTGGAGTTCGCACATTAGAGATTCTGTATGTCAGACAAGGTTGGCCCAGACTATGTTTGGCTTTCGCTAAATTAGTACGGCCTCCTTGGTGGAGTCAGGGGTGAATTTATCCCTCTAGTGACTGGCTGGGATTCCTTCTGGTTTCCTGGCCACATTCCCTTTTAGTGACCACTTCCTATGGGTTGTTGGTCCCAGATGCCTTGAGCAGCCTTGGCAGGCCTTTTACGAAAGGCCTCTTTTAGGCTCAGCTTGGGCAGTTGGCCGTAAGGAATGCTGTCACTGACAGCCTTGGAGAGTTGCTCCCGGTTTTTCCCTTAAACTGCCGGACGTTTGTCCAGACATTCTAGCATGGCGGCGTGGGTATATCGTTCCCCATAGCGCAGTCAGCGCAGAGTGGAGTTCCCTTTCGAAAGGGAATGTCTCAGGTTACGTATGTAACCATGGTTCCCTGAGAACAGGGAACGAGACTCTGCGCTTTCTTGCCATGCTTCGGGATGCCTGCGGAACAGTCCCTCAAAGACGAGAAGGTGTTGACTGCTTCCTCAGGCGCTCCCTTTATACGTCACGGTTAATATAAGTTAATTGATAAATAAAATCTATTTATAACAGTATTTTTTAAAAACATCCTCACTTTACAGCATTTTTACTCAAGTCCCTAAAACTCTTCACAGTACTGTATCTTTGCAGGCAGGTTTCTTCAAGCATCTTAGAGACACGGAAACAGTTCTCAGAGTAGAGTTTTATTTTGTCTCAGTTTCATCTGTTTCTTCATGTAATCACAGACGGATTCGATGATGGTGAGATCAGATCACTGTGTGGAGCACCGGCTGTTGTCAGACTCCTTGTGTTTTCAAAAATCTCACTGGATTCTTACAATTAATGGCAAAATGAATGTTTGGAAATATGAACGGATATTTCCTTTTGACACACTACAGCAAAATATATAAATAACCGTCTTAAAACCTTTTTTTGGGGGGGTGAAAATACTGATGTGCCTAAGACTTTTGCACAGTACTGTATATTAAAAGTTTTATAGAGTAGCAAACCTTTTTCAATGAATATGTTAGTACTGGTTGTCCTCAAGCCGTCAACTTTTGAGTCTGTAGTCAGAGACTGTTATAGATCTATAAACAGATATAAACAGACAAGTTTTTATTCCACAGGGTAATTTTTTCCAAAACATAGGCTCAATCACATTATTCGCCGTCTTTGGAACAGCGATTTCAGCCTTCATCGTGGGAGGGGGGATCTATTTCCTGGGCCAGGTATTTTCTTTCTGTTTTAATAGGCATCAATAGCTTTTCTCATGACTTTTCATGTAAACAGACCTATAAGTGATCATGAGTTCAGTAAGTGGTTTATCTAGTTAGACTAGTTGGCACACCTTAACAGCTCCTTTGACATTATTTCTTCATCATTATGACTGTTATGTTTGGATGTGTTTCTTGAATAGGCTGATGTTATTTACAAGATGACAATGACAGACAGGTGAGAAAATGACTTGGCAACATCTGATACTATTGTGCAAAATGTGTTGAGAGGCTTTGACTTGTATGTTCATGTTTTTTCTTTTTTTTCTCTCTAGTTTTGCGTTTGGTTCTCTGATCTCCGCTGTGGATCCAGTCGCTACTATCGCCATCTTTAACGCTCTGAACGTGGATCCTGTACTCAATATGCTGGTCTTCGGAGAGAGCATCCTAAATGACGCTGTCTCCATCGTATTAACAAAGTACGCCTCGCTGAAACATCAAAACTCTCTTTCTGGCATTTTAGACAATTTTACACCAACTGGTCCTGAAACCTATGCGCAATCTTGCCCCCATTCTGCATGTTTCCACTGAAGTATAAGTAGTTGTGGGCAGATAACCTCATGCATAAACTGGTCACACATTGTTTCTTAGCAGGCTTCCATGAAAGTGTGTCATGCATTTTTTCTTGTCTGTGGCCAAGCTGCCGTTGGCTTTGTGGCTTCCAGACATCCTCATTCTGTCTTTTTCTGCCTTCTGCTCATTCTCTGCTTCCTTGTTTCATGATTTATGGCCATATAAAGGTGTGCTTTATATGTGATAATTGACTTTAGACTTTTGCACAGTATACAGTCGTGCTCAAAATTATGCATACCATTGGTAAATATAACCAGAAGGCTGTGAAAATAAATCTGCATCATTAATACTTTTGAGCTTTTATTTAAAAAATCTACAAAAATCCAACCTTATATTGGAGAATACTAATTTTAAATGGGAGGAAAATCTCATTATGAGAGAATTGTTTTTCTCTAATACACACTGCTCACAATTAATCATACCCTTTTATTCAATACTTTTTGCAACCTTCTTTTCCCAAGAAAACAGCTCTGAGTCTTCACCTATAATGCCTGATGAGTTTGGAGAACACCTGACAAGAAGTCAGAGACCATTCCATCATACAGAATCTCTCCAGATCCTTCAGATTCCCAGATCCATGTTGGTGCTTCTTCTCTTCAGTTCACACAACATGGATCTGGGAATTTGAAGGATCTGGAGAGATTCTGTATGATGGAATGGTCTCTGACTTCTTGTCAGGTGTTCTCCAAACTCATCAGGCATTATAGGTGAAGACTCAGAGCTGTTATCTTGGGAAAAGGAGGTTGCAAAAAGTATTGCATAAAAGGGTATGATTAATTGTGAGCAGTGTGTATTAGAGAAAAACATTTCTCTCATAATGAGATTCCATCCCCCCCTTTTAAAATTATTATTCTCCAATGAAAGGTTTGATGTGTGTAGATTTTTTAAATAAAAGATCAAAAGTATTTAGCAATGCAGATTTATTTTCACAGCCTTCTTTGGTCATATTTGCCAAGTGTATGAATCATTTTGAGCACGACTGTATATTTACAGAGTTTTATAATCAACTAGGACTAATGGACTTTAGACGCCCTGTATATTTATAGGTTTATTCAGGATTGCCACATTCAGTTTGTTCAAGAAAAGCACACTTGATAAGAATGGCATTGTGTGGAGTAGCATTAAGTTAGTCTTCACTAGAATTACTGGAACAGCCAAACCCATTCATTAGAAGGATATTCTCTTGGCCATGTAGTGGATATAAATTCATGGGTGTTTCTTTAGTCCTCTTCAGCTTTCCCAGCTGCATCAGCAGGAACTCACTATCTTCTTAGATCAGGAGATACTCTTAATTAAAGGTGACACATCATGAAAAACAGGATATTGCTGTTTTGTACTGTATGTAGATTTAATCTGCAGCATTCTCACAGTTGGGGAAATTAGATTCCTGCCTGGAAAAATCATGGAAATTAATCAAATTCTTAAAGTCAAGGAGATTACACACACACACACACATATATACAGTGCTGTGCAAAAGTCTTAGGCACGTCAGTATTTTACCCCCCCCAAGAAAGGTTTTAAGCCAGTTATTTATATATTTTGCTGTAGTGTGTCAATAGGATATATCCGTTCACTTTTCCAAACATTCATTTTGCCATTAATTGTAATAATCCAATGAGATTTTTGAATACACAATAAGACTGATAACAGCCGGTGCTCCACATGGAAATCAGAGCTCACCATCATCAAATCCGTCTGTGATTACATGAAGAAACATATGAAACTGAGACAAACCAAATCCAGAAGAACTGTGGCCGTGTCTCCAAGAGATTTTAAGAAACCTGCCTCCAAAGCTACCTGAAAAATGATGCCCAAGTGTACCTGGATAAGAGCTGTTTTAAATGCAAAAGGTGGTCACACAAAATATTGTTTTGATTTAGTTAATACAAGTTAATTGATAAATCAAATCTATTTATAACAGTATTTTTTTAAAAACATCTTCACTTTACAGCATTTTTACACAAGTGCCTAAAACTCTTCACAGTACTGTATCTTTGGAGGCAGGTTTCTTCAAGCATCTTTGAGACACGGCCACAGTTCTCCTGGATTTAGTTTGTCTCAGGTTCATCTGTTTCTTCGTGTAATCACAGACGGATTTGATGATGGTGAGATCAGATCCCTGTGTGGATCACCAGCTGTTGTCAGACTCCTTGTGTATTCAAAAATCTCACTGGATTATTACAATTAATGGCAAAATGAATGTTTGGAAATGTGAACGGATATTTCCTATTGACGCACTACAGCAAAAGATATAAATAACTGGCTTAAAACCTTTTTTGGGGGCTGAAAATACTGACGTGCCTAAGATTTTTGCACAGTACTTAACCTACAGTACTTAGCCTTAACCTACATTAGAAGTGTTTTAACTGGCCTTTCTGCTTAGTCATTTAACACTTCTCTATCGTGGAGGTCTTGTCTCATCAATTATTTAAAAGCCCAGATGCTAAATTAGCCGTTAGATCCACTTACATGACACATTGTAAGAAATTATAGAATTGACTATTACATGTAACTGAACACCCTTTAGTGATCAAAACTTTTGTCTTTGTGCTTGCATGCTTGGACAAGCCAAGCACATTCAGTGAGTTCCAGGAAATATGGAGCCTAATAATGTGCAGTAATTGAACATGTGACACATATGTCACCACCTTTCCTTCCAGCTCTTAAATGATGGAGATTATGACTGTGGATTTGGGCCAATCCTGAATTTGCTGAGCATGACTAGATCAGATCCATTTATAACTTGAGCGCTTCTATCTTTATAACCGGCTCATACGTATGTTTACTCTCATACAGTATCACATTATGCAATGTTTGAAATAACCATTTCATTTTTGTGCACGTATAGTTACACATACATGATTTATGATTATAATATCAGTCCACTAGGCAATTATATGCAGTCATGCTGGTTTTCTTTTATCAACACAATTGTATCCAGCTTGTGCATTTAGAAACTGCTGATTCTAACAGAATATCAGAGATTAAAAGTCAAAACCTCATCATTAACCGCTGACCTTATAGTGAGATGTAATGTATGAGGAGTTCATGTGACATCTTTGTAATGTTTTTACATGTTTTACAGTCGATGGGACATTTTGTCGTAATATTACCCGTGTTTTTGTAGATTCGCACAGTATGAATGTGACAGAACTTCATACATCTAGATGACATTTGTTACAAACATGTTGAACAGGAAGGGTGAGACGTGGTGTACTGCAGCACTTACTAAGCTCACGTATCTGCAATTGCTCATTGACATTGCTCAAACGTCAGTCTCATTCTCATTTGTTGTCTCATCTCTTATTTTCTCATCTGGTCTCAGTGTGTCTCTTTTCTCTTTTTCAAATCACCTTTTCCTTTTTTCTTCTTGTCTTTTCTATTTTCATATCTTTTTGTTTATTCTCCTTATCTCTTCTATTCTTGTCTTCTCATCTCTTCTCTTGTAGTCTCTCCTTGACGTTTCTTCTGTTCTCTAGTTGCTTCTCTTCTCTTGTCTCTCTCATCTTGTGTCATCTCATCTTTTATCTCATCTCTTATTTGTTCTCATCTCAAATCATTTGTTGTCTCTTCTTATTTCTTCTTGTCTCTTTCTCTTGTCCCATCATGTCTCTCATCTCTCCTCATCTAGTCTCTTCTCAACTCATCTCGTCTTGCCTCTATCTCTTCTCAAGGGTTCTCATTTTGTGTGTGTACGACTGTCTCTGCAGTGTTGGGTGGTAAAATGATCTCATTCATAATTGACGAGTCTGTGGAGCTGCTGTTATCAGCTGTTTGTGTGTTTCTTAGAAAGCGGTAATTCCTCTCTGGGTGTAGTTTTACACCTCTGGGCCAAGCTGTTCTGTCCGATAAGATAGTTGTTGATCTTTATCATCAGCTAGTACAGCTAATGTTCCTTTGTTGCTAAAATGGTTCTCTGAGCACAATAATTACATTCTTCTAAATTCAACCAAGTTTGCATATACAGTAAATAACTAACAGTTGTGGGTTAATCTTTATTACAGTGGTCAACTTTAGACATTTTGCTAACTATGAGTAACTTTGCAACTACATGTAGTTGCAAAGTTACGTATAATCAGTATAATGTCTGTTGGGGAGCATCAAAAGCATCAAAATATTAAGCAGACAGTCTATTAATACTCCTTTAAGTTAAGACTATGTGTTGGAACTAGTCTGTCCAACTAGCAATTAGTTAAAGGTGCCCTAGAATTAAATATTGAATTTACCTTGGCATAGTTGAATAACAAGAGTTCAGTACATGGAAAAGTCATACACTGAGTTTCAAACTCCATTGTTTCCTCCTTTTTATTTAAATCTCATTTGTTTAAAAGACCTCAGAAGAACGAATCTCAACATAACAGCGACTGTTACGTAACAGTCGGGGTGTACGCCCCCGGGGTGTACGCATATGCCAGCTCATGTTCAAACCATTAGCAGAACGTCTGGATGTGCACAGCAGAGTCATCAGACTAGGTAAGCAAGCAAGAACAATAGCGAAAAATGGCAGATGGAGCAATAATAACTGACATGATCCATGATATCATGATATTTTTAGTGATATTTGTGAATTGTCTTTCTAAATGTTTCGTTAGCATGTTGCTAATGTACTGTTAAATGTGGTTAAAGTTACCATTGTTTATTACTGTATTCACGGAGACAAGAGCCGTCGCTATTTTCATTTTTAAACACTTGCAGTCTGTATAATTCATAAACACATCTTCATTCTTTATAAATCTCTCCAAGAGTGTGTAATGTTAGCTTTAGCCATGGAGCATACTATCAAACTCATTCAGAATCAAATGTAAACATCCAAATAAATACAATACTCACATGATCCGATGTATGCATGCAGCATGCATGACGAACATCTTGTAAAGATCCATTTGAGGGTTATATTAGCTGTGTGAACTTTGTTTATGCTATTCAAGGCAAGCACGAGCTCCGTGGGCGGGGGAGCACGAGAATTAAAGGGGCCGCAACCTATAGGCAGTTAAAAAAAATTATAAAAAAAAATCTATGGGGTATTTTGAGCTGAAACTTCACAGACACATTCAGGGGACACCTTAGACTTATATTACATCTTTTAAAAAGAAGTTCTAGGGCACCTTTAAGGCAAATTAGATCAATCTAACTTTTTGTGTAACTGACAAAAAAAAAAAAGAAAAGAAAAAAAGACCAGTATTGAAGAAAAAAAAAAAAATAGATGACCAACTTACAAATCTTCTAAGCAGTTTGTGCAGCAGGTTCATTCTCGTGTTACGCAGCACGTTTGAGCTTCCGCAAGAACCAATGAGGTTCATTCTTATGTTACGCAGTACGTTTGAGCTTCCTCAAGATTCCACCCATGCAAACCCATGCCATGTTTGTTTTCACATGTCAGTGCACGTATGGTTGAGTTTATGTTCTCTTATCAATGTTTATATGTGAGTAAAAGCCTAAATTCAATCTGTTCATATAAAGCAATCAAGTCTCTTCAGAAAATATTGATTAAACCAGTAAATTCATATGGATTAGTTATACAATCTCTTTATAAACTTTTTGAAGCGTAAAATGGTAGTTGTGTGGACTGTCAATGGAGGGACAGAAATCTCTCAGATTTCATTAAAAATATCTTCATTTGTGTTCCAAAGATGAATGAAAGACTTATGGGTTTGAAACAGCATGAGGGAGAGTAAATGATGAAAGAATTTTCATTTTTGGGTGAACTAACCCTTTAAAGTAGAGGGACATTGCTAATGTCTTGATCTGCTTCATTAGGCTAGATCATAATGTCACGTTAGTTATCAAACCCCAAAGAAAATATGGATAAGTGAATTATTCCGTTATAAACCCCTGCTACCCACCATATATTTCGGTGTTAAAATATTTTCATCAGTTAAAACACATCACTTTTAAGTCCATTTGATATTGGATGCTCAGGTAGCCTACATACAACAGTTTGTGTTAAGTGTTAACAGCTAATCTATGGCTCAGTCACTGATTCACTTTAGTGTTCAGTTTTTTTGTAGTATGTATTGTTCTTGGTGGAAGCTGTTAATCTTTGATGTAAGTCATGTCCAGGTATGTACAGTTGTGGCCAAAAGTGATGTCCGTTGGGGATATTTGTTTTTATTGTCCCTACAAGTTTGATTAAACCATCAAAGAACAAAATATTTTATATATATTTTTCAATATTTTAAATGTGAGGGAAGAAAAAAAAAAAACACTAAACCTGGTTAAGATATTTATCTGACAAAATCATTGGGTAAAAAAATGGGCAAACTACAATTGCAGGTTTTATTTTACTAAGCAGAAAACAACAACAAAAAACATTTGACTACAACATAATCAGTTATTAATATTTTGTTGGTTTCATTGGTTCTTTCTTGAGTTTGCATGTGTCTATAATTTCTTTGTATGTGTATGAAAGCCTGCCCCAAAATGATGTCGGCATGTTTTATTGTGTTATCACAAATAAAACAATTGACTCCAAGCACAACTACGCAATGTGCTTACAATTTCTTTAACACATTTGTAATAATATTTGAATAAAGGGTGAAGATGTCAATTTTCCTATTTTCCATCACTTTGGATACTACTGTACAATAAACAAGGGATCTGAATGTGACTCTACTGCTCCCTGCTGACCAAATTGAAAGTATTTGTTAAAGGCTAGGAGATCAGTGGGCATGATAAACATAAATAATCATATTAGATAAGCAATTTAGTTAATAATTTGACTCAACATCTTTTTAAATTATTTACAAAATCTAATTGTAAGTGTTACTCTTCTGGTACCATGCAAATATTAAATATTGTATTGGATGCGCATGATTCAGGCCTTGATTTTAAACTTTAAACACAATGCACTCATATTCTGGTTTGATTTTCACTCTTTATTGTGTTAGCAGGTGTGAGCAGTGGTTCATGTATGTGGTGTTGTTGGTATTTCAGTACAGCAGAGGGGTTTGCTGATTCAGATGTCTCGACGGGCTGGGAAACCTTCATGCAGGCACTCGGCTACTTCCTGAAGATGTTCTTTGGATCGGCTGCCTTGGGCACACTCACTGGTCTCATCTCAGCTATTGTATCCTTATGATCCTGTGTTTTAAAGTGGCCCAATTTTACTATTTTAAAGTTTACTAATTTTGTTTTGGAGTCTCCTACAACAGGTTTACATGCATCAAAGCTCAAAAAACACTTTAATTTTCTAATAATATACATTGCACATTCCCTCATTTCTCTGAGTTTGAAAACAGTTTGTTTGAAGATTCATCAGTTGCTCTAAACCCCTCCTTTCTGAGAGTCTACTCTGCTCTGATTGGTCAGATGGCCCGGTCTGTCAGTCTGTTGTGATTGGTCTTCTCTGCTCCAAATGACCGTTCGCAGAGACCCGCCCCCTTTAGATACTGTTGCTACATCCGACAAGCCATGCCGATCTCTCGCCACACATCATGTTCTTATGCAGATCATACATTGCGTAGCAAAAAGGACACTGACAACTCGTCGACAAACAAGAGCAGGTTACTTTTGATATAAAACAAAGTCTCAAATTTCAAATTTTGGCATTTTTAAAGAAATATACCGTTTTGTGGCTTTTTCACATGACTTGTGACAAATCGCTGTAGCACCTCAGTTCAAGCGGCTCGTGAATTTATAGCATTTAATAAATAATAAGGAATGTTGTTTCAATCACGGAAAGACGTCAGAACACAAAATTTTTCAAGTTCAAGTCCACCAACGTTAATCTGCTAACTCCCCTGACTGCTTTGTCTGACAAAATGGCGGATTCGGCGTTAGGATTGGTTAGTTCGTTCAATACCATAACTGAATTTCAGCTCCAGAGGCTTCCTCACAGCTTGCATAGTGATATAAACAATAACGTCTCTGTTACAAAGGTAACCCTTGTTCCCTGAAGGAGGGAACGGAGACATACATCAGACAGACCAATGAATAGGAATCTCGCTAGAGAGGCCAATCTACTTCGAGTGTAACTACAACGAGCCAATGCACATTGGCATGCAATCATATGCATCAGTTGCTCGCCTCGCAGTGCGGGTATATAATGAACAGTAGATGCGTTACATCTTCAAGTTTTCGCTGAGGAGCCGAACCGAACAGGTGGCAGCATCAGCGGGACAGTGACTGTGGCAACGGGACATACGTCTCCGTTCCCTCCTTCAGGGAATGAGGGTTACCTTTGTAACCGAGACGTTCCCATTCAGTCGGTCACATTCGACGTACGTTGGACAGACCGACGAATAGGAATCCCTACCAAAGCGCCACAGGAGCTGCCCCCTTCCAGTGCTCTGTAGTAAGCCACCTGAACCCCCTTGCCTAAGGACGATGGGACAGGGCTAACACAGAGAGAGGGAAAGACATGGGCTTCGTTTAGGAGCAACTGTGAAACCAGCCATATGGGATCCCCGTAGGGTCACACATATGGAACCCAGCCTAAACCCGGTTCTCAAGGATGCAACGGAGTATAGGCCTGGTGCCAGACGCTCCGCCACGTCGGCTGCCGAAGGGAGATCGGAGGACTCAACAGGGTCTGCCTTGTAGGGACTCTCTGGAGAAAAGAAGCGCATGTAGTGCAGCAAGCCGACTCTCCTTGCCTCTGACCTGAGGTGAGAACACAGGAGGAGACCGGCTCGACACAAAGGCTATAGAATCTAGTGAACGTGTTAGGTATCACCCAGCCCGCAGCTCTACAAATGTCTGTCAGCGAGGTGCCACGAGCCAGCGCCCAGGAGGATGCGACACCTCTCGTGGAGTGAGCATGCAACCTGAGCGGGCAGGGCACGCTTGGTAAGCCAGGCCGATGGCATCCACTATGCAGTGGGCCATCCTCTGCTTGGAGACAGTGCTTGCAGGCTCACTACCTGATCCCTGAAGGGAGTGGTTGGAACTGTGCGCACTCTCTTCTTGCAGACGCTGCCTTTTACCAGCTGTCAGAACAGCTTTTGAGCACTCTTTAAGTGCTTTTACAGCTTGGAGCAGCTTTTTTGTTGTTGTTCAAAAGAAGGCAAAACAAAGAAAAGAAAAAGAAAGAAGAGAGATCGACTCCACTGCTGTGCTGTCCTCCTGCAACAAATGAAGAGCAATCTGATCCAGAAGAGCTGACTCGTCGTTTGTTTAAACACTCGCTCGTAGACACCACTGTGTTAGTAGGTTCGGCTCTGAAGCGAAAAGCTGAAGATGCAACGCACCTGCTGCGAGGCGAGCAGCTGATGCATATGATTGCATGCCAATGTGCATTGGCTCGTTGTAGTTACACTCAAAGTAGATTGGCCTCTCTTTGCAAATTTGTTTCATTGTTACGTAGGTATGTAACAGAAAGTGAGATGGAATTGATGATGACTCCGGCAGTTCAGAATCGATTCTTTCTTTTAGACAATAACTTTATTTCTAATGCACTTTGATCTTTGAAACTTTGCAGACCTTTTACACTCGCAAACAACTATAAATACTACATGAAGGGGAATATTCGAAAAGCATAATAGGGGCGCTTTATTTTTGGATTAACAAGTAGTGGTTTTATTAATTAGTTATATAACATGTATTATTTTTAATAAATTGTATTAATAAACAGTAATTGTTATGTTCCGATAGGAATGCAAAATAATGTAAAATCAACCGGTAGTTATTGATATTTTGAATAGAATAACGAGACACAAACCTCTACATTCAATCGCGTTTGCGCCCATTTATTTTTGATCACAGTGCATACACATAAAAATGTTTAGTCCAAAAGTGCACACATTTGGAGAAATACATGTTTACCTCATATTTCGTTAGATAGAATAGAACCAGGGCTGTAAGCAGGGTTTCAGAATTACAGAGATCAGAAAATGTAGGGGGGTTGGCGGGCATGCTCCCCCAAGAAAATTGTGATTTTCCTGGTGTACAAATGCTATGTGCAATTTAAGATGTTTTAAGGCCAACAAATACATACATGCACAGTTTTGAGGCAGCTTTAATCGCATGTTTGGTAATTTCATGACTTCATTTACAACAGAACAATGACGGTGCATGCTCGTAGTTTCTTTTGCGGTTTATTTAAGCTATAAAATCGCGCATGCAATTCTTGAGTGCGCGCCGCAAGCGCAGTATAACAGCTGATTGGACAGTCATGTTAATTTTTCGGAGTAATTTTTTAATTCAGCAGAGGAAGGGAAACATAGACCAGAAGGGGGGAAAAAACCCTTTTATTTATATATTATATTATATTATATTATATTATATTATATTATATTATATTATATTATATTATATTATATTATATTATATTATATTATATTATATTATATTATATTATATTATAAAAAAATATTATACTATTAGTAGGTTTGTATTTAGTCAGTCTGTACGCAGATGGTTGGAGTGCTAAACATATAGTGAATAATATCCTAAATAGGAAAATAATTATTAAAATATTACATGTATTTGGGCCAATATCTACATTTTTACTTTCATATTGTTTATACATAGTTGTTTATTTTAAGAACTCTACTGAAGTCCTGTGAGATTATATTTCTGAATGAGAGTTTGTAGGCTCTGAAACACTTCGACCTGAGAAAGACTCCGTCTCTGGAGTTTGGGATGATGATTATATTTGCATACCTGCCGTATGGTCTTGCTGAGGGCATCAAGCTCTCCGGTGAGCTTAAAAACAAATCCTGATTAGTTTAAACATGCCAATGTGTTGTGATTTCAGTATCAAAATCAATCAGAATTGTTGTCTTTCTGTTTGTAGGGATCATGGCCATTCTGTTCTCTGGAATTGTCATGTCTCATTACACTCATCATAACCTGTCGCCAGTCACCCAGATTCTCATGCAGCAGACTCTTCGAACCGTGGCCTTCATGTGCGGTCAGTGCCTGAGGCGACTTTCACAAACCTACTGCTTCATAGAGGAGTTCTTCAGTTAACATGAACTTTACTCTTCTCTTCTGTTTTTTGATTCCACAGAAACATGTGTGTTTGCGTTCCTGGGCCTGTCTATCTTCAGTTTCCCTCATAAGTTCGAGCTGTCTTTTGTCATCTGGTGTATAGTATGTGTCGTCAAAGTGCTTGTTATCCCTGTTTGTCTTGCCCCAGATCATTACTGCTCTTTTTGTTCTTCAAAATCTGATAAAGCATGAATGCTTGCTGAACGCGTGATACGTCACTAGTTTTGTAGAGTCTTATCTGAACTGAGTTCAAATAAACAAAGAAAATGTGTATTATTATAATGTTTATTAGTTTTATGTCATCAGAATTCAGTTGAAGTGTTTTTCTGTCACAGGTTCTGGTTCTTGTTGGTCGGGCTGTGAATATCTTCCCGCTATCCTTCTTGCTTAACTTCTTCAGAGATCATAAAATCACCCCCAAAATGATGTTCATCATGTGGTTCAGCGGTAAGAAGATTCAGTAAATGGTACATTTTAATTTCCATTTGGTTTGAAGGTTAGAAGTGAGTTTACCTCATTCTTTTTCAATCTTAGCATTTAAAATTTTCAAACATGCACTTTTTTTTTCTTTACAGTAGTTGTTAATTACATTGACTTTTTTTTGTTTGTTTTTTTACATTGAACATCATTTTATTCAACATCTTAAAATAAATGTTATTTTAAGGTATAAAACAGAGATATTTTAGATCCTATATCTAGTAACTATTCATTCTTTCCCATTTAAAATAACATTTTAACATGTAGTTTGTTAATAATAGTAATGATAATGAATTAATAAAACTGCATTCCGTCTAAGTTCGTGTCTTCCATGCTCATGTGGTCAGGTCTGCGGGGTGCGATCCCATACGCCCTCAGTCTTCATCTGGGTCTGGAGCCCATAGAGAAGCGTCAGCTGATCGGCACCACCACCATAGTCATTGTACTCTTCACCATCCTGCTGATGGGGGGTGGAACCATGCCCCTCATCCGCATCATGGACATTGAGGAGAGCCAGTCACGACGCAAGAACAAAAAAGATATCAACCTGAGTAAAACTCAGAAAATGGTGAGAGAAATGTTATCTTTATCATTTTCTTTTGAAAACAAATTGCAATTCTCCATTTAAAGACAATGGTCTTTATTCAAGAAATTTTCATAAATCTACATTGAGTAATTTGTGTGAAAAATGAACCTTTTCAAAACGATTCACAAACGTTTAGAAAACCTCAGATTTCATAGTTAAACATGAGTATGTTAATGTATTCCAATAATTTGTAAATTGGGCATAAACCCAGAACCAAATAAAAACTAGGATAGAAATAAAACTTACGGTAACACTGTAGTATGGGAAACGATTCTCACTTTTAACTTGTTGCTTATTAGCTTGCATATTGGCTGTTTATTTGTGCATATTAATGACTTATTGTGCATGATTATTATATGTATATGATTATTTGTAAGTACTTTATTACTTATTATAAAGTATCACTTTATGCAAATGAGCAGCACATTTCACGAGCAACAACCAATTGGGGTCAAGACTGTCAGTAGAGCTCACGTCACCGTCTCGAGTGCAGACAAGGACAGAGTTCCTGAGCGATTTCACTGTTTTATATGATTTGACAATACATGGATATAATAAAATGATGTGTGGAAAAGAAACTGTCAGCAGGCTTAGTGAGTTTGATTCATACATTTATAGTTTATTTTGTAATGCATATATGATGTGATATGATATATAATGCAGTGAGCAGTTTAGCACTGCTGCCGTTCATAATTTTGATTATTAGGGACAAGTAAATTGATTAATAGTCAAATTCAAATTGTTTTAGTAAGTTTTGGCAGTACAAGTGGGTGCAATTCGTTGATTAATCAATCATTAATCTGGTTAATGAATGCACTGAGTACTGATGTAGTTTATAGTTATAAACTGGTACTCTCCAATACCATAATGATACTTTTAATTATTTTAAGTCTAATTCCTAGTCAATTCATAGTCAAATTGGAATTGAAATTTATATCATGTACAACTATGTGAATTATGTGTGCAGGAACATTTTGTGGGATTTTCTGGACTCCCTTCACATGATTGGTTTCAGAATACTGCATAAATGCAAAGGCTAATTGGCCATATGAATGGTTCAATCAAAATGTTAAACTTGCAGACCAATCTTATTGGTGCTCAGAGTTATAGAAATAATACAAAGGAAAATGGAGTAAGCTATTTGCAAACATTTTTATCAATGACATTTGGAACAGAGAAAAAAAATGCATCTTTCTCTCTCTCTCTTTCTCAGGGTAACGCCATCGAATCTGAGCATTTGTCTGAGCTGACAGAGGAAGAGTATGAAGCTCAGATTTATCAGAGACAGGATTTGAAGGGTTTCCTGTGGCTTGATGCCAAGTATTTGAACCCTTTCTTCACCCGTAGACTCACACAAGAGGTTAGACTGGTCATAACCTTCCTAACAGATTATTCCAGTTATAAGGCTCATTTAAATAATGTGAGGAGTTGACTTGAAGAACTGGTTGTAATGTATTGTTATTTCCTTCCTCTCTAAGGATCTTCTGCATGGGCGGATCCAGATGAAGACGCTCACTAATAAATGGTACGAGGAGGTCCGTCAGGGTCCATCTGGCTCTGAGGATGAGGACGATGAGGCAGAACTGCTCTGAGACAATCATAAGGGGCAAACAGAGATGCGGCTGAGTCAGAACTCAAATGAGCCGTTCTCACACCATGTGACAATTGGACTGTACTGCACTGTGAAGAACTCCTTTGGTTTCACAGAGAACTCCATGACTGGAGCGATTCATGGCTAAATGAGGAAAAGGACAGGAGTATGTGGTAAAGAAAGCCTGGGATTGTTTTGTGTAGAGGCACTAAACGCGAAAACACTGAAAGAATAAATATGGAAGGCTAAACAAAATTTGAGGGGAAAAGCAAAAAAAAAAAAAAAAAATGCAATATTGGACACCTTTACATTATTATTTTTTAATATATAATTTGAAACACCATAATATAATGTGATTGTTGCGATACCTTTTTTGGTGTTGTTTCACATACAGGGAAATTACATCAATGAATGTTTCTGTGATTGGAAATAACTTAACAAATGTAACCTATTTTTCTTTTTTATTAAATATTTATTTGTTGTGTTGTCTTTATAAATGGGAGTAAAAGGGTCTTTTATAATGTTTCTTGACACTGTATTTTGTAGCTAACTTGAGTTTATAATTAATTCTAATGAAGGAATGTACCTGTGCATAATAAACATAAACTCTATGCACAAAGCTGCAGTGGGAAAGTGGTGTAAAAACAAATGTGAATAAATTATAGATTATAATAACTTGTGTGTAGTTGTTTAACGCTGTCCAGTCCCTTCATCCACTTGCTTCCAAGTTTAGATTCACAACAGACATGAATTTTGTTTTAATAATTATTATTATGATTATTATTATTTTAATTAAATGGTGACAATATAATATCTGACCACAAGGGGGTATTATTGTATTGTTTTAAGTGTCTATATTATCATAGCTCATTTAAATGCCTTTGTTTATGAGTATATGGTTGTATGTGTGTGTCTTTCAGAGAAAGAAAATGCCACATTAAGCACCACTCAACAATGTAGAACAACAGCTCACTTTGGTTGACATAAATCTATAAAGGCAGTTACGAGTCAGGGAAGCTCTGGTCATACTGAGAGAAGCCTGAGTGTCCAGGCCATAAAAGCAGCCTAAAAACAGACAAGGTCAAATTAGAGTTTTACATCGGAACATGCTCTTTTCTTGTGAAGCCCTGCTTAACTTGTCTATAAGCACATTTGTACATAGTTTTGTACACTATACTTGAATAGTACCTTTTTAATACTTGATAAAATGATAACTTTAATAATCATTCACAACAGACTTGTTTCACATTGGCATGCCCTTTTTAATATTACAGTAGAATTCGGAGTGTCACATTTGAATCATCACACTTCACACTTGAATCATCACGTCACACCTGAATCATCATTCAAGTGCTTGGAACTGCTTAAAATACTAAAACATAAAGCCCCGTGAAGCCAGGGTTTACAGTGAACTTAGAACTTCTAAAGCATAATATGCTTTTTATTAAAGCATATTGCTTTAATAAAAAAAAATGGTCTAACCATTTTATAATTCATAAATTAAACACATACACACACACAAAAAAAAATATATATATATATACATATATGCCAGAATTGAAACCCGATTTTAGAACATAGCACCACTTGGGCCAAAACCCTTATTATAAACTTCAGTATTTCATACAAAATAATCACATAACACAATAAAAAGAAACTATATGCCTCACATCACTTGAATCAGCACTTTGGTCAGCATGAGTATGAGAGGCCGTATAGGCCATCATTTTTGAAAAGCCTCCTTGTGGTAAGATGGTCAATGCAGTGGCTAACTGACAGCAAAAGAAGTGGCAAAACACCAGAAAAAGTCCATGGAAAGTTATTTTTATTTTCGGGATTCACAAGTTTCAAGTAGACATAGCAGAAGCCAAGGCAACATATCCAATGAATGGGCAAGTTTAACACAGGGAAAAAAAAAAAAGAAAAAAAACCTATTTAAAGTACAACTCAACACATAACAAACAAAAAAAAAAAAAAAAAAAAAGTTTAAATGGTTGGCTACTGTTCCAACAAACACCTGTCGTTTTTGTTCAAACATTTCCACTGCTCTTTTATAATCTTGGCCCCCTCCCTTAGTATTCAAGCGGACCAATCATAACACTCCATTTGTTAAAGTACTTCACACTTCACATAGACTTTCAACCTCACAAGTCACACCCAAGATGAAGTTTTCCTTTAACCAAAGGCTTCTCTCCATAATAATTCATCAAAGTATACATGTAAAAGACATTTTGATCCACACATCCTTAATTGGGTAACTCATCCCCTTCAGGATGCCATAAAACTGGTTTCCTGTTTGCGGGCCACTCCTTTTTGGGCTTTCCAGGAACCAGTAAGACACAGAAACGAAACACACAAATTTACAGTTGTGGCCAAAATTATTAGACCCCTTCATAAATATGATCAAAGATGATTTTAAAAATAAATCTGCATTGTTTATCCTTTTGATCTTTAATTTATAAAATTAGCAAAAATGTAACCTTTCATTGAAGGAAAAGAATTGAAAGTGGGGGGGGAAATAACATTATGAAATAAATGTTTTTTCTCCAAAACACGTTGCCCACAATTATTAGCACCCTTTTATTCAATACTTTTTGCAACCTCCTTTTGCCAAGATAACAGCTCCGAGTCTTCTTCTATGATGCCTGATGAGTTTGGAGAACACCTGAGAAGAGATAACACCTGAGAAGAGATCAGAGACCATTCCTTCATACAGAATCTCTCCAGATCCTTCAGATTCCCAGCTCCATGTTGGTGCTTCTTCTCTTCAGTTCACTTCACTCATTTTCTTTAGGGTTCAGGTCAGGGGACTGGGATGGTCATGGCAGAAGCTTCATTTTGTGCTGGTTTTGATGTTTGTTTTGGATCATTGTCCCAACGGATGATCTAACCACAGCCCATTATAAGATTTCTAGCAGAAGCGTCAGGTTTTGATTTTTTATCTGTTGGTATTTGATAGAATCCATGATACCATGTATCTGAACAAGATGTCCAGGACCTCCAGCACAAAAATAGGCCCACAACATTAAAGATCCAGCAGTATATTTAACCGTGGGCATGGGGCACTTTTTATCCATGTGTGCACCAAACCCATCTGGTGGATTTGCTGCCAAAAAGCTCTTATTTTAGTTTCATCTGACCGTAGAAGCCGGTCCCGTTTGAAGTTCCAGTCATGTCTGACAACAGAATATGCTGGAGATTGTTTCTGGATGAGAGCAGAGGATTTTTCTTGAAACCCTCCTGAACAACTTGTGGTGATGTAGGTGCTGTTTGATAATTTATTTTAGGCTTTCTGAGATTCAAGACTCAACTAATCTCTGCAATTCTCCAGCTGTGATCCTTAGAGAGTCTTTGGCCACTCAAACTTTCCTCCTCACCGTGCATTAGGATGATTTAGACACGTCCTCTTCCAGGCAGATTTGTAATATGTTTAGTTGATTGGAACTTCTTAATTATTGCCCTGATAGTGGAAATGGGGATTTTCAATGTTTTAGGTATTTTCTTACTGCCACTTTCTATTTTGTGAAGCTCAACAATCTTTTTCTGCACATCAGAACTATATTCTTTGTTTTTTCTCATTGTGATGAATAATTAAGGGAATTTGGCCTTTGTGTTTCCTCATGTTTATACTCCTGTGTAACAGGAAGTCCTGGCTGGACAATTTCATGTTCTTGATCACCCCGGTGAGCTAAAAAAAAAATGTAAATATGAATGCAAATATACTTCAGAGATATTTTACTCATAAAACATTCTAGAGGTGCTAATAATTGTGGGCAACGTGTTTTGGAGAAAAACATTTATTTCTTAATGTTATTTTCCCCCACTTTCAATTCTTTTCCTTCAATGAAAGGTTAGATTTTTGCTAATTTTATGAATTAAAGATCAAAAGGATAAACAATGCAGATTTATTTTTAGAGTCATCTTTGATCATATTTATGAAGGGGTCTAATAATTCTGGCCACAACTGTATATTTACACATTTCTTGATTTCATCACCATATTTAATGTTCCAGGTTACCAGCAGTCACCATGGGATGTGCACCTTCCATGTTACTGCTTCTAAGTAAAACAAACAAAATAAAGATCTTATCAAACATGTCTATGGTGTTTTCATTTGAACCATGTGTGCTACCTTACACTCCTACAAACACTAGTGAAACAAAAAACATTAATCAACCATAGTGAAATTCATTTATATGCATAACTGAAAAGCCTCTAAACACTAGTGAAATGAAAAACATTGATCAACCTTAGTGAAATTCCGGTTTGGCAATGTGAGGACTTCTGGTTTGGCAATGTGAGGTGCAGACGTGTGTTGGCAGAGCTCCTGACAGTTACTAATAAAATACACTTTATTAGTGCCATTTACGCTAACAATCCTTTTCATAAGATTTAAAGTGGTGCAGTTGCACTGATACAACAAGATGAATAAGAAAAAAACTGCAGCAAATGCCCCGCCAACATCAAAGACCAGTGTAGTCCTCATCTCCATGAGCCAGCTTGTAAAGGAGCTAACAAAGCAACAAGCTTCGATAAAAGAGGACATCTCAGCTCTGATCCAAGAGTCAATGGTGCCGCTTCGGTGAATGCTTTAACGGAGACTTTGGCAAGCTTGCAGTCCCTCTTGTGTGCTACAGAGACACTTGCGGGTGATAACTTCACTGCACTGGCTGTGACCGACATAACTATCAAAACTCTGAAAGAACAAAACGTGACATTCCTGGATCGTGTTGATGCCTTGGAAAACCGGTCATGGAGATCAAATCTCAGGATCTTAAATGTTCCGGAGAACAGCGAGAAAGACCAGTCTACAATCAAGTTCATGTCCAAGATGATAATGGAAGTCATGGGTCCGGATGTTTTTGAAAAGCCTCCTGAATTGGAACGAGCACACTGATCTTTGGGTCCAAAACCACAGGAAGGCTGACTTCCTCGCCCGCTGGTTGTGTTTTTACAAATTGCAAGAGAAGGAAAAAGTGCTTAGATGGGCTAGACAACATGAGACAAAATACAAGGACTCTACTTTGAGGATCTATCCTGACATATCTGCCGATCTCGCCAGAAAGCGCACCGCTTTTAAAAACGTCAAACAGTTGCTGTACCAGAAGGATGTATGATTCCAGTTGCTTCATACAGCAAGACTACGAGTTTATTTTTTTCTTCTTCTACTCTTCTAGTAGTCTTGGTCAGTGTTTACGGGCTTCATTAAGGGGCGTCACTCTTTCATCAATATTCGAAAACTTCTTAATGTTGTGCATTCTGCTGCGTAAGAGAGTAGTCCTGAAGTGATTATTTCTCTTGACGAAAAGAAAGCATTTGATAGAGTTGAATGGAGCTATCTATTTGTTGTATTAGACAAATTTGGATTCGGCTCAAAATTCACTTACTGGATTCACCTACTTTATCATCAACCAAAGGCAGTCATAATCACAAATAAGATATGCTCACAATATTTCTCTCTTTCCAGAGGCACACGGCAAGGTTGTCCCCTTAGCCCTTTACTATTTATTTTGGCTACAGAGCCACTATCTTCAGTACTCAGATCGTCACAGTCTATTAGTGGTATTAAAAGAATGGGTGATGAGTATAAAGTTTAAGAGTATTACATTTCTTTATACAATCTATTATTATATACAAACCCGATTCCAAAAAAGTTGGGACACTGTACAAATTGTGTCTAAAAACAGAATGCAATGATGTGGATGTTTCAAATTTCAATATTTTCTCCAGAATACAACATAGATGACATATCAAATGTATAATGTATACATTGATACATTGAAAATGTATAATTTTAAGGGAAAAATAAGTTGATTTTAATTTTCATGGCATCAACACATCTCAAAAAAGTTGGGACAAGGCCATGTTTACCACTGTGTGGCATCCCCTCTTCTTTTTATAACAGTCTGCAAACGTCTGGGGACTGAGGAGACAAGTTGCTCAAGTTTAGGAATAGGAATGTTGTCCCATTCTTGTCTAATACAGGCTTCTAATTGTTCAACTGTCTTAGGTCTTCTTTGTCGCATCTTCCTCTTTATGATGCACCAAATGTTTTCTATGGGTAAAGGATCTGTACTGCAGGCTGGCCATTTCAGTACCCGGATCCTTCTTCTATGCAGCCATGAAGTTGTAATTGATGCAGTATGTGTTCTGGCATTGTCATGTTGGAAAATGCAAGGTCTTCCCTGAAAGAGACGACGTCTGGATGGGAGCATATGTTGTTCTAGAACTTGGATATACCTTTCAGCATTGATGGTGCCTTTCCAGATGTGTAAGCTGCCCATGCCACACACACTCATGCAACCCCATACTATCAGAGATGCAGGCTTCTGAAATGAGCACTGATAACAACTTGGGTTGTCCTTGTCCTCTTTAGTCCGGATGACATGGCGTCCCAGTTTTCCAAAAAAGAACTTCAAATTTTGATTCGTCTGACCACAGAACAGTTTTCCACTTTGCCACAGTCCATTTTAAATGAGCCTTGGCCCAGAGAAAATGCCTGCGCTTCTGGATCATGTTTAGATATGGCTTCTTTTTTGACCTATAGAGTTTTAGCCGGCAACGGTGAATGGCATGGTGGATTGTGTTCACCAACAATGTTTTCTGGAAGTATTCCTGAGCCCATGTTGTGATTTCCATTACAGTAGCATTCCTGTATGTGATGCAGTGCCATCTAAGGGCCCAAAGATCACGGGCATCCAGTATGGTTTTCCGGCCTTGACCCTTACGCACAGAGATTGTTCCAGATTCTCTGAATCTTTGGATGATATTATACACTGTAGATGATGATAACTTCAAACTCTTTGCAATTTTTTCTCTGAGAAACTCCTTTCTGATATTGCTCCACTATTTTTCACTGCAGCATTGGGGGAATTGTTGATCCTCTGCCCATCTTGATTTCTGAGAGACACTGCCACTCTGAGAGGCTCTTTTTATACCCAATCATGTTGCCAATTGACCTAATAAGTTGCAAATTGGTCATCCAGCTGTTCCTTATATGTACAATTAACTTTTACGGCCTCTTATTGCTACCTGTCCCAACATTTTTGGAATGTGTAGCTCTCATGAAATCCAAAATGAGCCAATATTTGGCATGACATTTCAGAATGTCTCACTTTCAACATTTTATATGTTGTCTATAGTCTATTGTGAATAAAGTGAAGTTCCTAAACGTAATTTAGGGAGGAGCGAGCCCATCTAATCTTCCAATCAACAGCCAGAGTATATAAGCAGCTGCTTAACTCTCTTCAGTCTCAGCTGTTTCAGCATCACACTGAACAATGTCCAACACCATGGAAATTCCACCATCCCCCTTTAGACGACGAACTTTCCCCGAGACACCAACAAGCACATCTCGCGTAAGATCGGATCTAACAGATCCAAACACGGATGCTCATACAGACCACGCTCCAGATAACCACTCTCTCCTCCAACCTCAAGATCGCCCGTTTAACTGCGCCTCATCAGTCTTCTTCACAGACTTCATCTCTTCATTCTACCACCGCTAATACACTGATTCTACCCATTTCAAATGGTCCGCCAACAGCCTTTGTCAAGTCCTCTTCAGCTCTGGAATTAATTTCTCCCGCAGATCATCAAAAGCTAAACTCTACGATCTTCTTTAGTTCTAACAACAGTTCCAGCATGTCAACAAACACTTCAACATCATAAAAGCAAGACTCAGAAGTTTCTCTTCCGACCTGATGTCCTGAACATAAACATTTACAGCACGCTAATCCACAGGCTGCCGCCGCCGCATGCACTTCCTTGTCCGCCATTTTTCCACCAGAAAAATTAAGAAAATCTTAATCTTAAGTCATTCCATTAAGAAAATAAAAGCCTGGCAATGTTAAACGTGTAGTTTTCTGATAATATAATTTCCATACTAATGTGTTGCAATAAATTAAATATAACAATAATAATACTAACAGAGTTGTTTGATGCAAGTAAATCATGCTCTAATTATAATATGGTTTTATACTGTCTTTATGGCAGAATGTACAATCATGTAACTTAATACATCACATATGATGTTACATATGAAACTCCTTCTGCTTTTTCAGTTCTTTTTCAATCTTCTTCATTATAAACCCATGCGCCAGGATGCCCTCACAGATGGTTACTTCTCGCTCACCCCCAAACTAACTTACCCAGAAAGCAGATCCTAGCGTGAGGCTGGCTCCGCTAGTGGTTCCTCACCCTCTATCCCTTTACAACTTACCTCATTCTTCTCCTCCCTTCTGTTCCTCAATTTCTTCTTGGCACAGATCCTAGCATGAGGTTGGCTCCGCAAATGATCTCAACACTCTTTTTGCCCACCAACCCCTTTCTCTCACTTCATCTCTCGCAACAGCAGTCCCTCTTCCAGCTCCTCCCAATGCAGTCACCATGGAACAACCAACATTCTCAACCCATAACCGTTCCCTAATTCCATGCAGACATTTGATCTTCTTCCTTTGGAGCAGTCATTTTTATATCTACCTCAAGCTTTGCAGCTAAGTGAGCAGCCTCTCTCTTCAATCATTATTTCCCAGTTAGTTAGTGAAATGGACACCATCCAGACAATTTCCAACCAGTTCTTTCTTTCAGGCCTGACAGAACATTTCAGCCGCAGTCTGGAAAGTATACCTGACTCCAGCTTGATCTGCAATAACTTATAATCTGCAACAGCTGGACCCGATATAGTGGAAGGCCTCATCAAAAATAATTAGATTCATGATCAGCCCCTTTTGATTCTCCACCTTATTCCGCATAAGCCCAATTGGAGTAACCAAATTAGATTAATTCTCCACCACCACAACATCATCAGCAATCATTCTCATAAACCTGTATCCCATAGTAGTAACAGCCAATCTATGGGGCTCCAAAATGTTAATTGCCCCTTAGAATTTCCGCCTGTTACCAGTTCATCATCATAGATGAACATATCCCAGGTCACCAAAATTAAATCACAGATGTTTTATCTTCTTTTTCAAATTTAGAACATTGGCTCTGGAAGCAGACTCCAATCCAACTTCAATTCCTCCTGATTCAGAACTTGCATTCGTCTGGTTCATTCCCTCAAGACATCTTCATACCACATCCACAAATACCATACTGCAAGCCGTTTCTCCCAGAATACTCCAAACCTACTGGACACCTTGGAGTTCCTTCAAAAAACTCCCACAGCACTTTCCAGGAGTTTTCCCTCCTTTCAATATCCTCCACCTCTTACCTCCATCATACCAATTTAATTCAGCCAGGAACAATCAAAATCTACCTCAGTGGCATACATTGCTCTCCAAGTATGAATGAGTACGGGGTATGAGGGCAGGTTATCAATTCCCGTATCTCCCGTAGTGTATACTGACGACGGCTGGGTATTGATGGTATGTCGTCTTGATTGATATTTGGGTTATCTATTTATGTGTGTATTTATGTGTGGTATTTATTTATTTATGTGTGGTATTTATGTGATTTAGTACTTGATATTTATATGGCTTTGAGGTTTGCTGTGTAATGAAATTATGCATGTTGGGTGTTCACATGAATTTAATATATTTCACAACAACCATTGAAACCCTGTGCTGTATAGGTTGCCTTGATCATTGATGCTGTATTCTTCCATGAGTTAAGTTTACTGAATATCATTCATACAAATACATAGCCAGTTGAATGGTCCCTGTTATGATTGCCTTGACCTGCTGTTACCTTGTGTTTTAATATTATGATTGTACAAAAATAAAATTGTTATATTTGTATTTGATTAATATTGTGGTCCTTGAGTTTAATTGGTTATTGAGCCCATATATAATTTAGATCCAGTAGAGAACCTGCGGATTATCCCTATACGTTGCAGGAGGTTACAACTTGGCGTAGTTTTGGCAGTCTGGACTTTGGGCAATAATAACCAGGAAAATGTCAACTAAACAACAATCAGTGCAGTTACCGTCTACATCCAGTGAGCAGCAGCAGAGAGTAGATGGGTTACCGGACATGGCTCAGAATCAGGCAACAAATGCAAATATGGTTATGTTTCCTTTTATGATGGGAACACCCTGGTGCCAAAAATTTAATGGTGATCAAATGGCACAGGGAAATAATTTTCAAGATTGGTATAACATGCAGACATCAATGTTTAATATATACCCTTTTTCTGAGGTGCAAAAGGTCTCTGCATTGATAAGTAATTTGGATGGGGAAGCAAAAAGGGAAGTGTTAGCTCTGCCAATAGCACAACGTACAACAGCTGAGCAGATACTTTCATTTTTTAAAAGTATCTACGGAGATATAGTTCCCCTGGCAACCCTTCGTGCCCAATTTTTTACTCGTAAACAAAGGACAGATGAGAATGTTAGGCAGTTTGCTTTGGCACTTCAAGAACTGAGTAATCGGTTGGAGAACAGGGGTGATGGCACCATTATGGGTAATGTATTGCGTGATCAATTTATTTTAGGACTCTGTGATGCAGGACTGCGTAGGGAACTTTGTGGTATGGTTAGAACAGCTCCTGATATTTCCTTTGTAGAAGTTAAACAAGAATAAGGAAATGAAAAAGAAATAAAGGAAATGGTTGCTGGAATGATTAATGAAGTTTGTGAAGGAGTACAGAATTTACTGCCAAATAATGATAATGTCAGACCTAGGTATGAGTTAAGGAGGGGTCGAAGAAGTTCAGATCAGTTTGACCATCAGGGCAGACCTATCTGTCGACGTTGTAAACAAGTGGGGTATATTGAAAGACGTTGTGGGGTTGTAGACGGAGCACAGGGGCCTTTAAACTTGTAGAACCCACTGTGCAGGCCCAAACAGTGGGTACATTGGGTAGTGGCCAATCAGAAAATAATGATAATTTAGTAGGACAATGTCCAGTTGTGGAAGTGGTAATACAGGGGGTTAAAACACCTTGTTTAATTGATACAGGTTCGCAAGTGACCACATTGATTGAAAGCTATTTTAAGAAACATTTTGAGACTAGGGGACCAACAATGTACCCACCAATCCAAAAGTTTAACTTGGTAGCTGCTAATGGGTTGGTCATTCCGTATATTGGGTACATTGAGGTGGATTTGAATATTCGTGGGAAAGTTCTACCAAAAAGGGGCGTGTTGATTGTTAAAGATTCAAATGGGTCATCATGTCCAGGACTGATTGGCATGAATGTGATCAAGGAGTGTAGAGATTTCCTGATGACACAGACTGGGGATAGTTGTGTTGGATTAGAAGGGGAAGTGCAGGTTAAGGTGTGGCATCAGATGTTCTCGGTGTGTGAAGATCTGTTAAAGTTTGCTGATGAGTCAGGACAGATAAGTTCGATTTATTGGCCGCAGGGAAGACGAAAGACAATACCAGCACAGTCAGAGGTAGTGATAGAGGCATGTGCACGGGTATGACCAGATAGAAAGGATTATGTGGGTTTGGTAGAACCTTGTCAAGATGTATTGCCAGGCCAATTATTTGTAGCCAGATCATTAAGTACAGTTTCAAATGGGAGAGTCATGGTTAGACTTTTAAATCTTTCCCCAGTTCCAGTGACGGTTCTTCAACGCTGTCGAATAGGACAGATCTTTGATGCTGAGTTGTGTACAAGCGGGCAAGGAGATGTAGAGCTAAGATCATTGGATGATAAGACAGTGGAGGTAGGGGTGAGGCAGACTAGAGTGCAGGAGGTGTAACAAGAACAAGGGTTTGGGCTAGGGATTGTCCCATTAGATCCACTGCAATTTAGTACTGAACAACAAGAGATTATTGCTAAATTGTTATCCAAGCACCAGAAGGTTTTCTCAGAACATGATGAGGATTATGGGTACACTGATAGGGTGTTACATGTGATACCAACGGGTGAGACAGCCCCACTTAGAGAACGGTATAATAGGATCCCACCAAAATTGTATCAAGAAGTGAGGGGACTTTTGAGTAACATGCTTGAAAATGGTATCATTAGGGAGAGCTATAGCCCTTGGGCAGCGCCTGTTGTGCTCGTCAGGAAAAAGGACGGCACCCTTCGTTTCTAAGTGGACTACAGGCGGTTGAATGGTGTTACCCATAAAGACTCTTACCCTCTTCCCAGAATAGAAGAATCACTGGCTTCATTGAAGAAATCTAGAGTTTTCTCAACATTAGATCTAGCACATGGGTACTGGCAGGTGGGGGTGCATCCAGCTGACAAGGAAAAGACTGCCTTTTTTACCCCTATGGGGTTATATGAATTTAATCGGATGCCGATGGGGCTATGTAATGCTCCAGGAACATTTCAAAGACTGGTTGAAAGTTGCCTTGGTGAACAAAATTTTGAAACATTGTTGCTCTGTTTGGATGATATAATTGTTTTCTCTCCTTCTTTTGAGGCCCACATTGCCCATCTGGACTTTGTCTTCAGTCGGCTGGAAAACTTTGGTTTAAAAGTTAAACCTTCTAAGTGCTCTCTCTTCCAGAACGAAGTTCATTATCTACGTGACTGCAGAAGGAGGGGTGTCACCAGACCCAGAGAAGTTGCGAGCAGTGGAGGCCTGGGCAACCCCTCAGAATGTCACCCAGCTGCTGGCTTTTTTGGGCCTAGCAGGTTATTACTGACGCTTCATTAAAAACTTTGCCCAGATTGCTGCACCTCTGAACTCTATGATGTGGGGTACATCAAAACGGCGCACCCAACCTGTCGCAGGTAAAAAAGGTGGCTGGGTATGGGGAGCGGCACAAGAAGCGGCATTTAAGAAGTTAAAAGAGAGTCTCCTACAAGCACCCATACTGGCTTATGCTGATTTTCAATTGCCATGTGTGTTGTACACTGATGCCAGTCAGACAGGCTTGGGGGCAGTGCTGGCACAGGTACAAGAGGGGAGGGAGAGATTGATCTCCTATGCAAGCAGAAGCCTTCGTCCAACAGAGAGAAATGATAAAAACTACAGCTCATTCAAACTAGAACTGTTGGTGTTAAAATGGGCCATAGTAGAAAAGTTTGGGGAATATCTTGCTGTGTCTGCCTTTACTGTCTTTACAGATAACAATCCATTGGCTCATCTGAATACAGCGAATCTGGGTGCAGTGGAGCAACGATGGGCTGCCCAGCTTGCAGGATTCCAGTTTGAGGTGCGTTATAGACCGGGTCGGACAAATGGAAATGCTGATGCCCTTTCCAGGTGGCCTGTGCACGAGACTTCTGTTAGGACTGCAGAGGATGGGATAGCCCCATGCATTGAGGGTGGATATTTAGCAGCGGAGGTGGTCCGTGCCTGTGTTCATGCCTTTGTTCCAGCGGCTAAAGTCTTGGAAGAGGGCCAGAAGATTGAGGCAGGGGCACAAGGGAATCAAGAAGATAGAGTTGGCCCCAGCCTGTTGTCCGACTGGGTGAGGGCACAGCGGAATGATTCAGTGGTGTCACGACTGTGGGTCTACATGGATAGAGGGAGAGGGCCAGTTCCAAAAGAGCGAGCAGCTGAAGATCGACCTACTCAAGTACTGTTGCGACAGTGGGCCCGCCTCTCTGTGGATCGGGGACTGCTGTGCAGAGAGGTATGTGACCCAAAGACATGTGATAAATGGAAACAAGTAGTTGTCCCTCAGTGTCTGCAGAGGCAAGTCCTGGAATGGGTGCATGACCATGCAGGACATCTGGGAGTGGAGAAGACCCTGGGCTTGGCCCGTCGACGTTTCTTCTGGCCAGGGCTGGCACAAGGAGTTGAGAAATGGTGTCTTCAGTGTGTTTGATGCAACCTCCATAAGACTCCAGCTAATAAAGTGAGTGCCCCTCTTGTATCTATACAGTCAGAATACCCATTACAAATTGTTTCTGTGGACTTTTTGTCACTGGAGACTGCACGCACTGGAATGTGTAATATTTTAGTAATGATGGACCACTTGACTCGTTATGCAGTTGCAGTGCCAACTTTGGACCAAACAGCAGTGACCACTGCAAAGGTGTTGTGGGAGCACTTTATACAGCCGTTTGGGGGGTTTGATCAGCTGCACTCGGACCAGGGCCCCAATTTTGAATCAAAAGTCATTAAAGAACTATGCTCATTGCACAACATTAGTAAGTCTCATACGACTTCCTATCACCCAGCCGGAAATGGACAATGTGAACGTTTTAATCGGACATTATTGAGTATGTTGGGTACATTAAGGGATGATCAAAAGGAGAACTGGGTCCAGTATGTGGCAGAGTTGGTACAGGCCTACAATAATACACCCCACCCCTCTACAGGGTATACACCTTATTTTCTAATGTTTGGCCGCCATGCAAAATTGCCCATGGATGTGATGCTGGGTCGGGGAGATGAATTTTCGGGGACAACTGGCAGCTGGGTGCATCACCACCATAAAAGGTTAGCGACCTATAATCAAGCCAGAAAGCAGGTCCAGAAAGCCCAGTTTCATCAAAAGAAAGGGTTTGACTGAGTTAAGGGGGAACCTTTGTTCGTGGGGCAGAGAGTGATGGTACTAAATAAGAGGGCTAGGGGACAGGGTAAATTGGATGATAAATGGGAACGGAATACATATGTAGTTACGTCACAACCAAATCTCGATATACCTGTTTATGTGGTCAAGAGGGAAGGTGGTGATGGCGACGAGAGAGTGTTGCATCGCAATATGTTAAGCCCATGTAAGTTTGAGATTGCCTTGCCCTTAGAGGAGACAGAAGTACAGGTCTTGCCTCCTGATTCTAATGTCAATCCTATGAACAGTAATTGGTGTATGTATCCTTGGGTGGGGGGCTGTCTTACAGGGCTGCCAGCGTCTGCACGGAAAGGAGGAGAGACTGTCGGTAATATGGACATTGATGGAACGGTATTACAGACTATGCAGAAAGAGTATTCTTCTAGCCCATATGTTCCATCGGTCGAGAGGCCACTCGTGCCACAAAGGGCCTGTTGCCTCCCCGTTACAGAACATGAGGTATTTGAGTGGGAATGTGCGGACACATTTAGAGTAGGGGGGGTGGATGTAAGCCGCTCATTCCAAATAAGTGGTGTGGTGACGTCAGCAGCATCCATAGTGTTTTCCTCGTGCTGTGCCAGGTAAAAGAAACACCTGTGTTGCATTAGCAATCAGGGATCAAAGGTATAATGTTTTTTGTTGTTTGGGGTTTTTTTTCTTGTGAGTGCTGCTGAGTTCCTTGCCAAGGCTGCCGTGCCGGGACGTGGGCTGGAGGTTATCGTACGACGCGTGCAAATAGATTGGGAGGGATAGTTTGTAGCGTTGGGGAGTTTTTTTCCCTGCTAAGTTTGGCGGCCGCCACTGATTTCCTCGAACGCTGTTCCCCACGTCCGGTAGTGGGTAAGAAAGCCAGCAGTACATTTTTATATTTATTTATATATTTGTTGTTATATATGACAGTGAATTGCTTTGTTCGCCGGGGAGGCCTGGGGTAATGTGTATGTTTATTATGGTCCCCCGGCGCTATGTGTTTGTAAAGTGAGCGTGTGTGAATGAGTACGGGGTATGAGGGCAGGTTATCAATTCCCATATCTCCCGTAGTGTATACTGATGACGGCTGGGTATTGATGGTATGTCGTCTTGATTGATATTTGGGATATCTATTTATGTGTGGTATTTATTTATTTATGCATGGTATTTATGTGATTTAGTACTTGATATTTATATGGCTTTGAGGTTTGCTGTGTAATGAAATTATGCATGTTGGGTGTTCACATGAAAAGCTGGTTTCTATTAGCTCCCTTTTGTGATCTTGTTAACAGCTATATTGCATATAACTTTGATTGTAGGCTTTTATGGTTAATTAGCCTCCTTCTAGTTAGCAATTGTATTTCTAACAAGTGCTATTAGTTGATCATAGTTTGCTCACATAGTTTACATTGCTACAGGCTTTTGCTACATGTCCAATTGAGGTAGTAGGCCATATAGGCTTCCCTTAGACCATGTTGGCATTGTTTGGTTCCCTTTTGTCACATATGATTTAGGGTACATTGCCTGTTGGAATGTGTAGCCTAGCTCAGGTTGCAGTTAGCTTCCCAAAGCTATTGTTGGGTTAGAGCTGGTCACCTGTAGCTTGATTCCCTTTATTTCATGAGCTGAAGCCACGAGCTGAACGCCACTTGTTGCTGAGATTGTAGGCTTGGACTGGCTGATGCCATGTTTTTACTAGGGTAGGCCCTAATTAGGCCTCCTTTTAATTTACATGTTGGCACAGTTTGTGTTTATATGGACAAACGGGCTGAACGCCATTTGTTGCTGAACTTGGAGGCCCCATAAGGCCTCCTTCTTAGCTGACATGCTGGTAGGTTGCTTGTGAATCCAATACTACCATCGGCCACGCCCCACCTCTGTCGAGTAGGCCTTAAGCAGGCCTCTCATGGAGTATGTAGTGTAATATGCATTTCCTTTCAGAAACTAAATCTTTGAATGCATGGCCTGATGATTGGTATGGTTATGATCGCCACTTGCTGATGCCACGTGTTTACTAAGGTAGGCCCTATGGGCCTCCCCTGTAGCATGTTGGAGTTCAGTTATGTACTCCTCTCACTTTGAGAGTAAAAAGGTGCTTTTTCTGAGTACTCTTCTGAGTGGCTGACCTCTCAGGGGTGAGTTTTTGTGGTGAAACCTTACTGAGGTTTGGTTTTAACTACATCAGCCTCCTTGAGTCTGGGTTTCTACTGTAGTTGAGCTAAATAGATACCTAGTATCTAGGTTGGTTCTATTTTTGCTCCTAGAACCCTAATGGCCACTAGCCTAACACTGTATGTCTTAAAGGCTTTTAGGCCCTCTGGGCCACCTTTTTTGAACATACTAGTGTACATACTAGTATAATCCTCTTACTAGAGAGTTATCAGTATCCTATTGAATACACTTCTGGTTGGCCAGGACCCCAGGTGATAATTTAACTTAATATTAATATTTATCCTTCCTGGTGCTTTAAACGCTACGAGCTGATGCCACATGTCTGCTGAGGTCATAGGCCCATCAAAGGCCTTCCTTAGTGCCTCAGTAGTTTTTGCTGAGATTTTTTGCAAATTAGCTCTTATCATCTACTGAAATCTTTTCTCATATCAGTAATGTACTTGAATGAATTTCACTAAGGTTGATCAATGTTTTCACTATAGTGTTGGTAAGAGTCTCTTCAGTAATGCATAAGGGCCATTCCACTGAATGGGTGACATTTGCTTGTTGTAACTCTTCAAAATTAAACTTTATTTTTTAATCTTTTTTCAACACTGAATCTAATACTACACATATTTAACTATTCAAAATGTTTATTGGTCAATCTCAGGGAACTTTATTTAATTTTTTATGAGGTTTCAAAGCAGAAGATGGATGCATGTTTTTTCAGTCCTGTTACCAAAACTCATGTGCCATTTAAAAGCATGTCAGTTAATTCCTTTGTATTCACCTAAAGAAAGTGTTTATTTTAAAGAAATAGTTGGTTATTTGTTCAAATAATTGATATTTGTGACAAAAAAAAATCACTTTATATTAAGGCAAGGTGTATTTTAATTAAAATTGCAAAACATTTTTTTTCTTTTTCATTTAAAAGAAGACAGAAGCCTCAAGTTTATACATTTTTAAATAATTTAATTTATTTAACAATTGTGTAAATGATGGATCAAACAAAACTAATAAAAACAGTGGTTTAACTTTAGTTTTTATAAAAATAAATAAATTTAGTAACAGGAATGAACACTGGGTAACAGGAATGAGTGTCCATGTGTGCATGTGTGTGAGTAAGAGAGTGTGTACATGGCTGTGTGAGTACGTTTTCTGTGTTGAAGGGATGTGCTATGTGCTAGTAGTACTTCACAGTGAAGGAGGTGGAAAGATAAAGAAGGAGAGAGAGGAAAAGAGAGAGGGTTGCGGGTGTGTTTTACTCCTTCCCTTGCAGCATGCCATGGGTGGGTGTTTCTGGCAACTGCATAGTATGGGTTCTCTCCATCTTCTACTCCTCTTCCATGCACTAGTAGTCCCTGGGGGGTATATCCAAGCTCAAGTTGAAGCTGCTTCTTCGAGCCCCTCCACAGCGGACAGCAAGCCAAATAAGCTTAACCTTTTTAGCTTAAAGATTTAATGAGGAAAGAAACTTGTGAATAAACCTTGGTGTCACAGATACGCCAGGCTCCAACACCAACCAATCGCAGCGCACTCCCTCTCCTGAATACTAATCACTCACACCTGCACGTATTCACCTCTGCAATCACTCCACGCATAAAAGACACTCACACAGTCACTCACCGTCCGGTCTCATTCGCAACTAAGGACTTTTCCTGAATGCTTACCTCAAGGACTCCTGTTGTTACTTACCTGTCTCCAGTGTTCCCAAGTTATTTTGTGTGTCTCCATCTTGTGTGTGAGTAGTAGGCAGTTTCCATGGTCATGTTGCGTATCAAAGCAAAAGCCAAAGAAGAAGCAACTTGTCATGTACGTTGTCACAGACGCTTACAAATAGAAGTGGCAGAAAAGCGGCAACTAGGTAACGACTATTGTTGCATTTTGACTGTATGTGTCCCCTCAAACAGAGCATTTTTAATTCCTATGGAAGTTGTAAACGCTCACTCTTCTCCTATTGGTTCGTGGCAGTTTTTTAACCTGAGGGAGGGGTTCTAGCAGACCAATCACAGCACTTGCGGTCCGCGTAGAATTGATGCGTTGTTACATTTTTGAAGAGGTGCACGTAAGGCTACTTCATAGGCTACGCATGCTACACACAGTCTACATCGTAGCTACGGCGTACACTCGACACAGAAGTATAAATCAGCCTTAAATCATGGAATAATTTTCATTTTTGGGTGTACAATTTTTGTCTACTCTACCCACCTCTGGTCACTGCCATCAGACTGCTCACTCAACCATGTTGAATGTAAATTTCACTTAACCAAACTGCTTTTTAGAGACCTTGGCATTGTTGTATATTATCAGTATATAATTTTCTAATTGACATTATAAGTATTATAGCAAATGCTAGTTTATTTAATTTTACTTATGGTAGCATATCAATACTGCTAAAAGAAGTAAATTCTTTAAAATAAGTATAGGCTGAGGTTTAAAGTTTGAATATATAAAGTTTTAGTATGTTAAATTGTTTTATTAATCATTCATCGGTGCATTTAACTGATTATATAGACGATTAAACATGTAATGCATAGGTTTGTATGTAGATCCAATAGCAAATACAAATCAAAGCAATTCATGACAAATCAAACCAGGGTGTCATAAAACATTACACAAAAGACGGTTATAATCATGTTACAATTTATATATAAATTGTGTCGGTGTGAAACATGGCCTCCTTTTGGGGATGTCATCATTTGTATTTTTTTTTTATTTTTTTTATAAAAATACAGTATTTTTTACTAGCTGTATATAAAAACAATAGGGGTGTGTGTGTTTGTGTAAAGGTATCATAAGCCAGGGATAGGGTGACCACCCGTCCCGCTTTGCGTTGTACCGCACAGCATTTTGACTCCGCACGTCGCATATTGAGAAAATGTCCCGCATTTTCATCAGTCTGATGGTTTTTAATTATAATATTTTTAAAAGCGTGAATGCGTTCTTTTGCCTTTTTAAGAAAGCATTTTATTCTTTTTGCTGCGTAGTTTTTCACCTATATTTAACAGCGCTTCGACCAATGTAACATCCAGCCTTACACAAATACAACAGCCGTTTTTTTAAATCCTATCCAATGGTTGAAAAGAAAGGCGTAAACACGGTCATTAGTTGGTTGTGACGGCTGTCAATCCAAATGTGGAGCGGAGTTGCAGTCTGCAGACCGGTTTTTGGTGTTCTGTCCCCCGACTGGATGGAAATGGAAATGTCCCCGTTTTACAGCTCGTTCAAAACGACATTGCAAAAAGCCTGATGAGAAATTGTGTAGTGATCTTGTTCACCAACAGAGGGCGCCGTGCAGCTACTTGATCTGGGTAGCGTTTCCCAAAAGCATCGTAAGCCTAAATTGATCGTAGCTCCATTGGTTTCAATGGAGCTACGATCAACTTAAGCTTACGATGCTTTTGGGAAACGCAGCCCAGGACCAGAGCAAATAAGCGCCATTATAGTCAAATATCAAAATAAATGGCGTTATCGCTAACTATACTAACTATTCATACTGTTTGTATGTTTTATAACAGAGCCTCAACAGGGTGCGAGATTGTTTTGTACAAATTTAAACGTACACAAAAGTTCCTCAGTCACAACACAGCAATTTCCACACACGTCTACGTGAAGGTAGTCTACACTCAGATAGCCTATGTATAAATAAAAAATAAAATAATACACATACTTTGTGCTTAAAATGAGTCTATTTTAAAATAATAGATAAAAATAGTTAAAAGTTAAAACAGGTGTAATTTATATACAGTAGCTAAAAACAGCTTGTGAAAATTACAATATTAAATTCAATAATGTTAAAAAATATTTGTTAAATGCTGTGAAATATTTTTTCTTATAGGCCTATTTATGTTGTTTTATTATTATTATTATTATTATTATTATTATTATTATTTTTATGTAATGTGCTCTTGTAAAGTCATAATTCTGTTTCCTATAACAGGCATATTGTTTTGAACTGCTTTTACAGTGTTTTACAGTGTTTTTACATACTATTAATCGTTTAAAAACACTTAAAGTGTATTAAAACCAAAACAAAAATCCTAATAATAAAACTAAATCATAATTATTAATGTGATAATAGCCTATAAGGAACAAGCAACAATTAAAAATAAAAACATTCAAAAATGTATTGTCCCTGTTTTTTTTTTTAAATGTATAATAACAAATGAGATTTTTGTGATATTTTGACCACTCAAATAGGAAATGTCCCCAGTTTCTATTCACCAAATTCAAAAAATAGTTATCTGCATGATGCCTGCTGCCTTTAGGGTCAGTGATGTTTAATTTAAATAACATGTAAAATAAAGTCATGTTACGTTACATTATGATGTAATGGTGTTTTCTGGAAGCGACTAAAGAACAAAGTAATTTTTTCAGCTGAAAGGCAGAATACAAATGTTGTTATTAAGTTAGATAGACATTACAGTGGATACGGAAAGTATTTTTCACTCTTTGTTATATTGCAGCCATTTGCTAAAATCATTTAAGTTCATTTTTTCCCTAATTAATGTACACACAGTACCCCATATTGACAGAAAAACACAGAATTGTTGACATTTTTGCAGATTTATTAAAAAAGAAAAACTGAAATATCACATGGTCCTAATGTTATGGTACAGAGACACGGAGGCAGAGATAATATCAATCCAGGTAAGTTTATTGATAATAAGCAGAGCACGGGGTGATGTTGAGCAGATAATAGGAAGTTGAGAGGTGAAGAGAAACTAATACTGTCCTGAATATGTCTTGTAGATGCAGATGGTGGAAGGAGTTGGCGGAGACACTCACACACACAAGCAGGTTGGTAGACACGAGGAGTAGGAGACAGGGGAGCTGGAGGAGACGTCTGAAGCAGGTAGGTATGGCGTTGGGAGTACTTAAGGTAAGCATACATGTGAGGTATAGCAAACGAGACCGGACGGTGAGTGTGTGTGAGTGAGGAGTCTTTATACTGGTGTTGATTGTAGTGCTGATGAGTGGCAGGTGGCGGTGATCAGTACTCTGGTGATTGTGTGCGTGGGTAAGGGAGTGAGGTGGAACCTGACGTGTCTGTTACAGTACCCCCCCTCCCACGGCCCGCTCCTGAGGGCCGCGGACCCCGACGTCGTGGTGGTCTTCCTCTCGGGCGTGGGGCAGGTCTGTCTGGGTGATTGGCATGGAAGTTCTGTAACAGGATAGGATCAAGGATATCATTCTTGGGGACCCATGAGCGTTCCTCGGGACCATAGCCTTCCCAGTCGACGAGGTATTCGAGCTGACCACCACGGCGCTGGGAATCCAGGATTTCATGAACCACGTAAGCTGTGCCGTCCTCCAGGATGAGTGGAAGGGGGGGCTCGGCGGCTGCCACGTCAGGTTCTGTGGAGGGAACAACAGAAGGGTGGTGAGGCTTAAGCAGTGACACATGGAATGTAGGGTGGATTCTACTATACTGTGCTGGGAGTTGGAGACGGTAGGTGACGGGGTTGATCTGCCGGATGATGGTGAACGGGCCAATGAAGCGGGGACTCAGCTTCTTGCAGGGCAGACGCATCCTGATGTCCCTGGTGGACAGCCAGACCTTCTGCCCCGGTTGGTACACAGGAGCTTCGGAGTGCCGAAGGTCGGCTGTCATTTTGCGTCTGCGCAGGGCTCTCTGCAGTTGGTGATGAGCTGAGTCCCAAACCCTCTCGCTCTCCCGGCGCATGCGCATGGATGGAGCCTACTTGGTGTCCCCTGCTGCTGTGAGAGGACCGCTCCCACTCCGGTGGTGGAGGCGTCCACTTCCACAACGAATGGGAGCTCTGGATTGGGGTGGACGAGGAGGGGAGCGGTGGTGAAGGCTCTCTTCAGGGTCTCGAAGGCGTTGGTGGCTTGCTGGGACCAGGACAGAGACTTGGGCTGATTACGGAGAAGGTTGGTTAGTGGACTGACTATGGTGCTGTAGTTCTTGATAAACCGGCGGTAGAAGTTGGAGAAACGTAGGAAGCGTTGGAGTTCTTTGATGGAAGATGGAGTGGGCCAGGACTCAATGGCGGAGACCTTCCCCTCGTCCATCCAGATGCCACTGTGATCTATTACGTACCCCAGGAACTGGACAGAGGGCTGGTGAAAGGAGCACTTTTCCGCTTTGAGGAAGAGGTGGAATTGTCGTAGTCGTTGGAGGACCTCCGCAACGTGGTGGCGATGTTCGGCCAAGCTCCGGGAGTAGATGAGGATGTCATCGATGTATACCAGAACGAACTTGTGTAGGAACTCCCGGAGCACCTCGTGTATAATGTCCTGGAATACGGAGGGGGCGTTGACCAGGCCATACGGCATGACGAGATACTCGTAGTGTCCGGTGGGCGTGACAAAGGCGGTCTTCCACTCGTCCCCCTCGCGTATCTGGATGAGGTTGTACGCGCTGCGGAGGTCCAACTTCGTGAACACAGTAGCACCACAGAGATGTTCCAGGGCCGCTGGGACGAAGGGAAGCGGGTAGCGGAATTTAACTGTTATTTTGTTGAGGGCACGGTAATCAATGCAGGGCCTCAGGCCTCCGTCCTTCTTAGCCACAAAATAGAAGCTTGAAGCAGCAGGGGAAGTAGACGGGCGGATGTAACCTTGGTTGAGGGCCTCTTTGATGTATTCCTCCATGGCCTTCTCCTCCGGTATTGACAGGGGGTAGATGCGTCACCTGGGCACTGGTTCACCCGGTAGCAGATCGATGGCACAGTCCCATGGCCGGTGTGGAGGAAGCTTGGAGGCGCGTTGCGGGCAAAAAACGTCACTGAAGGGGGCGTAGTCCGGGGGAACATCCACGGAGCGTTTCTCGACGGGACTTTCAATAGAGGTAGCGTTCATGGAGAGAGATTCGGAGAGTGGAGACTTTGGAACAGGAAGCGTTGGGAAGCAGTCTGGAAAGCAGTGGTCGCCCCACTTCAGGACTTCGCCCGTGCGCCAAGAGATGTTGGGGCTATGTTGTTCGAGCCACGGGCGCCCTAGAACCACGTCAGCGGTGGATTCCTCCAGAACCAGCAGATGAATTTTCTCTGAATGTAGAACACCCACGCAGAGTTGAAGTGGTCCCACACAATGACGGATGTGCCCGTGATGGAGTGGATTTGATAGTTAACCGGAGACGGGGAGATCTTGAGCTTGAGTTGTCGACAGAGGGCGCCTGAGATGAAATTTCCTGCAGACCCTGAGTCGAGGAGCGCCAGCACTGGAACAGAGGTATTTGCAGCAGTAAGGATTACAATAGTTGTGAGTGGTTTTATTTTATGAATGGAAGGGAAAATCGCACTCACCACGGGCCGAGGAGGACAGGTTGGGCATGTGGAGAGAACATGCCCCGGAGATCCACAATATAAACATAAGTTAAGAGTTAATCTTCTTTGTCTTTCATTTGAGGTGAGACGTGAGTGGTCAACTTGCATGGGCTCGGTGGCTGGTTCTGGGGAGCTGACGGGTTCTGACCGGCGGAGGAGGTTGATGTTGGATGACTGGCCCTGGTGCTCGAGGAGACACGACTGCATACGAGAACCCGGATGGCGAGTTGGATGAAGCATTCAAGTCCCATTGAGTCCTCGTATGCAGCGAGATGCAGCCGCACGTTGGGTTCTAGTCCTTGACGGAAAGATGTGATGAGGGCTTGTTCATTCCATCCGCTGGTAGCGGCTAGCGTTCGGAACTGCAAGGCATAATCATTTACAGAGAGATTCCTTTGCTTTAGATTATAGAGTTTCTCACCAGTAGAAGAATCCTTCAGAGGTTTCCCGAAGACCTCGCGGAAGTGAGAGACGAACGCCGAATATGACTGGACGACAGGTCCTTTCTGGGTCCATAGAGAATCTGCCCATTGCAGGGCCTTACCTTGCAGTTGCGAAATGATGAACGCTATCTTTGAGGTGTCGGTTGTGTAGAGGTGCGGCTGCATCTCCAGGACCAGTTCGCATTGAAGAAGGAATCCGCTGCATTCCTCCGCCGATCCAGAGTAGGGTGCCGGTTTGGCCATGGGACTGGCGGTGAATGCAGGTGAAGGAGCGGTGAAGGAGGGTGCGGGAGCAGCAGCGGTGAATGATGATGATGATGATGATGATGATGATGATGATGGCTGTGGTGAGAGTGCTCGGCGCAATGCGTCCACGAGCTCTTGGAACGGGTCGTTGGTGCTCATGCTGTGAAGTTGGTATGGTCCGGTCTTCTGTTATGGTACAGAGACACGGAGGCAGAGATAATATCAATAATAATAGTGGTATTGACAATCAAAACCAGGTTAGTTATTCCAAAATAGCAATAATAATAATAATAATAATAAAAATAATAATAATAATGATGATGATGACAATGACGATGACAATGGCAATGATAAGAGTGATAAGAGCAACAATAAATAAAACAATAATGACAATGATAACAACAAACAATAATAGCAATCATAACATTAACATTAATGAAAGTATGAAAATAATGACAATGATGACAACAATAACAGCAATGCAGTAATATCTGTGGTTTGATTATAAGGTGGGAGGAGTTGGAGTTGAGGAGAGAGAAGGGATTCAGAGTTGTAAGAGGTCAGAAAGTGTTGGATGACAGAGGTCGGTTTCAGATGAATAATTATAGGAGGGAGATGTATATTCAAATGTAATGAAGTCAGTAAGGAGATTTTTCCAGTGGTTAACCCTTAAATGCATACCTCGGGTCTTTAGTGACCCGGGACGTCATTCACTACCCTCCTCCTCGTTCATTTTTTAAAGTTAGACATCAACCTTCTTGGTATTCCTCAATCAATTCATTATAAAGAATATAACAAGAAAGGGTCACAAACGACCCGAGGTGTGTATGAGTGTATATATATATTTTTATGCACAACAATAATTTAATCTTAGATGATGGAATACATGCAATTCACCTTTATTCCACAAGGTGGCAATGTCTGATACACAATGCTGAAGTGACAACTCATTCAGACAGAAAACGAAATAATAATAACAACATGAAATGGCTCAGCAATTTACTGCAAAACAAGTACTGAACGCAATCAAATATGACTGTAACTGTTACTGGATGGATCTGGTGAAGCTGTTAGCGATAGAAATATTGATTTTAAAGATTTTGAAAATTATATAGTTTTGAGAATACGTTTGAGATCGCGAATGGGCTCATTTCATAACCTCAAACATAAAACTAGCCCATTATTTGCTGAATTTACTGGGAAATGAGCTCTGACGAGGACAGTGATGATGGCATAAAACATTTGCTCAAACTGAGCCCTTTCAAGTTCCAAAAGGTAACAAAATACGATTTATTTTATTCTTCTGTAATTGTTTCTCTAATATCAGAGGAGTTTTATATTATCACCACAGGTAGAGATCCTTCCGTGTTAGATATTGATCCGGGTCGATAACAACCCGAATATGTAAGAATGATTGGCGAAACAGTCATGCATTTAAGGGTTAATGTGTATGTCGTTGCGAGTTTTCCAGTTCTTGAGGATAGTTTTCTTGGCGATGGTTAGAGCTATTAGGAGAATTTTAAAGTTTATAGATTTATCAGTAATTATTGTGAGGTCCCCTAGCAAGCAGAGAGAGGGCGGTAATGGAATGTGGGAGCCCACTAAAGTGGATAGTGACTGTGTGATCTCTTCCCAGAACTGTTTGATGGGAGTGCAGTACCAGGTTGCATGGATGTATGTATCTGTTGATTTCTGACTGCAATGTGTGCAAATTTCTGATGTAAAACCCATTTTAGCTAATCTATTGCCCGTGTAATGTGTTCTGTGAAGTGTTTTGTATTGTATTAATTGAAGATTAGCATTTTTGGACATAAGATAGATGTTTTTGCAGATTTGGGTCCAGAAGTTGGCATCAGGAGCTATTGAGAGATCATTTTCCCATTTTATTGTTGGCAAGTATATGGTCTGAAGTTGATTTGAAATGATTTTGTATATTTTAGAGATAAGTTTCTTTCGGGTTGGAATGTTAACCAAGTCTGATATTGTGGGTGGAACTTCTAAGTTTGTGGCTCTGATGTTTATTTTTGCCAGAACAGAAGATTTGATTTGTAGGTACTTTAAAAATTCATTGCTCCTGATGCCAAACTCCTGGGCCAACTGCGGAAATGTTGTTAATGTGTTGGATTTGAAAATATGTTTAATGTGAGTAATACCTTTTTCAGCCCATGTGCGGAAGTTCAGTATTTTTGTATTGCTTATGAAGTCAGGATTGTTCCACAGTGGGGTGAGGTTAGATGGAGCTAGTATAGAATTTGTGATTTGGTGAAATTTCCACCAGGCTGTCAGAGTGGAAGTTATTGTTACAGCATTAAAACATGTGTGTTGTTTGATTGATTTAGAAAGGAATGGTATGTCGGCTATATTTAATTCTTTGCATAGTGACTGTTCTATATCTAGCCATATGATATCGGATTGGGTGGGGTGGATCCATTTGTATATGTATTGCAGTTGGTTAGCCATTGAGTAGTAATGAAAATTTGGTGCTTCTAGTCCTCTTTGAGCCTTGTTTTTTTTGTAGTGTAGCGAGTTTTATCCTTGGCGTTTTATTTTTCCAGAAGAAGTAATGGAGTCTAGTGATTTAAACCAGGTGAGTGTGGGGTGGGTTGGAATCATTGAGAATAGATAATTGATTTTTGGTAAAATTGTCCTCTTAATTGCCGCTATCCTGCCAATTATGGAGATTGGAAGGTTGAGCCATCGAAGCAAGTCGTCTTCTATTTTTTTTAGCAGTGGTGTGAAGTTGAGTGTTACCAACTCTGACCGTCTGGAGGAAATCTTGATGCCTAAGTAAGTGATGTGATTATGACATATAGGTATAGGTGATTGATGGGGTGCCACATCCCATTTGGTTTTATGTAAAGGGAGGATGGATGATTTGTTCCAATTTATTGCATAATCTGAGATCTTTGAAAAGGACTGGATTGTTTTAATTATTTCTTGAGTGGATACTAACGGTTTTTGTATAAATAGTAGAATATCATCTGCATAAAGTAAGATTTTATGTGTTTGTTGTGGTGTTTCAATACCTTTGATTGATGGGTTTTGGTGGATAGCTGCTGCTAGGGGTTCAATAAAAATGGTAAATAGAGATGGAGAGAGTGGACATCCCTGACTCATCCCCCTGTGCAGTGTGGAGCTTTGTGATGTTAGTCCATTGGTTGTGACTGTGGCAGATGGTGATGTGTATAAAATCTTGATTCAGTTAATAAATGACTCTCCAAAGCCAAATTTTTGTAATGTGGTGAATAAAAATTTCCACTTGACCCTATCGAAAGCTTTTTCTGCATCTAATGTGGCAATGAGAGTATCATTCTGTTGTATTGATGAGTAATGCATTAAATTGTATAATCTGCGAGTATTCTTGGATGCGTGTCTACCTTTTATAAAGCCGGTCTGATCAGGATGGATGATATATGGTATTTTTTTTTTCAATTCTATGGGATAATGCTTTGCTGATAATTTTTATGTCGACATTTATAAGTGAAATAGGATGGTAGTTAGATGTGAGGGTGTGGTCTTTCTTGGGTTTAGGGATGAGTTATATAAGCGCTGTGTTCATGTGGGATGGGAATTTAGCAATTTGTTTTATTTCTGTTATTGTTCTACTGAATAGTGGGAATAAGGTTGACCAAAAATGTTTGTAGAACTCAGCAGGGAAGCCATCCGGTCCTGTTGCCTTATTGCTTTGCATGTGTTTCAGCGCGGAGTGGTGCTTTTTCAGTGACTGGTAATTCGAGAGAGTTTATTTGTTCCGGGTTGAGTTTTGGTAGTAGGATGTTATCGAGGAATTGGTTTATGTCTTCTTGGTTTGGGTCCAGATCAGATGAGTATAATTTTTTGTAGTATTCTTCAAATATTTTGTTTATCTCAATTGGTGAATTGGTTAGCTTCCCTGCTGAGTTTCTAATAGACGTTATAGCTGTTTTTTCTTTATTTCTTTTGATTTGACTGGCTATATATTTTCCGGATTTATTACTATGGTGAAAAGTCTTGTGACGAAGTCTGTGAATAAGAAACTGGTTTCTTTTATTTATTATTTTATTAAGCAAGCATTTATTTTTTCTTAATTCTTTATGGATGGTTTCTGATGGGTTATTTGCGTGTAAAATTTCCAATTCTTTTATTTTTTCTTCTAGTTGGACTTCTTTTTCTTTTTCCTTCTTTTTTGTTTTGAACTGAATATGATATAATTTTTCCCCGTAATACTACTTTCCATGTTTCCCAGAGCAGTGATGCTGGTGACTTTGGAGAGTCATTTATTTCAAGGAAGGATGTCCACTCTCTCTTGAAGTAGTTGACAAATTCTGGATCCTTCAAGAGTGATGTATTAAAACGCCATCTACCGGGGTGCTTCTGTATGGCGGGTGTGTTCAATGTGAGAGTTACCGGAGAATGGTCACTAATATTGATGGGATGAATTTTGGTTTCTATGATATTTGGTATGATTGAATTACTGGTTAGAAAGAAGTCAATGCGTGAGTAGGTTTGGTGGACATTAGAATAAAACGTATACTCTCTGGCAAATGGGTGTTGTAGCCTCCAACCATCGCCGAGATCAAAATCACTCATGAACTGTTTTATTGTTTTGGAGGACTGCCAGAATTTGCCTGTATGTTTTGGTCACCCTATTCCATAGTTGTAATGGTTTTTATACTGTACAAACTGTACATTATATCCCCCTACACTACCCCTACCCCTAAACCTACCTATCACAGAAAACATTCTGCATTTTTACATTTCTAATATAACATTGTTTAGTATGTTTTTAAAGCTAATTTAAATATGAGGACTCATGAATTGTCCTCATATTTCATGCTTGTCATAATACCAGTGTAATAACCATATCGTTATACAAATTTGTGTCCTCATAAATCACAAAAACGCACATACACGCACACAAACACATAAAAAGCTCAAGCCAAAAATAGCTAAATATTTAGTGAAAAAACTTCTGTCTTTGATGTTTTTTCTTAGCAGTGGCTTTTTAAGTAGTGCATTTGTGTGCACTGTTTTGTGGGGGAAAAGGGAGCCCCTACTCAGTGTTATTATAGTGTTCATATGCTGAGTGAGTGTATATACAACAGTGATTGAAAAATGGCCTGGTTTTGTGAAAGACATTCAAAACACTATGAATCCATTTTCCCAAAATGTTTGACTGAGGTGAGATGGCAAGATTATTTACTGGGTGTATGGAGAATTTGGCACATAAAGAGTGCAAGATATGAGATCGCTATGGGAAAGCCTCCAGCGAGCAAACTCGCTAATCCTTATCGTTTTATGCACAGACTAAATATGAAACTGAATGATTCGTTATGCACTGCTGTGGACCCAAATCTGAAAAAAGAAAAAAAAAAAGATTTCTTTAAAGCAGTATGTTTGTGTGAATTCTCCCTTGTAAGTGCAGTATTTATTAGCAGTGCTGACCCATAGGTATTTATGCTTAACAGCAGTAAAGGGCTCATATTTTACATATTTTAATTACATGTTTGTTTGTTTGTTTGTTTTTTGTTTTGTTTTTATTTGAAAAAATATTATTGCTCTTTCATATCTCAGGAGAGTTTTTTTCAACTGCTTACACACAAAATCCTTGTCACACAATTTCTGAAACCTGACACTCAAACAGCAGAACCACACACCAAATCTGCAAAACCACACACTAATTCTCTGCCTTTGACTCATTTTTCAATTTCATAAAACACTTTTTGCAAAACACAACACACAATTGTCTATTTAACACAAAAATCTAACAGGAAGTATCTTGATTTCCTTTTTCAAACATAACCAATCAAAATGCCACACTAATTCAACAGTGCCTCACACTAACTCCTCACATGCGCAAACACTTATAGCTTTACTTAACACCAACCAATCATGGATTTAGAATAGGCCTATAAATAGGACAAAGGTCAAGTTATAGGTTTTGAACAATTTTTCTGTTGTCTACTTGCTTCCATATTTATAATTTCTAAACACTTTTGAGGATTTTTTCTCCACATGGTGCTGGAAAGTGCATGATCGTCATCCCTCTGTCAACATAACACTTCTCCAGGCAATGGAGGAGGCCTGTGGAGACACTGACGCTGCCTCCATCCAAGGTTGGGTAAGCAGGAGAGAACATAGTATGTGACGTGGATAAAGTATTGTGGCTGGACACAGCCAGGAGGAGAGATGGAGCCTAGATACAGCCAACCATCTCACCCACCAACACACACACACACACACACACCTACACACACACACACACACACACACACACACACACACACACACACACACACACACACACACACACACACACACACACACACACACACACACACACACATTGGGTTTCTATGTTTAATGGGGACATTCCATAAGTTAATGGTTTTTATAATGGTCAAACTGTATATTTTATCCCCCTACACTAACCTTACCACTGGTCAAAATGCACTGGTATTACTTTACTTATGAAAGAAGAGCTTTAGGTTTTAAATAACTGCGTGTGTATGATATATTCAAAAAAATAGAATAGTATGGCAAATGTGTTTGCAAAGCAAGACAAACATTTGCTTTTGAGATGTGATATTTTGAAAAGATTTCATTTTGCAAGAGATGAGAGGCATTTTATGTGTGCAATTCTTGGATTTGTGTGTAAAGTTTTGGAAAAAACATTTATGTTTCTTTAATGTTTCAACTTTAAAATTTCTTCTCAGTTTTTAATATACAGAGCTATGAAATAGATAGCAATGAATAGCAGCTCAGATCTGATTTGATTTTGGAAAAAAATGATGAGATTGTGATAGTAAATGTTAGTATCTTGAGCACAATATTACAGTTTTTCTCGATTGCTCAAACACTATAACCAGGCTTTTGAACTAAAATTTCAAAACCATAATGTAATTTATTAAAAAGCACACCCATTTCCCTTAACTATAAACACTATTCCCCTGTTTTGACACATGAATCAGATTTGTTGAACTGTCACTGCAAAACTCTAGACACAAATCCCTTCATTTCCCATTGCCTACACCATGTTGTCAATTAGAAAGCACTAGCATTCAATATTGTTCACTCAAGTCAGCAAAGCTTGAGCTCAATTAGCACACAGTTATCCACGTGGAAACACTAAGAGTCCAAATTTATCACACCAATCAGAACCTTCAATAGAGAGATAAAAAAGGCAGAGTCAGTCCATTCAGTTTTGGAACAATGGATCTACAGAGACATGATTGAAAAGGTCAAGGACACCAGAGAGGAGGAGGAAGAGGAAGAGGATGAGCAAGAGCAGTAAGGAGTGGAGGAAGAGGTGAAGGAGGAGGAGAAGGAGGAAGAGGATGAGGTGCAAGGAGACAAGGAGTCTCCGATGAAATTTAGTTGACCATGTCCTTGTCCATGGTATGACTATGAGGGAGGCTGGGCAATAAGTTCATCCAAACTTAAGTTGCTTCACCGTCGCCTCGATCATAAGAACCTTCAGGGAGGAAAACAGGTAGGTGTACCTCAGTATACTGTAACTTTTGAGTGCTGTTCTCTGTTACAACACATGCATCATGCAAATTGCCTTACATACAGATAGAGTTTCTGTCTGTTTCCATTTTGTATACAGAATGTTACAGTTACAGTTCTCAGTATTTATTTTTGTAAGACACAGAGACAGTGGAATGGAAGAAGCCTGACTAGACATTTCAGTTGATGCATGCCAGGGGTGGATCAGGCATGCAAGAGGATTTTACCCCCGCTGCCTGGATAGGGCCAGTAGAGCCTGTGATGTTGACGAGATTCTCTGGTCTATCCCAGACCAAAGATGTGATGCTGGGGCAGAATATTTTGTGTTGTTGTTTGATGTATTGTACTGTACAGTACATTAAAGAATAAAAAATGTGCAAATGAATACACATGTTCAACATGTGAAAAGTTCAGTGAGGGGGAAAACCACAAGCAACACAACTTATTACTGTTTTTGGTTTTTGGTTTTTGTAGTACTGTTTTGAATTTTTCTCACCAGTGTGTTAGACCAGTGGTTCCCAACCACATTCCTGGAGTACCCCCAACACTGCACATTTTGCATGTCTCCTTGATCAAGCACACCTGAATCAAGTCATCAATTCATTAGCAGAGACTCCAAGACCAGAAATGGGTGTGTCAGACAAAGGAGACATGGAAAATGTGCAGTGTTGGGGGTACTCCAGGAATGTGGTTGGGAACCACTGTGTTAGACTATGTTGTAGTGTGTGTGTGTGTTTTTGAGGGCTTGTGTGTGATGTCTGAGGGCAAAGTTTTTTTTTTCAGCAAGAGTGAATGGTTTTGAGTGTAGAGCTTCATTTTGACCTGAAAATAGGATGTTTAGGGAATTGGGTGAGACATTATGGATTTGTGTTTACTGTTTTGAGAATATGAGGCACAGTTTCAAGAAATATGTTTAAGCAATCGAGAAAAACTGTAATTAAGCCGGAAGTATTAATAAAGTAACTGTATCCATTTGCTCATTGCTGTCTAGGAGAAACAATTGTGATAGCTTTCATTTGTGATTTGTCTTTGTCATCTGAGATGTATGACTTACATGTGAGAGGAAGGCGGTGATAGATTGGCGGTGCTCACGTGAGACGGACACGCGGTGTAACTGCCAGGGATCAAAGCCACTGTTAAGCATAAAAGACAGAATGAGAAATATACCGAAAGATGGAGAGAGACAGGGTGAATGAGTGACTTAGGTTACAACGTGACAGCCTTGTATGGAGCCATATACAAGACAAAATTAAATTAATTTATTAATAAAATATATTGGTATTAGAATACTGTTCTGTCATTAATGAATAACTACAGAGGAACAAATGAGTAACACAATATTAACATTCTAGTAACTACTATTGACTACCAATAAACTCTGATTAATGAATTAGTTTTTTTTTCAATTGCTAACAAGCATTTAGCAATACTTAAAGTACTTTTTCTAAACTCTTAACACAGCAACACACATACATCACACAATTAACCAAAACCATATTTTGTTATAAACACAAACTCTACATTTCACATTACCACATATTCTGCATATATGGAACAGTGATGGTGGAATCGTTGTAGTAAAAGCTTTACATGAAGCTTGTACTGAAATGAAAACATGAAATTGCTGCCATTGATCAACAACAAATCCAACATACATGGCCTTTGGTTACTGTTAAAGCTTTTTTTTTTCTGCCACAGAATAAAAAAAGTATAAAAAGGTAATTGTGACTTTTTATCTCACAATTCTATTTTTTATTTTTTTATTTTTTTATTTTTTTATTTTGCAATTGTGAGTTTACATCTCACAATTCTGACTTTTTTTCCTCAGAATTGGTTATATCCGATATGGATAGGAATTGAGTTTAAAAAGTCAGAATTGTGAGATAAAAAGACAATTACCTTTTTCATTTTCTATTCATGGCATAAAAAAGCTTTCTTAGGTTCCATGTAAGTGAAAAATCAGAGATGCACAGTCCAGCACACATTCTTCCTTCTCTCTTGTCTCTCTTCAGCACACCTCTTCTTCTCCCTTGTCCAGATCCAACTTCTCCTTTCCTCCATCTAATCATCTCCCTTACCCAGATATTATTTTCTCTCTGCTCCTCTGTGTTGTTTTTCATCCACACTGAACAAATCCGATTCAAAGAGTCCTATTTTACTGTGTATGTCCATGTAATGGAAAGAAATTCAAACCCTGACTATATTTCCAACTGAGACTGGAATCAATATTTCAGTGATCTGCTAATTAAAAATGCTTATCAATTGTTTCAGTATTTGTCTTGTATATTTTTTCAATACTTTTGAACGGCTCTTGTTGCAAAAGTATAGGTTTTATACAATATTTAATGATTGTAACGTTGGGTCTTCATTTCTGACTTTTTTTTTTTTTTATTCGCTTTGGTACCATTTTCACATCTAAGGTGTACATTTTCAAAACTCTTAGTACAAAAATCCAAACTGATCATACTTGTAATGCAGGTAGTCATTCTTTCAAAACCTGATGGAATGCTTTCAGTCAGTTGCACATGTTTTCAGTCCACATAATCATTGTCTCAAACACAAGATTATTGTAAACATTTGGTTTAATCACCGAAACACAACAGTATGATCTTCTTTCAGTTTAGTACTTTAAACAATCAGTTCATCCAACAGCAAACAATGCAAGATACATGTTTCAAATCACCCTTGATGCTGAAATAATTACAGTTACACAGGAAACAGATGACACATTAGAAAATACACTTTACCTAAATTACATAATTGACATAAAATCCATAATGTTTGTAATCTATTCAGTGCCTTATCAAAAGGTGTGAAGTATAACACATGTCATGATGTTTTGTGTGAACAGAGTGTGCTGGCAATACAGTTCTAACTGTACCATATGACTGAATCTATACTGTAGTTGATCTTTACAGATGAAGGGTGAGTTACAGTAATGAGGCAGTCTCTCTATACCATGGTAATACCTCTCAAGTCTGAAGTTATACAGTCAGTTATACAGTCACTCTATCCTGCTCTCAAATTTCAACCTATTGTGGTCATCGTCTAATATAAATTTCATATGTAAAAAGTAAAAAGAATGTTACATTTAGTTATCCATTTTGGAAAATGCAAACAAGTTCTATAGCAACTATGCATACAGAATCAATATCTATAGAATTCTATAGGTGTACCAAATGTTTAATTGATTAACCATTAAGTCCAGTTGGATTAAATAATAGATACATGTATTAAACTGAATGAGAAGAGATGTAAATCAAAAGTTTGATAGTAATAGCATTATGAAAGGCAGGTACTGTGAATGAAACATTTGTATAGATGAAATACTTATTTTGAGAAATTTTGCGCATTGTACTAAATTGAAAATATGCTGAAATGTTTAAAAAAAAAAAAGTGCACTTTTGATGATCTGCTGTGATATTCGTCCTCGCGCCGTGGAGAGGAGAAGAAGAAGAGATGGAGCAGATAATGTAGGAGGTGGTTCGGGAGGCGGACGGCTATCCAGGAGGAGGCGAGGTGCAGGAGTCCAAGGAGGTGCAGGTGGTGGTGGTGAAGTCCAGAGGGGAGCCTTGAACAGAGGAAGTAGCAAAACCATCCAGTACACAGCCCCATGGCGGCGTCGCTGATGGGAGGAGCCATGGTGGTGCATTTCCATACGTCACCATGGGGGCGATCGGCAGAGGCGATCGGCAGAGGCGATGACATCAGCGTAGGAGCCCACCATGCAGCCGGAACGCCGAAGACTTGAAACTACCCCGATGACCTTGGCGACCACTACGGAGAACTTCAAGTCAATGGATTTTATATTAACTTAGTATTTATCTCTCACCATGGGAACATGGATGTGATTTTTTTTTTCTTCTTTATTTTACATCTTTCCCAACTAAGTACAGGGACCACAAGGTTATGAAAATCTTCAATGTCTTATGCAAATTACACATAATAAGCTGTGCCATATATCCCATGCTGTGAAAGCAGAGAAGACAGGGGGCATTAGGACACAAGTTGGGCCTGAATTGGAAGAATTACAGAGAGAAAGAGAAAGAGAGAGAGGAGGAAAGGAGGAGGGGGGTTGCCAAAATATATGAAAATAAAAAGTGATTAAAATGTTATTGGATTGAGAGAATTGAGTGGAATGTATATAGCTTGAGGAAGTTTCGAGGAAATGTGCAACTCAAATCCGCACATGCCGCTAATATAAAGTGTGTTCCTGATTTCATTACTCAAGTTGCAATTATCAGAGACAGCAGTATTTCAAAGCTTCTATAATGCAAGTGTACTTCATGGTCAATTATAAAACTCTTTCATCTTAAAGAGTGTAGGAGGGATGCTGTGGAAAGATTTAGAAAGAGAAGAGGTTAAAACAGCGACTTGCTTGTGCAAACCTTAGCTGTTTCTTCAACTTAATATACACTGATTCCAAAACATTGTTTTAAGCAACACAAAAACAACAACAAACAACAACAAAAACTATTAATTTAGAATATACAAAATATATATGGTGGCATTTATTTGAAAGAAAGAAAAACAGAAAAAGGAACACATAATTAATTGCAGCTGCATAGTGCACCAGTATATCATACTGGTATGATATAACATTAAAAACAGGCACACGAGTTAAAGGCTTGGTGCAGTTTTGTGCCAGTCAATGCTAACTACTATGCTCAATAGATAACTTGATCTCCATACTGAAATCTCAATTGGCCAGACAGTTATTCATCATTTCTGAAACATTTAAATATTGATGTCTAGAGCACCTTGAGCCTGGACCCTGTTCACCACGTGTTTTTTAAATCTTAGCTTAAAGGGTCATGAAACCCCAAAACACTTTTTTGAGATGTAAACAGATATGTATAGGCTGCACATCATGGAAAACAGTAAAGGTACACATTAATGTTATTCATAAGTGAAAAATTTTTATTTTTGCATTTTTCAGAGCGATTTCTGTCTTCCGGTTTGAAAAGCTGAGTCGGAGCAACGTCACAAAATCTGACGTAATCGTGTACTTTCGGCCCAAGTATGGGCATGGTCGAATATGCTGACGTAGACCGTTTCGAGTGATTCTCGACATATATTCATGACATAAAGCTCATTTAATCCAATCACTGCTCTGTAGTATGCATACGATTATAATTGCGTTATGCATGAGGAAGTATCACTTTTCTCACCTCGGTCTCTTGTCATTCAGAGACATATCGTTGGTGTTCGTTTCCTCAGTGCTACTACTACACAATGTGTTTTCCTGCGACGCGACCAGAGCAGAGGTTTGTGTGGATTGTTTTGCTGTAATCTACCAGCACAAATGGAAAATATGTTCGCGTGAGATCGCATTACAGCAGAGAATTCAAATGTCACAAAAGTGCTGTTCATTCACCTCTGCCTGCTCTAGCTGCATTCAAACACGCGAGTCATAGGCTATGTTTCCTTTAGCACAGCAGCACGTGTTGTTTGTATTTTGCTCGCGATGTGGTCAGAACTGAAGTTTGAATACGAACACATGAAAAATACGACTGTTATGCTATACACGCGAAGCGCGCATATAATCGGTTTCAGCGCAGAGCTTCGCGTTGTGTTTAACAACACTAGCTATGTGGCACATAGCTCATACAGAATAAAGAATCCGTGTTTAAAGTTTTTATTTTACACATTCTCCTCCACCAAACATTAACCAGCACAGTGTAGTTATGCACACATATTTCATCAAGTCTTCTTCAAATGAATTATATGTGCAAACTGGACACTGATACAGTGGTGTAGCCTATCTGAACGCGTCAACACGATTATTCTAATAGACAAAGACTGATTTTGACAACCTGGTCTCATGACGAAAACGTACCCGTGGGCACGTTTTCGCGAGTCGCGAAATACGTACCAGTGAGTACATATCGCTGCAGTTTCGCTCTGAAATGTCCACTGAGCGGCGCCAAAACTGTGTTTTTTTTTGTTTTTGTTTTTTTTTGCCGGAGCAGATAATGGGGTGAATGCGGTATGTTTTTATGACATTGCTTTTTAGACGAATCGCCACGGTTCTCGATTTGACGTTTGCGCTCCGTTGCGTTTTAAAATAACTTCCCACCGACGCTACGTAAACCTACCCGATATTGTTAACAAAAAGCAAACGCGACGTAAGAAGCATCCGTTTTTCAGCTCGTTTAGATCTCTCTTTGAGCTCTCTTTTTTTCTTTTTTTTTTTTGTTGCCGTCAGTCGCCTTTCGCGGGATTCGTACCCATGCAGGCTGGGGGAGTCGACTCCTCGCCCTAAGTCCGACTCCGTATCGGCTGAGCTACCGAGCAAGCTTGGTCACGGTCAAAAAAAGCGAAACGTGTAGAGCCGGAGAGTCCAAAGTACGTTCGTTTACAAATTGGGCACTCCGGTCGGATGCGTTTTGAAGCCGTTACGTGATATTGCGCGAGGGGACGGCAAAACGAGTCTACGAATCCATAATCCGACCCCGGCCGTCGTCGAAACAGTGCGTGAAAACGAGCAAAAGCGCTCATCGACAGTTTGCCGACCTCTAGCGTTCGTTTTTGTCAGAAACTGCGGCGAGACGTACTCGCCAGTACGTAATTTTGTGTCTCGCCAAAACGTGCCCACTGGTACGTCTCTCCCATGAGTCCAGCTTGGATTTTGAGGCTGCAGTGCTTATAAACGTAATCAAAGTAGCCCATTATTAGCCCTATTAAATATTCTTTCGCATTTCTCCCTTGTGCTTGGTGGTTTGTTATTTTCTCCGTGCTCATATATTAATATTCATTATTCTGTATAATCAGTGTGTTCTATGTCTGTGCTTCATTGGTTGTTCTCTCCCCTCTTCTCCCCCTCTACACTCCCATTTTTCCAGAGCTTTGAGGTGTGAACGACCAGGGTAAAACAGGGGAGTTTCATGACTCTTTAAATGTGTAGTATAAATAAACAGCTTTTTGAGATAGTATTAGTTGAAATGGAGTAGAGGCTTGGAAACGGAAACAGTATTCGATAGGTCACGACCGACTGGAGTGCCCTACAGACAGGAGGGCCACATTAGCATTAGCTGAGTTATTCCCACTGGACATGACCACACTTGAACTGCCTACCCTTGGTCACAGAGCTCCCACTGTTGAGGTGGTGGACTATTTTTTAAATTTATAGAGCTTGTGGTTATATCATGGTATAACACAATGAGAAACATCAGCCTTTTTTTTTTTTAGTATTGAAACAATTGCAAGGGCAAATACATTACCAACCAAATATAAACACATCTTTATTCACCTCTGTTTCAAAGAGCGAATGATAAAGGGGGTGCAAATACATTACCAAAAAAAAAAAAATTAATCTTTCCATGAGTGTTTCACAAGTCGCTGTCTTGCTGATATACCTGATGAATATTAATTAGTTAATTACTTAAAATGCAATTTATCATTGTGCAAAAAATCATTGTGTCTCATTGTTATGTTATAATGCTAAATTTAACAGTAAAATTGTGTGTATTTATGACCCGATGTGAGCACCCACACAGACTTAAAGGCGCAGAAGGTGATTTAAGTTGGATATGCTTCTTACAGCTGATTTGCTACAAGTGTGTTTTGGTGCTCGGCCCAATCCACTTTCAACAGCGTTTCTCAAAAATCGCTTACTGTGCCTTTAACAACTGAGGCCTGTTGCATGAAGCCATCTCAGTTGCCTCACAGGTAAGTTTGAGATTAGTTTGAGCAAACTCTATTTTTAATAAAGCGATTCTCTCACGTGAACTGCCCAACATACAGACAGTATGTTACTTGTCCCACCAGAGACAGTAATATACTCGACCATTGTTACACAGCAATAAAGGATGTATATCACTCTGTCCCACGGGCAGCTTTGGGGCTCTCTGATCACTGTTTAGTTCATCTCATACCAACCTACAGGCAGAAACTGAAATCAGCTAAACCTGTAGCAAAGACTGTAAAGAGATGTGGTGGATCCAAAATGGTCAAATATTCATATTCATGCATTTTTATTAATATTTATGTTAATTGTTTATGGCTTATGATTTATCAGTTTTACTTTTGATTTCCTATATTTATGTATTCATACTTTATATATATTAATTCTTAGCATATTTTCAAGTATTTACTTGTTATTGTACCCTTATGGTTATTTTTATTTTATCTTTAAGAGTATGCTTGTTATGTTCAATTGTTCTTCAAAGTGTTGACGATTGTAACACGATTGTGGTTAGACATTGGATGCCTGCCAAGTACTGCAGAAGGGATGTTTTCCAGAATTATTGCTCATTTGAATCTGATCAAAATATGTCTGTTATTATTCCTGATGACATTTAAAAGGGTAAGATTTGCAAACTTCCCAAAGGGGGTCAAAACAACTCATATCTATTTTCGACACTGGACCAGTCTATGACTAATGAGTAAAACCATTTAACCTTTTCTTTTAGAACAAAAACATCAATTTGTGCGGGATGTAAATTTCCCTATATGCTCATGGTATAAAGCTGACCGGGTCATTGAATATTCAGCTTTTTTCTCTCCTTTACTCTCCTGGGCTTCTGCTTCTCTCTTATCTGCAAATGTTTTAATTCTTTTTGATTTTCATCTATTAAATATAATTCTCTAAATTTATTATTAACTATTGACTACTCCTTTATGATGGTTATTTTACCTTTTGGTTTTATAAAGTATTTTTTTTTATTATCGATTAAAGTTTGCGTGTGAGGCTAAATTTAATTGTAATGAATAAATAATTTCTCATCAACATTATCTACTGCCTGGTTCTCATTTTCCCAGGTTTTTGCATCAGTTTTGGTGCCGTGACCCAGATCTGTTCAGCCCAGTTTGGGTTCTTTGGAAGATGCATTGCAAGGTTTAAAGAGAGGTGAGCAAAATTTCTCTGCTTTATTGAGGTAAGTAATATCCTCTGTTTATTTCTGGTCTACTGTTTTCTGAATTGCTTGAGCTTTGAAGCTGTAGCTTTGAAGCTGAAGCTGTCTGCTGGTGGCTGCAGACAAAGAAAGAACCCACGAGTCCAACCTTTGTCGAATCTTTGAATATTGAATAACTGGTGTTCATATTGAATTACCAATTTTATTCTGAGTATTCTGTGTCAGTCGGGCAAAGGGTATATTAATGAGGGAGCGCTCTGTGACGAGGGTGACTGCCGTTTGATATTAATGAATCTGTTGTTGTTTTTTTTTCGTATAATTTACGAGAAGGACTGTGTTGGTAGATTTAATGAAAGTCTGTTTAGTCAACTCGTGTCTTTTGGGCGGAAGCTTCTAAATAGGGCTCTGCAATTTTGATAGCAGTAGACTGGCCTTGCTGAATTATTACAGTTTTTCTCAATCAATTTGGTACATTTTTCCAAACTCAGGTAACAGCTCTCAAAACAGTTAACACAGTGATCAGTACACTTTGTAATTGTCCTAAACAGATAGTAAATTCTCCTTCATTTCATACAAATCACAAATCAAAAGCATAATTTTCTCAAAACACTGTGCACAAAAATCCCAAATTTTATCACAGCAGTTCATACAGCCAACCAAATCTTTAATATATCAGGAAAAACATTTGTAACTTTTCCATTGTTCTTCACAAAGATCCCAAGAATTTTTGTATCATTTTCAAAACACAACAAACAAAACTCTGAATTGTAAAATAGTCAGTTGCACACCTTCTGTCTTCAATTAACGCCAAATTGTTATCTGATGAGTTAGTAATCCACTCAACACAGAAAAAGACAATTTCCTAATTGTTCACACAGCTGTCTTACGTAATTGCAACAACTACAAAAGGGGAAGAGAAGAAGAACAAAGAAGACAAATGAGGAGATACAGTAAGACAAAAACAAGAAGTATGAGCAGTGGAAACAGAAGAGGTGAGAGGTGGTGGCCAGGGTAGACGGAGAAGAGGAAGAGGAAGAGGAAGAGGAGATAGAGAAAGAGAAAGAAGAGCTGAATATGTAGGAGGAAGAGCTGAAGATGTAAGAGGAAGAGCTAAAGATGTAGGAGGAAGAGCGAGAAGAGCTGAGGATGTAGGAAGAGGAGAAGAGATTGAAGAGATGGATAGATTGGAGGGCAATGGTAGAGGAAAGAGAAAATATAAAGAGGTGGACAGGGAGGAAGAGGATGGCAAAGAGGAGGCCAAGGTGTAAGAGGAGGGAAGAGAGGTAGAATGAGGGTAGGGTACACGCGTGTTTCAAATGAAATCAGAGCCACACTTATTGACCATGTCATAAATTATGGTCTCTCACTGAGAGAAGCTGGCCAGAGAGTTCAGCCCAATATAAACAGATCCACAGTGGCTTCAATTATCTGCACTTTTTTAGAGGGAAAACCAGTAAGTAACTATATCATTCTACTTTTACAATGAGAGTCCATGTAGTCTTGGTTGACATAGGTCTAGATCTCTACATTAAGGCCCAATCCAAATTCTATTTTATACCCCTTCCCCTTCCCCCTATGCCTACCCCTTCCCCATGCCCCTTGAAACAGAGTGTCAAGGGGTAGGGCTGAAAATATTCCCCTAAGAAATGGGACACCACTACTAGACCGTTACACGTCATCATAAGTCGTCGCTAGCTCCTACGTCATAGATGCGCCGATGTTTATCACACACTTCTAAAGGCCAATTCACACCGCACCGACAACACTCGTCTGTTGTATATATATATATATATATATATATATATATATATATATATATATATATATATACACAAAAGGTACAATAGTCCATAGTGCAGCTGCTCCACTTCACCGAAAGAGAGAGGTAACGTTAACCACTATGAGAGCAACGCAGGTTTACCTTCAGTTTCGTTTTTAATAATTTGTTTTGGCTTGTTTAGCTACATGGTTGTATATGCTTATGGGTCTCGTTAATAAAAAGGGTCGCGCTAAAAAAAATTTTTGTTGGTGCGGTGTGAATTGGACTTTTTTTTTTTTTTATATATTTTATTTTGAGATTTTTTTCCATACTGTACCAAACAAATAATACAAAAACAACCCAGAACCACCTTTATAACAAAAAAAAAAAAAAAAAAGGGGGGGGGGGGGGGTGATAATAATAATGATAATAAAGACATAACTACAGGTTCAGTACATCAAATTGTTACAACAAAATAAAGAGAAATATTGCTACATTATTCAGCCTTGAGGAAATCCATGAAGGGCTGCCACACGGTTTTGAATTGACGATGTGATTTAAGCTCGATGGAACGTATATCCTCCAGTTGTATGACGTGAAACAGTTCACACAGCCAAACTTTAAAACATGGAGGGTCTGAGGTTTTTCAGTTTAAAAGTATTATTTTTTTAGCAAGAGTCATGCCCATCATTAGCGATCTTTGCTGGAAGATTGGAAAAGTTTCCAATGTCTCTGAAAATCCCAGAATTGCAATTCCATGGTCCGGCTTAACCTCCTTCTGGAAAACTTTTGAGAAAAAGTTGTATAGCAGTCCAAAAATTAAACAATTTAGGACAAAACCAAAACATGTGTGACAAGGAACCTTCTTTTATTTTACATCTGTCACAGACTGGAGAAACAGAATTGTATATTTTACTCAGTTTAGTTTTGGAGTAATATAATCTATGCACCACTTTAAATTGTATTAGCCTATGTCTTGAATTTCTTGAACAATCTTGAATCTTCCCAAGACTTTAATTCCAAATTTCATCAGATATTTCCTTGGCCCAGGCTTCTTTTATATACTCTGTGTTCACAGGCAATTGGAAAACATTAACACAGCATGAAATCAAATGTGTAGAGCTTGGACTCAACGAAAAACATTGGTCAAATACATTAGGCTTTGGCTTGTTAATAAATTGTGCAATGACTGTTTGAACATAATGTCTCACTTGTAAATAACGAAAAAAATCAGAACCCGGGAGATTGAATGTAGGTTGTAATTGACTAAAAGATGCAAATTTATCATTTACATAAATGTCCCCAATACACCCCAAGCCTTTACTTTTCCAGTCAATAAAACCTCGGTCTAACTGAGATGGCTTAAAAAAGTGATTATTAGCAATGGGTGTAAGGGCAGAGACGTCAGGTAATTTAAGGTATTTCCTAATTTGATTTAATATTCTTATTGAATTTTTAATTATCAAATTATTCCCTATTAATTTTGATGTAGGAGATGTTTTGGAAAAAAGTAAAACTGGGAGACAAGATGTTGTTAGAGAGATTGTCTCTATCCTAAGCCACAAAGGATCAGTCACAGAGAAAGTCTGGCCCGGGATACCCCTCTGCCAGTAAAGTAGCGCCCTAGCATTGGCAGCCCAATAGTAAAATTTAAACACTGGGAGGCCTAGGCCCCCCAACTGGGTAGGTTTCTGTAAGTGGATTTTTGTTATTCGGGGAACCTTATAGCCCCAAATAAATGGCATAATGATTGAATCCAAGAGTTTAAAGAAAGATATAGGTAAATAGATGGGCAAATTCTGAAAAAGATAAAGGAACTGCTGCAAAATAACCATTTTAATTGCGTTAATTTAACCAATCATCGATAAAGGAAGGAGCCTCCACCTGTCAATATTCTCTTTCAGTTTTTCAGTCCTAGCTATGAAATTCAGTTTGAATATATGCTTAGGGTTCTTAGGAATTACAAGACCAAGATACGTAATGTGGTCTTCAACTATTCTGAAAGGCAAAGAGCCAAATTGGCTTGAATTATTATGCCTAGAAAGCGACATAAACTCACTCTTGGTCCAATTGATGGTATACCCAGAGATTTTACCAAAGGCATTAATATAATCAAGCAAATAAGGAACTGATTTAGCCGGATTAGAAAGATATATTAATAGATCGTCAGCATAGAGACTGACCAATGCTTCAGTGTCTCCGATCTTTATTCCATGTATAAATGGGTGACTTCTAATCCCTACTGCTAGTGGTTCCAATGCCATATCAAAAAGAAGAGGAGAAAGAGGATCTCCTTGCCTAACTCCCCGACACAACTCAAAAGGTTTAGATTTATTAGCATTTGTCAAAATGGATGACAAAGGGCATCGATATAGAATTTTTACCCATTTAATAAAACATCTGCCAAACCCAAAATACTCAAGTGTTTTTAGCATATATGGCCACTCTATTTGATCAAACGCCATCTGGGCATCAAGTGAAATGATTGCTCCAGTGGCTTCTTTACTGCGATCCTTATAAAGGATATTAAGGAGAAGACAAACATTGCAAAAAGAAAATCGCCCTGGTATAAACCCAGTTTGGTCTGGGTGTACTATTGTTGAGAAGTGCCTTCCAAGTCTATTGGCCAACACTTTTGTTATCACTTTCTGATCAAAATTAAGCAGCGATATAGGCCTATAGTTGGCCGGGTCGGTGTTGTCTTTACCTTTTTTTAACAGTACACAAATATTGGCCTCATACAGTGAATTGGGGAGTCTGCCATTTTTAAAAGAATCATTGATCATTCTTAATAAATAAGGGGCTAGTTTTCAAGAGAAAGCTTTATAAAACTCACCTCCAAGTCCATCTGGACCTGGCGCTTTGCCAGACGGAAAAGAGTTAATGGCCTCTAAAATGTCTGCTTCAGAAAATGAGCCTTCTAAATCCTCTTTTGCAGCCTCGCCTAGTTGGGGAAGTTGTAAATTATCAAAAAAGGTATTGTAATCCTTTTGACTGGCAATGGATTTTGAGGAATAAAGATCAGAGTAAAAATCCCTAAATGCTTCATTAATCTCCTCTGGACTGGTTACAGTCTTGTTTGTTTTTGACCTAATTTGGTGAATTGCATGTTTTGCTTGCTCTCCCGTAATTGTCTTGCTAATAAAGTTTCTGGCTTGTCGCCTAATTCAAAATGTTTTTGTTTCAATTTAAGCAACAGGTTCTCAATTCTTTTGCCTAAAATTGAGTTGTATTCATATTTTAATTTCAGTATTTTATTATAATCTTGTTGCCTTCCACTGTTTCTATATTCATGTTCTAATGTTGTGAGTGAATTTTCAATCTCCAGAAGTCTAGTATTGCTTTTTTTTCTTTTTAGCGGCTTCATAAGCAATAGTATAACCCCTCATGACTGCCTTAAACGTATCCCAAAGAACTGAATCAGAGACTTGGCTATTGTCGTTTGTCACAAAGAAATCATCAAATTTAGCTTCCATATATTTTCCAAAAGCTGTATCTTTTAGCAGACCAGAGTTAAATCGCCAATGATAACTCTGTTGTGGCAAGACATTATTAAGCTCAAGTGTGATGGGACTATGATCTGAGATCAACATATTGTGGTACTTCGAACCCACTATTCTGCATACCAATTCAGAGGTAATCAAAAAGTGATCAATCCTAGTGTAGGTTTTATGAATGTGTGAATAAAATGAATACTCCCTCTCTGTTGGGTGTTGCAGCCTCCAAATATCTACCATGTTTCTCAAGGATGATTAGTCTATTTAAGATCTGTACTGAGTTTAAAGTAGGAGGAGGCTTTGAAGATGATTGGTCTAAAAACGGATCTATATAACAATTGAAATCACCACCGATGATGACATTTGCACGTCCAGATGGGATCATATCAAAAACTTTTTTGAAAAATTGAGAGTCGTCTATATTTGAGCCATATATATTTAACATTGTTATCTGTAAGGGGCCAAGCCGACCTGAGATCATGACATATCTGCCATATGAATCAGTAGTCATTCAATCAAGTTGAAATGAAATTCCCTTCCGAAATAGAATTGCTACCCCCCTTGCTTTACTACTAAATGGGGCCTGATATACCTGGGATATCCAGCTAGCCCTAAGCTTGCGTTCTTGTCCAACTGCTATATGTGTTTCCTGAAGGAATAGGATATCTGCCTTCAGAGATTTTAGATAATTAACCCTTAAACAGGCAAGAGTGGAAAATGATAAGCAAAAAATATTTTCATGATATTTTTTATATCATCTGAGCTTAAGTAAAACATATCCAAAAGAATTTTTGAAATATTTGATATATTTTGGATTTTATAAGTTGTGACTCCCAGGTCACGTTGCCTGATTAGGGTATAAAAAAAGGACCAAGTCATTAATCTGTTAACTGTTACTGGCCTACTTGCCACTGCATGCTTAAAACAATTATATCCTATACTTTACCTGATGTAATGTTGACAAATTATATATCATTCAAAAGCTTACGAACTCAAGATTCAGCCTGTGAAAAGCATTTTGAAATCGGACCTTGCTTTACCATAAAAATGGTACTTTAATTTCTTTTAGCAAGCTCCTCACCTAGTGGGTGGTGTCAGGTTTTGTATTACACAATTTATTTGAACTACTTTGTCAAGATTAGAATTTTTTTTTTTAATAAAACACATATCATTGGAAAGTTCTGAGTCTCACGGTCCCATCTGCCAACTGTTTTTTGATATTGAGACTGAAATGTATAAATTTGATACAGGAGAATGCATTAAAAAAACACCCAGTGGCTATTTTTGGTACAACGCCTAAAAATCTCATGGGAAGTTACATTTTATTAAATTAAAATTTAGAACACAAATTGGTTAGACATATGACTGTGATTTGATAGTAATTTTAGAGTAAAAATTATTTTGTAAAATATACATTTTATATAAAATATTTACAGTACAGTCCAAAAGTTTGGATCCACTAAGATTTTTAATGTTTTTAAAAGAAGTTTCGTCTGCTCACCAAGGCTACATTTATTTAATTAAAAATACAGTAAAAAACAGTAATATTGTGAAATATTATTACAATTTAAAATAACTGTTTTCTATTTGAATATATTTCATAAAGTAATTTATTCCTGTGATCAAAGCTGAATTTTCAGCATTGTTACTCCAGTCTTCAGTGTCACATGATTCTGCAGAAATCATTCTAATATGCTGATTTGCTGCTCAAGAAACATTTATGATTATTTTCAATGTTGAAAACAGTTGTGTACTTTTTTTTTTTTTCAGGATTCCTTGATGAATAGAAAGTTCAAAAGAACAGCATTTATCTGAAATACAAAGTTTCTGTAGCATTATACACTTCCGTTCAAAAGTTTGGGGTCAGTAAGAATTTTTATTTTTATTTTTTTGAAAAGAAATTAAAGAAATGAATACTTTTATTCAGCAAGGATGCATTAAATCAATCAAAAGTGGCAGTAAAGACCTTTATAATGTTACAAAAGATTAGATTTCAGATAAACACTGTTCTTTTCAACTTTCTATTCATCAAATAATCCTGAAAAAAAATATTGTACACAAATATTTTGTACAATTGTACACATTAAATGTTTCTTGAGCAGCAAATCAGCATATTAGAATGATTTCTGAAGGATCATGTGACACTGAAGACTGGAGTAATGATGCTGAAAATTCAGCTTTGATCACAGGAATAAATTACTTTGTCAAATATATTCAAATAGAAAACAGTTATTTTAAATTGTGATAATATTTCACAATATTACTGTTTTTTACTGTATTTTTAATTAAACAAATGTAGCCTTGGTGAGCAGACGAAACTTCTTTTAAAAACAATAAAAATCTTAGTGGTTCCATACTTTTGGACTGGACTGTAGAGTACATTTGATTTACAGTAAATATAATCATTTTTTGAAGTTACTTTTTCTTTTTTTAAAAAAAAACAAGACCAAATTTATGTCTAAAACATTCTTAAATTACAACCATTTAAATTTAGTGTAGTGTTACGTATATTCTCAAAAAAGGGAGCAACAGTTTTTTTAATATGGTTACCTTAGACTTTTCCACTCTTAGGGTTAATCCCTTTTTTATACCCTAAACAGGCAACGTGACTCAGGAGTCACATACATTTCAAAACGTGCTAAATAACAACATAAACAACATATGACAATTTTTTTTTTCTTCAGCACCCTAAGACAATGTTCAGAATTAATGTTAGCAGTAATATAATTTTTTTTCCAAAAGAAAAGTAAGTTTAATATATAATTATCTACTTCAAAATCTGAATGTTCTCCACCACTGGCAACCATGTTGGATTTAGATCAGGCTTACTAATAGATCACTGAAAACTTGAAGCAAATCATGTGACCAGCATACTTGAGACAGACCAGGCATTGATAAATGATAAAAGGATTTAATAAAAAAATTGTTCTTATGCCCCAAAAAAGACAATAAATACTATGTGACTCGTGAGTCACGTTGCCTGATTTACACTTTACCTCTCTTGATGGGTTGGCCAAGCCCTTTGACATTCCAAGATGCTAGAGTTAAAGTATAATTTCCTTTATATGTTTGATCCATCCATTTCGTTTAACTCTTGTAGTATAGAATGAACCAGAATAACATGCCCCCTTCCCCAATAAAAAAAAAAAAAAAAAAAAAAAGAGAGAAAAAAGAACGCTTTAGTAAACATAGAACAATGTATTCTCCCCTCCCATGCCTTAAATGACTTCCCCAAATGAAGCATTATGGCTCCCCCTAATAACTAGAGCACCCTATTTACGAAGCAGAATAACACTCCCAATTAAGCTAATACTATGAGGGTAAAAGTAGCCTATGTAGAACAAAAAATACAACTCCACAACCAAGTCTAACACAACAAGAGAACAATATGCACTTAGTCTCTATATATGCTCCATAGTCTGATACATCAGAGTTTATTCCTGGACAATCTCAACGCTTTGCCTCAGTTCTTTCTCCACATACAGCTTTGCATCCGCCGGGGATACGAACATTTTGGTATTTCCATTATGGCTAATGCAAAGCTTGGCCGGGAAGCGCAGAGTGTGACCCACCTTAAGCTCCGTTAACGATCTCATCACTTCACTGAAGCTCCGACGTTGTTCTATTACCTCAGCCGTGTAGTCTGGGAAAATTAGCACCTTACACCCCTGGTACTCAAGCTGACGTCCCTGACGAAGACGCAGAATGCGCTCTTTATCCTGAAAGTAGTGGATCCGAGCAATCATTGCGCGTGATTTGGCTCCTTCCGGAGGTTTTGGCTGCGGGACTCTATGTGCGCGGTCAATGACCGGGGGGTCGGAAAAGTCCGCGAAAAGTTGCTTTATCAGATCTGCCACGAACTCAGTCGGTCTTCCTTTCTCGCTTCCTTCTGGAATACCAATAATCCTAATGTTGTTGCGGCGCGATCGGCCCTCGAGGTCGTTAATCTTGAACTTGAGTGACTTGTTCTCTTTTCGTAGATTGTCCAAGGAAGTTTCCAGTGAAAGGATCCGAGTGTCATGATCACTGGCCAGCTCCTCTATCGTTCCTACTCTCTCACTTAAATCCCGTTGCATCGTTTGTATGGCTTGAAGAGTGGTTTCCAATTTGTCAAATCTTTCGTTAAGAGTAGTAAGAATCTTATCCGAAATCTTCTCTATCAACAGTGACACATCTTTTTCTTCAGGGCCGAGGCCCACCTCTTGAGCAGCCATCGCCATGTTGTCAGTAGTTTGCGGCTGAGAGGATTTAGAGCCCTGAGGCGTTTTTTTTGACGGCATTGGCGGAGTTTTGAGTTTAAGTGTAATGCTGGATCTCTGACCAAAACGTTTATCCCATTTAAAATGAATTTAGAGAATGTTAAATTACATTTTTATCGACTTGGTAGTGGAGGAGATGTCAAACACGTCTATCTCGTACACTGCTCCATAGCGCCCCCCCGTGAATTGGCCTTTTAAGATGCCATTAATAGCTGTAGTGATCTCTGTTGCTTGGGCGACAGCTATTTTTTTGCATTTGTCTTCAGTTCTTCGCATAAGTCAAAGGAGATGAGCCTGTGTGTTTCCTCAGGAGTCCCTGGTTGATACAGAACATACAATACTGATGAATAAGCACGCAAACTGAATGCACTTTTTGTTTATATCATGTAACGTACACGTATTTATGCACGTAACCACAACAAAACAATACATTAATCAGGCATGCAGCAAAAAGACATGTTAGCTGCCACCGGATTTGAATTTATTTTGTCAAATCAACGCAGGTTTCAATAAAATATAAAAAAATATGTTGTGGAACTATCATAAAGTAAAAAACATTAGCGAACTGTTTTCATGGCGATTTTAACTAATCTTTTTTCGGAGAACATAACCGTATACATGAACACAAGATTAAAGGCAACATAAAACAAGTGATTATTTATTACTAAAATACTGTTTACCGTAAAAAAAAATACTTACATTTATGGGTCTCTCTGCTCGCTTGGTCGGCCAAGTTGGAAATTTATCATACCCCTGCGTCTGAAGTGTGGTCCCGAAAGATCTTCGTTTGAAGGGCTACCTGGCCCTTCCCCCTACCCCTTCCCCTCCAACCAAATGAGGATTGGGACACCCCTACCCCTTCACGTGAACGTGCGAAACAAAGGGGAAGGGGAAAGGGGAAGGGGTAAGGGGTAGAAATGGGATTGGGCCTAAATGTTCCTGCTTGTCCAAACCTTTTTCAGAATTGAAGTTAGAGAACATTCAGGTATACGAACAAGACTTTTTTCAGTTGAACAAGAGCATGCCATTGTTGACATTTTGGTCCAGAACAACACCCTCTGCCTCACAGGAGAATAACACAGGACAATCAACTGTTCCACAATATCCACCAATGCAGTCTCTCCACAATTGACCGTGTTCTAAGAAGAAATGCTATCCGAAAGAAAAAATGTGCCCTTTGAGAGGAACTCTGTTAGAGTGAAGGAGTTGCGATTCCAGTTTGTTCAAGTATGTGTAACCCAATTACTACAATTTTACTGTCATCTCAAAGATATAGTTTTCCTGAATTTTAAGTCTTTGTCCATAAACTATTCCATGCTACTATATGTGAAAAGATTTAGGCATATCTATGTATACTGCTACTTCAAAGTGTGAACTCAAACTTCAGCAACAATTTCACAGTAGTATTGACTGCAATCAATCCCATTACTGTAAAACACAAATTTACTATATTTTACCTTGTGTTCTTTTTACTCTAGAGAGTCTTGGAGTTGGATAGCAGTCCAACTCATTATGAGTACCTGTATATTGATGAAGCAGGCTTCAATCTTCAAAAAAAAGGAGAAGAGGGAGAAATGTGATTGGCCTTCGTGCTACAGTCAATGTCCCTGGACAACGAGGAGGCAACATCACTCTCTGTGCAGCAATTTCTACAACTGGTGGTATTTTCTGTGATGTTGATGAAATTCTCTGGCCAGATGTAATTGAGAGGCATGATCAATAAAATAATTGATTCAATGAATGCAGTACATTTATCACTTTATTTTTTATTTACCTATGTACTTATTTGCATAATATATATATATATATATATATATATATATATATATATATATATATATATATATATATATATATATATATATATATATATATATATATATATATATATATAAATATATATATATATATATATATATATATAAATGTAAAATGTATTTTCATTTATTTCTTTGTGTATCTTCAGCTGAATTTGTTTTAAATCAACAGAGAACACACTTTTAGTTTTGATGTTAATATTGAATTTTAATAAATGCATTACTAGAATAAAATTCTGTGTTTCATTGTGCAGTGAATACTTAACGGTTTCGCCAGCATAAGAGTGTGTTTAGTTTGCTGTGTTAACTGTTTTGAGAGCTGTTATCTGAGTTTGGAGAACTGTACCAAATCAATTGAGAAAAACTGTAAGTTGAGATCCATTGGCAGATATATAGTAATATTTAAAATTAAAACCAAGAGAAATTTGAAATTTGTCTAAATCCAGAAAGTAGAAATTTAAATTGTATACGTAGAATTTATTTTATGAAAAGGAAAAGAGGGGAAAAAAAAATTGTTACCATTGTCTTCAACCACAAGTATTTTGAGTGTTTTATCTAATAGATGAAGTTATTATCCGGTCATGACCTATTCTTTTGTGTATTGAAGTCCTTGCAAGGCACTAAATCCTAAAATGCTAAATAACTTTTAAAATTTCCTACCTAACTACCTAACTTGTCAGAATGGGTGTCAAAGCAGAGCAGCATGTGAATGTCCATCTTTTAAAGGAGATTGGATTGAATTGTAAAAAGGCTTACAAATTCAATTAATGTCTATTTGCCACTATTTCCTCCAAGTCACTTTGATGAGGTGAAGTTAGTTTTGAACAAGTTCCTGTTCTGCTCTGTTCTGTCCCAGCTGTGTTAGATCGAGTGTGCTGCTGTCTTTTATGTATTGTGGTCCAAATTTTAGTGATATATATATATATATATATATATATATATATATATATATATATATATATATATATATATATATATATATATATATAAAATGTATACATAAATTCCATTTATAAAATGGAATTTAAGTGATTGCTTGACTCACTTTCAGTTAAACTGGGTTTGGACTTATTTAGAGAATGTTGTGCAATGAAGAGAGTTTAGACTTGGCTCTCAGGACAGACATGTGTGTTACGGAATTCTCTTAAATAGAATATGGATGGTAGAGATATGATATTAGTCACTCCATCTTGGCTAATAGATATTTGTTTTTATTAAGAAAAAAAAAAATCCAAAACTGTAAAATCAATATATATCACGAATGCTGTCAACAGAGATTATGATTAAGGTTAATCATGGATCCAAAATTATGAAATCTCCAGTTTATTTTTATTATTAGAACAGCTCATGAGCAAAAGGATACTTTTTTTATTACATAGATGAATGATAAAATATATTTAAGAAATTTGTGTTCTTAACTGTGACATGCCGAGACTTGAAATAATATTTCTTTAAATATGGTTTTTGTTTTTGCAGTGTTAAAATCAATTCTATTGCGACAAACATCGTCTGACTAAATCATTTCAAAAACCTAGACACTGTTGCACGGGGAATGCCACAATGCCTATTTCAGACAGGACCACTTTGGCAAGTTACTGAGTTTATTGAACACAATTATCTTTGGTGGTATGGTTCCTTACGGGGGTTCTTGCTCCAAAATTAATTGGACATACAAGAGCTTTAACATTAACCCCCCGGAAACATCAGCTTGGAAAACACAGACAATTAAGACACTAGTAATGTCTTTAAGAGTGAACGTGGTATCATGTAGATATGGCAGTAGGACGTCTATACTGTAGCTTGGTTATGAGGATGAGTGTCTCTCAGCAGTGAGGTCCATGCCTGCCGGGACTTGAAGCCTTATTGACTTAAAGGTAGTGATCTGGAACAAAGAAAACGACAACCAGAAGGTGCACTGTAATATGTTCTTGCTTATAATGGGGAGGGAGGGAGGGTTGCGAGCAGTTTGAGCATACTTACCGAGCAGCGATGCCACGTATATATGTCCCGTGTCTAATAGGAGAATGGAGCGATTTGACAGCTGACCGCGTCAGCTGGTCGCGGCACTATGCCTACGTGGCCTGACTGAACTAACGCTGCGCTCGATGTTTCATCCTTTCCAACATCGTTGAAAGAGTTTTATTCGATTGGACTCGGTGGTATTCCACCCTTAACAATATCTATTCCCCATTCAGTTCACTGTTTGCATATGCAGTGACAAGAACAAAAAAAAAAAATTATACTCTGGCCAGAGTCATAAAAGTGTGAAAGTGTGTGTGTGTGTGTGTGTGTGTGTGTGTGTGTGTGTGTGTGTGTGTGTTTATATTACATTGTGGGGACCAAATGTCCCCATGATGTAATATAAACCTGAGTTCACCTACATCGTGGGGACCAGCCAGCGGTCCCCACAATGTAAATGGGTTTATAAATCATATAGAATGAGTTTTTGTGAAAAAGTAAAAGTTTGCACAGTTTCCTGTGAGGGTTAGGTTTAGGGGTAGGGGCAGGGTAGGGGGATAGAATGTACAGTTTGTTCAGTGTAAAATGCATTGAAGTCTATGGAAAGTCCCCACAATTCACAAAAACAAACATGTGTGTGTGTGTGTGTGTGTGTGTGTGTGTGTGTGTGTGTGTGTGTGTGTGTGTGTGTGTGTGTGTGTGTGTGTGTGTGTGTGTGTGTGTGTGAGTGATGGTGCACCAAGGCAAAGAAAAATGCCATAAACAGTATTCAAATTTTCTAAAATGGGCACATTAAATGAATTATGCCTGAAATAATGGTCATGGATGAATTTGGCTAAAAATCCTGACCTGTGTTATTTTGGCAGAATGAAACAATGCCACACCTGCGCAGGGGAATTTTTTTGGGGGAAAGCAGAACAAGCAATCTTGTCCTGTTTACCCCACACCTAACTTTACTTTTCTTTCCAGCATCTCATGATGAGTTCCACTGAATGGAACCGATTCTGTTATGAATGTATAATGTAATGTCTTGTGATTGTTAACATGTTGAAGTGTTGAGTGTTATCCAGGTAGAGGAATTTATATTACTGGGTAAAAAAAAACAAAAAAAAACTTTTTACTTATTTAATCAACAAAGGAAATATAATAACAATTAAATTAAATCATGTATGATATTGCCTGATGAGGGAATATCATGTGTTTAAGCTCTGAACAGCCCTGGATAACCCTCACACCAAAATCCGAATGAATTTTCACAGGTTTTGTTACCCCAAGGAGGATCGGATGGGGTGATGATGTGTAAATATATGTTGTCTCTAACAAAAACATTTCAGGGTCTTCATTCACAGGTCAAAGCCGTGCTGTTGATTGCTGAAATTTATCCTAATTCGAGTGCTAATGTATTGTCAATCATGTGAAAAATGACAATGTGGTTGTCTTGTTTTGTTGTTGTTGTTTTTTTTTTTTTTGTGTGTCCGTTATATCTTCTCCATGTTTAGGTTCAGTACAAGTAGATGTAATCAGGAGATTATGTGTGGTATATTCATCAAACAAGTTCTTTTTCTCGTGTGACACCTGATTGTGACCACTGGAAAGGAAGTGTCCATTAGGAGGGTCAACGAAGAGAATGAGTAAACTCAACTGGTGGCTTAAAAGCCCAATGTTTGCTCCAACTGATCAAGAGCCAGAACCAAGGAAGGATCGACGAGCACCTCAGTGCTTAGCAACACAAGGGGAATTCCCCATAAAGACTGAAACTGATTACATCATCCTACAGCTGAAGCACAGAATGGAGAGATTGAGACTTTGAAGGATTGTATTGATTAGGGTTATCAAATGATATATAGTTGTTTAATTTGCCTATTTGTGTGATACATCTGATGGTTATGTTTTTTTTCCTCCTTAGTTTTTATCAAGGTCTATTGTTGATATTGAATTCACAATTCATTATGGCAAATTAATTTGATTCTTTACTAAAACTGGCCAACAATTTAAGACTAATGGAAGAAATTTCATCCGCCTGATAGTTGCGGCAAGTCCTCAACCCAGGAAAAGTCCAGGGGACATTCGGGGTTGGGTTTTTCTAGTAGCCCTCGTCGGACCAGCCTGGTGAAGGCTTCCAGCCAATATTCTATGCAGTTAGCTGGGGTTAGAGAGGTACCAGCAGCTTCATTTAGATGTGATGCTTTTATATTTAATTTATTCAACATCCATTTCGTATCTTTTGAAAATTTTGGGAGTCTTTAAAGACTCCAGTGGGGGAATTGGTGGATCCGAAATGGTCAATATTCATATTCATGCATTTTTATTAATATTTATGTTAATCATTTATGGCTTATGGTTTATCAGTTTTACTTTTGATTTCCTATATTTATTATACTTTATATATATTAATTCTTATCATATTTTCAAGTATTTACTTGTTATTGTACCCTTATGGTTATTTTTACTTTATATTTAAGAGTATGCTTGTTATGTGGAATTGTACTTTACGGTGTTCAATGTGACAGGCAGGTCACGCTGACACGATTGTGGTTAGACAACCTGGACGCCTGCCAAATACTGCAGAAGTGATGTTTTTCAGAATTATTGCTCATTTGAATCTGATCAAAATATGTCTGTTATTATTCCTGACAACATTTAAAAGGGTAAGATTTGCAAACTTCCCAAAGGGGGTCAAAACAACTCATATCTATTTTTGACACTGGACCAGTCTATGACTAATGAGTAAAACCATTTACCTTTTCTTTTAGAACAAAAACATCACTTTGTGTGGAATGTAAATTTCCCTATATGCTCATGGTATAAAGCTGACCGGGTCGTTGATAATTCAGCTTTTTTCTCTCCTTTACTCTCCTGGGCTTCTGCTTCTCTCTTATCTGCAAATGTTTTTATTCTTTTTGATTTTCATCTATTAGATACAATACTCTAAATGTATTATTAACTATTGACTACTCCTTTATGATGTTATTTTACCTTTTGGTTTTATTAAGTATTTTCATTATCGATTAAAGTTTGCGTGTGAGGCTAAATTTAATTGTAATGAATAAATAATTTCTCTAATTTCTCTTATCTGATTTCTCTAATTTCTATTATCTATTATCTCATCACTGGACCCTTACTGGACCCCCTGCAGTTTGCTTACCGAGCAAACAGGTCTGTGGATGATGCAGTCAATATGGGATTGCATTATGTTCTCCAGCATCTGGACAGACCTGGGTCTTATGTGAGGATCCTGTATGTGGACTTCAGCTCTGCTTTTAACACCATCATCCCATCACTCCTCCAGCCCAAAGGGCTGTGTTTTCTCCCCACTGCTCTTCTCCCTGTACACCAACAACTGCACCTCTAAAGACCCCTCTGTCAAGCTCCTGAAGTTTGTGGATGACACCACACTGATCGGCCTCATCCAGGATGGTGACGAGTCTGCTTAGAGACTGGAGGTAGAACAGCTGGCTGTCTGGTGCAGTCTTAACAACCTGGAGTTCAACACACTCAAGACAGTGGAGATGACCGTGGACTTCAGGAGAAACCCCCCTGCTCTCCCCCCACTCACCATCATGAACAGCACTGTGACTGCAGTGGAGTCATTCAGGTTCCTGGGCACCACCATCTCCCAGGACCTGAAGTGGGACAACCACATCAAGTCCATTGTGAAAAATGCCCAGCAGAGGTTGTACTTCCTTCGCCAGCTGAGGAAGTTCAACCTACCACAGGAGCTGCTGAAACAGTTCTACTCTGCCATCATCGAATCCATCCTTTGCACTTCAATTACCATCTGGTTCAGTTCAGCTACCAAATCTGACCTCAGAAGACTACAGAGGGTAGTCCGGTCTGCTGAGCGAATCATTGGTACAACCCTCCCCACTCTCCAAGAAATGGGAACGTTTAGCGGAAGTTCTACCCGGAAGACTCTAATGCACGTCATTGCTCATTTTCTAACCAATCATTACACGTCACCTGAGTATATAAGTTCTGTTCGCAGATACCATCGCCGGTGTTCACCCCCATCCTCCCCACCACCACCAGGTCGGTCCCTGTCCATACATCGGGGGCAGGCTCCGCCCCTGCCTTCATCTTTAGGCAGGATCTGCAAACGACCAGACACAGGAACAGTTTCTTCCCTCAAGCAATCCATCTCATGAACAATTGACAAACACAGAACACACAACACTATTACACATTATTTATTTAAAACACTTATTTATACCTCAATTTGCACACATAACTGTGCATACAATTGTCTATAATATATATTGTTTTTTGCTTTTTTTGCACTTTGTCTATTTTGTAAATTTGTATATTACACTGCGCTGTCACTCCGTTGCACTGTGGAGCTTCTGTCACTAAAACAAATTCCTAGTATGTGTAAACAACATACCTGGCAATAAAGCTCTTTCTGATTCTGATATAGTCAATAGTCATGTAGTCATTATTATATGAATTGACAATTAATATAAAATGTTGCATTTAAATTAATGTAAATATATACATATAAATACAAGCTATAATATAGAACACTTTACTATGTTTTCTTTAGAGCTCTTTGTGAACCTATATAAATGATTTAAATTCAGTTGATTCACTTGCATTAATATAGTCAGATATTTACATTCAGCTGCCTTCTCAAACTTTCACTGCAGCAGCAGTATTTATTCTTGCAATTTACAATTTACATTTACAATGTGTTTAAAATCATGTTATTTTTCATGATGATCTCTTAAACGATCATAGGTAACCTGGTCAATTAATTCTAAAACTGAATGTATCATTTCTGCATTGACTACGATAGTGTTGCATAGGAGATAGTTACAGAAACCAGGTGGATTTGATATGCAGTGATTTATTCACATACTTATCTTGTTTATTTACATAACTACATAATTGCACAATACTATAAGATGAATGTTTTAAATATAGCTTTAAAAACAAAATTATAGATCAGGGATAGGCAACATCAGTTCTGGAGTGCCGCTGTCCTGCAGAGTTTAGCTCCAACCCTGATTAAAAAAACTCACTTGTCTGTAGTAGTACAGTTTTTTTCAAACATACTTTTGTCCTGTCTGTAGTCCCATTTTCAAAACTCTAAACACATTTAGCAGAACATCTGTCTGTTGTGACCATACCATTATCACAATTTATGTCGTTTTCACACAAAATGCAGTCAATTAACACATTTCTAAAGTGCTTAAATTTTCTTTTCATACAAGCTTACCCTATACCAAAATCATGGATCTTTCTCATGTTATTTGCAAATGCTTAAACACAGCAAGTCAGAAATTAAGACCTACAGTTTTTTTTCAATTGCTAACATACATTTGTCCAATCTGTAGGCACATTTTCAAAACTCTAAACACATTTAGCAGAACATCTGTCTGCTGTGACCATACTATTAACACAATTCATGTGTTTTTCCACACAAAATACAGTCAATTAACACATTTCTAAAATGCTTACATTTTCTTTTCATATAAGCTTACCCCATACCAAAATCATGGATCTTTCTCACCTTATTTGCAAATGCTTAAACACAGCAAGTCAGAAATGAAGACCCAATGTTCCAATCATTAAATATAGTATAAAACCTATACTTTTGCATCAACAGCAGCTCAAAAGTATAGAAAAAAAAAATATACAAGACAAATACTGAAACAATTGATAAGCATTTTTAATTAGCAGATCACTGAAATATTGAGAAATAGCAGATTCCAGTCTCAGTTGGAAGCATAGTCAGGGTTTGAACTTCTTTCTATTACATGGACATACACAGTAAAATAGGACTCTTTGAATCGGATTTGTTCAATGTGGATGAAAAACAACAGAGAGAAAATAACATCTGGGTAAGGGAGAGGAACAGATGAAGGAGGAATGGAGAAGTTGGATCAGGACAAGGGAGAAGAAGAGGTATGGGAGAGGAGGAAGAATGTGTGCTGGATTGTGCATCTCTGTTTTTTTCCACTTACACGTGGAACCTATGAAATTATTTCTGCCATGAATAGAAAATAAAAAAGGTAATTGTGTCTTTTTATCTCACAATTCTGACTTTTTAAACTCAATTCCTATAGTTTATATGTCACAATTCTGAGGAAAAAAAAGTCAGAATTGTGAGATGTAAACTCACAATTGCAAAATAAATTTAAAAAAATAAATAAAAAATAGAATTGTGAGATAAAAAGTTACAATTACCCTTTATACTTTTTTATTCTGTGGCAGAAAAAAAAAAGCTTCAACAGTAACCAAAGGCCATGTATGTTGTTGTTGATCAATGGCAGCAATTTCATGTTTTCATTTCAGTACAAGCTTCATGTAAAGCTTTTACTATGGCTTGCATGCATTATACTATTACTGCAGTAAAAGGAAACTGAATTATAAAAACAATGGATTTCATGTTTTCTCCAGGTAGAACAGAAACATGTCAAGTAATGCAGTTTTCATAATGCCATCAACTGTTAGTATTTTGACAGTCATTGCACTATGATTGACTATTTGTTCATGGTGGATAGAAAACTAGTGCGATGTTTTGACAGAACGACTATTTTGAATCAAGTTTGTTGTGTTTTGATAGTTAGTATGTGTTGAGAAAGGTTTTTAGCATTTTGAAATGTAGAGTTTGTGTTTATTTAACAAAATATGTGTAGTACAAACAATGTTCGTTAGTGTAGGAAGGAAGGGGACAGGGTCGGCGGTTAACTGCTGACTGAGCTTTATTTCAAAATTCAGAAATGTAAAACAAAAACTGTGCAAGGCACAAAACAAAATAAACCATAAAGGGCTTCACTCCAGTCACGGCATTTACGATCCACAAAGGGCTTTACTCCAGTCACGGCATATACAATCCACAAAGGGCTTCACTCTGGTCACGGCATATACAATCTACAAAGGTAGACCTCTCTCTCCCCGACTCCTGCTTCTCGCGGCGTTTTAACCTGTCTCCGCGCCAATTACTGAAACGAGAAACAGGTGTTCGTGATTTACATTTAACTCGCTAACTCACCAAAGATCTCCCGATGCTCTCTCCCGCTGCAGACCTCGCTGAACCACGCCCCCCTCGCCACATACCCCCACCGCCCGACTCAGGCCGGGGAGCCGTCCGTCTTGGGAACCAAAACTATCGGGCTCGCCCAGTTACTGCTGGACTCTTCTATTACTCCCATTTCAAGCATAGCCTCTAATTCTGCCTGAACTACCTTTTTCTTGTGTTCAGGCAATCTATACGGCCGGCTGCGAACCACCACGCCCGGCTCTGTCTCGATGTGGTGCTGAATGAGGTTTGTACGGCCCGGTAGGGGAGAAAACACGTCTGCAAATTCTGCTTGTAACTTGGATAAATCAGTGAGCTGTGAGGGCGAGAGGTGATCTCCCCCCGGGGCCAGAGCGAGGGATTGTTTTCTGATATTCGCCTCTGGCCCGAGATCATCCTCTCCGCCAATCACCGTCGCCAGCATCACTGACTCTGCCTCATTCCATTTTTTAAGGAGATTGAGGTGGTAAATCTGACGTGCTCCTCTTCTATCGGAACGCACAACCTCATAATCGAGCTCACCGACTTGCCGTGTCACCACAAATGGTCCTTGCCACTTTGCAAGTAATTTCGAGCTTGAATTGGGAAATAATACAAGCACTTTATCTCCCGGTGCAAATTTGCGTAAGTTAGCTCGTCTGTGATACAGTTGGCTCTGTCTGTGCTGGGCTTGTAACAAATTCTCCATAGACAGCCGCCGCACTGCAAATAACAGAGGTTCCAACCACTTATCCCAATTTTTGGCGTCCTCTTGAACGAATTTACGAATCATGGATTTAAGCGTGCGATTAAACCGTTCGACCAGCCCGTCCGTTTGTGGGTGAAAGACGCTGGTACGCACAGATTTAATGCCCAACAATTCGTAAAGTTCGCGTAACGTGCGTGACATAAACGCCGTGCCTTGATCAGTGAGGATTTCTTTCGGAATCCCCACTCGGGAGATTAAACTAAACAGTGCATCCGCAACACTCTTAGTGGAAATGTTGCGGAGTGGCACTGCTTCAGGATATCGTGTTGCATAATCCACAATGACTAATGCAAAGCGATGCCCTCTTGCTGATCGCTCTAATGGCCCGATGAGGTCCATACCAATTCTGTCGAAGGGGACCTGCATTAATGGAAGGGGGCGCAACGGCGCTTTTGGGGTGGCCGGTGGGTTAACCAACTGACATTCTCGACAAGACGCGCACCACCTGCGCACATTCTCGTGAATGCCCGGCCAAAAGAATCGGGTCATGAGACGATTTAGAGTGGCCGTTTGTCCTAGATGCCCAGCCATCGGGTTAGAATGAGCCGCGTGGAAAAGCATTTCCCTGCGGCTCTTTGGAACTAATAATTAGGTCGTATCTTCTTTTGTTTGAGTGTCTTGGGTCACTCGATACAACCTATCTTTTATGATCGCAAAATACGGATAAGAAAGTGGGCGTCCAGGCTAGAGAGGCTGACCATCAATAGTGCTGACCTTTTCAAACGCGTTTTTTAGCGTCTCATCATGAGACTGCTCCAGGGGAAAGTCATCGCGATTTGAAAGAATAAGTCTTCCAATTTCGCTCTGTTCCCCTGAAGCTGAACTCACTGGTCCCTGATCAGTCTCTCCTGCCTGTACTGGCACCTCCTTATCCCGCGATTTTTTCTCCCAAGAGGCATCCGAGCATAAACACCCCAATAATTTGTTAAATGCAGGCCAATTTGTACCCAAAATTATCGGATGCCGGAGGTGCGGATTAACTGCCACCTCCACGCTATGCTTTTGACCCCTAAATTGAATAATGACGGGCACTAACGGATATTCCACCACATCCCCGTGCACACACCTCACCTTAACCAAGCGGCCTGCATCCAATGCCCCAGACGAAATCAGGCTTTGATGCACCGAGGTTTGGTTACATCCTGAGTCCACCAAAGCCTGATACGTACCCCCCTTCGATGGCTGAGTCCAGCGACGTGGGGCGGTGGCACTGGACCCACTCGGCGGTTTTCTTGGGGAGCCGAGTGATAAACTGCTCCAGTACCACGCGATCGATAACCAGGTCCACGTCGCTTCCCTCAGCCAGTAGCCATTTGCGGCACGAGTCCCGGAGCTGTTGGGCCAACACGAAGGGCCGGCCGGACTCGCCTAGGTCCAGAGAACGGAAGCGTTGACGGTGCTGCTCGGGGGTCCGGCCGACTCGCTGGACGATGGCCCGCCGAAGATCGTCAAAGACCAGGAGGTTCTCTGCTGGCAGCTGCTGCGCCGCCACCTGCGACTCCCCCGAGAGGAGTGGGACCAACCTCATGGACCATTGGTCCCGCGGCCAGCCACTTGCCTCGGCTGACCGCTCGAACAAGTCGAGGAAGGCCTCGGGGTCGTCACATGGCCCCATTTTGTTCAGCGGCAGGTGGGTAGGCGCAGCCGGCTGCCCGATGGTCTCCTGGCGAACCTCCCGGTCAATCCAGCTCCGGAACCTCTCGCGGTCCTCCTGCTGGGCCTGCACGATGGCTTGAAAGCGGCATTCTTGGTCGGTGCGCAGGTCCAGCAGGGCCTGATGTTGCTCCTGATGCAGGACCGCGAGGGAGGCGATGACTTCCGCAAATGTCGAAGGGGAGGATGAAGTTTGCATGGCAGCGGCCACCCAGCTTCCTTCCCGGGTTTCGGCACCAGTGTAGTACAAACAATGTTCGTTAGTGTAGGAAGGAAGGGGACAGGGTCGGCGGTTAACTGCTGACTGAGCTTTATTTCAAAATTCAGAAATGTAAAACAAAAACTGTGCAAGGCACAAAACAAAATAAACCACAAAGGGCTTCACTCCAGTCACCGCATATACAATCCACAAAGGGCTTCACTCTGGTCACGGCATATACAATCCAGGCTTCACTCCAACTTGTCGTGCACCAGCGGCTTAGTCAGCAGTCCCCCTCTCTCTCCCCGACTCCTGCTTCTCGCGGCGTTTTAACCTGTCTCCGCGTCAATTACTGAAACGAGAAACAGGTGTTCGTGATTTACATTTAACTCGCTCACTCACCAAAGATCTCCCGATGCTCTCTTCCGCTGCAGACCTCGCTGAACCACGCCCCCCTCGCCACAATATGGTTTTGGGCAGAAAATTAACTATTTGGCTACATCATGTGTGATGTATGTGTGTTGCTGTGTTAAGAGTTTAGAAAAAGTACTTTAAGTATTGCCAAACGCTTGTTAGCAATTGAAAAAAACTTTAATATGTACGCCCCCAATATTTGCATATGCCAGCCCATGTTCAAGGTATTACACAAGGGCAGCCAAGAGCCGTCGCTATTTTCATTTTTAAACACTTGCGGTCTGGTTTAATTCATTAATTCATTACACACAAGTGTGTAATGTTAATTTTAGCCATGGAGCACAGCCTCAAACTCATTCAGAATCAAATGTAAACATTTATCACATGGTCTATGATGGTGGCATTTCATCAGTGACAACAGCTCTCACTCTCCTTTGAGTAGCACCACGCATTCTCCTCTCCCCCTACCTCTCCTTCTCCCTTGTCTTGGTCCAACTAATCCTCTCCCTCGACCAACTAGTCTTCTCCCTTGACCAACTAGTCCTCTCCCTCGACCAACTATTCATCTCCTTCGTCCAGACATTTTCGTTCTTTTTCTGCTCCTCTGTGTTGTTCTGTGTTGAACAAAACTAACACAAAGAGTGCTTTTTAATTGAATGTCCATGTAATAGACAGACTTCAACACCTGGCTATGATCTGATTGAGATTGGAATCAGCAATTTCTCAGTGATTAGTAATTTAAAAAAAAAAACATTTTTTTCAATACTTTTGAGCTGCAGTCGTAGAATCTTTATACTTTATTTATGATTTGGAACATTAGATCTTCATTTCTGACTTGCTGTGTTTAAGCATTTGCAAATAAGATGAGAAAGATCCATGATTTTGGTATGGGGTAAGCTTAAATTTTCTTTTCATATAATAAATGTGTTAATTGACTGCATTTTGTGTGAAAACGACATGAATTGTGTTAATAGTATGGTCACAACAGACGGATGTTCTGCTAAATGTGTTTAGAGTTTTGAAAATGTGAATGGATAAAAGTATGTTAGCAACTGAAAAAAACTGTAACTCGTTCCTAAAATGCTTACATTTTTTAATTTCAGCTTACCCCATACCAAAATCATGAATCTTTCTCATCTTATTTGCAAATGCTTAAACACAGCAAGTCAGAAATGAAGACCCAATGTTCCAATCATTACAGTTTTTTTCAGTCACTAACAAGCGTTTGTCCAAGCAGTTGTCACATTTTCAAAACTCTAAACACAATTAGCACAGCATCGGTCTATTGTGGCCATACCATTCACACATTTCATGTCGTTTTCACACAATATGGAGTCATTGAACACATTTCCACAATGCTTACATTTTCTTAACAGACAAGCTATACCTCCCAACAAAATTATGGATTGTTTTTGTAGTATTTACGAATGTTAACACACAACATCCCACAATAGCAAAAACAATATTCCAAACCTTAGATACAGTATAAAAACCTCTGCTTCTGCAATGATATCAGTTCAAAAACAATATATCTTAGCTGATAATAAACAAACAATTGATTAATTGACACACAGCTGATTTATGTTGTGTAAATTGGGCCAACCACAGCTGATTCCAGTCTGGCTTAGACTCAATGGCAGGGGTTATTTTTTTCTATTATATTGACACTTATACAATAAAAGGAGGACTTTGAGGAGTGATGTTTTTGGAAACAGAAACAGAAAAAGACAAACACTGTAATGTCTGGACGAGGAAGAGTAAGAGCAAGGGGCCCAGGGAGAAGAGCAGGCCCAGTGAGAGATGCACTGAGAGGAGCAGGAGCAGTGAGAGGAGCAGTGAGAGGTGCAGGACCAGTGAGAGGTGCAGGAGCAGTGAGAGGAGCAGTGAGAGGAGCAGGAGCAGTGAGAGATGCAGTGAGAGGTGCAGGAGCAGTGAGAGATGCAGTGAGAGGTGCAGGAGCAGTGAGAGATGCAGTGAGAGGTGCAGGAGCAGTGAGAGATGCAGTGAGAGGTGCAGGAGCAGTGAGAGATGCAGTGAGAGGTGCAGGGCCAGTGAGAGATGCAGTGAGAGGAGCAGGAGCAGTGATAGGTGCAGGGACAGGTGCAGGAGCAGTGAGAGATGCAGGGAGAGGTGCAGGACCAGTGAGAGATGCAGTGAGAGGTGCAGGAGCAGTGAGAGGAGCAATGAGAGGTGCAGGAGCAGTGAGAGATGCAGGGAGAGGTGCAGGACCAGTGAGATCTGCATCTCTCACTGCTCCTGCTCCTCTCACTGCTCCTCTCACTGCTCCTGCACATCTCACTGCATCTCTCACTGCTCCTGCACCTCTCACTGCATCTCTCACTGCTCCTGCACCTCTCACTGCATCTCTCACTGCTCCTGCACCTCTCACTGCATCTCTCACTGGGCCTGCACCTCTCCCTGCATCTCTCACTGTTCCTGCACCTCTCACTGCATCTCTCACTGGTCCTGCACCTCTCCCTGCACCTATCACTGCTCCTGCACCTCTCACTGCATCTCTCACTGGTCCTGCACCTCTCCCTGCACCTATCACTGGTCCTGCACCTCTCCCTGCATCTCTCACTGCTCCTGCACCTCTCCTTGCACCTATCACTGCTCCTGCACCTCTCACTGCATCTCTCACTGGTCCTGCACCTCTCACTGCTCCTCTCACTGCTCCTGCACCTCTCAGTGCATCTCTCACTGGGCCTGCACCTCTCAGTGCATCTCTCACTGGGCCTGCACCTCTCCCTGCATCTCTCACTGCTCATGTTTTCACCCTCCTGATCCTGCTCTGGAACCAGGCGCTGGTGGAGATCATTGAGAAAGGCAAGGAGGCGCTCGGTATTATAGGGTCCAACCTGACATCTGTGAAGGAGTAATCCTGCATTTGCAATTGCTGCACACATGGTAATGTTTGCCCCTCTCTGTCCTGGCACATCAACTGTGGCCCTTCTTCCAATTACATTTCGTCCACGTCGACGCCTTTTGGCCAGATTGAATCCTGCCTCATCTATGTATATGAATTCATGAGGGGCCTGGTTGGCCTCCAATTCCATAACTCTCTGAAACAAAGTTTATGTAAATCATGTCATTACTATATACCATACTGTACTGTAACCTATTACTGTATAGGTTACCTACTTGCAAAGTGCAAAGCTTATAGAACTGGACATTGAATTGAATATACACTATACCTGGACATATTGTTGTCGTAGCTCCTTGACTCTCTCACTGTTCCTCTCAAAGGGAACAGTGTAGAGCTGCTTCATCCGCACTCTGTGTTTGGACAATGTCCGCGTAATCGTTGTGAGGCTGATGCTATCGATATTGTCAAATATCTCATGGTCCTCTACAATTCTAGTTTGAATTTCATGCAGTTTTATTGCATTATTTGCAACAACCATTTCTACAATGGCAAGCTCTTGATCATTATTTAGGAGCTTTCCTCTTCCCCCAGAGGGTGGAAGACGTTGCATTCTTTAGAGGGACAAAAAATTTGACATATGCATTACTGTATGACCCTATTGACATGTCAAGTGAGAATAGAAACAATCCATGTAAAATGCAATACTTACCTGTTGGTTTGTTGAAAGATGCATATAATGGAGGCAACCGTTGACCGCCTCAAATTGGGCTGCACTCTTTCACCAGCCTCTCTTAGTGAAAGACCATGGTTGATTACATGGTCAATGATAGTGGCACAAATTTCATCACTGACTACTGTTCTTGCAGCCCTTGGAATGCCACCACCACGCATTCTTACACCACTACCTTGCCCTCTCCTTAACCCTCTGGAGTCTGAGGCTGATTTGGGGCCTGGAGAAGTTTTGACATGCTCTGACATTTGTGCTTTTTTCAGTTCTTCATAAACATATTAATGGAAAAAGTGTCATTACACTGTATTCAGCACAAACTAGGCTACAATAATATGTGAGGAACATGTATGTACATGTTTGTGTTTTTGAAGGAATAACATTTATGCGTGGTTATTGAAAAAACAAAAAACTTAAGTCACTGAAATAAGGCCAAAAAAAGTATAGTAAATCTGTGTTCACAAGACTTTTGGGTATTGGAGGTTGTAGACTAGAATTTTTGCTTCAGAATTATGTAAAAATTATGCTGCCTACTCCTTCATATAAAACAATATATTGATTTAGTTTTTGTAAGACACTTTTTGCCAAGGAACACAGTATGCGAGGAGGCGTGAATCACCACTGAAAATGGGCCATTCTCACCTGAGAAGACAAAAGAATTGGATAGTAATGAGCTGAAATGACTTGCATATTAATGAGGCATTTCAGTCAGGTAGGCTGTGAAAAAAAACCTTCTGTGATGTCTCAAGCTCATTATGATATATGAAACATACAGAAAAATATTATTACAATATAAAGTAATGGTTTTATATTATACTTTAAAATATAATGTATTTCTGTGATGCAAAGAGTCTGAATATAGGCTTTTAGTTTAAAAGCATGCACATTTGGAGAAATATTGGATTCTCATATGCTTATGTCAATTTTCTATACAGAGGAGTTATTTTTATTTAATATTCACTGTCATTACTATGAGCGCTGGTGTTTTCAATTCATCCTTGAAGTCGGAGGGCGCTCTATGCATTTTTAGTCCACAAATTCATCTAAAAGAAGAAGAGGCTATTCCATGAATGGAGTTTCCAATTCATACAGCAGCAGGAGGGCGCTAAAGAAACAAAAACTCATCTAAAATTCATCCATAGAAGAAAAGTAAACAGGAACTAACTGTATGTCTTCTAGAGATCGCTAACCATGACTTTTACATCCAGATAAACACTTTTCAAGACAATAAATACACGATTGAGACGATGAATGCATGTATTGCCTCTGAATTTGCGTCTGAATAGCGCTGGCTCCGTGGGCGTGGCCGCATTAGCGGATAATGAGCTGAATCACAGTCTTCTGACATGGCTCTCTTTTCATACAGATTACATAAACACAGAAGGTTTGTTTTCGATTTGACTTACATGATTTAAAACCTGACATCTTAACGTTTTTTTACACATAAGTTTAATTTTTCTGTGATTAGTATTCACTAAGTTACAGTTCATTTTCTGAGAATTATCAGATTGGATTTCGTTCAGAGGGAGAGGAGAGATCACGCATCATGTTAGTTTTCTTTATTTTACAAAAAGCACAACATTTTGTTTTTACTTTGAGTGTATATAAATAAAAGAAGACATTCTATAGTTTCAATTGATATATTACTTATGTCTCTATGACAAAAAATGACGGAGTATTTGAAGTCTGTTTTGCTGCAATGTGAAAAAAAAACTGCAAAACGCGCCGGCGCGTTTTTAGACCTCAGAGTGTTAACTCTGCTCCTCTCACTGCTCCTGCACCTCTCCCTGCACCTATCACTGGTCCTGCACCTCTCCCTGCATCTCTCACTGGTCCTGCACCTCTCCCTGCACCTATCACTGGTCCTGCACCTCTCCCTGCATCTCTCACTGGTCCTGCACCTCTCCCTGCATCTCTCACTGGTCCTATCACTGCTCCTGCACCTCTCACTGCATCTCTCACTGGTCCTGCACCTCTCACTGCTCCTCTCACTGCTCCCGCACCTCTCAGTGCATCTCTCACTGGGCCTGCACCTCTCCCTGCATCTCTCACTGCTCCTGCACCTCTCACTGCATCTCTCACTGGTCCTGCACCTCCCCCTGCACCTATCACTGCTCCTGCACCTCTCACTGCATCTCTCACTGGTCCTGCACCTCTCACTGCTCCTCTCACTGCTCCTGCACCTCTCAGTGCATCTCTCACTGGGCCTGCACCTCTCAGTGCATCTCTCACTGGGCCTGCACCTCTCCCTGCATCTCTCACTGCTCCTGCACCTCTCACTGCATCTCTCACTGCTCCTGCACCTCTCCCTGCACCTATCACTGGTCCTGCACCTCTCCCTGCATCTCTCACTGGTCCTGCACCTCTCCCTGCATCTCTCACTGGTCCTATCACTGCTCCTGCACCTCTCCCTGCATCTCTCACTGCTCCTGCACCTCTCACTGCATCTCTCACTGGTCCTGCACCTCTCCCTGCACCTATCACTGCTCCTGCACCTCTCACTGCATCTCTCACTGGTCCTGCACCTCTCCCTGCACCTATCACTGGTCCTGCACCTCTCCCTGCATCTCTCACTGCTCCTGCACCTCTCCCTGCACCTATCACTGCTCCTGCACCTCTCCCTGCACCTATCACTGCTCCTGCACCTCTCACTGCATCTCTCACTGGTCCTGCACCTCTCACTGCTCCTGCACCTCTCAGTGCATCTCTCACTGGTCCTGCACCTCTCACTGCTCCTCTCACTGGTCCTGCACCTCTCAGTGCATCTCTCACTGGTCCTGCACCTCTCACTGCTCCTCTCACTGCTCCTGCACCTCTCAGTGCATCTCTCACTGGTCCTGCACCTCTCACTGCTCATCTCACTGCTCCTGCACCTCTCAGTGCATCTCTCACTGGGCCTGCACCTCTCCCTGCATCTCTCACTGCTCCTGCACCTCTCACTGCATCTCTCACTGGTCCTGCACCTCTCCCTGCACCTATCACTGCTCCTGCACCTCTCACTGCATCTCTCACTGGTCCTATAACAACATGGTTTGAAGTCCACCCAAGGCTGATATGTGTCTTCCTTCCACCCTATTCACCTTTCCTCAACCCCATAGAGGAGTTCTTTTCTGCATGGAGGTGGAAGGTTTATGACTATCAGCCACATGACCAGATGTCCCTCCTTGAAGCCATGGATGCTGGCTGCAGGGACATCACCGTTCATGATTGCCAAGGGTGGATCCGACATACCAAGCGGTTTCATCCTAGGTGCATCGCCTTGGATAATATCAGATGTGATGTTGATGAAAACATGTGGCCTAACCCTGAAGATCGCAGAGATTAGATACAGTAATTTTGTGATTTATTATTTTTTTTTTTAGTTCCCCCCTTTTTATCTGGGCTTTTTGCTGTTGTTTTTTTGTTCAGAATGCTCTTATGTGTTTCATGGATATTTTGTTCACTGTAAGCAATACTGTAAAACCTTTTCTGTTCTATCATACCGTGTTTCTACTGTACCTTCTGCAGTAAACAGTTAAGGAAAAAAAATTGCTTTTTACTGGAATGCTTTTGAATGTGAACATTACTGTACATTTGGACATACAGTACCTAACCAAGAAATTTAGTGTAAAACGGTGGATGTTTTGCATGCAAATACCTGTAAAACTGAAACCTAAAAGTCTATGCAGTTTTTGTAATGTCAACAATAGCCAGTATTTTGAAACCTGGTGTACTTTGATTGACTGCATGTACCTTGTGAGGTGAAAACAAGTGTTATTCTTTGACAGAATAATTTAATTTTGAGTCAGATTTCCAGTGTTTTGGTAAAGTTAGTGTGTGCAGAGAAAGATGTGTTCTATTTTGAAATGAAGATTTAGTATATATTTAACAAAATGTATTATTGAGAAGAAAATTATCCATTTGGCCAATTGTGTTTTGTAGGTGTGAGTCTGTGTTAAGAGTTTAGAAAAAGTATCTGATGTATGGTTTAGTGTTTATTAGCGATTGAAAAAAACTGTAAATATAGTATAAAACCTATTCTTTTGCAACAACAGCAGATTAATAGTATTGAAAAAAATATATAAAACAAATACCGAAACAATTGATAAGCATTTTTAATTAACAGATCACTGAAATATTGAGAAATAGCAGATTCCAATCTCAGTTGGAGGCATAGTCAGGTGTTCAATTTCTTTCCATTACATGGACACACAGTAAAATAGGACTCTTTGAATCGGATTTGTTCAGTGTGTATGAAGAACAACACAGAAGGAGCAAAAAAAAAAAAAAAAGGGAAGAGAAGAGAAATAGAAGGAGAAGGAGAAGAGGAGAAGTTAGATCAGGATAAGGGAAAAGAAGAGGTATAGGAGAGGGAGAAAGAATGTGTGCTGGACTGTGCACTCACACTCAACCAAAAATGTAGAATGGCTTACATGTAAACATTCTAATATTAATGCAGTAAAAGGAAAATGAATTATACAAAACAATGGATTTCATATTTTCTCCCGGTAGAACCGAAACACTACAAGTAATGCAGTTTTAGTAATGTCATCAACTGTTATGGCAGTCATTGTACTTTGATTGATTGTATGTTCATGTTGGATAGAACTAGTGTTAGTGCTTGACAGAATGACTCGATTTTGAATCAGGTTCGCTGTGTTTTGATAGAGTTGGTATATGCTGAAAAAGGTTTTTAGCATTTTGAAATGTAGAGTTTGTGTTTATTTAACAAAATATGGTTTGGGGCAGAAAATTAACTATTTGGCTAATTGTGTGATGTATGTGTGTTGCTGTGTTAAGAGTTTAGAAAAAGTACTTTAAGTATTGGTAAATGCTTGTTAGCAATTGAAAAAAAAAAAACTAATTAGCAGATCACTTAAATATTGAGAAATAGCAGATTCCAATCTCAGTTGGAGGCATAGTGAGGTGTTGAATTTATTTCCGTTACATGGACATGCAGTAAAATAGGACTCTGAATCGGATTTGTTCAATGTGTATGAAGAACAACACAGAGGAGCAGAGAAAAAATAATATCTGGGTAATGGAGAAGAATAAATGAAGGAGGAGAGGAGAAGAAGTTGGATCAGGACAAGGGAGAAGAAGAGGTATGGGAGGGGAGGAAGAATGTGTGCTGGATTGTGCATCTCTATGGTTTTCCCCCTTACACATGTGGAACCTATGAAAGCTTATTTCTGCCATGAATAGAAAATAAAAAAGGTAATTGTGACTTTATCTCACAATTCTGACTTTTTTCTCTCAATTCCTAGTTTATATTTTACAATTCTGAGGGAAAAAAAGTCAGAATTGTGAGATGTAAACTCACAATTGCAAAATAAAAAATATTTTTGATAAAAAGTCACATTTACCTTTTATGCTTTTCTATTCTGTGGTGGAAAAAAGCTTTCCTAATAACCAAAGACATTGTATTTTGGATTTGTTGTGGATCAATGGCAGCAATTTCATGTTTTCATTTCAGTAAAAGCTTCATTCCACCATTTGAACGTGAAATAAAATGATTAAAGGCAAGACGGAGTTACGTTAGCCTGGCGTGCTAAAAATATAAGCGGGAGAATGTTATCATTGCAAAGTGGTCAGGCTAACGTCTTGTGTTTATTCCACAAGACGTATGGATAAGCTGTTTGATTTATAATTGTTAGGTTATTTTCACAAATTTCACTTAACCTGCTGTGGATAAACAAAGCTTTTCCTCAATAAATTGTGTGTTTCCCAACTGAATGGTCAGCGTATGAGGCGGCTGCTGCTCGCGCTGGGAGCTTTAGCTAGTCTGGGTAAACCCAGCCTGATCTGCCGGCGATTTGATTTCGCTCGGCAACTCAGTCTGGAAACCCGTACATTCAATTCTGCTGCATCTCTTACATTTTTGTGGGAACCAATCACAGACTGGCTTAGCCACCTTGCTCGCTATTGGCGGGTATAACACGATGACGATAGAGAAGCGACGGCAACCCTTTACAGTATTCAAAAATTTAATGCTAGAAATCCACCAAAGTTTATTTAGATTGTGGAGGCTTCAGATAGATGTGAGATTCTGCTGGGTACCTGCTCATGTAAATATTAAAGGGAATGAAGAAGCAGACAAAATAGCAAAGAAATCAACCAGGATAAATGTTATTATAAATATTCCATTTGGCAAAGGAGAAGCTAAAGCAATAATTAAAAGAGAAATGATGAAGAAATGGCAGGACATATGGGACATGGATAATAGTGGAAGAAAATATAGTATACAGAAATGTATTAACGCACAAGGTATTAACAGAAGGAAACAAAGGGAGGAGTCTGTTTTAACCAGACTGAGGTTTGACCATACAGGGTTAAATAAAACATTGTTTTTATTAGGTAAATGTAAATCAGATGAATGTATGGAATGTAAAATCACAGAAAATGCAGAACATATACTGTTACATTGCAGAAAATATAGGGAAGAGAGGAATAGATTAAAGCAAAAGATAATTCAGATTGGAAGGAAATGGAACCTTGAAGGTGTATTGGGAACAACAGGAGAAGGGGTTAACAAAACACAGGATGCTGTTGTGGAATACTTAAAGGATATAGGGTTGTATGATAGGATTTAATTTTATTTGATTTTTATTTATTTATTTATTTTTTTTTAATTATTTTGTAAAGTAGATTCATATCCATGCTACATACTCCGATACAGTAGGTGGCGGTATGCACCTGATAAGCCATGGTTGCAATCTGCCATAAAACTAAGAAGAAGAAGAAGCGACAGCAAGCAGTTTTCAAACTCAATCTGATCTACCCGTCACTCACAGTGTTGCCGATTGTGTTAAGCATTTACTTTATCTGAGAGAAATGTAGTAGAGTGTTGATCCGACAGTCTCTTCATAGGAGGATTACAAACGGCGAAAGCCAATTGATGACACACGACGATTCTCTGCTGTTATTTTGGTGGTTTGCTTCACGATGTGAGTACAGGACTCCTTTACTTCAATGCCCCTTGTTGGTAGACAATATTTTTATTATTTGCTCTATATGTTTCGTCTCCTGCTTCTTGAATCTCGCGCCGCCTGAGCTGACTGGAATTATTTTGGTTGTCATGACAATGACGTAGTTTAGGGCGGCTCCGCGTTCATTTACACTGAACCAGAACAGTATCAGAGTCGCATTTTAACCTCTCGATGATGCTGAATGACTTCTTTAGTTTAGCAAACAAATCGCTCGACTGGGTTAAATACCACTCACTTTCATGTTTTTGGCACAACCTGCAAAAATCGTTCGATGCCATTGCTGCTTCTGCAAACCGCTGATCAATGCTACAAACCAATACAAACTAACCCTGCGTCTCAATCAGCTCCCTAGTTCCCTAGGTCGTGAATCAGTATATCATGAAAGTGAATATGGCTGATTCCCTGATCAGTGTCCTGACTACTGAACTAGGGTGCTGATTGAGCAGCAGGGACACACTGGAGTTTTCGCATTGCTCTGCAAAGTACGTCACCCGGATTGTTGATCTGATTGGTTGAAGGACTATCCAATTGCGTACATAATGCTCGTTGATCACGCCTCTTGTGCAGCAGAAAATCCATACAGATTCTCCAGACCAATGTTCAATTTTAAATTGAGCTTGGTCTGGTGATAGCCAGACTAAGCTTTAGCTTCAATTTTGATCAAATTATTTTCTAATCGGTTGCATATTATGTCGTGGATATATCCCTTGAATGCATACTGCAGTCCCTTTTGGCTTGCTCTCTCAGATATTTCACCTGTTCACCAAAAATGACTAATTATCTCCTTGAAAATGTCTGACACCGGTGCTTACATACTGTAAATGACTTGCCAGACGCGAAAGCTTGACAGGTGTAGCAACAGTAACTAAGGAGGGCTTAGCGAAGGGTCCATTCTGTTACTTTCTTCTTATTAATACTAAAAATATCTAACAGTAATATAACAGACGAGCCAGGCGCACATTGTGTGCTGTTGGCATGACGTTGTGAGGGCACTGCATACTGGCGGTTGCGTTTCGCGGTGTCAGGTCCAGTGTTAGGTGCATTAAAGGAGAATATTACAGTTATGGATCGTCAGACAGGCACAACTATGACAGGTTGTCATTAGGATGGTGAATCACGTTCCCACGAGTTTATATGTTGTGGCCGAGACAAAACGAAATGAACCGATCATGTCCTCTCCCGGTCACCGTACTAACTGTCCAATTACAGTATGCTGCGTCCAGGGCCGGCTCTAGCCCTTTGGTTGCCCTAGGCGAGATTGCCCTAGCTCCCCCCCTATATGTTACTTCGGTAAAGTTGGTTTTATATTCGCACATTCGGACATCCGTATTCAATAGCCTTGTTAATCACACTACATTGGACATTCGGTGGACATTCACAAGTAAATATGCCATTAAAACAATACTTGCCTATTTTGATCGACTGTGAAAAATGTTGTAAGTTGACAATCGTTGGTTTTCAATATCATGTCGCTGCTTAAAATTCGCAAACATTAATTTATTGCACATTTATTGGAAAGTCTGAATTTATCAGAAGTCTGAATGTGCAAATATAAAACCAACTTTACCTAAGTAACACCACTATCAGAGAGAGCAACTGTACTTTTCATAACTAGCATGCATACGTTATCCGAAATACTGGTCTTTTGACATTTACATCCATGTAGGTTATCAGTGAAGTTACGTTTGCTAGTAATATGTAGCAAACTAGCAAAGTAACTAGCTAGCTAGTGATAGCTTAGTGACAGCAATGAAACGTTCAAGGTGATGATGCACAATACTAAGCACATATATTTCATTTAACACACGTGTGTCCACCAGAACGTTTTTCCAGCTGCTAGCATACTTTTTCAATTGTTTTCAATGGGAACGCCGCGTTTTTTAAACGCCGAGAGCGTAACGAGGCGCTGAGCGTCTTTTTCACAGGTCGCCTCGAGTTGAAGAATGTTCAACTTTGAGTAAAACTGCGCTCATCACTGTCACTCTTTAGCCAGCCGTCCAATCAGAGTGGAGGGGCGGGACAAATACAACACCGACCAACTGTCACAACATTGCTGTACAAAGACATTAACAAGCAGAGAAAGGAACAAAACGGATGAGAAATTAATATTGCTGCTCTCCGAAAATACATAGCAAAGTAATTTCACATTGTGTCAACATTTTAAGTCTGAAACAAATTACCTGCAAAATCAGTTATAAGTAACAGTGCCGCAGATATTCCGTATCATAGCAACAAAGCGTCTCAACAGAAAAAAACGCTGCGCAGCTGAAGCGCTCTCAAGCGCTCACAGACGGGCGTTTTAAGCAGAGCGCCTAGCGTTTTCAGCTGGCTAAAAACGCTCTGGTGAACACACGGCCTAATGGCTGAGATGAGAACATTTACCTCTATACTGGGTTTTCCTTTTATCCTCTTGCTTTCTCCGTTTTCGTCCCTGTGCACCGGAGGGTTTATTAGACCGCTTAATTTTCTTCATCAACTGCGCACTTGCCTAACGTAACGTAACGCGCCCACGCCCCCCAACATATTTGTCGCCCTAGGCAACCGCCTAGTTCGCCTATAGCAATCGCCGGCCCTGGCTGCGTCCCAATTCGCCTACTTATACTACGTCCTAAAAGTATGTACTGTTTTTGTAAAGAAAAAGTACATACTTTTGAGTGTGTAGTAGAAGAGTATGCAAGTTTTGGGACATACTACCTCGTCATAACTGCGTCTTTAAAGTTACTCAACCTGTATTTGTTTAAACTACCCTGTCAATCATCTTGTCACAGTTAAAATCCTCCACATTGAATTAAATTTATTTTCCTACCGTTTTGGAGAGAAATAGTCGCACGTTGATCTGCCTGTCATGGGTCTTTCATGCAGAGAACTCTCCTCATCTTTGCATAATGATGCATTTAAAAGTTAATGACCAAACACATCGTCATTAAAAGTTCACAATGCTGTTGCAGATGAAATATAATGTGGATAACATTTAATAAATATCTCTTTGTCAGGTTAGACACTGCTTATTAATCATTCAAGCCCCTTTATCTCAACCGTCGTACCTAATTTTTAAAATTTATTGTTTTATTGTTTTATTAAACTATATTTAAAAACAGTAATTAAATAAACAACTTTAAATATGTCTATTAATTTGCCCATATAAAAAGTGATTTGTTTATATAAATTTTTATGTTTAAATTATTAAATCAATTAATTGATTCTTCGTTTTATTTTTATGTGTCACTCCTGGTCCTCCATATCAGATAAGCTGTCAGTCACAACTGTAAATTATGATGACACGCCCCGTTTCTATTGCATCAAATTGCTAGCTAAAATCAAACTTATCACAAAAAAGAACAACTGAATATATATCAGCTTGATAACAACTACCTTAAATGACCAAAACCATCTTTCGGAAAAATGTGACTAATCACGGAAAGTAGGGACACAAGTCGGTTCTGGGGCATTTTGAGTTATTCACAGATTATTAATAATAAAGGATAATGTGCATTGTTAATGTCAGTAATTTATATTTTCATTTATCTTTCCTGGTTTAGACCTCAGTTAGTGGTTAGACCTGGTTTGAGTCAAAGTATTAAAAAAATCCTGTACATTATTCATACATTTACTTTTGACTTAATAACGCACATTTTACGGCTACGGATACTTTATACTTTTACTTAAGTAGGAATTTAATCTGATACATTTACTATAACGTTAGTAAATCATTGTTAAGAATATTAAGTAGCACTTCCTCCACCACTGGCTAAAATTATTAGCATCACATTCAATTCAAGAATGCTAACAGGCAGGTTTACGTGGGCTAAGTCATTCACACCAGTCAATTCAAGCAATTGAAGTGTTATTCAAATTAATAGCAGATGCTAACATTACCATCTAAAAGCACGTTATAGTAATTAAATTAAAACGACAGTCCTGAGCTAGCTAATAACAATAGACACACGAGAAAACGTGTATGTGTTCTTAGAATGAACACAAAACGACAAACTTTGTTTATGGAAACTCACCCCATAAGAAACAGAAATGTATTCTTGCAGATCTCGTTGCCACCAATGAAATAAGTCGTTCGGGCACACTTTCTCTTTATCGGGGTCTTCTTTGTGGATGTAACCGTCTGTTTGCCTCTAAATGTCCAATAATTTGCCACTTTTTTCCCCAGCTAAAGAATCCAGCAGAGCCAGCGCTGCATACTAAGTAGCCACGCTTCCCTTGGAGGGTGGGGGCAATAACAAAAGAAACAAAAGCCGGCGTATCCGATTCCAGTAAGGAAACACGCCCCTACTGCGAGATAGAATCTCAGAAAAACAAGCCGATCTCAAACTTAAAATGTACACTTTTAAATATACCAATACTGCCATCTCAAACACGGAGAGGCTTCTTCGTGATCTCAACTAACAGATTCTGCAAAAAAACGAAAATCACCAATTTGGAAAAAAAAAAAAAGCTTCTTTCTCATTTTGCGCAAATGTTGTGCTGCCGACTTGTGTCCCTGGTTTCCGTGACGGGTCACAAATTTATTTGAAGCATAATTTATTTTTTTTGTATTTTCATTCATTCCTGTTCGTTTGCATGGAGAAGGCAAGGTTTGACACCCCTTTATAATGAAATAGAGATCGCGAGATGAATCCAATCCGTGGCACTTGGGTAAAATATATATATATATATATATATATGTGTACCAGATGTATATCTCTCAAATGTTCTCTCAAACTAATGAACACGTATCCAAAGTATAATTTTTCAAAATAGTGCAGCAGTTTTAGTTATATCCATGCAGTGCTGTCGGAGTTGTATATCCTCCTGGTATTGTCATTGTAGTAAATCTCAGGAACAAAACTTTTAACCAATGCCACGACGATCCAACAACGTGTGTCCCGCATGCGAGCACATGTACACAGACTGACATCTGTCTCGAGTATGCAGCAAGCCATATATTGTATAAAATAATCCAGAAAAAAGGCACAAATACGGCTGAGATGCCAAATTCAGTGGCTGAAATTAGCTGCTGAGGTAACATGACGGCTCACAGACAGCATACCTGGCATACCTGTCACTCAAGTGACCACGCCCTTAATTATGCAGAAATTTAAGGCTTAATATAATTTAAACAGATGAGCTATATAAAAAAAATTCACCCCCCTCAGAGTTGTCATGAAGGGCAAAATTCGCAGTATAGACCAAAACCACAATATGAACCAGACTGTAAACATGTTTTTTTCTGCTGTAAACTTGGCTAATTTAACATGATGGTCAATGAGATTCTGCTCACTTCTGCAGCCTGTCCCTAGCGGCCAGTCGATGAATTACAGTTTAATTCACTTCCGTATTGGCTTCACAAGAAACAGGGGGAGGTTGCCGCTTGGTAACACATACTATCACCAGTTATTTTCCACAGTAGAATCTGCATTTGAAAGCCTGGTCAGTCACTACTGCTAGTTTATTTGTGTGGCTAGCTAGTTATTTTGCCTACTTACATTCTGACTCTGCTTTATGAAAAAGCTTCTTATGTCCCCTTTCTTCTTCTTGGGTGGCATCTACAAAGTACAAAAAGGGGCAAAAAACGGAATGTTAAAATGTTTTTACTCTGGCCTTTGTATGTGGCAGAGAGACAGCCCTGGTGACTTACCATCGGCGTCGTCAACATGCGCGCGCGCGCACACACACACACACACACACACACACACACATGTTTGTTTTTGTGAATTGTGGGGACTTTCCATAGACTTCAATGCATTTTACACTGAACAAACTGTACATTCTATCCCCCTACCCTGCCCCTACCCCTAAACCTAACCCTCACAGGAAACTGTGCAAACTTTTACTTTTTCACAAAAACTCATTCTATATGATTTATAAACCCATTTACATTGTGGGGACCGCTGGCTGGTCCCCACGATGTAGGTGAACTCAGGTTTATATTACATCATGGGGACATTTGGTCCCCACAATGTAATATAAACAAAAGCACACACACACACACACACACACACACACACACACACACACACACACACACACACACACACCACCCGCTCGCTGATAGTGCAAGCACAAAATTAGTCCTGGCCCGCGCGTGTAGCCTGTCAGATACCCCGCCGCCAAATTACGGCGTTTCTTGTACTGTCTTCATCCTGGCCGTTAGAATCGATCCAAATAGCAGTGCAAAGATCCAAATAGCAGTTCAAAGGAGCTTGCTAAATATTGGTGGGGACAAATTTGTCATCTCAAAATATTTATTATAGTACGCTAGTACCTAGCGTCCCCCCCTAAACCTACGCCCATGGGTGTAGGGGTAAAAAAAACTTTTTTTGGAAAGCACTTCTGCATCACCTTAACGAGACAATCAAGGAAGAGTAGACTGTGCAAGCTGCGCCCTTTGTTTAACGTTAGTTTATTTATTTATTTAAGGTGTGTCTATGTATTTTAAACATTTGAATGGACTGATAAAGGAAGCTGTAAAATCTTTGCTGAAGTACAGTGTCGTTTTGACCATAATAATGTACTATATCTAATTGTAATAAATATTACAGTAGTATAGAACAACTCTATACATACATGTATAGGTAAAATCAAACTCCAAGTCTCCTGAACCCATTCTGTGATGTCAAACAACTTCCCTGTGCAAAGGATCATGGGGGCCCGAAGTGTCCATCAGTTGTACTCTTCGAAATCCTTCATTCCGAAGGGCCCTTTGAAGTGGCCAGTTTTGAGCACTTTGGTTTGGAACGACCCTTCAACATGGCAGCCATGATTATTTTCACTCCGAAGTGCCCTTCGGAGGGCGATATATCCTGTTTGGAACGCACCACCAGTCTGAGGTAATCGTCGTTGCTAACACAAGCTCTTGAAACTCTGCCCTCTTCTTTGGAGGAGCAGTTCATTTGCATTTAAAGGGACACACACACAAATGGAGCGTTTTTGCTCACCCTCAAAAAGGGACAAATTTAACATGCTATAAAAATTATCTGTGGGGTATTTTGAGCTAAAACTAAACATACACACTCTGGGGACATCAGTGACTTATTTTACATCTTGTAAAAGTGGCATTATATGACCCCTTTAATTTTCTGCCCAAAATCATATTTTGTTAAATAAACAAACTCTACATTTCAAATGCTAAAAACCTTTTTCAACATATACTAATTTTATCAAAACACAGCAAACCTGATTCAAAATAGAGTCATTCTGTCAAAACATAGCACTAGTTTTCTATCCAACATGAACATATAATCAATCAAAGTGCAATGACTGTCAAAATACTAACAGTGGATGGCATTACGGAAACTGCATTACATGTTTCAGTTCTACCAACAGAAAAAATATGAAATGCATTGTTTTTAAAATTCAGTTTCTTTACATGTAAGCCATTCTACATTTTTGGTTGAGTCTTGAATGTGTGCATTCTTGGCAACATACTATCTAAAAGTGAATGAGTCATTACTTTATAGAATGTGCAGTAGAAAAAAAGAAGAAGAAAGTACAAAAAATATCTTCAAAATATGGGTCCTAGGGAAAACACACAAAGGTAAAGGGACATTCCTTCCAATATAAGCTCACCCCTATTTAGTTGTAGGATATTGAATAAGGCCAGTATGGAATGTTTATATGTAAATGTGTTCTAAATTTCCACACCACATTTTAATGGTCTGTGGACTCTTCTGAGATCAGGCATCAGATGGTTCCACATAATGCATATTTATCAGAGTGTTTTTTTTTTTTTTTTTTTTTCCACTCTACATGCAGCAGGGTTGTGTCCATTCAACTCTCAACTGACTTCATCAAATGTTTGCTCATTTACACAATTTTGAAAGCTTTTCCTTTAACCTTAATTAGCAATTTTCACAGTAAATATGCTAATGGTGTTACTCACAGAGCAGAGGTTGTGCTGTGAATTTTGCGCCAATTTGGCAAGTCCAGTCCTTTGAAATCTCCACAGATTAGTTTCTAATTTGCATTCATTAATGTGAGAGCCAATTACAGCTCATGCAGTTTTAGCTGGATGAGCAAAATCGATAATAGAAATGAGGAGAAGCGAGTTAAAAACCAAAGTAAGACACTTAAAAAGGATCCGTGGAGGAGCAGGCATACTATGAATCTGTCACACATCCTGTGAGACTCTCGGCTTCTATTATTAATATCATTCTCTTATAAACTATATGAAATGTACCAACAGAATAAGAGATGAATGAATTTACATATACTTCGCCATCTTGGAATTATAAAGTTCTGTGTGCATTCTGATCAGTTTTGAGATACTGAGCTTCAGTTTTTCCATTCCATACTCCTTTGATAGGACCTTTTTGTGTTTTCTAAAGGAAGTCCCAATATATTATATATATAATACAAACCCTGTTACAAAAAAGTTGGGACACTGTACAAATATGAATGAGGAAGTGCAATAATTTACAAATCTCATAAACTTATATTTTATTCACAGTAGAATATAGATATATCAAATTTTGAAAGTGAGACATTTTGAAATGTCATGCCAAATATTGGCTCATTTTGGATTTCATGAGAGCTACACATTCCCTAAAAGTTGGGACAGGAAGCAAAAAGAGGCTGGAAAAGTTATATGTACATATAAGGAACAGCTGGAGGACCAATTTGCAACTTATTAGGTAGGGATGTGTCACGATTTTCGAATATTCGATTAGTCGATTTAATTATAGAATATCGAATAGGTTGTGCGATTGTCGTCTTAAAAAAATCCTCATGTTTCCAATGGTGACACGTTCATGTAACCAGAGGGAGGCGCGCGCGCTGCCAATAACGCACCTAAAAAGCTGTTAACAGCAGAACATAGACAAGCGTGACATATAACAGAGACGTTAAAATCAGTGTTCACACGACACACGTGCCGTCATTCAGGCTGTTCACAATGATATAACGAGTTTCGGGAAGACTAAAATCAATATGGCTTGAGGTAAGCTTGCTGCGATAGTCGGTGTTGCCGGCATTCAGGAACAACATCGGTATCATAACTTGTCACCGCTCCCGAATTGGCGCTAATTTGAAAGTGAAAGTAAACTCCCCTCAGTCATTCATGGTGCGTGTCCACAAAAAGGTGCCGGACTGGACAAAAGCGAGGCGAACGCCGCGAGCGAGCGACACTGATAGTCCACACTGGCGGAGAGCGTTTTCAGTTTATTCCTCCGGAAGCTCAACGTAGGAATTAATTGAAAGCGCTCGCTCTGCTTCGCACTGTTATGAATGGCCATGAAGATTTTACTTTCACTTATATTAACGAACATATTAATATGTTTTAGCACATTACAATCATTATATGGCTTGAGTTAAGACAGCATATTCTCCAATGAATTAAACAGTTTATCAATATCATACAGATTGAAAGCGTGAATGGTCTCTCTCCCACTGTTTGTGTGTTGATGCGTGGGTGCGGGGGAGGGGTGCGATTTTCGAATATTATTTTTGCTTGAAATGCCCATCCCTATTAGGTCAATTGGCAACATGATTGGGTATAAAGAGAGCCTCTCAGAGTGGCAGTGTCTCTCAGAAGTCAAGATGGGCAGCAGATCACCAATTTCCCCAATGCTGCGGTGAAAAATAGTGGAGCAATATCAGAAAGGAGTTTCTCAGAAAAAAATTGCAAAGAGTTTGAAGTTATCATCATCTACAGTACATAATATCATCCAAAGATTCAGAGAATCTGGAACAATCTCTGTGCATAAGGGTCAAGGCTGGAAAACCATACTGGATGCCCATGATCTTCAGGCCCTTAGACGGCACTGCATCACATACAGGAATGCTACTGTAATGGAGATCACAACATGGGCTCAGGAATACTTCCAGAAAACATTGTCGGTGAACACAATCCACCGTGCCATTCACCGTTGCCGGCTAAAAATCTATAGGTCAAAAAAGAAGCCATATCTAAACATGATCCAGAAGCAGAGGTGTTTTCTCTGGGCAAGGCTCATTTAAAATGGACTGTGGCAAATTGGAAAACTGTTCTGTGGTCAGACGAATCAAAATTTGAAGTTGTTTTTGGAAAACTGGGATGCCATGTCATCCGGACTAAAGAGGACAAGGACAACCCAAGTTGTTATCAGCACTCAGTACAGAAGCCTGTATCTCTGATGGTATAGGGTTGCATGAGTGCGTGTGGCATGGACAGCTTACACATCTGGAAAGGCACCATCAATGCTGAAAGGTATATCCAAGTTCTAGAACAACATATGCTCCCATCCAGACGTCGTCTCTTTCAGGGAAGACCTTGCATTTTCTAACATGACAATGCCAGACCACATACTGCATCAATTACAACATCATGGCTGCGTAGAAGAAGGATCCAGGTACTGAAATGGCCAGGCTGCAGTCCAGATCTTTCACCCATAGAAAACATTTTGCGCATCATAAAGAGGAAGATGCGACAAAGAAGACCTAAGACAGTTGAGCAACTAGAAGCCTGTATTAGACAAGAATAGGACAACATTCCTATTCCTAAATTTGAGCAACTTGTCTCCTCTGTCCCCAGACGTTTGCAGACTGTTATAAAAAGAAGAGGGGATGCCACACAGTGGTAAACATGGCCTTGTCCCAACTTTTTTGAAATGTGTTGATGCCATGAAATTTAAAATCAACTTATTTTTCCCTTAAAATTATATATTTTCTCAGTTTAAACATTTGATATATCATCCATGTTGTATTCTGAATAAAATATTGAAATTTGAAACTTGTTCATGCGATTGAATCATACATTGTAGCCTACTGATATAGTGAAATAATAATTGGTTGCTATTTTTTTTTATATAGTCATGCTTTGAAATGCACTCAAGAGGGAGATTAAGGAGGTCTTGTACATGCTGCAAGTAAAATAAAAGATCTCATCAATCTTATTGAAGGTTACAGGTGATGCAATAACTAATTACTGTCTGAAGATTTGGAATCTGTGGAAGCAGAGCTCAGTCTTGAAGATGCCATCTTGCATAGATCCCGGTAACCCTTCTTCACTGAAGGAACAATTGATAGCGATCTAATTAAATTAGACAGAAGTGGAATTACGTCAGTAGTTTAAGATGCAATGAAACATTTGGCTGAAAGAGCTGGAAAATTAAGTAAAAGTATGGGAAGATGGGGAGTCCTTCTCTGAGTTGCAAGGAAATGCTACTCTTCGGCTGGGTCTGGTATCTTCTTCACCTATTCCCAAAGCATTACATGCTTTAACAGTGAGTCAAACTGAATTTGATATTTCAAGACAAATATCAATCCTGCATTTAGAGAAAGTGATACTTATCAACCACATTGCAGTTTCATGCTGCTAAGAGGACTGACGACCAATCACACACTGCAAAGTTTCGTAATTGACATCTACATACATCTACATTGACTTCTGAAATTGCAATAATTGATGTAAAATAACCGAACAAAAATATGTCAAAATAGATATGCAACGCTGCGCTTTGTAATTGTTTTTTTTTTTTTCATGTCGCTGCATATGTGTGCGTGTCTGTACTCCATTTCAGGTGTGACTTCTGATTGGACGATCTGTCCGTCAATCTGCTGGCGTAAGGGTCTGACATCAGGGATCGCGCTACCAATCGCTGGTTACGGAGCGGCTTGTGAAGAGCTTAAGGCTACGTCTACACTAATCCGGATATATATGGAGTATAAAGTGGCCAAAGCAAGCGAGAATGTAGACTGGGAGATGTGTCTTGGCTGAATTGGTCATATCACTGCATCACATGACTAAAAATGCGTCATCGTATTCAAAAGCCACAAGAAAAGAGTTTCTCTTGTGTTGGGCATGCTTATGTTTGTTTGTGCTTGTGTGTTCGATACAAGCTTGATTTAAAATGCCGATAGTTTATGACCGCTTTACTCGTGGAACCTTCATCTCATGTTTCGGTTCAAAGCTGACCGGTGAAACCTTCATCTCATATCCTGGTTTAGAGCTTTGTAGCCTGGCTGGAGAGGTTGCGAGTTAGGTAAGCAGGTTTAGGGTGCAAAAGCCTTTAAGTGCCATCTGAAATTTTCTTCTAAAATGAGCATTTTTATCAAGCTTGTATGTTTAGGTTCAGTAATTTCACTTTAATGTCAATTAATAGGTCATTTTCATTGCCATTAAAGTGAAATAACTGAACATAAACATACAAGCATAAAATTAATGTCTTGATGTTTAATTGTACATTAAAAGTTATAATACTGAAGATATTGCATAATGATCAATGTTTTTGGAGAATATTTGATTATTTCCGATGATTCTTCTCTATTGTTGGGTCAGATTAGGTTGTGCTTTACAATTTAAAGAGAATACTAGTATCATATACATGTATATATTCAGCCGTCAAGAAAGTCTCACTCCAACCAGGTAAGCAAGGTTGGCAACCATGGTCATCACTCTACCCATTGTTAGCATATGCACATACACCATCACAATTAATGATCACTTAATTCAGAAGGAATCAAACAATATGAAAATAACAGACGTGGCTTGCTGTAAGACGGTATAGACCTCAAAGGGCATTTCAGTACTCCACACAAAGAATGATCTTGTTGCCATTTTTTATCATTCTAATAATTTTATTTAGTTATTTTATTTAGTTAACATTATCATCTAACATATAAAAGTAGATTTTTTTTTTTAACAATCATCAACAGTTTCAATTGTGACTTACATAAAAAAAAGTTGAATAAATGTAAATGAAAATATGAATCAATTCAAATAAATTTAAATTCTTTATTGTCACTACAGCATACACACAAGTATCAAAGTGAAAGTGTTGGATGCAATTATGTTGTGAAAGGAACGACCAGAATCCACAAAACACTAACTGCATATTCATGTAATGCACAGTATTCTCATGATATACAGTACATTACTATAAAAATGCACAAGCACCTAATACATGTGTAAAATTCATAAAATTAATTTTATTACCATTTATTTTTTTAAATATAGTGAATAAACTGTATTAATGAATGGAATTAAATGTTCATGTTGTCTGAATACATTTTGCTTTGACTGTATGACTTTCATTCTCCACAGAAGCACAAATATCTTTAAGAAAATAGTCCATCTCTGTGAGCCCATAAGTGGACTGTAACCCATACACGTATGATGGTTGGTGGGAAACGATTGTTAATAATTAAAACAGTTTAAATTATTAGTATTTTTCTCATCTATTGTTTCACTTCAGAAGACATTGATTCATCCACTGGGGTCACATGGATTACTGAGTCTTTAGGACTCGAAGACATGTATTAGTTTCCTAAAAATTCTAATTCATGTTTATCTGTAGAAAGAAAGTAATATGCAAAACAGACGAAAAAGCTGTTCTGAAGTTCGAAACTGATTAGTTCTATTTACATAAGCACGCAGTGCACGCACGGGGCACAGAGCTGTGACACTGAATCGGTGTTTGGCTTGGGGAAGCAGAACGCTTGTAAAGTTATAACCTGGGCCCTGAACATTCCTCTCCTCTTTGATCTTTTGCAGCACTATTTTGACAGGGGGAAAAGCATATTTCTGACCTGTGGGCCAACGGCTCGACAGCGCGTCTCCTTTTAGGGGAGCATTTGTCAGCAAGAAGTACAGCAGACAGTGGGCGTTCTCTTCTGACGCAAAAAGGTCGATCTCCGCCTCACCAAAGAGACCCCCAATCAACTTCACTGTTTGAGGGTGTAATCTCCACTCTCCTTGCACAATGCCCTCTCTGGACAGCATGTCCGCGCCACGGTTCAAACTGCCCGGTACATGGACTGCTCGAATCAAGAGAAGTACCCGATCTGCCCATAAGAGCAGGCATCTTGCTAAGCCCTGCAGGGCGCATGAGCGCATTCCTCCTTGGCGACTGATGTACGCCACCACCGCCGTGTTGTCCGTTCGTATCAGAACATGGTGGTCTTTCACAAATGGAAGAAAATTCTGCAGCGCCAAATGAACGGCTTCCATCTCTAAGCAATTTATATGCCAGCGCTTCTGGTCTGTCATCCACACGCCGAACGCTGGTCTGCCGTCGCAGAGGGCTCCCCAGCCTGACAGTGACGCATCCGTGGTCACGACTATCTGTCTGACCACCCTGCCCGTACCCCGTTCGTACATAGCTGTGCTGAACCAAGGTGTCAGAGCCTCGAGACATGAACGCGTTATAACAAGGCGCTCCGTCCCCTCTCTCCACGCCTGCGGCGGGACTCGGTCCTGTAACCAGAGTTGCAACAGCCTCATATGCAGCAAGCCAAGGTGGCAGGCTGCAGCTGCAGATGCCATTAGACCAAGCAGTCTTTGAAACGTTTTCAGAGGAACCGCTTTGCCGTGCACAAACGAGGCTAGTGTCTTGTGAATGGATTTTATTCTCTGCTCTGATAAGCGCGCAATCATCGTGCGTGAGTCCAAAACCATACCCAGAAAAGTAATTGACTGGTAGGGCTGAAGCATGCTCTTTTGCATGTTCACAGACAAACCTAGATGGGTGAGGAGCCTGTGTTTGTGTTCCTCGAGTACACTCCTCGATTGAGCGTTGATCAGCCAGTCGTCGAGATGGTTTAGCACGCGCATTCCATCAAGTCTCATCGTGAATGTACGGAGAGCCAACGCCAGCTCGAACATTAACACTTTGAATTGGTATGCAACACCTTCGAATGCAAATCGCAGAAAGCGCCTCTGATGAGGGGCTACCTGGATGTGGAAATAAGCATCTTTCAGATCCACCGCTATGAAATGGTCCCCGTGCTGAATGTGCGTGAGGATCTGCTTCACTGTAATCATCTTGAACGTGCGTTTCGCGAGCGCTTTGTTCAGCGGTCTTAGATCTAGAATGGGACGCATGCCCCTGTCTTTTTTTTGGGACAAGGAAATAACAGCTGTATAGCCTGCACTTCATCTGCTCCTCAGGTACTATCTCTACTGCCTGCTTGGCTAGAAGGGAGGAGATTTCTGCCCGTAACAGCGGGGCGCTCTGTTCTGACACTGCTAACATAACGCAGCTGAAGCGAGGTGGTCTGTGAGTGAACTGAAGAGTATAGCCACGCTTTATAGTGTTTATCTCCCAATCTGACGCCAACGGGAGTGCTGCCCACGCGCTCAGGTGACTTGAAAGTGTTCTCTGCGGCGAGGGCTGTGCGCCAGTCACCGGGGAAACACTGTTCCATAAAAGAGCGACAGGTGACACATCCATGGTGCGTCGCACGGGAACATCTGCACCTAAAAACTGGCAATGCCCCGAGCTTCCGCTCTGCCAAACATCCCCCGAGGGAGAAGTTTCGCTTATGTGGCTGGTAAGAGTCAAGGGAGGAAAAGAGCTCTTTTGGTGAGGCATGAAATGTATTATGTTTATTATAACAGAACACATCGGTTTCAACAAAACATTTAAACATGCATTCTCTGGGATTTCTTCTGGCCGCCGAGTGAACTCTGAGCAAGAACGCATTCTTTTGGCCACTGGCCTGTTGTCGCACATGGACCGCGCCCTCTTCCTCCTGGCACGAACATCAGGAACGCTGCTCCTCCTTCTCTGCAGGCCGTACCTTCTGACGAGGGGCCGGCTTCGCTCCGAAGCGGGATTTTTTTTAAACAGCCTCCGATGAAGCAGCGGCTCAGGCTCGTGGTGCGAGCCCACGCTCGCGGGTGGAGTGCGACCAGCATATCCAGTCGAATGCTGAGCTGACGACGATCTGGACCTTGACCTGGGGGGAGCGTTAGATCGTTTAGGGAGGAGGAGCAGTAGCATCTTCGACTGCTTCAGTGCTTCTGAATACTTTTCAGAAAAACATCCACTGCAGCTCCAAAGAGACCCTGCAGGCTCACCGGGGCGTCGAGCAGCTGTTTCTTTTCTGCATCTCGCATCTCAGTAAGCGTCAGCAACAGGTGATGATGCAAAACAACGAGGCTGCGCATATTACGGCCAATTCCCTGGGCAACCTTTTTAGATGCGGCCAGGGCTAGATCAGCTGCTGTCCGCAATTTGCGGAGTGACTCTGGGTCCAGGCCTTCTTCATCCAGGGACCTCAGCAGTCGTGTCTGGAATACCTGCAGGACTGCCATCGTGTGGAGGGCAGATGCTGCGTGTCCTGCAGAGATATATGCCTTTTCGGCAATATGAGCTGTGACTCGACATGGCTTAAAAGGCAGTGAGGCGGTTTTCCAGCCTCGGGATGGACATAGATGAGCCGCGACGGCGTCCTCGACGGGAGGACGCGTACCCTCTTTTCTCTGCCCCCTCCACTGTTGTGAGAAGCTGAGTCCCTTGTGCATAGGCTCGGGCTGAATAAGGGGAGTGCCATGAACGAGTCAGCTCCTCGTGGAGCTCAGGGAAGAAAGGAGCGGGTCTCTGTGGAGCGTCCGATTGGAACGGCCAGCCTTGCACAAAGGATCTTGATTGGCAATTCCTCGCAGGCTCGGCAATCCGATCCTTCCAACGCCTCCTCAGCATGGGCGCGACCCAGACACAGCACACAATCTTCGTGTGCATCTGGAAAGTCGATGTGCCCGCCACACATGCGGCAAAGAGACACCTTATGTAGAGATTCGTATATTTCGCGGAACGCAAGAGGGGATCGCTAACTGCGTCGTCCACTCTAATCGCGCAGATCAACGGCAAAACCAGGCTCCAGGTGAAGAAGAAAGATTCTGAGGTATTTTGGCGCCCGACATGACTTATATAGTGGCTGTGACAGCCAATCAGGCGAATGCTTGGACGCCATTGAATCACTCTATTGCTTTTTTTTTATAATAGCCAATCAGGCTTCAGCATGTCGAGGAAAGGGTTTTCCCCATACGTAATGTCGAGAAACCGAGTCGATAAGGGAACTCTGGAAATGCTTTTGTAAGTAAAGATCAGTGAAAGAAAAGAAACTGTTAGCAAAACATGCAGTGTATTAAAAACAAAGTCAAACATTTTGCCTGCAAATTATTTTTTAAGTTTCAAAGACATTTTATTCAGTTTCAACTTATATTTTTATTAGTTTTTTGGAAAAATTACGTTCATTATTTTTGGATCAAATGTAATTCCATAACAAACAGAGTGTCTCCAGTGCCCTGTGATCAAATCCAGATGGTTTTATTGTGCACAGTGAGATTATCTTCATACAGTCTCTCAATAAGGAATGTAATGCAAAAGTTTAAGAAAAATATATACTGGAATAATTTTACAATTTGACGTGTAAAATCCCCAAATTGTTCAATTGTCTGGTTTTAAATACCACTGCACCAAAGAGAGATATAAAATCACAGAAACAGCCTAGTGCACAACTTGTAGCTTAAGCCAGTGTTTCTCAACTCCAGTCCTCGGGACCTACCTCCCAGAATGTTTTAGATGTCTCCCTATACAACACGTTGATGAGTTGAATCAGGTGTTTTAATTAGTGAGACATCAAAAACATTCTGGTAGGTGGGTGCCCATGCAGGACTGGAGTTGAGAAACACTGGCTTAAACTATAAAAGTTAGTTTATTATATTATGCAAGATCTTTATTCCTTATTTTGTTCTCAAACTGTTCACAGATCTAGTTGGCTGCAGCCAATAAACATGTCAGGACTCCTGTTTCTCTATCTCCATCTGTGTGAGAAGTTCTGAGTTGGTTTTGCTTCAGAATCCAAATTGTGGTGACACAACACTTTACCAAAATTAGTGATCGGAATCATCCTAATTTGGCTACTTCCAGTGATGACAAATGTGCAACAAAAATATCATTAAATATGACTGGCATTTGATGTCTTAAATATCTTGATTGTCACCAAAACATATATACAAGTGTAACAGTAAGTGAAGTCCTTTCACCAAAATGTTCCATCAAATGTCACACTACAAGATCATAGAAGGGTGCAGTAGCAAGCATCATAATACAAACAAATGTAACAATGGTAAAAGGTAACATGCGATATTACAGCAGACTGGATGCATCAAGTGTATCTAGGGCTGTCACGATATCAGATTTTTGACTACATGATTATCGTGGCCAGAAGAATTCACGGTAACGATATATTGCTTTGGTAAACAGCACATTCCAGGGCCCAGTGATCCATCCATATCCATTCAGAACTATGTTTGTAAATGTTAAAACTGATGCAAACTACACACATCCATTTCATACTTGTTCAGAGAAATAAGTATTCTCAGTGACAGCTATTTGTAGTGCAACATCTTACACAAATTCAGCTGTTAATGTACAAATGAAAGAATGCATGACAGTTCAATCTTTTTCCATCATGTTTGGTCTCTATTTGTTTAGAATATAGTCAAAGGTATTTTGGTGGTGGTTTGGAAAGTGATTGGTAAAACTTTAAAGATACTTTAAAGACTTCTAACTGTGTGCTTTATGCAAATTATTTCCACAGAGGAAAAATGTTCTGAGCTACCAGTCTATGAGGAAAGGACCATTAACAAACACTACGTTCAGAGTTTCCATGCAGCGAGACAGTAACAACTACAGCACGTTCCAAGTCTCCATGCCACAGAGACAAAGGCAGTTTGACCAAGTTCTGAGTGTCTGGCCCAATTGTATACTATTTATGTATTTTCAATATGTCTGTCAAGTTATCTATGGATTCTTCTACTTCGGTAAAGTTGGTTTTATATTCGCACATTCGGACTTCCGCGTTTAAGATTTGTCTAATTATATGTGCTTTGAAGTGAATATTTGCAAATACAAAGCATGGCATGCTATTCACAGCTAATTATTATCAATCTGTACATTTTCCAGAATCGAACAAGACGGCCATATATTGTTTAATCGCTTACTTACTTGCTGAATGTCTGCTGAATGTCCAATGTTGTGCGGAAAACCACATAGGGAGCGTCTCAAAAGTTCGATATTGTTTTATTTTGTGCAAACAGACAACTACATTTTATCCAACTATGTACAATATAGAATATAGATATTTTTCTGTTTCTGTTTCTATACCTACAGAACATACAGCCCATGTATTGCTATTTTATTCACCTCTGTTTTTCTGGTTTGAAGTAATAAAAACAGTGTTCACCACGTGTTAAATAAAATAAATGGCTAAACTTCTAAACTATCTTTTATATTTTCCTGTTGTATGACACCTTCGTTTAACAATAAACTCTCACAATATCACAAATCATGTGCATTGAAGGATGTTTAGTCCTGCAGAATTATCACTGTCCATGGTACTGAATCAATCAGATTATTGACAAGCATTCACAAAGTATAACAGCAAACAGGATGTTTAACTTGGGTGAACACTTCAAAAAGTAGTGTAAAAACTTTTTTTCAAGATGGTTTACTGGACATTTATGAGAAAGGTAGGGTACCACAATGTTTATTCACCCAATTTGTAGGCTACTGCATTTAAAAAAAGTAATAGGCTATGTGATCATAAAGATGTTACTACTTTTACAAATCATATTTGTATATCCTTTTTTTATGAACACATCTATATTGAAATATTACAAAATCTGAACATATTACAAAATTATTTTTTATGTGTCTACTTCACAAAAACGGAGATTTGCGTTTGTGGCTACGTGATGATGTCATCACGCAATGAAATCACAACGTAATTTAGCAACTTATAGCAACAAATCGACCAGCCTGAAATCAACTGAAGGCAAAAGACATTAAATCTCTTAATATCTCAGCAGAGGAGGATTAAAGAACTCCACAAACAGCATTACCAGCTTCACTTATTACTAACTTCACTGACATTTATTTCTGTCAGACGTCTGCAGCAGTTCTTATTGTTAATTAACACAACTTTTATATTTCTTTCATTTAAGGTTACCCTGATGGTGATTGATGTTTCTATTTGTTGGTCTCTAAAGTTTTGTTATAAGTAGCGGCGTTCTTTGATTGCTGAGACAGTTTGTTCAACAAACATGTTTGCAGTATATCAATATTTGTAATGTTATGAAAAGATAAAAGATCGGAAGTTACAGTTACATACGAATCATGGATTTTCCTTACTATCCAGTGTTAATTTGAATGTTATTGTTAATATGTACTATATTAATAAATTTAATTAATAAGTCTTTTCTGTAGTGACACAAGAACACATCAACAATCAACCCATGATTCTCAGTAACGGTGACCAAAGTTTCATGCCGCAATGCATGCTGGGTACCATGGTAAACAAAACAAAAAAACCTCCCAGAATGCATCACACTATTAATAAATAATGCAACTGAATTGTACAATATATTTTTTTCTAACTATTGTTGGAAAACGATAGTTGTTTGCTGTGATTTTTGTTGTGTTTTATTCGCTTTTTATGTCGAATTTATCTTTAAGAATATTTTGTTTATTGTCACCATTGTTGAGATTCATATGCTGATTACTGATATCTATATTTCTCATTAAAGTCCTCTTTCTTTCAATCCTGCAGTACAGTTATAATCCTTGTTGTACTATCACCGGATAAAATTTATTAAGGGCTTATATTAATTATTATATGTCAAACTCATTGATAAAACAAGATATAATTAATGATATCTAAAAAAGAACTACCCATAATACTCCTCATATATTTCCACTTCAGTTTATTGCTTCAATTGTGTTTTAACACACACCGATTCAGCAGCCAAGCATAAACCAAACGTTTAAACGTTTAGTGGCCAACTACTGGAACCACCTATCACCATCATGGTAACCCATCTTTATCAAGCCTCTGACAATTACTCACAAGAACACTACTGAAAAAAAATCTTGCCTCAAATCTGCGCTTAAAAGTTACTTATGAAGCATCTCAGTCATAATTTAAGTGAACTACATCTTAAGTGTCAGAGCGCCAGCGTCTTAGAGATGATTCACGACACTTTGCTGTGCCACAAATGGTATTTTGGATGACGACATAGGCATGGACCAATCACTGAATAGATTTCCTTATTTAAGAATACTCTCAGATAAATTCATACTGAATGGTGTAATTCCTCAGAGGACTTTACATTCAACACATCTGACAATAAATATTTTTCAAGGTAATACATTACGATATACACATTGGAAATGAAAGATACACATGTTTTCCACCACGTTTTAATAGTAATTTTTTAAACTGAATTAACTGACCTGCCTAGCCTAGATTTTATGATCATTCCACGCCAGATCATCATTCCAGATGTGACAGATACCTTTATATAGCCCACGTTCGTGATTTTTTTCCAGCGGTGAAGGGGAATGGTGTGGAATCCTGCACAGAAATCACCAACATTGTATTACAGTGAGGTTCTTGACTGTTTGAAGTAAAGTATTTGGAGTTTCGTAGGACTTTGCAGACGGTTCCTTCCATTCTGTCTCTTAGCCGTGTGCGTATAGAGATTAGTGCGTGTTTTCCACTGCGGATGAAAGCTGGTTTTGAGGAAAATAAGGCTGTTGCTGCTTGTCTATGTTACTACGATTAAAAAGAGGTGTTATTTGTGTAGTAACAGCGTTTAGCGCACACGTTATTGATCCGGGAAATTGGAATCTGTGAATATGCGGCCAAGTTTACTTTTACTCTGAAATCCTGTATTAAGTAGATTGATTAACCAGTCGTTTATGTTTTGTTTGTGTGTGTCATTTATGTTTTAAACTTCTTCAGTTAAAATTATCATTAAACACTTTTTATTTGTTCTTTGCATTAATATAAATATTTTACAACTTCTTTTGAAAGGCTGTGAGTGTGTTTTCAAAAGCTATTGAACTGGAACTGTCTGTGTCCATCAAAACAGCCTTTGACCTTTGATACTGAACTTTTTCAGTTAATATGACTTCATTAAACACTTTTCAACTGTTCTTTACATTAAGATAACTATTTTTCAACCTCTTTTAGACTGATATGAGGCTTTTTTTCAAAAGATATTAATTTTAGAAGTGTGTCAATACAAAATAGCTTTATTACAGTTTAAGAGTAAAAAGTATCCTTTTCCAGGCAATATTTGTACATTAAACACTATGACTATATTATTTAAATTGATATAAATATTTTGCACCTTCTTTTAGACTGATATGATGCTTTTTTCAAAAGATATTAATTTTAGAAGTGTGTCAATACAAAATAGTTTAATTAGACTTGAAGGGCACAAACTACACTTTCCCAGTCAATATTACTATATTAAATACTATGACTATATTCTTTACATTGAGATAAATATTTTGCAACTTCTTTTAGACTGATATGATGCTTTTTTCAAAAGATATTAATTTTAGAAGTGTGTAAATACAAAATAGCTTTATTACAGTTTAAGAGTAAAAAGTATCCTTTTCCAGGCAATATTTGTACATTAAACACTATGACTATATTCTTTAAATTGAGATAAATATTTTGCACCTTCTTTTAGACTGATATGATAATTTTTTCAAAAGATATTAATTTTATAAGTGCGTCAATACAAAATAGCTTTATTACACTTTAAGGGTACAAAGTATCCTTTTCCAGGCAATATTTGTACATTAAACACCATGACTATGTTCTTTACATTGAGATAAATATGTGTAAACGTCTTTTACACTGATATGATGCTTTTTTCCAAAGATATTAATTTTAGAAATGTGTCAATACAAAATAGCTTTACTACACATTAAGGGCACAAACTACACTTTTACAGTAAATATTACTATATTAAACACTGTGACTGTGTTCTTTAAATTGAGATAAATATTTTGCAACTTCTTTTAGACTGTTCTGATGCTTTTTTCCAAAGATATTAATTTTAGAAATGTGTCAATACAAAATAGCTTTACTACACTTTAAGGGTACAAACTACACTTTTACAGTAAATATTATTATATTAAACACTATTAGTGTGTTCTTTACATTGAGATAAATATTTTGCAACCTCTTTTACACTGATATGATAATTTTTTCAAAAGATATTAATTTTATAAGTGTGTCAATACAAAATAGCTTTATTACAGTTTAAGAGTAAAAAGTATCCTTTTCCAGGCAATATTTGTACATTAAACACTATGACTATGTTCTTTACATTGAGATAAATATTTTGCAACTTCTTTTACACTGATATGCTTTTTTCAAAAGATATTAATTTTAATAGTGTGTCAATACAAAATAGCTTTACTACACATTAAGGGTACAAACTACACTTTTACAGTAAATATTACTATATTAAACACTGTGACTGTGTTCTTTAAATTGAGATAAATATTTTGCAACTTCTTTTAGACTGTTCTGATGCTTTTTTCAAAAGATATTAATTTTAGAAATGTGTCAATACAAAATAGCTTTATTACACTTTAAGGGTACAAACTACACTTTTACAGTAAATATTACTATATTAAACACTATGAGTATGTTTGAGTATGTTTGATTAACGAGTAATTTATGTTTTGTATCTGTGTATTATTTATGTTTTAAAGTACTACCATAATAATTATAAATCAATGACAACTGCATACATAACTATAAATGATTATGAATTTTTTTATAAAAACAAACAAAATAATGTTCAAAATAAGGAAGTAAAACACGAATGTATAGTTGCCTTTGAAGAAGATTTTACTATAGTAAAATTGATAATAATACAGCATAATATAAGCATGTCTCACTCCACAAATATAATCATACATGAACAAAGAGCAGAAAAGGTGTGCGCTTGCTAGTAAAAAAGTATGCTGTATGAGAAAATTTAGGAATGTGTTTACATGTATGGAAATGTATATTTCAAGCTGAAGAATATGTGTCACATGGTAAATGTTACATTTCTCAGAATATCTATAAAATGTATGGCGAAGGGCTTTTGCCTGTATATATAGTGAGACGATAGCAGAAATCAGGAGCGGTCTCCTGAAGAGGCTATCTCCTTGGTTGTACAATAAAGTAAAAATACTTCTGTAATCAAAGATCTTTGACAAGTCATTTTTTTTACATAGAGCATAAACCACAACACTTTCTTAAAGTAAAAGAGGTTGTTATTGAAAACCCTTACATTATTCATATCACTTCACTTGCATCCTAATTATGAAAAAAAAAGAAGAAAAAAAAACAACATTTTAGGTGTTTTAAATGTTTTTGTAGATAATAAAAAGTAAACTACCCAATATCACAAATATTTCAACCTCCCAAATGCAAGTATTTCTTCCCCCAAAATTCATTCACATAAAAGACCAGCAGAGGACAACAAGCAACACAACAATATGAAGCTTATACCAAATACTAAAAAAGTGTAAAGCATTTACATAACATATCAAATAGGCAAAACATTTTTTCTTACAATGTAAGAACACTTTCAGCATAAGCTCCTCTAACTGAATAGCTTACAGACACAAATCACAAGTCCATGGTTCTTCCTGTGCTGGCACTTTAAGACGATACCACCTCAGACAAATTTCACATTGAACCTGGGAGGAAAATAGGAAATGTTGTTAGATTTATTTGCACAGTGTTGTAATTATTAAATGTAGTTGTGAAAACACATGCTTTCACTTAAAACGAAAAGTCAACAGCCGGATAAACAATACCCAGTCGTAGAGCACATCTACTGGATCTCTTTGTCTGTATCCACAGTTTGAGCATTGATCATCTTTGTGACGTATTTCTTTGCGTTCACACTTAACGCATTGCTCCTCTTTTGGGGGTAATTCTTTTTGCAGTGTGTGATTATGGTAGTCTTACACAACATGAACTTTGCTTAGTTTCCATTATTACTGTTTTGGATCTACACATGCTAAATATCTTTTTTAAAACAGACTATACCCGAATTTTTGGCATGCCTTTTCATTTCATTTCATTTGTACCAGTCAGAGAGTCAAGCATGAAAAGGGTGTCAGTCTGAGCATATACAAACTAATTTGGATAAAAAGAAACAAATAAATTAGCAAATAAATGTCACTGAAAGATCAAACATATCTAAATGGGCATATGTAGTAGCTTATCATTGAAATTAGCACTCTTTTACTTACCACAAACCTGCAGTGATTTTTGGTGATATTGACAAAAGTGATGACCCCATCATATTGCTCTAAGTTGACCTGTTTATCAAAAATTTAAAAGATCATGTCTGTGCAGTGTACATGTGAAAATTAAATATCATAAGTAGTTGCAGTCACTTTTCAAAATCCTTGTTGTTCCATCTGCTCTCTTGTGCCATTTAAAATGACACCTGTGGTGTCATGGCTTAGCTGGTAGAGATTTGCATCCTCCTTATTAAGTACAGTTCTGAAATAGCACTCAATAGTCTAAAATGATAAAGCATTTCAATTTGAATCACATTACTTGATTGACATACATTGAGGACAACATTTACTGTTACATACAAATATAATTGTAATTATGCATTTAGATTTTTGTTCTGTAATGTGTACCTCTCCAAATAACCATTCATGTGGCCTCAATGCATTGAATTCCTTGTGATGTAAAAGGAACTTGAGATCCTGGCTAGGAGACTGAACAATGGCTACTAGCAGCTCTGTATGTTCCTTCTTCAATAGCATCTGGATCTGCAATGATATGAAGTTCATAGAGTAAATAATAGCATACCTTCATATATGCAATTAATAGTTTAACGTTTTGTTCTAATGACTTCATTACCTGTTCATCTACATGGAGTCCATCTGCAGGAGGCTGACATGCATCAGAACTTGAAGTTTCCACTTCCACATCCTTCTTGATCCTCTTTTTGGGGGGCAGGTATTTTATGTGGAACAGAAAAGAATTTGGATTCAGTGGATGGGAAACGGTCTTCCTTCTTCTTCCAAGTTTCTTGAGATTGATCAAGGTTCAAAGGTTCCTCAGGTTGCCGCAAAAGTTTTTGAGGAAGTTCATGCTTGATGATATGCTCTGTATACCTCGCTTGTAGAGACTTGTGCATCTTTCTTATGAAGGTCCCTGTTTTGACTTTTCTTTCTTTATGCATTATGGAATGTTTGACAATTCCAAACCACCTTTCAATGTGACAGTTGGCATCTCTTGTTTTTGGTTGTTTCTTTGTTATCTCCATGTACTGCTCATGACATTCATCCATCAGGTCTCCCAACACTCCAAAGAGGAAAGATAGCAAGGTATACCAAAGAGGACTGGGGGATGCCTGGACAAAAGTATGGGTTGTCTTCTGTTGCCAACCCTGTGTCATCATCAACCATTTCTTCCTTCACCTCTTTCATAATCTGCTGAAAAAAGGCATAGAATGGTGATTTGCCACTGATGGTCGTTGCATGTGTTCTGTCTTCACTTTCACACATTTCCCAGTCTTCAGATTGGGGAGTTTCTTCCATGGCTCCTCTTTGGATCTTGAAATGACACTCTCCAAAATACGCAGACTCTCTTTGACGAGGTCTGTGTTTTGTTGGGTTGTGAGCAAGGCACATAATGCACAGAACACCTTTCTTGATTAAGTCATGTTGCTGGCATTTTGAAGTCTTGCGAAAGCATATGTGGCAAAGTATCTCAGTCCTTTGTCATCTGTTTGCCTACAGATTGCCTGTCTGACAGCTTTCAGGATGTGAGCAGAGCAAATGTGTAGTACACTCACACACTCACAGCCTTTCAAAAGAAGTTGTAAAATATTTATATTAATGTAAAGAACAAATGAAAAGTGTTTAATGAAGTCATTTTAACTGAAAAGGTTTAGTATCAAAGGCTTAAGGCTGTTTTGATGGATACACATAGTTCCAGTTCAATAGCTTTTGAAAACACACTCACAGCCTTTCAAAAGAAGTTGTAAAATATTTATATTAATGTAAAGAACAAATGAAAAGTGTTTAATGAAGTCATTTTATCTGAAAAAGTTCAGTATCAAAGGCTTAAGGCTGTTTTGATGGACACACACAGTTCCAGTTCCACCTAGTGCGCATTAGCGACATCTGGTGGTCAGACTTGTTTCTCCACTATATCTAAATCATCTAAATCACAGATCTACGGTTTGAAAAAGCACTTGACCAAAGCTTCGTAAGTCCGTGACATACGGAATAACTCTTGTCTTGAATCATTTATATCTAATATAAACTAATCTCATCTAAATTAATTAATATGTGCCTCGAAGCCTCGGTATCAACCGTCCCATCACTAGACTTAAGTACCATGGACAGTGAGTCTTTATCACGCTGTCAATCGAAACTTGCACTTTGTAGATGGTTCCTCAGATTAACGATGACGTCACAGCACTCCATAGAGGTAAGTGTGTTTGTTTGCTGTCGAGTTCTACAGAAAATTGTGTTGTACTTTGTGCTCATAACAGCCAGTAACGATAATAAAATTAAATTAGCCTTTTTTAATGCAGATTCACAAAGTTATTGAAAGCGGCAGCTCGAATGTGCGAATATAAAACCAACTTTACCGAAGGGATTCTTCTCTGCCACAATGTTTGCCCTAACTTGACAAAGGCTTCAATCAACTCTTGAGTGCACATGGAATAACTCAAAACATCCTTTATCATCGAAGCAATTTATTTTCAGTAACAACTTGATCCTCATTTGCTTTTCTTCACAGGTTAATTCAGATGTTTAACTCAGATGCTTTGTCAGATGTTAAGCTTAATAACCTACACATAGAAACATACAAATATATAAGTTACTATACACAGCAATGATATCAGTTAAAGATAATTTATACTACAAACAATGTTAAAGTACTCATAAATCACAAAGTACAATACATAGCAGTGCAGATCAACCACAACACTAAATCAAACGTGCTCACTGCACATGGCCAATTAGCATATTAAATGCTAAAACTGTTAGCATTAACAAACAACTTGCAAGACACTCACAATTGTTCTTTTAAACAGTCTGTAGTCTTAATAAATTATTCTTTTTCCTACCAGTAGCGTCTCAAAGTTGATGAACACATTGTGGTTTTCCCAACTGTCTTTGACCAAACTCAGCATGTGGTTTCTTCCAAACCCATGCATGCTTTAGCAACACTTCTCCTTTGGTTTTATAACCAGTATTAGCACCAACTTGGGTAACAGAAACGCATTCACTGCCAGCAAAGATCCTCTGCACACTGATAATCAAACAGGCACACCTGGTTCTATGTGACATGTGGAGATCCAATGGCCAATCAGCTTCCTTGTTCCTTTCAGGTTGCACTACATGTCCACAACCAATAGTATTCATTCATTTTGATCTCACATCAAACCTCATCTTATCCGATAGATTTCCAGTCTTTATTTAACAATAATGAATACAAATTTTCCCTTATAATTTCAAGTTTAACTTAACACCTACCACTTGAGCTCCTGGTCAACTGACCCAAGGAGGTCACACACTTCTTGGCTGACATTCAATCTCTTTACTGTTCTTCAGTGGGAATTAAAACAACTAAGCGTCTAACATCCCTATGAAGAACTGTAGCTGGGACTTATTACAAAGCTTTTTCGTTGGTTTGACATCCTTGGTTGCTTCTGTTCGTCTTGGTTTAACAATTGAGACGGGATAACTAGGGAATACTCTGACCATTACATCTCTTACTGTTCCTTTCTTGTCTGCATTTACACTGACGACTCTGGCCAACTTGAACTGACCTCTTAAAGCATTCTGGTCAGCCAACCACACCACATCTCCCACGGCAACATTACGTTCTTTAGTATGCCACTTGTTTCTTACAAACAGGTTAGGACCTGCAAGCTGACACCATCTTCTCCAGAACTTGTTGACTTCTTCCTGGATGATTCTTAGTCTTTTGTATGGATAACCTTCAAACTCAAAACTTCCTTGATCTCCTCTTTTCCCTGTACGTCCCAGAAGAAGAGAGTTTGGACTTACGTATTCCACACAATCTTCCCGACTTTGTGTCCTGGCATCGATAGGTCTTTCATTAACCAAGTGTGCTGCAGTGTAAAGAAATGTTTGAAATTCCCCCCATGTCATAACTCCATTACACCCCAGATTCTGGAGGGCTCGTTTCACCAGACGGACAGCTGCTTCTGCTGCTCCATTTCTGTGAGGGGAATCTGCAGGATGAATTTTCCAAGACCACTCTGTGCTGTTCTTGGCTGCTTCAGTTTCTAACTTTACCTTTTCTTGTTGTCCTAGGAACTTATGAAGATCTTCAAGAACAGACTTGGCCCCTATGAAATTTGATCCTGAGTCTGACCACAATTTTCTTGGATGTCCCCTTAAAGCTGTAAATCTTTGATATGCCAGCAGAAATCCTTCTGTTGATTGGTCACTGACAATATCAGTATGGATGGCTCTTGATGCCATGCAACAGAAGACAATTCCTCAAACTTTGAGTCCTATCCTTTTTTTTTTTTACCTCATCTTTTACCACATAAGGTCCAAACAAATCCAGAGTTGTGAACTCAAATGGAGCAGCTGGTTCAGACCGCTCTGGTGGAAGATCTCCCATTATTTGTTGACACTGCCTTGCCCTTGCATTTCTGCAGATCACACAGCAGTACAGGTTTCTTAGCTAGTCTACGGCCTTTTACCACCCAAGCTTTTCTTCTCATTCTCAACAAAGTTCCAGCCACTCCTTCATGGTTTACTTGATGAGCTTCCTGAGCCAGCAGCGTAGACACATATGCATTACAGGGCAATATTGGAACTGCCGTTTTGTCTTCATTGTAGATTTGAATTCTTCCTCCACAAACTAACAGTCCAGAAATTTAATCCTTATACACTGCCAACCTACTAAGAGTAGTATCAGGAAATACCACATTCATTTGGGCTGCTAGAAAAAGATCTTCAAGAGCATCATCACTTACTGTCAAGATAGCTTCATTGAATCTTCCCTCAAAAGGCTTCACCTCCCACTTTGATGAACCAGTGGTTATAGTTCTTATCTTAAGCCACTTCTTGACAACTCAACGCACCCAAGCAACAACTCTGACCAGTCTGAACAAGCTGCTGAATTTTTCAACATTAAGCAACTTGCTTGCTATTAAGCCACCACACATCCTTCCTAATGAAAGATCCATCCATCTTGCAAAGGTCCCAGAATCTACAGTAAGGTGATTTAACTCAGATCTTTCTCCATTCTCATGAGCCCTTACTTTAAGTTTCTCAAGGAGGATTACATCTTGTCTTCCCTTGGCCATAGATCTGGTTAATACTGCAGAGAATGTTTTCTTCTGAAGTTTGTTAATACTCTCTCTTGCTGCAGTTGCAACCTCAGCAGCTGACTTCATTGGCCAATCCTCTACTGGCCACTTCAGGAACACTGGCCCTCTTTGCCATGCAGAATCTTCTTTGAGGTTTTCTCCTATTTCTCCTATTCTATTTGCAAAAAAGGACTGGTAGCCATAGCTAGCCCGCTGAATAGCTCCCAACACTGTTTGGCTGTCCACCAGATGGAACCATTGGTCAATCTCCACTTGGCAATGCCTCTCGATGTATTTTCTGAGTCTGGCTGCATAAACTGCACCACACATTTCAGCCTTAACTGCTTCTCCTTTTTGATCCAAAGGAGTCAATTTGGCCTTGGATTCAACTAGCCTCACCTCAATGCCTTGGTCTGTTTTCCACCTGAAATATGTTACAGCTCCGTAGGTCTTATCACTCCCATCAGAGAATGTTACTGCCAATGGTTTCCCTTTCCAGCCTGCAGGTGTTAAACCTCTGAGGAACTTTATCTTGCCAATCTGAACATACTCTTCAAACAATTTAATGGCTTCTTCTCTGAGGCTTTCTGACAGTGGTTTATCCCATGTATCTTTGGTCAAGTTTCCACGTCCTGCTTCCTAAAATGCCTTTCGTACAAGAATAGCCCGTTTTTGTTTGACAGGCGTCACCAGGCCAATTGGATCATACAGCCCTGCCACCTGACTCAGTAGTTTTCTTCTAGTCAGAGGATTAGGAGTCTTGGCCCTGACCTCCTCTTTAAGGAGGTTTTGTCCTACTCTCATCTTCTTTTTCCGCTTGGAAAAGTTAATTGAGGTCATGATGTAGATTTTATCTTCCTCAGCTAGATACCCTAGTCCAAGGGCCTTGTTGTCTTTATCCCTCAGCTGGTTTGGAAGTTTCAGGATCCTATCTTCTTCTGCCGACTTTACTGACTCTCCATCAGTAGGCTTCCAACTTTGCTCTGACCGAACCCAGTGCTTCAAGAAAAACCCTCCAGCTCTTAGGATCTCCTCAACACCTTCGGCTATTTTATCCAGCTTTTCCCGATCATTGTGGGATGTTAACACTCTGAGGTCTAAAAACGCGCCGGCGCGTTTTGCAGTTTTTTTTTCACATTGCAGCAAAACAGACTTCAAATACTCCGTCATTTTTTGTCATAGAGACATAAGTAATATATCAATTGAAACTATAGAATGTCTTCTTTTATTTATATACACTCAAAGTAAAAACAAAATGTTGTGCTTTTTGTAAAATAAAGAAAACTAACATGATGCGTGATCTCTCCTCTCCCTCTGAACGAAATCCAATCTGATAATTCTCAGAAAATGAACTGTAACTTAGTGAATACTAATCGCAGAAAAATTAAACTTATGTCTAAAAAAACGTTAAGATGTCAGGTTTTAAATCATGTAAGTCAAATCGAAAACAAACCTTCTGTGTTTATGTAATCTGTATGAAAAGAGAGCCATGTCAGAAGACTGTGATTCAGCTCATTATCCGCTAATGCGGCCACGCCCACGGAGCCAGCGCTATTCAGACGCAAATTCAGAGGCAATACATGCATTCATCATCTCAATCGTGTATTTATTGTCTTGAAAAGTGTTTATCTGGATGTAAAATTCATGGTTAGCGATCTCTAGAAGACATACAGTTAGTTCCTGTTTACTTTTCTTCTATGGATGAATTTTAGATGAGTTTTTGTTTCTTTAGCGCCCTCCTGCAGCTGTATGAATTGGAAACTCCATTCATGGAATAGCCTCTTCTTCTTTTAGATGAATTTGTGGACTAAAAATGCATAGAGCGCCCTCCGACTTCAAGGATGAATTGAAAACACCAGCGCTCATAGTAATGACAGTGAATATTAAATAAAAATAACTCCTCTGTATAGAAAATTGACATAAGCATATGAGAATCCAATATTTCTCCAAATGTGCATGCTTTTAAACTAAAAGCCTATATTCAGACTCTTTGCATCACAGAAATACATTATATTTTAAAGTATAATATAAAACCATTACTTTATATTGTAATAATATTTTTCTGTATGTTTCATATATCATAATGAGCTTGAGACATCACAGGAGGTTTTTTTTCACAGCCTACCTGACTGAAATGCCTCATTAATATGCAAGTCATTTCAGCTCATTACTATCCAATTCTTTTGTCTTCTCAGGTGAGAATGGCCCATTTTCAGTGGTGATTCACGCCTCCTCGCATACTGTGTTCCTTGGCAAAAAGTGTCTTACAAAAACTAAATCAATATATTGTTTTATATGAAGGAGTAGGCAGCATAATTTTTACATAATTCTGAAGCAAAAATTCTAGTCTACAACCTCCAATACCCAAAAGTCTTGTGAACACAGATTTACTATACTTTTTTTGGCCTTATTTCAGTGACTTAAGTTTTTTGTTTTTTCAATAACCACGCATAAATGTTATTCCTTCAAAAACACAAACATGTACATACATGTTCCTCACATATTATTGTAGCCTAGTTTGTGCTGAATACAGTGTAATGACACTTTTTCCATTAATATGTTTATGAAGAACTGAAAAAAGCACAAATGTCAGAGCATGTCAAAACTTCTCCAGGCCCCAAATCAGCCTCAGACTCCAGAGGGTTAAAATATCATCTACATAACTATCCACTTCGATAACTTTGCGCTCTTCATGTAGATGAGAACTTTGTCAGTTTTGCCGTTTCTCGCATGGCTAACTGTGCAATGCACCCTGCTGGTCGGTCACCGATATTAACCCTGGTGATTGCATACTCTCTTATTTCTTCACTCTGATCATCTCTCCACAGGAATCTATGCAGATGCATTTCTTTTTCCTCCAGCCATACAGAGTTATACATCTTCCGGATATTTCCTAGGACAGCAAAAACTCCTGTTCTAAACCTTAGAAGGACAGCTCTGATCGGATTTAAGAACATCTGGGCCTTTCAGAAGAAGATCATTCATACACACTCCTTCAAATTTCTGACTGCTGTTCCATACCAGGCAGACTGGAGTAGTGACTGAGTGAGGATTTGGCGCAATCAGGTGACTCACATACCACACAGGTCCATTCCAACAATTGATTACATCCTCAGTGAGCTTGATTGCTGCTCCTCGCTCCACCATTTCATGAATTTGAGTTGCATAAGCGGCTTGCCATTCTGGCTCCCTCCCGAGCTGCTTTTCTGTTCTCAGAAATGTTGCCTCTACTCCTCTTCTATTATTAGGAAGGGAAGCTGGATCTTCAATCCATGGGTATTTTGAATGCCAATGAGGAGACTTGCTGTGCACATCATCTTCTACGTAGGTAAGACACTCTTTTATAATCTCAAGTTCTCTTTCCTCCACCAGTGTCATCTCCTTACCACCTAGCTGACAGTTTCTACAGCGACAGCCTCCACATATCGGTTCACAAGCTGCCCCAATGCTATCCCATTTCCACCATTCCAAGAACTCACGGTTGCTGACAGCTACAATGTTTGTCTCAGCTGTAGTTTCTTGAAGTAGTTGGGCTGACTTAGACATCACTTGCATTTCAGGTCCTCCCACTGTCTCTTCATATTTTACTGCGGCTGTTCTCATTGACCGAGCGAAATGTGTTTTGGACTTGTATGCAGCTACACTGATTTCTTCAAATAAGTCTGGATGAGCTCCGCCTACGGTCTTTCCCAAAGGACTGTCCCATAAAACAAGATCCTCCACAATCTTTACTCTTTGTGGGGCTAATCTCCCTTCTCGATGGCTAATAAGAAGTTCAATCTCTTTAGGTCTTACCAGATCTTCAAGTTTGACTTCTGGGAAGAATCTCTGCAGTTGCTTAGGTTTAATGACTTTCTGCACTTTACAATTTCTTCCAAGCCATAACAGAGAAGCTCATGCGCTCTTTCTTTGTCCTCATCAGTCTTGACTCTGACTCTAAGAAGATATCGCTTGGTTTTCACCCTAATGGTCATTCCAGCAACTCCATGCACTATCACAGTGACATCTTCGCTCCTTAACCTCAACCTTTCTGCAGCCTTGTGGGTTATATAGTTGGTATCTGATGCAAGGTCTACTAAAGTTCCAATCTTCTGCCCTGCATTAGCTGTAACTTCCATGAGCATCATGATGACAGGTAGTTCTTGCACTCTACTTTCCTGCAAAAGTCCAACTTGGGTTTTTCCAGTGCCAGTTACTACTGCGGCTTTGTTGGTAAAAGCATTTCTACATCGCTCAGCCAGCTCTGGGGAAGGATCAGCTAAAACCTCCTCTTGTTCTGCGGTTAGCACATTTACCTTTCTACTGTCTTTTTTGAGGCCTTTTCTCACTGCCACTTGTGGATTCTCGTCTTGGACAGAGAAAATAATGATGATCAGATGCATTTTCTCTCCTACAGTCCCTATTTTTACACAAGAATGTGTCTCTGCAGTTGCGGTCACCCTCATGACATCCAAGGCATTTTCTACATGCCCCAATCTTTCTCAGAGCAGCTTTCTTCTCAGCTAGCTTTAGCTCTTTAAACTTCTTACAGAAGAAAATCTTGTCTTTATGATTTTCAGCTCCACACACAGTACAACCACCATCAGAATCTTTCTTTGTGGTTCTTGTAGATGCATACCTCCTTTCAAATCTATTTTCTGCTTTATCTTGCCTTTCTACCTTGTCTGTGATTCTGAGCTGTTCAAGTTTCTCAAGAATGTCTTCTTGTTTCTTCAAAAACTTCAACAGGAGGTCAAAGTGATTCTCTGAAGTTACACCATTATGAGGGTCAATCATGAAGATAAGCCAGTCTCTTTTTACAAATTCGGGCAGTTTACTCTCAGTAGACTTGATAACGAGAGGGTTCCCAGATCTGTCAGGTCGGATAAAGCTTTTTCAACAGTCTGGATCAATTCTATCACTTTTCTGAGCTGATTTCCCTTCACAGCAGGAATTCTCTCCAGTTCTTCAATAATTTCCATGGCAATTGTTACCTTGTTGCCATATCGATTCTCCAGCACCCTAAACACATCCTCAGCAGTGCTGTAACTTGATAACCTCATATCCTTTACAATTCTGTCATCCAAGCTGTCCAGTTTCTGCAGACTTTCCCAATCCTTCTTCCAGCGAAATAAATCTCTCTTGATACCACTAAATTTAGGCAAACTAGTTGGTTTTATTCTCACAACTGGCATAGTTTGGAGAGCTGCGTTTGGGCTTATAGGACTTGCAAGTTGAGAACGTCTTTCAACATTACGTGCAGTAATAAATTCACTGTTTCTTTAAACAAGTCCATTATTTTGTACTTTTAACTGCTTTACTCTTCTCTCAAAGTCCTTCTTCTCCGTTGTAGGAATCCATCGCTCCCAGCCGGATAGAGTTTTGACTGCTCTATTCACAAGCCTTTCCAAATGAATTAGTTGAACTTCATATCCTTCACAATTGACACCAGCAACAGGTATTGAAGCAGAATGATCACAAGCTTTCTCAGCTTCATCTATTGCAGCAGTCAATTCCTCTTGGCCATATCTGTGCCACAAGTTAATTTGGACCATTTTCCGCACCTCTTCAAGCTTTGTCTCACAGTCACTTACAGTCTTCTCAATATCTGCTGCCTGCTGCATTCCAAGCTCCACTCGCTCAGCACTCTTTGCATCAGCTCCCTGCTCTGCAAGCAGTCCCATCTTAAAGTCATCATTTGCACTGCAAGAGTTTTTCTGGAACTCCTTCCTGAGTTCAGATTCAATCATTTGGCTTGACTCCCGAATGAGAAGGTTTACTTGCTTGGTAAAACACATCTTTGCAGTGGTTCTCTCTCTTTTAAGTTGGTCCACTGTTTTCCCCAAGGCTTCTTCTGCCATCTTTTTTTCCTCAAGTCAAACGATATTTCGTCTTTAAACAGCTCAATTCATTCACTGATGACTTATATTAACAATGTTGATTCTTGTCCCTTGCGCCAGCTTTGTTTTCTGGACCATCAGAAGCCTTTAATCTTCTTATCCACAAGCTTGGTTATTAAGTGTCAAGTTATCTAGGGATTCTTCTCTGCCACAATGTTTGCCCTAACTTGACAAAGGCTTCAATCAACTCTTGAGTGCGCATGGAATAACTCAAAACATCTTTTATCATCGAAGCAATTTATTTTCAGTAACAACTTGATCCTCATTTGCTTTTCTTCACAGGTTAATTGACTTTTTAAAATAAAATTTAGTTTGGGCTGTTTTAACTGACAACATCCAGACAAACAAATGGAAAAGATAATCAGGTGGTGTTGGTTATGTTTTCACATAATCATTATTTGACCTGAATCACTGAACTCATTTAGAGCCCAACCTCTGAGTTAGATTTACATTATTGATTACAGCAGCACTGTGATTCTACATCAGAAGATCAGCTTTATCAAAATAATCTGAAGGATTTCTCAAAAGTTGTTCTGATTTAAAAAAAAAAAAAAAAAAAAAGTTATTTTAGGCACACACAGACAGCCTGTGAATCTCAACAACGGTGACAAGCAACATATTCTGATAAACAGATCAACCCTGAACATTAAAAAACAAGCTACTAAGAAGTCGCATAAACAGAACAAAATAAAATATGAGAATGAAAGAAATTACTAAGACAATTCAGCTCATAATTTATTCATGCAGCAATGCATGATGGGAGCCATGGATGAATTTTGATTGGTGGCTCCCAGAATGCACTGCAACATGCTTTATTATTCTCACCACTGTTGAGATTCACAGGCTGATTCTTGATGTATGTGTGTGCCTAAAAGAACTTTTCTTTTTTTTTAATCAGAAAAACTTTTGAGAAATCCTTCAGATTATATTGATAAAGGTGATCTTCTGCTGTAGAATCACAGTGCTGCTGTAATCAATAATGTAAATCTAACTCAGAGATTGGGCTCTAAATGAGTTCAGGTCAAAAAATGATTATGTGAAAACATAACCAACACCACCTGATTATCTTTTCCATGTGTTTGTCTGGATGTTGTCAGTTAAAACAGCCCAAACTAAATTTTATTTAGCCCAACTAAAGCAAACGCTGATCTCCATGATGGTGGCTTAAAAATTGTGATTTTCTCCTTTGGTGATTCTGCTTGTTATCATCAGGTATCTTCAATAATGGTCAACCATCACTGTTAATCACTTAATTAACTCATTAACTTTAACACCACTTCAGTGTTCATTTAAAACTCTTATTTTAACACTTTAACACTCTTGAGTATGGTCTCACATATACTCCCAGGATAGTTAATTTAACACTGCAGTTTTTGCTGTGCAGTGTTAAACCATCAAAATTACATGTTTATTGCTTAAGAATTTCCCAGATTTTATATACCAGGAGGTTAAGATTTTTTGTGGAAAGGAGCCCTAAACAATCCCCTTGTGAGATCAATTTTTTATTAGGCTTACATTATAGTATAATAAAATATAATATAATATTTAAGTATTTAAACTGATATACAGTATTATATCAGTTTAAATGCTTCCATTTGTTTTAATATATTATATAGTGAAACAAATAAACGAAATAAAATAAAATAAAACGACATGTTTTAATGAAAAGTGGTGGAAATATCGGATGATGGGCACAGAATGCTAACAAAACTCTGAGACATTTACAATTACACACCCACCACAGGTGTAGATTGCAAACTCAAAATACATCAGTTATATACCTCAGTTTAAATAGATTTTTGTGTGTGGTGGTGTGGGTTTCACTGATGTTTACATAACTATAAAATAGTTAACGTTCACTTTTCTTAAAAATATTTAGCTATCAATTGAAATGCTTCAGTTTGTTTTCACTATATAATATATTAAAACAAATGAAAAGCATTTAAACTGATATAATAGTGTATATCAGTTTAAATACTTAAATATTATATAATTATATTTTATTATATTATAATGTACGCCTAATAATAAATTGATCTCACAAGGGAATTGTTTAGGGTCCTTGCCACGAAAAATCTTAACCTCCTGGTATATAAAATCTGGGAATTTCATAAGCAATAAACATGTAATTGGTTTAACACTGTCTGATGCTTATAATTGACTGTACAAAACACATTATGGTTGTTCCAAACCATCATTGTAACTGTTCATATTATATTATTATAAAGAATTGAACTGTTCTGCAGGAGGACAGAAATTATTTTTAATATAATTTCTTGGTAAAGACTGGTACAGTTAATACAGCAATGTGAAAAAATCTCAAGTAACCTAAAATATGCCTTATTTAGTGACTGAACTGCTTGTTTTCAAACATATTATTTTATATATCACTAAGTTACATCAAGGGTCAAATAAAATAGAAACGGCACATTAAAGTTAAATGTTACAGTTGTATGATAAAACCAAAAATTTTTTGTGCGTGTTTACGTTCATTGTACAGGTCTGATATAAAGTATGTTTTTGCTCAGGTGGCCAAAATATGTGCTCAACAGAGAAAAGTTTTGCTCAGCGAGAAAAAAAAAATTAGAGGGAACATTGGTCGTCGTCCATGCTTACCTGGATTAAGTGTTTTAGTTTCACCATCATGAAAAGGTCAAAGCCATCAGGGGCTCAGTATCGTAAAAATAAAAAAGAGGATGAGAAAAAGAAAATGAAATATACATGTTACTAATTGGTTAATTGTTCTGTTATACTACAAGCTAGTCGCTCCCTCACGAGCAAAACATGACACTGCATATTAGTACGGGACAGATTTACCAGACGTCATGCTCATTTCAGTAGCGGAATATTATAGCATCGTGATTGTGTCATAACTATGACAAGTTTGACAACCAGTGTGGACCTGCCAAACAACATAGTTTCAACAGAAAAACAAAACAAAAAAATTAAAAATGAGTTGTACATGAATTCAGTGCATATCAAGAAATAACTTAAAAACATAAAATAAATGCATTTATTTATGCTGTAATAGTGCAGTTGAAGTCACAGACAGGCTTTGTGATTTGGGTGTGTAGATTGTGAGAATCTGTTTGTTTATGCTGGAGACTTTCATTTTAATGGTACAAACAAAATAGTAAACATATGCTCAAATATGCCAAGGTCAATTTGTTTTAAGTCCTTGTCGTTGTTTACCAGTTACTTCCTTTGAAAAGTGGGGAATGTGTATTATTGTATAATATATTATAGCTGATAATGTAACATATTGTTGTTACGGTTGCTGGTATACAACGCACACAACGAAGAGATAGAGTGAATAGAAGTCTTTACTAGAGGAGAAACAGGAATCCAATGGGACATACACCAACATAATATAAACGATACCGGACAACACAAGACTAGAAACACAGGGCATATATACAAGGGACTAACAAAGGAACTAAACAAGGTGATGGGATGGTTAACAAGACACAGGCAAATCAAATGAACTAATTAACAGAATGGGGAAACTAGGTCACAGGGGCAGACAGAAACATGAGGATCTGTAAAAATTGTTTTGTTAATTTTTTTTTTTTTTTTTTCTAAATAATTTGCCTCTTTTTCTGCTGAAGTTTAATACAAAATATAGAAGTTAAATACTTGAATTTGGGCAATTTTGCAGTAATTATTAAATGTTTTGCTTAATGTTATGTTTTTTTATGGAAGGTGCAAATCATTGGGATGGTGATTAGCACGCTGGTTTTGTGATATGTTATCAGTAGTAAACATACAGTAGGACTACATTGTTTGTGGAATGTGTTTTACTATTAGCTGTAAAGTTCACTGCTGGCTCAATTAATCACATTTAAGAGTACACTAAAAACTTCATTGTAATTTAATACATATTTAATTCATTAATTATATTTGTTTTACACAGCAGATTCATACATCATTCCAACACATGACTAACCTGGCAGCAATAGAAAGAATATTTTTTGTTTTCATCAAAATACAAACACAATAATTAGCCTAAATTATTAATTTTCTCTTTATTCATTTAAAATGCATAATATCAGCATGCTGTATTAAAAGGCTAGTCATTAGTCATTACCATTCAAGTCTTGTCTTATAACTGGTAAAACCTGAAAGTCAAAGAAAGAAAACATCGGTATATTAGCATTAGCCATTACGCTTTTTTGGCTTATGGTTGCAGGCTTGTCATCTAGTGGCATTAGGCTTGTTCGAGATGAACTACACTAGAATGCCACCGGCTGGCAAGATCTGCCGGTTGCAGGTGGGGAGGATGGCCGTCAGGTTGGACACTTTGTGTCTTCCATCGTGTGCTGAACCAAAGTCATTTTGGCAGATCACACAATTTTTGCTTTGATTGTAGCTGAATCAGCTGATTTTGAGCAACTGCAGTGCCTGACCTAGGTGGCTGGTCTCGGTTCGCTCTGGCGGTACTTTGATGGCACATGTGATCATAAGGCGGCTGCAACGACAATCAAAGTCAGACAAATTTTCTAACCAGAATGCATTGCTTTTGTCAGGCGATCTTTGCACCACCGCATGAAGTAGAACAAGCCTGTCATCTTGCCATGTCCTCTCCTTGTCCATGTGTTACGTTCTCATTGGTTGGTCTAGTCGTGTGTCGTGTGTTCTTATTGGTTTATTGTTTGATTGTGCACAGGTGTTCCTTGTTAGTCATTAGTCTGTTAGTATATTTAGCCCTCATGTTTCTATTGTATGTTGTTTAGGTTTGGCTATCTGCTGTTGCTGAGTTTTATGTTTTTTATGTTTCTGTTGTCAAGTCAAGTGTTATTTTGTATCTGTTCACATTTGGATTCAGTGAAACTGCATTTGGGTTCACATTCAACTCTCCTTCAGTGAACGTTCATTACAGGCTGATTGCAGCACAGATTTTTCACACCAAAAAATCAGGATCTATTTGCAGCAGTCTCTATTTATTAAACTCAAAAATAGCAAAACTACTCGATACAATCAGATCTTTTAAAAAGCATGTACAGAACAACCCACTTTCTTCAAAGATGGAACAAAGACTAATAGAAAATAGAAGATACTTGATGCAATGAGGAGATCCAGGTCAGATGATTAAATATATTTTAATAAAATATGATCAAATGATAAATGATAGACATTGATTTGGAATGATAAAAATGCAAATTTAATAAAGAAATTATGATAAGAGTAACAAAGTTAGAAACCAACTTCCAATATATCTGAAATACTGAAGTCAAAATCCAAGTATTATCTAAGTAAAATGTTAGTAAAAGTCTTAGTAAGATCTTAACAAAATCTGAGTAAAATATTGAATGCCAAAGAGCAAAATTGAGTCACGATTATCAGATTGAGACTGAACATATAGAAAAACTGACCACCTTATATATTATGAAAACTGATGATGAAACTGATGAAAACTCTGATATTTTATGATTAAAATAACTGATTAAATGACTGATTGTTAGTAAAAGAAATATTTGTCCCAATACTCATCAATACTATATACACAGAAAAAATGGCAGAGTCATTTTTCCAGAGTTATTTTTTTCCTCAAAAATAGTTGTTTTAGCTGTATTTTGAGTGTACAGAGTAAAATGTGTCAGTAGAGTGGGAGCAAAATTACAGAGTAACCATGACATCCCCCACAACGTTCTTCTCCCAACAACGGTTTGTTTATTTGCCATTACTGTCACGGCCATCGATTGCTGCTGCTTGTGGTTTTAGAAGTAAAGTTCCAAAGTCTTAGTAATGTTATTCATTTTGTTTTTTAATATTCGTCTCTGTTTTGAACTCTGATCATTTTCCCACGTTTTTAGAGATCAATTTCTCATGTTAACTAGAGAACTAAGTTAGGCTATGTTAGAACTAAGTTAGGTTAAGTTATCTTAAAAGCAAATAGCCAACGTATAAATTACGAAGATTATGAATGCTAATTGATTCCAGTAAAACTAGCTAGATAGTCGTCCCGCGAGGAGCCCCGGCGGGGCCGATCCAAGGACCTCACTAAACCATCCAATCGGTAGTAGCGACGATGTGTACAAAGGGCAGGGACTTAATCAACGCGAGCTTATGACCCGCGCGTACTGGGAATTCCTCGTTGATGGGAAACCGTTTCAATCCCCAGTCCCGATCACGAGTGGGGTTCAGCGGGTTACCCGCACCTCTCGGCGCAGGGTAGGCACACGCTGATCCGTCCATTGTGCCGCCGCGGACATCTAAGGGCATCACAGACCTGTTATTGCTCCATCTCGCGTGGCTGAATGCCACTTGTCCCTCTAAGAAGTTGGATGGTGACCGTGCGGGGCCGCGTAACTATTTAGCATGCTAAGAACCAACTAAGAACGGCCATGCACCACCACCCACAGAATCGAGAAAGAGCTATCAATCTGTCAATCCTTTCTGTGTCGTGTGAGGTTTCCCGTGTTGAGTCAAATTAAGCCGCAGGCTCCGCTCCTGGTGGTGACCTTCTGTCAATTCCTTTAAGTTTCAGCTTTGCAACCATACTTCCCCCGGAACCCAAAGACTCTTGATTTCCCAGCACGCTGCTCGGAGGGTCATGGGAATAACGCCGCCGGATCGCGGGTTGGCATAGTTTACGGTCGGAACTACGACGGTATCTGATCATCTTCAAACCTCCGACTTTCGTTCTTGATTAATTAAAACATTCTTGGCAAATGCTTTCGCTCTCGTCTGTCTTGCGCCGGTCCAAGAATTTCACCTCTAGCGGCGCAATACAAATGCCCCCGGCCGTCCCTCTCGATCATGACACAGGGTTCCAGAAACCCACAAAATAGAACCGGAGTCCTATTCCATTATTCCTAGCTGCGGTATTCAGCGGCGACGGGCGGCCTGCTTTGAACACTCTAATTTTTTCAAAGTAAACGCTCTGGGCCCCAGGGCAAAACCGGACGACCCCGTCAAGGGCATCCAGGGGGCACCGAGAGGCAGGGGAACACGGGGACAGGCGGTGGCACGCTTCGCGGCGGACCGCCAGCCCACTCCCGAGATCCAATTACGAGCTTTTTAACTGCAGCAACTTTAGTATACGCTATTGGAGCTGGAATTACCGCGGCTGCTGGCACCAGACTTGCCCTCCAATCGGTCCTCGCCCATGGGTTTAGGACACACTCATTCCATTTACAGGGCCTCGAAAGAGACCTGTATTGTTATTTTTTGTCACTACCTCTCCGTGTCGGAAATGGGTAATTTGCGCGCCTGCTGCCTTCCTTGGATGTGGTAGCCGTTTCTCAGGCTCCCTCTCCGGAACGAACCCTGATTCCCCGTTACCTGTGGTCACCATGGTAGGCGCCGGACGTACCATCGAAAGTTGATAGGGCAGACATTCGAAGTATTAGTATAAACCAAACCAAACCAAAGAATGAAACCGATGCAGTGCATTAATCAAACAAGTAACCATGGAAACAAACAAACACTTTCTTTAAAACAGTGTTGTATTGACCAAAAAGAGTAAACGGCCATATTAAGATAATTTGAAGCTGGTTGTTTTGATGTTTCAATGATTCATTGTCATCAAACAAAGACTGGATTAAGTAGCTTGATATTTCACCTTAACCTGTAAACCCATAACATGTTTCATAACTGTTCTGTTTGTTCCCCGGGGTATATTTTATTTACATAGCATTGATAAGAAAACCACTAAACACTGTGACAAAGTCATCTTGTATCTGTGTTAACTGGTCCAACGTAACCCTTTGATCCTAATGCAGCTGAAAATGCCACCTTTGGTTTGTCTGAAGAGAACATATACCTTCTTAAAATGTTGAAAACTGTCTCCGTAGCAATGCAAACAATTTACATATAACTCTTTTTGAAGAACATTTACATTTAAAAAAAATGTTATATTAAACAAAGATTATTGGAGTATTTTTTACAGGAAAATACTATTTCAGAATTTCTTATTCAGAATTTCACATTTAATTCAGCGTGATACATGCCATTTCTTTGAAACAGTTTACAATCAGACATTGCTGAGAAATGTCACAAATAATTGCACAGTAAATCCTACACCAACTGTTTTTCAGTGAATATGATATTACAGCACATCGGTCTTAAAAACACTCACCTTGGTTTTCCTTTTGGAGTTTCTCAATCTGAGCTTCACTGTTAGTAAGTCTGGTTTCCAGATCTTTTAGTTTATTCTCTGTGGCTTCAAGTACCTTCTGTAGCTCTGATGTCATGACTGCAGTAAATAACAATGAACAATGGGGATATTTATACATTTGAAGTTTAATAATGACTACTTTATCATTTTTAAATAATTTTTACTTGTTTCTTATTTCATTAGTTCTCACATTTTTTAAATTCCTTAATGTAATCTAATTTGGTGTTTAAAAAATCCAAAAACAAATAAAAGGCATAAATCCTTCCATCATTGAATGCAACAATTAAATCATTTCTAACCATTGTCTGTGGTGAAATGGCATATGCATCTGATTATTTAAAGGTGCCCTAGAATTAAATATTGAATTTTCCTTGGCATAGTTGAATAACAAGAGTTCAGTACATGGAAAAGACATACAGTGAATCTCAAACTCCATTGTTTCCTCCTCCTTACATAAATCTCATTTGTTTAAAAGACCTCAGAAGAACAGGCGAATCTCAACATAACATCGACTGTTACGTAACAGTCGGGGTGTACGCCCCCAATATTTGCATATGCTAGCTCATGTTCAAACCATTAGACAAGGACAGAACGTATGGATGTGCACAGTTGAATCATCATACTATGTAAGCAAGCAAGAACAATAGCGAAAAATGGCAGATGGAGCAATAAAAGTCGCTATTTTCATTTTTAAACACTTGCAGTCTGTATAATTCATAAACAAAACTTAATTCTTTATAAATCTCTCCAACAGTGTGTAATGTTAGCATGCAGCATACATGATGAGCATCTTGTAAAGATCCATTTTGAGGGTTATATTAGCTGTGTGAACTGTGTTTATGCTGTTCAAGGCAAGCGCGAGCTCCGGGGGCGGGGGATCACAAGAATTAAAGGGGCTGCAACCTATATATCGGTGCATAGTTAATGATGCCCCAAAATAGGCAGTTAAAAAATGAATTTAAAAAAATCTATGGGGTATTTTGAGCTGAAACTTCACAGACACATTCAGGGGACACCTTAGACTTGTATTACATCTTTTAAAAAGAAGTTCTAGGGCACCTTTAAGATATATTTTTGTTCCTAATGCATTTTGAGTCTCCTTGTGATATTGTTGAGATCTAAACCCCTCATAATCTGTTGGTGGCTATTCACACTGTCATAACATTACCTATTCGTATCATTTTAAAGTGGTGTCTCACCTGGGTCCTTGTGTGTATTCAGTATGTTAAAGGTGCTACAGAGGATCTTTTCATCGACTGAGAAACCAAAGACTGTTCCTGAGTTTTTGAAATGAGTGCATGCGTAAGAACAACCCCCCTCCTTCACAGCTCATTTCGAGGGAACACCTTCCAAAACTCATGCACGAGTATTGGAACAAGAGTGTTTACCACCAGCATTCGCTGTGTCGTGTTAGTGGATTCATTATGTCGGACTCACCACAGGTAACTCATAATCTGCATTTGTTACTCCTGTCTCCTGACAAAAACATTGCATGTGGCGCCTGTGGAGTGTGGAAAGTTACTGGAGCATGCAGCCACGCACGTCTCTCACAAGGAACGTCATGGCAGTGATTGACAAGCCAGAGGGCCAATTGTTTACGCGATGATCGCGTAAACGATTGGCTGATGTTTTTAAGGCCCTACCGCACCTAATAAATAGTCTTTTATCAGTTAGTAAAGTAATAATGCAAAAATGTATAAAACAAAACATCCTCTGTAGCACCTTTAAGAAATTAAGTCGTCTGGTAATGTCTTCAGTTGAAGTCTGAAGCCAACTGTGTTCTTTGCTCATATTTATACTACAATATGGTGACCGGGAGGAGACATGTTCAGTTCACTTATTTTTGTCGTGGCCACAAGATCATTTTGTTGAGGTAATGACATTCTTATGTCGTGGCCACGAGTTAAATGTGTAAACAACCTGCGCTACCATAGCAACCTGGAATGATCAGAAATGGATAAGATTATAAGAATATTTCTAAGAAGAATATTTCTAAGAAGAAGCTCAGCATAATAGCAGGATGACTGGCCCTGTAGTCTATCAATGGCGACTGCAATGGGCTTCAAGATTTTGGAGTACTCCTCCAGGTAATCCAGTTCAGCATCCCTGAAGGAAGGCAGGTTCAATTTCACCATGATATCTCCAAGTTTTTCTCTTTGAGTGTTTAGCTGGTTGAGACTGTCGTAGAGAGAGTTCCATCGTGTTGGACATGGTGTGATCAACCTGCACTTTAAAACCTCAGAGAGCTTCTCTGCACTCTTTGGTCTACCTGATGCATTCCACAAGGCAGAGCATTTGCCCATTGTGGCATTGTTGAGATGAGAGAGACTGGGACTGTCTCTCATGGCTTTCTTTGCATCTGTGGTGGCCACTAAACTCAAGGTGTGGCATGCACACCTCAAGTGGGTTGGCAAAACAATTCCACTCTCATTCTCCTCTGAAACTGATGAATCAATGTGTATGAAAGACAGATCCTCATTGCCATCTTGCTCATCTTGCTCATCTTGCTCTTCTACAGTGACGCTAAACTCTTTAAAGGCTTTTACGAAATTAGACCCGTTATCAGTCACTGTGGCCACAATACGTTCGTGTGACAGCCCAAATTCAGAGTGGATTTCATCCAACAGTTCAGCAATTCGGTTGTATGTGTGTGAACTTGGAAAATGTCTGCAAGCCAATGTGACAGACTGGCGTTCCAATGTGTCATTATGAACCCAGTGTGCTGTGACTCCTATGAAACTAGACACACTAGTGGACCAGATGTCAGCCGTGGTACAAAGATGTTTGGTAGTTTTCAACAAGTCTTTTACACTACTAACTTTTGATTCAAAGTCACAATCAATTATTCTGCACAGTGTTCTCCTTGACATCACAGATGAGTGTGGGCTAAGTCCTTGAATCAATTCGATAAATTCCTTCTGCTCAACTGTTGAGAGTGAATGCATACCTTGAACAACATAGGAAACAATCAGCTCATCTAATCTTTTTTGTGACATCACTGTGACTGAGGACCCTGCAAACAACTTGCTCTGCTTGTATATGGTGTTGGCTGGAGTCTTTTTCTTTGCTGCTGAGGCTGTGAAATCCTGCTTGTGTTGTTCATAGTCCTGAAGTGCTTCAGGGTGTATCCTCTTTAAATGAACTTTGAAATTCATCGTTGCAGCTAAAGAGCCAGATATGATGTTTTTCTTTTTTGTGCACAATTTACATTCGGCTTGAACTTGGCCCAGTTCTGTTTGTTTCACAATCTTAAAGTATCTGCCATCCAATATTGCCAACCTAACCCGCTCAGTTGAATTAGTTGATGGAATTTCTGGTGAATCATCATCATCATCATCATCATCCTGTTCTGCCAGGTCAACACTGTAAAATGGATGGGATACTGTTTATTAATATTATGTATGAAATTATATGTGAAACATTTAGATTTTTAAATAGAAGAGTTCATAAAAAAGTTATGGGACAAGAACAAAACACTAATCTCTCATTTAGACACAATGTTATATATAATTTGTTAAGCTAATTATAAATAGTCTCAGTGAATTAAGAAACTACATAGACCTACTGACTTTTAATTCCTTACCTCATTTCTGCTCTCTCTGTCATTCTCTCTCTGTCATTCTCTCTCTCACTCTTTCTTAAGTGCTTGCTTCCTTGCTGGTAATTACAAATAAACGTATGTAATGCAAAATAGCAGCCATTTATATACTTACTTCTGACAAGGTTACAATGTAGTCTATTACTTAAGGTGAACACTACTAAAAAACTGTAAAACTTTGGGAACTTTTTCTGCTATATAGCAAAGAATAGGGATGGGTGATATGATCAAAATCTTGTCTTATCTAATCTTGTCTTATCTAATCTTATGACCAAAGTCTGGTCTGAACTAGTTGATGCATGAAAACAACACCCCGATAAAGAGGTTGACTGTCTCAAAGTATTTTGAGTATTTTAAAAATACAAAAATACTCATCTTAAATGTATTTAAATACAAATTACATTTGATTTTTTCCAAAGGCTTTAAAATACAAAATAGCATTTTGTATTTCAAATACGTATTTTAAAAACATGTATCTGAAATACTGCCCATCCCTGGATAGTGGGTACATGTAACAAATGCTATTTTTTTGTGTTCTCAATAGATTTTAATAATGTTTTAAATTATATTTTAAATTTGCAGTAAGATTAATGTTCAGGACATTTAGCTTAATAACAAAATGTATTTTAGAGTTCATTTTCAGAAATGTCACCCATTCGGTGGAATGGCTCTTTTACATGTGCACATTGACACTTAAGTATTTTTTTTTTCTCCTATTTAATTTTTCTCTATTATTTTATTGTGTGAATTTTATTTCAGGCCAAATTTTACATAGATGCCGATTACCATGCCATACTGTGAGGCATTACCACTGTCCCTACTGTTCAAGGACTGTTATAAGAAGAGTGGACATGGAAAGGCATTTGGTCATGTGTTACAATCAACTAAAGTCTAAAGAGCCTGACCAGCCTCGTGCCACTCTGTCAGTGGAGCCTTGACTATCACAAGACCACTTGTATGCACGGCAACCGGTGCAGCGTGCAGCAGAGGTTAATGGGAAGTCTGTCAGGTGTCCCCATTGCAATCGTAGTCTCCTCAAGAAGAATTATAACACACACCTCTTGAGGAGACATGCAGATTTGTCTCACGGGATCACTCAGGCCTGTCATCTGCAGAGTGTTATTGTCGATGAGACAAATGGCATATTTGCTGTGCAAATAACTGGACATAGGTTTTCTGTGCCAGTCCATGTCCAGAGAAAAACATGGGGAAAAATACACCAAGTTAGATGTGAGCTAGAGGAATGTGTGCAGTATCAGTTGTTGGCTCAGCAGAGTGGATTAAGCTACAGTTTGTGCTCTCACATTCGTTCTATAGACTACTGTAGAGAGATGGCTGCAGAGAAATTTCTCAGAGAAGACATCCTGAGGGATATGATGGCATTAAGATTTTTTTTAGAGGCAAAGGCAGCTATATGTGTGAAGAGGCAAAAGGCTGCTTGTGCAATGCATGTTCCTCTTTGTGTGCCTGTGGACTTTGGTGGGTCTCCATCACAAATATGCTTGTCAGTCCATGAGCCCGACATTCATAGTTTTAGCCGACTTGGGAGATTAATGGTCACCTATAACACACAAAGGAACACCTGGCATTGTCACTGCACCAAGCCACGGACAACTTGTCCACACATACACATCTCAAAGTGGCATCTTTTCCAAACCCAAAGACACCTCTTCAAGTCGGAGGTACCCACAACACCAAGCTCAGAGGGTTGCAGTCTCCTGGACACCATTGGTGTGAAGAGAAGTGTGCAGTACATTTTCAAAGAGAAAAAAAAAAAAATCCAGAAGCACTGCTAAAAGAAGTTAGAACACCAAGAATGAAGATGCAATACTCAAAGCAGTTCTTTCCTCTTGAGACGACGTGCCAGTTATGCACTGGACATCCAGCAATTGCAGAGGCTGTACTAGTTACCAAAAAAGATAGGATTGTCAGCATGATGGGCTTGATAGACAGTAAGTTCAAGAAGTATGACTAATGTAATGAGCAATTGTGATCAGTGATGGCTAGTATTGTGATGGGTTGACATCAGTGTGATTTGTATTTTAAAGACATTTCAACATACCATAGGATATGTCCACAGTGCAACATGGTGTATAGGTACCAGGAGTGGAAAGATGGTCTTCACAACTTTGATAACCACATTTTTCTCACCTTTGAACTTTGTGTGTTTCTCAGAGAAAATGTTACTGTGAATATTATTTTTTCTCCTTAAGATTACCTGACTATGGTCTTTATGTACATGGAACATTTATTTATTTATTTATTTTTTTTTTTTTTATGTTTCCATCCTTAAGCAACAAGAACATGTGTCACTGTCTAATCTGTGTCAAAAGTTGTGGATTCATTGGAGTGGTTAAGAGGAGAGAAATTTCCATCCAGGAATGACATATTTCATGCCTATTGCCACTTTGAGGCTTTGACTGACACAGAGTACATTTACTCCTGTATCAACTGTGGATTTTACCCACCTGTGGTTGTCATGGATTTACACAGGAAAGGGGTTTTCAAGCTGGCAGGTAAGTGACATTGTGTGTTTTTTTTTTTTTTTTTTTTTCATCCAGAGGTCTTGCTTTTCCCTGTCATTACAGTCAGTGACCTCAAAGCACCCCCTGAGTATTTCAATGGTGAACATGACATTAAGAGGTTTTGGAATTCTCTTCATCTTGCCATGATAAGTCGTGTTTTTTCCCAAAATGAGTTATGGTGAATGCTATATTTCATCAGATTGTACACTGTAAACACAGTTTAGATTACAAATAATGCATCACATTTTGTAGGTAATGCAAACAACCCTTTCACTGTCAGTCCAAGCTACGAAAACTGGGCACCTTGGATTGGGAGTGAAACGTGTCGAAGTGGCACTGTTCTTAACACAGAGTTCAAAAAAGTGAGAACATGCCCCTCTTCAACTGAAGCATAGCTGAGCAGTGTCACTGAGGACCATCTGATTGATGAGTTGACAAAACAAAAGGTGATGTAGCCTGGTGATGAACGTGATAAAGCTCTCTGGGTTTGAGGGGGAAGAAAGTGTCCAGTAAATGGTCTGTTCACTGTTTGTCATAAATATTATCAGGTTGAAGTTGTGAGAAAATTGTGCAGAGCCTGCAACATTGACACCAAGGGCTCCCGCCTTGATCTCATAACAAGACTGAAGGAGAACATGAAGAGCAGACAAACATATGACAAGGTCTTCCAAAGCATAGTATGGGGTGCATCTGGTACGTTACAGTGTTGCTCTATAAACCATGATATTAAGTTGTACATTATACACTTTACAATCTGTTGAATCTTTAATCTCAGGTGGATGGTCTGTAATACTTTGCCCCCATGGCGTTGTATACAGCATCAAATTTAATCTACGTGCTGAAAGTACCAGGGATTTTGCAGACCTTCTACTCTCCTGGAAGAACTTCTTAAATGTCTACATCTTTGATTTTGCAAGAGGTTTGGCGACACACACACCAATTTGTGGGTTCCTCATTCACTGCCTTTCCAGCCTTATGAAGGCAGACTGTCTGAACCCACAGAAGACAATGTGAAGGCAGCCAGGGATGGAAAATTGCAGGTGTCGCTGGCATGGCTGCATGAAAGGGTGCACTGTGGGGAGGAAAATGCTCATCCGGTCACTGGATCATCTGAGCACTGTGTCTTAAATGACCGCTTCCATGAGAAGAATGCCATAGATCCAAACTTGTCCCTGAGCTGAAAGGGTGGTTAAATAGCCAAGTTGCCGAGCAGTTTTTTGCCAAAATGCGTAAAAGTAACTACTAATTCAACAACATGGCTCCATCAACCCATGCATTTCGTATGAGAAGTGTAGTACTTTCAGTACTGTAGCACTAGTAGTGCAGTACTTTCTTCTCGATGTGGAAAGAATATGGCTTCTTCCACCATGGCCAGTCTGTTCATGGATGTGCTTAAGAATAAGCTTGGAAATATGTTGTTCTTTGGACAAGATTAAAGGGTGTTTTACCTCTTCCGGCACTGCAATCTTGCATAACCAACCACCAACTCTCAACAGTCCATCTTCCAAAATGGGGTTTAGCTTATAAATAGCACTATTCTTTCTGATTTTAGATTTTCCAGATTCCAATGCAGCAATTTCCATGCTGAACTTTTCTCGCTGGCAGAATTGGATGATAGCTCTTTCTGCATCCAAGAGGTCATCTGTAGACAAACATTGTCCACCTAACATTGTCCACCTAATGAAGCTTTAACTTCCTGTATTTTCCGCTCCACTTCGTTCAGATCATCTGATGTTTCAATAGCCTGCTTTCTTTGGCAGCTTAATTCCATTAAGACGTTCTTTAACTTAAGAAGACATGCTACTGCTGTTTTGAGTCGCTTCCACTCAGAAAAGTATGCGATTAGTTTATGAGTGGCATTATTGACATCCTTTACATTTTCAACATTTGTTGTGAGCTTCTTTTTGATTTCTGGATCATCGTCAGAAATACTTGTTTCAATGTTGTGGTTCAACCTCTTCCGGTTTCCAAAAAAACTGTGGACCATTTAACCAACTCTTGTTAGCTATGAGCTTCTGTGCAGTTATTCCTCTGGACACATCATCTGCTGGATTCTGAGAAGTATGGATGTACTTCCATTGTGTCACATCTGAAGCAGTTCTAATAATAGAGAGCCTATTTGCCACAAAGGTAAGAAACCTTTTGTTCTAATTTTTTATATATTTCAGGACAGATGTACTATCAGTCCAGAAACACGATTCTTTCAAATCCAGCTGAAGTTCTGTTCTGAGCATTTTATCAATGTGAACAGCTAGAGTAGCAGCAGTTAGCTCTAGACGTGGAATGGTGATTGGCTTAAGGGGTGTCACTCTGGATTTGCCCAGAAGAAAGGAGACATGAACGGTGTTATGACTATTCTGTAATCTAAGGTATGTAACAGAGCCATATCCCTTTTCACTGGCATCTGAGAAATGGTGTAATTGAGCTTCAACAGGTTGTCCAAAACCATGTGGCTTTTACAGCTGACCGATGTTTAAAGCACTCAGGTGATCCAGATCAGTTACCCATTTGATCCATTGTTGATCAAGGATTGGAGGAATCTGATCATCCCAGCTATAATTTGTCCTGCATAATTCTTGTAGAAGGAGCTTGACAGGTAACATCAGCGGTGATAGGTATCCTAGAGGATCATAGACTGAGCTGACTACTGACAAAATCCCACGTCTACTGTGCATTCGTTCTTTACAGACAGTCTTAAAGTTGAATGTGTCTGTCTGTACACACCATTGGAGTCCTAGAGCCCTTTCCAACAGCAGTTGATCCCTGTCCAAGTTAAGCTCAATGATATTCTTAGATCTGTCTTGCTCTGGAATTAATTTCAGAAATTCACGGCTATTGCTAACCCACTGTGTCAGATGGAAGTCATCTTTGTGACAAAGAGCCGCTAGATCTCTGGCCATCTGAACTGCTTCCTTCTCTGATGGAAGGCTCTTCAGGCAATCATCTATATAGAAATTCTTGTAGACAGTATTCATTACCTCTACAGTTTTCATTACCTATTAAATCTGTGCTGATTGTCTTCTGCAGTCTTTCTTAGAGAAAAGCATGCACAGCTTGGTGATGAAACTGCTCCAAATAAATGAACTGTCATTCTGAGTTCAATGACATCTTGTGTTACATCGCCACTGGTCCACCACAAGAACCGAAGGAAGTCTTTATCCTCTTCAGTCACCCTAACATTATGAAAAAAAACAATTCCTTAACATCTGTCATGAATGCAATTGGCTCCTGTCTAAACCTAAGAAGAACTCCAATTAACGAGCTAGTAAGATTAGGACCTTGTAGTAACTGACTGTTCAAAGAAGTTCCCTTGAATTCCGCTCCACTGTCAAATACAACAAGCAACTTGCCCTTATAGGGGTGGTACACTCCATGATGGGGAATGTACCAAACCTTACCATCATTTTGTTCAAGTTGCGGCTTTGGCACCTCTTCAGCATAGCCCCGGTCGACCATATTATTGATAAAGTCTGTGTATTCCTGCTGGATTTTTATATTCTTTTCAAATTTTTTTCCTTATTCCAAGGAGGCGCTGTTTGGCAATGCAGAGATTGTTAGGCATAATAACATTGCTCTTAGCTGTAATGTCCATCCTTGAAAGTTTACAGACTCTTCCATAACTTGCATGAACTGCGCATCTTCTCTAGACAATTCTTCCTTGTCTTCAGATGTGGTTTCATTGAAATCGTGGAGATATTGCTTCTCCAATAGCAATTCCAACCTTTTTACATCAATTCTGTTCACTGTAGCAGTATGGCATTTATTTTGACAACTGCCAATGGAACCATTTATAACCCACCCCAATAGGGTACGAATGGCATAAGGTCCATCCCTGTGACTATTCACAACTTCCCAGGGCTCAAGTAATTTAGAGGCATTGGTACCAATCAATAACTCTACATCTGCTTGAAGGTGTGGAATATGAACAGCATCTAGGTATGGTCACTCAGCTAAATCCTCCTTTTTTGGTAATGTTAGCTGGCCCCACGACATCTTTTGTGTGTAGACTTCTGGAAGCTTATAAAACTCCTTTCCAGTGAGGCATGAAATCTCCAAATTATTGACAACATAGCTTGAAACAGTTGACTTAGGGCTCATTGTAAGTAATGAGATCTTTGTCTTTCTTCCATTTAGATTCAACCTTCTCATCAAACTCTCTGAGCAAAATGTAGAAGTACTACCTGTATCCAAAAAAGCGAAGGTCTGGATGACTTTGTTGCTCATTGTTGACTTAACTTGTACTGGAAGAATAGGAAGGATGCCACTGTTATTCCCGGCCCCTGTATGATTACATGCCTGTGATGACACAAGTGTGTTGTTTACTGTCGGTACAGTTGGTATCATCTGATGATCACCATTTGTGTTAACAGCTTTATCCACTTTCTCTTTGAAGTGTATGTGCATTACACTGGGATGCTTTTGGTAGCATGTCTTGCAAGTTAAGTGCCTTGCACACTCCTGGCTTCGATGCCCAATGTGTAGGCGAGTTACACGTTCAGACTTGGCCTTCACTAACCTGGCTGTGCTTCTGTCAACATCAGTAATGCTAGTAGCAAAGCTGTTACTTTTAAGCTTGGGCCTTGATAGAGATTGTGGTTTCCATTTGTTCACATCCTTCTGCTTATTGAAAACTTCCTTGTCTACACTCTGGATTCACCCAAAGACTGGATCAGAAATTATTCTAACTTGACGTTCAATGAATGAGACAACATCATCAAAATTAGCTCTCTGATTATGTCGTTCCATAAGATCACATGCCACAGTTCTCCACTTTCTACACATCTCTTAATTTAAATGGAAGTTTTAAAACCACTGTTCTCATGTTGGTTGGCATGTTCAGTTCCTGCAAGTACTGTATGTCCGTCATTGCATTACAGCAACCTCGCAGAAAGACTGCATAATCCTGAAGAGCTGTGATGTCCTCTCCCTTTACCACTGGCCATTGAAGAACTTTCTCCATGTAGGTAGCAGATACCACATGCTAAGCCTTCATAGCTACTTGATGTATCATTTGGTGGTTTATTGGAATCAGAATTGAGAAATGGAGCTGTTGATTTTGGTTTTCCTCCTTTGTTAACATATGATTCCATACCATCTGATATCACACTCTGAGTGGTTTGTTGCTCAAACGTTTTGAGGACATAACTTGGCAGTGGAAGCTGCTATTTCAGCATCAAGATCTATTTGTTTCCACTTGCTCCTCAAGTTCATGCTTATCTTTTAAAGATTTTGCACGAGCAACAAGAGCGGCTCTTTCCGCCTCCACCTGAATGCATACTCGTTGAACAGAGGACTTGGATTTAGTTGTACTAGAACTACGGTGTCGACTTGATGTGCGACTGTGAACCCGAGTTTCAATGTTGGAAACACTATCATTAGGGTTGATTTCACTATCAGCCCACCGATTTTTCTGTTGTTGTTGTTCCAGCCATTTAGTGACAATAGTGGAAAACACTCCTCAACCCACAGTGATTTAGCCTTAAACCATGTTTCATGTTTCTCTCTCTTCATTGGGTAATAAAACTAGTTAAGACTCATGAGCTTCTTTTGCCTCTTGGCATTGGATTTTAAACTTGTCAAAGGTGCATTTAACCTCATTTTCAAAATCAGCACCAACCAGCTTAAGCAACAACCCTTTTTTTAGTAAGTTTAACCTCACGTCTTCTTTACAGGTTGGTCAACTTTATCATTATCCTCTGCATATTGAGTTTGATCCTCGTCAGGTTCAGTCAATTTAGAACCATGAGTTTCACCTTCATCTGCCATTTTAGGCCTTAAACACTCACTGCTTGTTCACAAAATGCACATAAATGCAAGTTTAACAAACATTGCGAGCATGAATAATATAAACCATAACAAAACACCCATTTGTCTCTTTTTTTAACTGTGTGCGCACACCTTTTTTTTTAAATGGCCATATAAGTTTTCAGGTCAGTTTGATGATAGCTCGAGCTCCATAATAATGTGATCACAACTCATACCTTAATATTCCATTGCTTGTGCAGTCCGTGAATGAAGAAATACCAACGTCCATGTGTGCTGCTCTGACATTCATGCGGCCTTCCTATGAACACGTCCGCGTGAGTAATACACAGCAAAAATCCACCGCAATAATCCACAGCGAAATCCACAAACAGCTTTCAGAATCCAGCCGCTGTTTACAAACAAACAATCAACGCGGATCTCCTCGTGCAGATCAGTTGACTTGTCCTGTAGTCTCCAATTTGATCCACAGCGAAATCTGCAAACAGCTTTCAGAATCCAGCCGCTGCTTTCATACGGTCAAACTTTTTGACTTTTTGTTTGTTGCACAATTGTCCAATTTTAAAGATCTTTGTTTTTGACGTGTTTTGTTCTTGAATAGATAAAATGTCCATACCATAAAAAATTAAAGTTGGATATTCCAATCCATTTATTGTCACTTTGTTCAATTCAAACAGCAACAAACAAAATAAAGAAAATAAGAAAACAAACTCTATTCAATTCCCATACGATGTCGACGGTCAAAAAGTTTGTTTGACCTTCTTCGTGCCCTCACCTTGCGTTAGTGATTAGACAACATAAATACATTAAGCGCCCTCTAGTGGCGTGAAAGAAAAACTATATAAACAAACAAATGGCTCCTACAAGAAGTGTTATCCATCGTCATAACACCTCCACAAATAGAGCACTTCTGGAGAGGCAGTTCTATCTGGACGCCTGCTGGAACTTCTAAGCACCATCACCTTGTCTGTTTTGGGACAAGCTGTTATAGGTGAATGAAGCTGTACTATTCTGTGTTGAATTTGCATAACATCAGTACACAGACATAGTTTTGTTCCAGTATTGCTGTGCTCATGTTGTCTTTGTGTCCCCAGCCCAGCAATCAGATGCATCAAAACAACAAAGCACAACTGTGGTGGCCCAGGCACCTTCAGCAACAAGTAAACTGCTTTAACATTAATGATAATGCAAAGTCAGTCATGTAATTAAGCTTGACCCATGTGCTGTAATTGTTTTTGTCAAATTTAAAAACTTAAAGAATTAGTCCACTTTTAAATAAACTTTTCCTGATAATTTGCTCACCCCCATGTCATCCAAGATGTTCATGTCTTTCATGTTTCCTTCTGGAGCATCAGTGAATGTTTGAACCTTTTTTAATAGTTGTGTTTGAGTCCCTCAGTTGTCCTCAGTATGAAAACATAGATCTTAAAATCCTACAGTTACTGCTGGAAAGGGTTCAAATATGCAAAAATGCTTGAAAACTGATGAATCTGCAGGAACTGGAGGATTTTTTCTGAACAGAGCTCAGTTTAACTGCTCAGGACAAACAAGAGACTCATGAACAACCATCACAAAAAAAAAAAAAAAAAAACACACACACACAAAAAAAACAAACAGTCGTGGATCATCAGGTAACCACACACAGTATTGAGAATCAATGGTTCATACTTATGAATGGGGTTATTTTAATAAATTCAGCTATTGTTTTGTCTTGTAAACTAAATGCAAACATCTTTTATGTAAAATATCTTACTCAGGACAGTACTAAACAAAAAATAAAATGCATTTTTTATTATCCCTCTTATTTTATTAAAATAATTCTCATTTTCACAGATTCTGTAAGGGGTTCACATACTTTTTCATGCCACTGTACATGTAAAACTGTTTTGAAAATCACTAGATAAGACTCTTATTCCTCATCTGGTATCGTTTAAAGCTCTTTGAAGTTGCACTAAAACTGTAATTTTGATCTTTATGATCTTTAACTGTTTGGAGGCCATTGAAGTCCTCTATAAGGAGAATAATCCTGGAATGTTTATCAAAAAACTTAATTTCTTTTCGACTGAAGAAAGAAAGACATGAACATCTTGATGACATGGATGTGAGTAAATTATCAGGAAAAGTTTATTTGAAAGTGGACTAATCGTTTAACTGTGTAACGAAGCGGGACTGAGGCAGAGATCCATTTGCAAGCTTTTATTCAAAGTGAGCATAGTCGTACAGGCTGAGTCGATCAGGGGCAAACAGGAACAGCAAGGAACAGGCAGAGTCGTAGTCAGAGTACAGGCAGTAGATCGAGGCAGGCGGATATCATTCACAGGTCGGTATACAAGGCAAGAGTCAGGACAGGCAGCAACGGGTCAATAAACAGGAACAGGCAAGATCAAACACGGGCAGACAGGAAACACAGAAACGCTCAGAAATGACACACTGGGAAATCAAGACTTCGCGGTGAGGTGGTGTGTGTGACAGTCCTTTATAGTCCTGGTAATGAGTGGCAGCTGGGTGTGGTGATAGGTGTGGAGTGATTGTGAAGTGAGTGCAGGTGATGAGCAATGGAGGATCATGGGAAATGTAGTCCGGGATGTGACAGGAACAGACGTGATCGTGACATAACGCCCCCCTCCCGGAAGGCGCGTCCTCGCGGCGTAGATGACACCAATAGGGAGGGGGGGTGGGTGCATTGGAGCTCTAGTGGCGGACAGGAATGGAGTCTCCAATGCAGGTTCCCGGGCTGCCATGGCGGGTCAGGTGCCACGGGCAGCCATGGTGAGTCCGGAGTGTCAGAAGGCCATAGGGGATCAGGTGGCTTGGGTAACCTCGGCAGGTCAGGTGACTTGAGCAACCACGGCAGGTCAGGTGGTTTGGGTAACCACGGTAGGTCAGGTGGTTTGGGTAACCACGGCAGGTTAGGGTCCATAAACGGCCATAATAGTTCAAAGCCCAATGACGGCAGTGGCCAGGCAAAGTGCCCACCCACAAGCTCCCCACCCTCAGGTATACTGCCCCCCCCAAAAAAGTTCTTGGGGATTTCAACGGGGTCTGTTGCGGCCTCGTGGGCAAGGAGTACAGGTGGTTCCGGCAGGGCGAGACGCCTGGGTTGCGTTGGCAGGGCTAGGAGCTTGGATGGCGCCGGCAGGGCCAGGAGCTCGGGTGGTGCTGGCAAGGCAGGGAGTTCAGGTGGCACCGGCAGAGCGAGAAGCGCAGGTGGCGCCGGCAGGGCAAGGAGCGCAGGTGGCGCCGGCAGGGCAAGGAGCGCAGGTGGCGCCGGCAGGGCAAGGAGCGCAGGTGGCGCCGGCAGGGCAAGGAGCGCAGGTGGCGCCGGCAGAGCGAGAAGCGCAGGTGGCGCCGGCAGGGCAAGGAGCGCAGGTGGCGCCGGCAGGGCAAGGAGCGCAGGTGGCGCCGGCAGGGCCAGGAGCGCAGGTGGCGCCGGCAGGGCAAGGAGCGCAGGAGAGACCTCTGGAGTGGTCTCCAGGCCCACAGCGGCCTCTTGAACGGCGTCTGCGTCTTGAGGAGAGGAGGACGCCTTCTTCCTCCTCCTCCTCCTCCGGGAGTGAGGCGATGGTTCACCGACTGGAGCGGTCTCTGGAGCAAACTCACTGGCTGAAGCGGGTTCTGGAGCGGACTCAATGGCTGGAACGCCCCTTACCTCCGTGAGCACTGAAGGGGCGGCCATCTTGCCCATAGGCACTGGCAAAGCAGCCATCTTGTCCATCGCGTCCAGGGCGCTTGAGAGCGTTGCATCAGGAGAGCTTGAGAGCGTTGCACCAGGCGAGCTTGAGAGCGTTGCACCAGGCGAGCTTGAGAGCGTTGCACCAGGCGAGCTTGAGAGCGTTGCACCAGGCGAGCTTGAGAGCGTTGCACCAGGCGAGCTTGAGAGCGTTGCACCAGGCGAGCTTGAGAGCGTTGCACCAGGCGAGCTTGAGTGCGAAGCGGCCGGCGGGCTTGAGTGCGAAGCGGCCGGCGGGCTTGAGTGCGAAGCGGCCGGCGGGCTTGAGAGCGAAGCGTCCGGCGGGCTTGAGAGCGAAGCGTCCGGCGGGCTTGAGAGCGAAGCGTCCGGCTGGCTTGAGAGCGAAGCGTCCGGCTGGCTTGAGAGCGAAGCGTCCGGCTGGCTTGAGAGCGAAGCGTCCGTGGGTTTCGGAATGCCAGCTGCTCGTGCTGTAGTCAGTGGAGGATCATTCATGCTGGCACGCAAACCTCTCCGCTCTCTGACAGGACCAGCAACGTGACGTGACTCTGGGCGATCAGCGGAGACGTGACGTTGCTCTGGGCGATCAGCGGAGACGTGGACTGGTGTTGCTGTTATGGAAGCCGCCATCTTGTGAGTGTCCTTAGGTGCGGCGGCCATTACACAGCCAGCCGAGGAATCGCATTCCTCCGCGACACCCACAGTAAATGGAGAACCAACTAACAACAGAGCATAGTCCATAAAACCGCAGAGTGATGAACGCGGTCCCTCTCGTCTTAATCTACTCTGGAGAGGTTGGTTGACGCCATCACAAAAGAAGTCAATCAGAGCACAGTCCGGTAGATCAGAGAGGTAAGCAATGTTCAAATATTCCTGCACATATTCCTCTAGCGATCGTGTACCCTGTGTACTCCACAACAATAATTGAGCAATGTCCATACCATTTATATGCTCTCCGGGAAAGCTGCTGGATCGTGGTGGCGGCGAAGTCTTCTGTAACGAAGCGGGACTGAGGCAGAGATCCATTTGCAAGCTTTTATTCAAAGTGAGCATAGTCGTACAGGCTGAGTCGATCAGGGGCAAACAGGAACAGCAAGGAACAGGCAGAGTCGTAGTCAGAGTACAGGCAGTAGATCGAGGCAGGCGGATATCATTCACAGGTCTGTATACAAGGCAAGAGTCAGGACAGGCAGCAACGGGTCAATAAACAGGAACAGGCAAGATCAAACACGGGCAGACAGGAAACACAGAAACGCTCAGAAATGACACACTGGGAAATCAAGACTTCGCGGTGAGGTGGTGTGTGTGACAGTCCTTTATAGTCCTGGTAATGAGTGGCAGCTGGGTGTGGTGATAGGTGTGGAGTGATTGTGAAGTGAGTGCAGGTGATGAGCAATGGAGGATCATGGGAAATGTAGTCCGGGATGTGACAGGAACAGACGTGATCGTGACAAACTGTAGTGCATATTCTTGTCATTTAATTGGAAGTATGCATCCTTGAGATCGATCATCACAAACCAATCTGTTTGAGTATAAGCATCTTGAACTTCAACTTCTGCACTCTGCGATTCAGATGCAGATCTAGGATGGGATGCAACCCTCCATCCTTCTTTGGATCAATGAAGTAATGGCTGTAAAACCCTGACAGCTTGTTGGGCAGGGAAACCCGTTCCCTTTTTTCAAAAGAGTCAGAACTTCTTGTTCCATAACCACAGACTGCTCTGGGTATACTACAGTAGATAGAACCCCGTTGAATCTGGGTGGGCGGAGCCCGAACTGGTTACATTAACCTTCTTCACCAAAGTCTTCGTAGAGATAATTACAGTTCTCAAATCTGCCTTTTTCTCAGGAGGCTTCGGCTGCGACCGCCACCCCGAACCCAATCCACCTTGTTTTGGTGGAGTAGCCCGAGAGGCAACACTGATCTTTTGTTATGCACTGTGTGAGGAGCTGGCACTCGGCTGAGGCTGCTGAGGCTGCTCCCGTCCAGCAGCCTCAGAGACGTGAGATTGGCGGGGAAGTATTTTCTGTAACGTCGCCCCTTGCTTTTTCGCCTCCTGAAACCTATTGATGACAGATGTGACTGCGTCACCAAACAGGCCAGCAGGCGATAGCGGGGCATTCAGAAGAAAGCTTTTGTCTTTTTATTTTATACTAGACAGATTCAGCCATAAATGCCTCTCAGTGGCCACCAGTGCTGCCACAGAATGTCCGACTGATTTATCCGTCTCCTTAGTGGCCCTGAGAGACAGATCTGTAGCCCAACGCAGTTCTTGAATCACGTCTACTGATACTTCCCCACTCTCATAAATCTCTTTTAATAGATCAGCCTGGTATGCCTGCATGATGGCTATAGTATACAGACATGCCGCTGCTTGACCTGAAGCCAAATACACTTTGAAGTGGTCTGTAACAGCTTGGTGAGCAACGTCTGGGATTTAAGTGAAGACACTGCCTCAGGGGAGAAATAGCTCGTAAGCGTCTCTTCAACCCTGGGCATTGCTGCATAGCCATAGTGTTTCAGCACTGTGATGTTATTCTTAGGTTATGTCTTAGAATATGTATATATGTATTCTTTGATTAATTAGACATGTGGGGGCGGAAAACACAATATGATGCTGGCTTATTCCACCGAGGTGTGGAGGTTGGGAAAAAATGGCAATCCTCGACGTGGAGGTCGTGATCTGGACGGTAGAAATCTTTTGTCCGGCAAACTTTTTGTTTTCTCTTCTTGTTTCTTGGCTGGCCAATAGATAGTTAATTTAGCAACAGCATGAGTCACAACCTCCATAAGCTCCTCATAAGCAGGTGTGTGAGGAGGCAAGTTCTCAGGATGGATACTCACAATATCCACCTCCTCAGAGCTGGACATGTGAAGTACCAGTGCCTCAACCCGGGGGAAGAAACTGCAGAGCATGCTTTCGCCTGGGAAAAGGCACTGGACCTGGCAGGTGAAGGCAGAGAAAGGGCGGCGCCCATCTCTAACCCCTCTGCCAGATCAATCTGTGAACCCCATGATCTGAGCCGCCGTTCTGCCTCGGCAGAAGTGGAACCCGAACCACGAGGAATGCAAGCTGCGGCACCCTCCTCAAAGAGTGCCCGGTGGGAGTGGAATGTTTTCACATTAAACTTATCACAATGCTCTCAAGCAACCCCCTCGAGGGCTGCTTGGGCATTCTCTGCTCCCAAACAAACAACACAGAGCTTGTGTGTATTCCCACCCGTGATGTAACGAGGGCAGGGAGAAGCAACACAACTTTTTGCTTGCAATTTTAATGCTTATAATGATATATATATATATATATATCACCTGGTCTGTGACGTCACTCGCCTATGGCATTCTGTCATGCTATTGGATGGTTTACACGTGCTTGATGACGTAATCACGCAGAGGCGTTCCCACCGCGTCTCGACGCAGCTCGAGTTCCGATGAAAATAATTAACAAGACACACCTGAACTAAGGATTCTAATCAAATCTGTAACCTAGGAGACAAACAGGGAGGAAATGGGGAAGACTGGACTAATGAACGAACTAAGAAGTAAACTCGAAACAATTCAATAAATACCAAATGAAAACAAAGACAAAACCCTGACATTACCCCCCCCCCCCCCCCCCTTCCGGAAGGCGCAACCTCGAGCCACAAGGAGTCCAGTGCTGGCAGATTAAGAAGCATCCAGGGTGGAGCAGGCAGTTCAGGGGGCCAGGGTGGAGCCGGCAGCTCAGGAGAGGGGAGGATGGGCCTTTGTGGCTGTGTCCAGGACCCCAGGCTCGGCCAATAAAAAATTTTCTTGGGGGGAGCTAGGTGTTTGTAGGCCAGGAGGGATTCTGGGGCGAGAGTAGCTTCTTAGTTGAGCTCTGTAGCTAAAGTGTGTTGCTTAGACACACAATGCCAGAGCCATTATGGACAGGGCAAGACTCTCTGGGCTGAGCTCTGGGGCTGGAGCAAATTCTGGAGAGCATTCTGGAGAACAAACTGGAGCAGACTCTGGAGAATACTGGACCGGACTCTGGAGAACATACTGGACTGGACTGTATACCGTGGTCAGGGGCTGAAGCCATCACTGAGCTGTGTTTGGGGGATGAAGCTTTCTCTGGGCTGAAGATTGGAATGGTTTCTGGGGCTGAGGACTGGAGAAGGGAAGATGATTTCAGTGCTGACTGGACGGACGTAAATGCTCAAGCTGCCACTTTTGTCCCCAGGTCAGTGCGGTTATATATGTTCTTCTGTGCTGAAAAGCAGATGAGCCCAGAATTTGAACACAAAGCATTTAATTTCACGTTGTATTTTCCTCCCGTAGAAAACCATTATAAAGAAAAAGCTGCACATTGCTTAATGTAGCCTACTAAGTGATATTAAAAGATACAATTCTGCACAAACCAATTTTTCTGTATAGTATGCTTTAGTATAGTATAGTATAGTATGTTTACTAAGTTTGGTCTTTTAATGTCGCTGTCTTAGTACATTAAGCCATGTTAGGCGTTTTCTTTATGGGAGGAAAATGCTTAATTAAACATGTTGCATTCATATTATGGGCTCGTCTCCTTTTCTGTACATAGTATGCTTTATTAGTATTGTGTTTACTAAGTTTGGTTTGCTAATAACACTATCTTCATAAATTAAGCCACGTTAAGCTTTTTCATGTTTAGTGTTTTAGAACATCCCATTATGGTGAGTTCTGCATGCACCTCACGGGAGGTAACAGTCATTTATGCTGAGAAAAGAGGTGAATGCAAATCTCTGCCTACAACATCTGTTCTGCTGAATTATTTATCACCATTAATGAAACCCACGAAGTATATTAGATCGTTTTTTTAACAGTACTTGGAGGTGCATGCAGTTCTTGGCATGTAATGTTATGCAGAACTCGACAGAAGATTGTAACGTTAATTATCCATTGTAATTAACATACATTTCGCAATGTTTGAAAATTCTTGTTGACTCAATAATAAACTGCCATTTCAGAGTTGGATCTGTTTGTGTTTTATTTGCATATTAATATAACATTATGTAAAATGTTAGCTAACAACAGTTGACTAGTAGGCCAAGTTATAACATTAGTCATCAGGTCTCGAATGAAATTGTCCAACTAAGTTTGTTAATCATAAAAACCTGACATAACCTAAGAATTTATGAACTTATGTTGGTTGTTGAGCCTTTCTATCCTAAATGTTTACAACAAGGTACGCATGACCCACCACATTTGAAAGAAAATTGATATTGTAAACATACTGTACAAGACATGAGACGGGTGACAGCTACCTAGGTGAGTGACAGTCAGGAAATGGCTAGCATCAATTACTTTGGAAGCCTAGGTAGCATAATGTTTGTAAAAGTATCTATTTAGTTTGTTATCAAAAGGTGTGAAGTATGACACAGTCTAGGGGTGTCGCAATATACCGGTATTGATGATAATTGTGATATTCAAAGCATGAAATATCGATATTGTGTTAATTTAGGGTGTGACAATATACCAGAATTGGCGAAAACCACAATATTTAAAATGAATAGGACTCTTATGATATCATGACATGTAAATACTCCAGCGCCAGTACCTGGTTGACATCTCAGTATAGCAGTATAGCACCTTAACGCTGACATCTGTCAAACAAGAAGACGCAGCACGGGCAGCTATTCCTGTCGCCTGAGCGAGAGAGTGAGAGAATCTTTTCACACCCGAAAAAAGTAAAGTAAAAAAGTAAACTCGAGTTTTTCGGCTCCTTGAGGCTGATTTATACTTCTGCGTCGAGTGTACGGCATAGCTACGGTGTAGGTTGTTTGTACTATGTGTAGCCTACGACGTAGCCTGACATGCACCTATTCAAAAATGTAACAACGCGTCAATTCTACGCAGACCGCAAGTGCTATGATTGGTCTGCTAGAACCCCTCCCTAGGACCCCTCCCAGGACTAGCAAAATAATTGCAACTTACAGTGGCCAAATCTGCAAGATAAAGGAGGCAGAGGTGGGTGTAGAGGTTGGTTTCTTAGACTGCAGGTAAAATGTCATGTCTGTCATATCTAATGACATGCTTTTATGTGGCAGTAGCAGTAGCACACTGTGACTACTTGTGTTTTATGACAGGTGGCAATCAGCGTTAAGGTGCAATATTGCCACCTACATTGGGATGTCAACCAGATACTGGTGCTGAATTATGTGTCATATTATCATATGTGTATTATTCAATTATATATATTAAAAAAATAAAATAAAAAAAATAAATATATATATATATATATATATATATATATATATATATATATATATATATATATATATAATATGTATAATATATATATGTAACGAAGGCGAGACTCAGGCATGGATCCAACTGCAAGCTTTATTAAAAGATGAGCATGGTCGTACAGGCAGAGTTCAACAGGAGCAAACAGGGATAACATGGGCTAGGCAGAATCATAGTCAAGATACAGGCAGTGGTTCGAGGCAGGCAGATATCATTCACAAGGTCAGGCAACAATAAACAATCCAAAGGGCAGGTAGCAGAGAGTCATACATGGGAAACCAGACAGGACCAGGAACCGGAAAAGACAGGCAGACAATAAACACAGGGAATGCTCGGAAATGTGTGTCTTATAGTCCATGTAATGTGCTGCAGCTGACACACAGACTGATATATTTCAAATGTTTATTTCTTTTAATGTTGATGATCATAACTGACAAATAAGGAAAATCCCAAATTCAGTATCTCAGAAAACTGAACACTGTGAAAAGGTTCAATATTGAAGACACCTAACACCATATATATATATATATATATATATATATATATATATATATATATATATATATATATATATATATATAAACACACACACACAGTGCTCATCATAAATGAGTACACCCCATTTGAAAAGTAACATTTTAAATAACATCTTAATGAACAAAAACAATTTTCAAAATGTTGACAAGACTAATTTTAATAAATTCAATGGCATCACATGGAGTGCTTATGCTTGTATTACTCCCAACGTCAAGTTCAAAATTACTGGCAAAGTGGCAAGGACCATTTGAAGTCACACGGCAAGTTTGAGAGCTCGATTATGAGGTAATACGCTGAGATAGGAGGGGAGAACGTCCAATTTACCACCTCAATCTCCTTATAAAATGGAATGAGGGAGAATCAGTGATGCTGGCGACAGTGATTAGCGGAGAGGATGATCTCGATAAAAAAAGAATCTCTCGCACTGGCCCCAGGTGGAGATCATCTCTCGCCCTCCCAGCTCATTGATTTAACCAAATTACAGGCAGAGTTTGCTGACGTGTTTTCTCCCCTACCTGGTCGTACAAATCTCATTCAGCACCATATCGAGACAGAGCCGGGCGTGGTGGTTCGCAGCCGGCCATATCGCTTACCTGAACACAAGAAAAAAGTAGTGCAGGAAGAATTAGGAGCGATGCTTGAAATGGGGGTAATAGAAGAATCCAGCAGTACCTGGGCGAGCACGATAGTCTTGGTTCCCAAAACAGACGGCTCAGTGCGGTTCTGCGTGGATTACCGCAAGTTGAATGCTGTGTCGAAATTCGACACGTATCCAATGCCACGGGTGGACGAGTTGCTTGACCGGCTATGTATGGCTCGATTTTATTCGACACTGGACTTAACAAAGGGATTGGCAGATCCCCTTGTCACCATTATCCAAAGAAAAAACAGCTTTCACGACGCCGTTCAGATTACACCAATTTGTTACACTTCTGTTCGGGGCACCGGCTACCTTTCAGCGTCTCATGGATAAAAAAAAAATTGCAGCCACATATAATGTTATTAAAACGGAAAAATAAGATGACGACGGCGAAGTGGAATAGTTCATAACTCCAAAACTCTGGAATAGCCTTCCTGATAATGTCCGGGGCTCAGACTCGCTCACCCAGTTTAAATCTAGATCAAAGGCACATCTCTTTAGCCAAGCATTCACATATCAGATCAATTGCACATGACTATCTTTGCTTAATGTTATGAACAGCAGCTACGCTAATTATTCTACATTTACTTTTCTGTTTTACCTCAGGACACCCGTTCATTGTTGTGACATTTGAGCTATCCAAATAGATTTTATGCGCTAAAAATAAACGGGAAAAATATTGTGTCGATGTTTGAGAAATTTTATCGACAAATTTCCATCAGCTATATTGCTAAACATTTTAAAGCACTAAACCTTCTTTCGAAAAAAAATCCTTGGATGGAAACCTGACTTCTGACTGCAGTTTGGAGAGAGTCAACATTAAACTTGTACATGACACAGTCAAAGGAGTAGAGGACATTGGCACTCCACTTGGGCAAATCACTGACAAAATTGTGGAAGACGTCATCCCTATCAATTGTTTTGATGGAAAACTACAGTTGAAAAGAGGTTTATAAGCATGTCTCATTACAAATCAATGCTGCAATCAGCTGTCCACAAAAAATGTTGGAAATTGTGTGAATGGGAAAATAAAGCATGACTGTAGCAGAGGTGCACACTACATTCCAAAATGCATGTTAAACTCACACATGAAGACACTTTCACTTTACTGCAAACTGAGCTGCTCTGAAGCACAAACACAGAATCATAAGCTGTTCGCTTTACTCTGAAACCTGCAACATGTTAGACTATGTACTTATTTAATAAAATCACAGCCTTTAGCAATTCATTCTCAGAAAAAAAAAAAAAAAAACTGTCACTGGAATGGTACAATTTCAAGAGCTACACCTTTTTACCTAAAGAGTGCATATTAGTCCCTTAAAGGTACATATTAGGGGCTTTGACACCGGGTAGCTATAGAACTTAGTTATAGGATCTAGCCACCAGGGTGGTTCCCGAAAACTAAATGTTCCTCTAGGGCTATTTTCCTGGTTGCTTTAGCACCTCCAGAAGGAACTCTGAAGTGATGTAAGCCGCGCTTGTTGTTGAGACTTTTAATTTGACGCCGCAGTGGACATTTATTTTGACAGCGTTGAGAACGCCAGAGCCTGATTACACAGTGTTCCCATTCTCCGTCTTCATCAGTTTACGATCTATTTAACAGTCCTGTCTAATATGTTATTAGATAGAACTGTTGTACAATGACAGTAAACACTATATGAAAAATTATTAGTGTTTGCCATGTGGTTGATGCCCAATGTCGCTAGCTGAGCAGAAATACATAATCATGTTTCACTTGGCCCTCTCAAAGTCACGTTGGATTTTCTTAGCGTAAAAGCTGAAAGGTCCATCTCTCAATGCTTTCCATGTTTGTAGGGTTAGTTTGTGGAGTAAATATATAGGGCCCTATTTTAAGATCTAAGAGCATGGTCTAAAGCACACGGCGCAAAAGTGCTTAGGGCGTGTCCGAATCCACTTTTGGCCCCGTTTAAAAATGGTTGGCGCGCCCGGCGCATAGTCTAAAAAGGTTGTCCCTATTGTCTTAATGAGTAATTGGTTTATTGCACATTATGCCCAAAATACACCTATCAGAGTCTTATCTCCCATTCCCTTTAAAAGCCAGCTGTGCTCACACCATGGTGGATTCACTATTTACATGGCGGAATTTGCAAGCAGAAAAACTGAACGCTTCTCTAGGGAGGAAACCATCTATGGGAAAAGCCAGATTCTACCAAAGCATTTTTATCGTTATGCACAAAATAATAATTTTTTATTGTAATACTTTTATTTTTAATATTTGGCATGTTTGTGTCCTGCTGCGCATCCCTGTGTGTGTAATGCAGTGTACGCTCGTTGTGCACCCGCATATAGGCGCATATTAACAGACAAAACAAATTTTGCGCCATTGACTTTAGACTAGGTTTCAGTTGGTCAATAGCGCAGTCTATTTCAGTTGCCTCAAAATAGTAACACGCCATCAATGCGCCTGAACACACCTCGTTTTCAGACCACTACACCGATAGCCGCACAAATGCGTGCAAATGCATTTGCTATTTAAACAATGTGGCGCAGGTCCCAGTTCCTGTGGTGCGAACACACCAAAAAGCGGGTACTTCCGCCATTAGTTAGGAACTATGAAAAGGTTTGTCTGGTGCGAAAGCCCCTAATGGTACCAAACGTGTACTTATTAGTACCTAAATGATTTGAACCTTTTTAAAGGGTATGCATAATACATGACACTTTACCAGGTTCCCTGCATCTCCTACATAGCAGCTGTTAGCATTTTAATGCATGGCTTTGACTACCTGTACAGCTAATGTAAAGCTCTGATAAAATTACAAAGTAATTATTACCTCACAAATAAATCTTTCAATGAGTGAAATCAGTTGTGTTTATTATTAGGTTACACAATATTATTTTTATATTATATTTTGTATTTATATGTATTTTAATTTATTATTGTCACTGGTTCAACAGGGAACTTTTTTTTAAGTCTGTATCTAGAACTCATAGAACTCTAGAACTCATTTTACATATGAAAATAATATAAAAATTAACAGAGAGGCATTATCCTTAAGTAAAAGAAACCTGCATAACAGTGTACAGTTCATTACTGTGCCACTGTTTGGTATTGGTCCAAGCAGTGTCACAAAAAACAAAGCTGTGGGGTCAGTATCAGGAAAAAATCCCAAACATGTTGTCAGCCAAGTGTGCAGCAGAGACAATATGGCATAAGCAGAAGTGTCAATCTATCATGACCCTTCCTAAAGCCCTAATCTATCAACAGTCTTGTTTTTGTACAAAAAAAGGTTACTCACCACCAAACACCATACTCATGATGAAATATGGTGGTATATTTGTGTATTAATCTATACTTATTAATCCTGAATGTTAAAAAATTTGATGGAAAAGAATGTATCTTCCAAACAATGTCTTTACCCAGATACACCTTGATAAACCTATAATTATTATTTATGTTAAAGTGGGACAGAATTTGAGGGAAACTGCTTACATAAATTTAAATTTGTACATTTTTAGTATTCAACTTTTTGTTAGACCATATAGAAAAAGTCCACAGTGGTTATGGAGGTGGGTTCATTTTCCTATTTCCTGTGATAGTTTGTAGTCCCTTTGTATTCAATCTTGTGTCATTGGTTCCCTTGATTGTATCTCCAGGTGTTTCTTGTTTCCCTTTGTTATTTCTCCTGCATATAATACCCCAGTCTCCAGTGGTCCCAAGTCTGGTGGTCTCAGCCAGGCAAGTGCACACATAGACATAAAAGGGGGCTTGAGCCCCTGCCCTTTTTCTTCCTCGAGAGAAAGTGCCCCTTTTTTTTAAAATAAATGAATAAATATTCCTGTTTGCGTACAGCTTCCTTGTCAAAAATATATTTACTGAATAAAAAATAATAATAATACTAAATAAATACTATATATCAGGTCGGCTTCAGTTCAGCAGCCCTCCCTCCGCCACACGCCATTCATTCCCGCACGCGCGCGCACGCCACATCCCACCTCATGTTTGCTGCTGGCTGAAAACTTGCAACAGCTATGCCGGGGAAAATACAACTGCTGGCGATGAGAAGCGAAAAATAAAAAAAAGCCCTAGATGGATCCATCCCATGCATTTCTTTCAGGTAGCCTATGTATGTTCACAAACGTGAAATTTGTGAAACTATTGTGAAACTATTTAAGGGTGAGATTATTTATTATTTACGCACGGGTTTCCTTGGTTGAAAAGCCTATGCATTTTTCACATATACTTTTGGAAAATCGCAGAAAATAAGCTCTGTGTTTAACAAAGGGTTATGACACTTACACTTTTTGTCTATCAAGATAATCTTTACAAGTTAACACAACATTTATAGATTTTGAAGCCTAAATAAAGTGGTCAGATATAAAAGGCTAACAGTAGGCTATAAACTGACTACAGCACACCATGGTCACGGATCAACGTCGTCACCACCAAGCGTCCTCAAACTGTATTTAAAAAACAACTTTATTTACAAACATGCTCGCTGATTATGATATGCGTTAGTATGAATACTTATCCACTTTTTCATGAGAAATGCAGTCCAAATGTCCAGTTTTTAATGATGATGTCTAAAGTCCCCGCCAAAGGAAGTAGTCCCTTTTAGCAATTTGTTAGCAACCGCCGATTTTAAGACACAGTAAAAGTTAAAAAAAAAAATCACAAGTGGGTTATAACTGGTTTGTTTTATATAATAGATCAAAAAGTGAAAATATTTAGAGGCTTTGTTAACCACAGACCTTATTTCAGACTATTTAGCAAAAACCCATTAAAAAAACCCATAGACTTTACGGCTTTAATGCTAACTCGCTTCCGGGTTTTGCCTACAAAAATGCGTCATCCCTGAGGCACTCTATTGCATGTCTTTAAAACGCATGCAAATGGATTTATAAAAAAATAGACATATTAGTTCCAACATTAGATTAGTTCTTGACCTCATTGATTATTCAAAGAATATTGATTCTTATAATGTTAATGTTAATGATATCTATTATAATGTTTTTGGATTTTTATAGAGCGTTTGACTCTTTAGAACACCAATTTTTGTTTAAATCTCTTAGCATTTTTGGTTTTGGATGTACTTTCATTAACATGATAAAAATGCTTTATAATGACATTAACTCCTCAGTTTTGGTTGGCTTTCAAACTACTAAACGATTTAATTGTGATAGAGGAGTCCGTCAAGGTTGCCCCATTTCCCCATTTCTTTGTATTTTAGCTGTTGAATTGTTATCAATTGATATTTTACAAAATCCTAGTTTAAAAGGTATTTGGTAAAGAATTTAAAATATCTCAACTAGCTGATGATACTACTGTATTTCTAAAAGACCAAAGTCAAATTCCATTAAGTGTCAGTATTATTAAATCCTTCTCTGTAGCCTCAGGCTTATATTTAAATTTATCAAAGTGTGAACTATTCTGTCTTTATGACACTCAACAACCATTGATACATAATATTCCCGTAAAAGACTGCATCAAGTCCCTGGGGATTTTCCTTACTAAAGATAGATTGCTCCGCCAACAATTTTTCACCTAAAATAACGGAAACTAGTCTGGCTATCACCAGACCAAGCTCAATTTAAAATTGAACATTGGTCTGGGGAGTTTGCTATGTATTTCCTACTGCACAAGAGGCGTGATCAACGAGCATTAGTCACGCAATTGGATAATCCTTCAACCAATCAGATCAACGATCCGGGAGACATACTTTTGCAGAGCAACGCAAAAACTCTGGAGAATGAACTCCCGTGGACGGGAGAACGTAAGTTATGTCCATAACTATGGATCTATGAGACCGAACGATGACCGTCACCACGGTCTTACCTGAATGACGCCATTCTTCCGCCTATCCTCGAGACCTAATATCAACAATTTCAGGTGACTGACCTTAGGGGTTGACTATATAACATCCGGATGAACCAACCACTTCCTCTTGCCTGGAACGCCCCAGTTCGTCCCGAGTGACAAGGGATGGTGACGGTCTCATAGATCCATAGTTATGGACATAACTTACGATCTATTTCGACCTCACTCAGACCATCACCACGGTCTTACCTGGATGACTAATAACATCAGGGTCACGAGGGACTAATATCTCCTCCCTCTCCTGGCAATTTAGCAACAGATAAAACGGTAGACCCCAAAGAATTCGGATTTGTCACAATCCTATAAAATCTTGTAAAGGTACATGGAGTACTCCAAGAGGCTGCAGCACAGATGTCTGAGAGCGCCACTCCCTTGAGTGCTGCCCAAGAAGTAGCCATGCTCCTGGTAGAGTGAGCAACCAGATCACCCGGAATGGGGAGATTCTGGTTCGAATATGCTTGTGACATTGTATCCACAATCCAATGAGACAAAGGTTGCTTAGACACAGGCTTACCTGTACACTTCTTGTCAAAGCATACAAATAGTGCTGAGTGCGCTCAATGTATGTGCTCTAACAGGACAAAGAGAGAAAAAAAAAATTATCCAACCCTATACCCGTACAAAGAGGGTCAGGATGGAAAGCATCAAGCTCAATTACTTGATTTATTGTACTAGTCTTAAGGACCTTGGGTAGGAATGATGGGTTTGGCCAAAGAAAAAACCCTTTTTTTTCCGCCTTCCATCTCAAAATCTTCACTGACTGATAAAGAATGCAATTCACCAACTCTTTTGGCTGAACATATTGCCAAAAGGAAAACAGTTTTCCATGTCAAGAACTTAAGCTTGTTCCAAAGGTTCAAAAGGTGCTTTAGCCAGTGAGTGTAAGACAATAGTAAGGTCCCAAGCAGGTGATCTCATAACTCTCCCTGGGTGTAAACGATGTGCACCCTTAAGAAATTGAGATACCAAGGGGTATTTGCCAACACTTACACCATCTACTAATGTGTGGAAGTGGAAGATGTCTGCAATGTAGACCTTTATGGTATTTACCGATTTCCCTGAGTCCAACAATGACTCTAGAAACCGAAGAACCAAATTGGTGTCACAACTAGCCGAGTTTAGCTGACCTTCTTGACACCATGTTGAGAAAATTCTCCACTTGCTAGGGTAGTTACTCCATGTAGAGGGTGCTTTGGAACTATTTATTGTCCTCAATACAGCTTCATCTAAGTCTTTAGAGAAGGACTTATCAAAGGCCATACCCACAGTTGTAAAGTCTCTGGTTTCGGGTGCCAGATTTGGCCCTCCGCATGGGAAAGAAGATCGACTCTCTTCGGTAACGGCCAAGGGTGACCTTGGACCAAACGTACAAGGGCTGGAAACCAATGTTTTTTTGGCCACCTTGGGGCCACAAGTAAAACTTTGTGATGGCCCAATGCTATCCTCCTGAGCACCAGGGGAATCAACGGTAGGGGAGGAAAAGCGTACAACAACTTTTTCGGCCATTCTTGAGATTGCATCTATCCCCAAGGGACCTCCCTGGTTGTTCAAGGAATACCATAGGTCGCAATGAGTTGTCTCTGTAGTCGCAAACAGATCGATCCTCGCCATACAGAACCGACTCCATATAAGTCTCACTACTTCGGGATGGAGACGCCACTCTCCCAGGAGAGGTCCAGTTCGAGACCAAAGATCTGCTGCTTTGTTTGCTACCCCCGGTATGTATACTGCCCTGAGTGATGAGAGTTTCAGAAAAGCCCAGGAAAGCAGTTCCTTTGTCACCTGGAGACATCATGCTGATCTGGTGCCACCCTGGTGATTGATGTGGTACACTGCAGACATGTTGTCCGTTCTTATCAAAACATGTTTGTTCTGAACAATGTAAAAAGCCATCAGGGAGAGATACACTGCCCTGAATTCCAGCACAATGATGTGCTCCAAGGTCCAAGCAGATTCCCAGACTCCCCTGAAGGACCTGCCTTCCCAAACTGCTCCCCACCCCATTAGAGAGACATCCGTTGTTATCACAGACCGTCTCGCTGGGCTGTTTCCCAACGGAACCCCTCGTGATAGCAACGTCTTGTTGTTCCAAGGGCGTAACATTTGGATACACCTTCGTGTAACCCTTATCCTTGCATGTCTGTGTAATTTGGGATGTAACTGGAAGTTGTTCACCCATCGTTGTAGTGGACGGGCTATGAGAAGGCCGAGTGGGATCACAACTGCTGCTGCTGCAATCATACCCAGCAATTGCTGAAACTGAATTAAGAAAAGTGTTTATTTGTGCTACAACTACCTTTTCTAGAATTTTACTAATAAATGAGAAGTTAGATATCGGTCTATAATAAGCCAGGACACTAGTATCCAAATTAGGTTTCTTCAATACAGGTTTTATGATAGCCATTTTAAAAGCATCAGGGAAGCAGTCGGTCTGAAGAGATGTATTTATAACATGCAAAACATGACTTGAGACACTATCAAACACTAAAAAAAAGCTGTAGGTACAGGGTCAATGCATGAGGTTGTGGAATTACAGGTGGTTACAATCTTAGAAAGCTCAGTTAATGTTACACAAGAATTTCTCCCAGTTACTTCTCTTTCATGAGATTAATCAGCTATATTTACATCAATAACAATATCAGTTCTTATTGATGATATTTTATCTTTAAAAAAAAAAAAAAGCAAGTTCTTTGCATTTTGATGTAGAAAACTGTTGAGGAATGGGAGCAGTATTTACTAACTGATCAATTATAGAGAATAATGTTTTAGGATTACTAGAGTTCTCTGTAATCTTAGAGAAATAATCCTTACTTGCTAAAAATAGTGTTTTGTTATAAATAGCCATTTGTTAATCATGTTTTTCTCCATTTTCATTCAGCGGTCCGACAGCTTCTCTTAGCTTCTTTCACATTTTTCATTTTTAACGGAAGTTCTAACAGAAGACATTTTTTACCTTTAATGGAGCAACAGTATTTAAAACAGATGACAATGTGCTATTGAGATTTTCCATTAACCATTTAATTTAAGGAACAATCATAACTATAAGGTTCAGACAATCTTATCATATTAGTAAAATTTACCACAGCCTCATCATTAAAAACTGCTTCTGAATCATTGTTTTCCCTCTAGCCTGTGGTAAAATTGCATTAATGCTAAAGAACACACAACAGTGGTCTGAAATAGGTAACTGAGATACAGAAATATTCTCAATATTTACTCCAGTCATTATTACAGGGTTTAATACATTATCATGCTGATGTGTGGTTACATTGAAATGTTGTGTGAGTTCAAAACTGTCCAACAAATTCATGAGCTTTGGAGTCATTCTCTTTATTAATATGAATGTTCAAATCCCCACTCAAAATTATTTGATCAAATTTGGTAATGCCAAAAATGCTAAAGCTTGTTTTGGCGGCCGATACAAAGTAATGATAAGCACTGGTAGTTCTCCCTTAAAGGGATAGTTCACCCAAAAATGAAAATTTGAGGTTTATCTGCTTACCCCCAGTGCATCCAAGATGTAGGTGACTTTTTTTCTTCAGTCGAACGCAAATTATGATTTTTAACTGCAACCGCTGCCCTCTGTCATTCAAATAATAGCAGTAGATGGGAACTTCAACTATAACAGTAAATAAAACTTGCTTAGACAAATCAAAATTAAAACCTGCGGCTCGTGACGACACATTAATGTCCTAAGACACGAAACGGTCGGTTTGTGCGAGAAACCAAACAGTATTTATATCATTTTTTACCTCTAATACACCACTATGTCAAACTTCGTTCAGCTTCCTGTTAGTGAGGTTAAAAAACGAGTTCTGGTGACTGAAGTGATGTCTCGCCCATATACTTCAATGAGTGCGAGACATCACTTCCGTTGTCAGAGTGCGATCTGACCTCACTAGCCGGAAGCTGAACGAAGTTGGACATAGTGGTGTATTAGAGGTAAAAAATTATATAAATACTGTTGGGTTTCT